>NC_081356.1:124203222-124950722 GCF_030684315.1 Stegostoma tigrinum | reverse complement strand
AAGCCTGCTCAGCCATTAAGAAAGATCATGGCTGATCTGTTTGTGTTTCAAATTGCACATTTCCAACTATCCCTAATAACCTCAGGTTTCTTTGCTTGACAAGAATCTATGCACCTCTCACTTACCTTGCCCCTATCGCCTTCTGAGGCAGAGACTTCCAAAGCACAGCCCTCTAAAATAAAAGGTTTTCAGAGATAGTAGGAGCTGCAGATGCTGGAGAATCTGAGATAACAAGGTGGAGAGCTGGATGAATACAGCAGGCCAAGCAGCGTCAGAGGAGCAGGAAAGCTGACATTTCGAGCCTAGACCCTTCTTCAGAAATGCATACTTCTTCTAATTTTAGTGAAAGGGTGACACTTAATTTTAAGACTGTGCCAGTGCTTCCTAGTTCTGGACTCACCCACATCTTTCCCATCCCCCCCTTGTCAATACCTTTCAGGATCTTGTACATCTCAATCAAGTCTCCCCTCACTCTTTTAAAATCTAATGGGAAAAGCTTATCCCATGCAATTGTTTCTCATTAAATAATTTGCTCTTTCCAGGCATCAATCCTGTCGACAGGGGAGACAAGGCTCTAATGGTATTATCATTAGACTATTAATCTGGAGACCGAGGTAACATTCTGGGGATCTGGGTTCAAATCCGATTGTGGCAAATGGTGAAGCTGGCATTGAGAGTCTAACAAAGAATGTGAAACCATTGTTGACTGTTGTGGGGAAAGCCTCATCAGGTTCACAAATTCTGTTTAAGGAAGGAAATTGCCATCCTTATCTGGCCTGACCTACATGTGACTCCAGACCCACAGAAACGTGGTCGACTGGCCCCTGGGAAATTAAGGTAGCAAGGCTCACTTCCAAAGAATTAAAACTCACCTTTGAACTGCCTACAATACATTTACATCTTTCCTCAAATAAGGAGACCAAAACTGCACACAGTATCCATAACGTAGTCTCACCAATACTCTGCATAACTGAAGCATAGTCTCCTTATGTTTATGTTCCATTCCTTTGACGATAAAGGATAGCATTCCATTACCTTTCTCAATTGCTTGCTGGCAAATTTTTATAGCTGCTGGTATACAGTTGTCTGCTGAAACTTAGTGATTTTCATACTTAATCTCATAGTCAGGTAGTTGTTGGTTGAAATCTAACTCCAAGGAGGTGACCATCCAGGATGACAATGCAGTGCAACACTTGGGGAATGGAGCGCAGTTAGATGAACTATTAAACTGAAGGCTGTTTCTGCACTGTCAGGGGAATGTTGTTGAAGTTTGAACAAGATGGAGGGCATTCTAAACACTGTGCTGACTACTTTCTGACCTTAAACCTACATCTCTTAAGAGAAAGATGATCTAATTAAGGTAGTGGACCGAATGGCTCATTTTCACGTATGACAAGAGTCCTGTGATAGCTCCTTTCAAATCCGAGATCCCTACCACATGGAAGGTCAGCGATACCAGATGTTTGGAACCACTGCCACCAGTATGTTCCTCTTCAAGCCACACACCATCCTGACTTGGAATAATATCACCCTGTATTATTGGTCTAATGCTAGGCCTCTGTCTCTAACTGGGCTATATTCATTGGAGTTTAGAAAATGAAGAAGGATAGCTTTGACAGCAATAAAATTCAAAATGAACTTGACAGGATAAAGGCATAGAGGATGTTCCTGATGGCCAGGGGTTGTAGAACTAAGGATCACAATCCAAGGATAACAAAGCGTGGAGCTGGATGAACACAGCAGGCCAAGCGGCATCTTAAGAGCATCACAGCCCAAGGATATAGGATAAGCCATTTAGTACTGAGGCAAGGGGATTTTTCTTCACCCCAAGTCTTCGCAGTTATCTGCCACAAAATAATTGAGGCCAAAGCATTTAATGTTTTCAAAAAACTCCAGTTCTTAGGGCTAAAAAGATGAAGAGGTTTGGGGCAAGATGCTGAGATGGATGATCCACCACAACCATGTTGACTGATGGAGCAGACGCAAAGGGTTGAATGGCCTACTCCTTTTTTTCAGTTTTCTATGTTTCTACCAATATTCTGAGTCCATCAGCATCACATGCACCGAGGGATTCATGGCAACAATTTGCCACCACCTCAATTGTCAAGTTAGGGATGAGCAATATATTGCTGGCCTTGCTTCCACCCAAAACTGAATTTAAACTAAAAACACAGTGACTGCATGTCAGGAACATCTAATTAGTTGGTAGGCTTTACCCTTACAACAGTTCATCTTCCAGACTTGAAATGGCATACTTTTCAATCACTTCATTTAAAACTGAATGTGGCATCCTTACTGCGTCAATCTTGTTCAATAACTAACCTTCGAGATGCTTTCTGCACCTGCTCCTCAGCCAGCCTGATAAAGCATTAACTGGATGTATGGCAGAGTGGTAATGTCCCAACATCTGAGCCAAGAGGCCCGGGTTCTCATCCCATCTGTCCCAGATGTGTAATGGTATGTCTGAACAGGTTGCTTCAAATAAGGTTAATTAGCTACAAGTCAGGACGATCTCGGTCCTGTTGCTTAAGTTGGAATATCATCAGAAAATAGCCAGAAGATGGCAATCTTCATCACTCACTAATCAACTACTTTAACTTAACACAGATGCACGCATCGCATGGGTTTAAAGTATGATTGAATCATGAATGTCAGTCAAATTCAGATAAGGATTGGTAGAAGACCGGAGTTTCTTCTGCTTAGCCGAATAAATCAACCAGAATTAATACACTGAGCAATTTCCTTGCGGAATTTAATTACTAGATATTTGGATATAGCCTCACAAAGATGAATGCTTTGGATTTGACAGCCACAGGATTTTGATGAGATTATGCAAACAACGAGTCTTGAAATCTCGTCATGGATCAGAAAATGAAGATGTAAGTTTGAAGATTACCCAAAGGGTCAGTACACTAAATGGGATGTTCAACTAATGTGTGTTACACCTTTTGAGCACTGACTGATCTCTCTCCCCGCAGCTCCGACCAAAGAAGAATTAACATGGAAAGAAAGCTGGTATTGGGCTTTACAATGGACCTGATAAACATTTCACAATCTGTTAGACAATCTGGCCTGGTTTAAATCACCTGCAGGGATCAGAGAAGAAAAGCTCAGAATGCTACATTTTATTAACCCTATGTATGTTTTAAATGATCTCTACCAATGAGGAGCACATGAACTGTTTTGGGGGATGTGGGTGATACAAAGTGTGTAGTTCATTTGAGAGCGATTAGATTGTGGAACCTCCTACCATGGAAAATAGTTGAGAAGAATTCTATGAATGAGGGTTGCCTAAAAAAAAGGCATATTTGTGTCAAAATAAGTGCTGGTCGCTTCGTAGGCTCCCTACAGTGTGGAAGCAAGCCATCAATCCACTGGAGAGCATCCTACCCAGACCCACCCTATCCCTGTAACCCGGCATTTCCCATGGCCAATCCACCTAGCCTGTGCATCCCTGGACATTATGGACAATCCTCCTAACCTGCACATCTTTGGGCTGAAGGAGGAAACCACAGCACCCAAAGACACAAAAGAATGTGCAAACTCCATATGGACAACCACCCGAAAATAGGATTGATCCCAGGTTCCTGATGCTGTGAGGCAGTAGTGCTAATCAGTGAGCTACCATGCTGCCCTGATTATGCTGGTTATATCTATCTGATATTAACAAGTTGTTTTGCTTTCACATTGGTAATTCATGCAAATTGTCTCAATGAGTGCAAGATGAAAAGCTTTAACAAAGCGTGTTGGTTTTCAGCAATACTAAAATTACGCACAAAATAACTGTAGATGCTTTTGCGTAGAAAGCAGTGAAACAAATGGGAAAGGATGTATTACTGATGGAGTGAGGTATAGTGAAATGGGAATGGACTGGTTGGGATAAATGAGCTGCAGACAAAAAAGCACTGCTGATGCTGGAATGCAAGTAAACAAAAAGGAGGCTGGAAGAACACAGCAGGCCAGGCAGCATCTGGAGGACAGGAGCAGTCAACATTTCGGGTATTACCCTTCTGCGGGACTCAAGATACATGAGCTGTTCAGTGTATACATATCCTAAGTAACAATCTAGTTGTGGTGCTCCAGGCATGATGCATTTGCAGACTTGAATGGACTATTCTTCCTATAGCGATAGAGATAAAGAGATACAGATAGATCAAGATAGAGAGGCAAATTGAGATTTTAGAAAGAGAGAGATAGTGAAATAGATATAGAATGATAGAGATGAAGAGAGAGACATGGAGTGATAGATGGACCAGTTGTACTTATTTCTGCCCATCATTTTCATAGATTCATAATGCGTTCTATTGCTGTTGTATTTTGTTCGTGTCAAGCAACTTGAGACATGTTTTCTACACTAAAAACACAGCATAAATATGATTTGTTCTCTTGGTTATTTTGATTGAAATTTGATCCATTGTTAAAATAGCGAATAGAATAATTTGATTCTCACACACTGACAATGGAAATCCTAAAAGTGAATGTGAGTTGTCGCTTTACCTGACTGATTTTATTCAGCACACAAGATCACCTTTTCCTTCAGAAGGTCGCTTGCTTCTCCACTGCTCTTTCCTGTTCAGCCAATCCATACCGGCAGCTGAGCATACTAACAGAAATAGGTTAGTCTGACTAGTCTGTCCTGGAAATTGATTTCTTCCAATAACCATCAAGGCACTTCCTCAGTAGGTAGAATGACAGTGTTCGAGTAGAGGACATATTTTATCTTTGTATCCACTGACAGCACCAAGTATGATTTCCATTCTGTACATCTTTCATCATGTGAGATTAAGTATCCTCATTCCACTCACAAGTTTGTACTTGAGTTTATGCAGTATGCATGTGTCTAGCAGTAAAATTGGAAAATCAATGCAGGAGTCCAGGGCCAACCAGCAAATGCTGGAGGCTTCATACACTCTTTATCCTTCCAAGCTTTAGAAAACATTTTACAAACAACATTTGTACAATGTTATTGATCAGTGCTGGCAAAGATGTAGTTATCACCTGGCATTTTAAGAAAATGGTCACGCATCTTATGCTCCAACTGCGACAGACTATGAGCTGACAGTGTTCCCACACTAGTGTTCTGAGCAGATTTTCACACAGGAATGGAGAAATGGTAATAAACCTCCAAAGGAAGGTGGTGTGTGACCTGGAGAAACAACTGGAGGTGCAATGTTCTTGTGTGGAAGGGTAGTTATGGAGTGTGACATTTCAGGCTGTAGGCAGACACCAGAAACTGAGCATATATAATATTTTGAAGTTGGTCATGATGTTTCCTTCATTGTTACATCATCTCCTGAATAATTAAGTGAGTACTGGACTATCTGAAACTGGCATCAGTGAATTATCGTTGACATCATTTATTTATCTGTCCACATATCTAACATCTACCTAAATCTCTTTCTCTCTCCCTTTTACTCTCTTCATCTATCTTTCTCTTCATCTATTTCTCTCTTCAACTGCCAATTTCATCTATATCCATTTCTCCAATATCATTCATTTCATGAAATCTATATCTCCCTTCATATGTCACTCTCGATCTACCTTCATCTCTTTCTCTTTTCCTCTTTTGACCAGTACCTCTTTCTTTAATATCTCTATCTCTGCCCATCTCTGTCTCACTCCATCATTTTCTTTTTTTATATCTATATCCATCTGCCTCCATCTCTCCCTTTTTCTCTTGTTTTTTTTCTGCTCTCAACAGCATAATCTTTAATCCATATAAAGAAACATTTTGGAAGAGTGACAGCTTTATGGCGCAAAGCCTGATAAAAGTAAAATTACAGTACTATGTACAATTTTTGTCTCCTTATTAGAGGAAAGATATACTTCATTTATAGGATGTGCAATGGATGATACGGCTGTCCAGTGGTGAGGTATTGTGGAGACTGAGACTACATTCTCCAGAGTTTAGAAGAATGCAAGGTAGTCTAACTAAAATCTACAAAATCCTTAAAGGACTGGACAGGGTGAATGCAGCAAGGCTGTTCCTCTGGGATAGAGGTTCTCAGACGAAGCAGCAAGCCATTTAGGACTGAGATGAGGGAAGAATTTCTTCACTCAGAGGTAGTGCATCTTTGGAATTCTCCACTTTGGAAGGTTTTGAAACCTTCGTCATTACACGAATTCAAAACAGATTGATAGATTTCTAGTTTCTAATGGCAGCAAGGGGTGTAAGGTTGGTGTAGGAAAAGGGTATTGAAATCGATGGTCAGTCGTGATCTAGAATGGTAAGGCTGACCTGAGGGGCAGAATGGCCTTCTCTTGCTCTTTTGTTCCTATGAATGAAGATGTACATCAATTACATAGCTTTATTGTTCTGTGTGCTTTCTTGTTTTGTGTTCTGGTTTATAGCAAATATTAATTAATGGCAGGAGAGAGGATTGTTTCTGTGTGATTTGTGCCGTGGGTTAGTGTCTATATTTATCTTCATCTAAACGTCATTGTAAAATCAATGACAATGCTTAGTCTTTCAACGTGGAATTATTCTCACTACAAAGAGGCTGCAGTGGAACTTTTAATAGAGGTAGGCTGGTGTAAGTTACAGTGACACAGAAGGTGCTTAATCAATTAGTGGTGAGGGAAGAAAGAAAGGGAAGAGATAGGAATTGGGAGAGAAAAGCCATGTGGCCAGAAAAAGGAGACATTTTTCAAAGGCAAAGCTGAGGTCACAGTACCGTGAATTGAAAAATTATGTGGGAAGTCAATCAGATTTTGTGGCTGCGACTGGGAATTTTTTATCAAGTTTTGTCTCCCACTTAACTGCATTAGCAAATTGGCTAGAGAAACTTCCAACAAGAGAGGGCAAGAAGCAGAATTTGTGGCTCATTTGTGGTTTCTCTAAAGGGCATTCATTAGCCTTTGGGCTTTTGTGAAGACTTCTCAGTCACTGTTACTGCTAGCTTTTTGTCTTCAGAAAACTGAATTCAAATTCTCAAGCTGTCACAGTGAGTTATTTGTCAGGCGAATCAAGTAACATCACCACTGTACTACTGTACCAGAGAATGATAGTAAACCATATTGCCATAGAAACAAGTCAACAAGACAACAAAACAGTTACTTACATTGAGAGAAGAGTGATCATAACTTTAAAAAAATGATTCATGAAGAAATGCGCATGTGATTCAAATTATTTGAATTGGTAAAATGAAGGATATAATCAAAATATTGCAGACACTGGACATTTTGATTTAAAAAGTAAATTGTTGGTCACACATCAGCAGGTAAAGGACCGTATTTGGAGAAACATTACTAAGAGATCTAGTCCAATGAAAGTCATGCAGCTTGACCTACTGAGTGCATTCCAGCATTTTGTGTTTCTCTGCATATTACCCATAAACCACATCGGGGTTATGTTAGGGAGACTGTTACCTGATTACTGGTGAGAATTTCACTGGACATTTTAAACGTGAGCATAAACCCTGGCAGTGGGAGGTCTTAGCGCATAATGTTAGCCTTAGACTTTGAGTCAATTGAGAATTCCACTGCAGTCTGGCAGCAGTTAAAGAAAAGGCAGCGTTTTTATTTATAGAGGGCACGTAGGTTATCAGAAAGTGTGTTAACGAGGCATCTGTATCTCTAGCTTCAGATAACTTTGATAAACACAGAGAACTATTTAATCAGCAGTTTATCTTATCTAACCCCTGAGATTTACTTATAACATCTTGATCTACTGTTTACTTTTAACCAGAAGATCTCCAGTGCATTACATTGAGATTGGAGTAGAGACATAGAAATAGAAGTAAGAGTTGGCCATTTGGTCTATCCAGCTTCTTCTGACATTCAATGTAATTAAGGCTGATTCTCAATTTCAAATTCATACCCCTTGATGCCTTTGGTGCCTAAAGGTCTATTTCTTTAATATATTCAGTGACTGAGCCTCCACAGCTTTTTGTATTAGAAAATTCTATTGGTTCGCTACAGTCTGACTGAATAAATTTCTCCTCATCTCAATCCTAAATTGCCTGTCTTATCTGAGGCTGTGAGTCCTGTTTCTAGAGCTCGTAAATAGTGGAAACATCATCTCAATGTCTAATCTGTCCAGCCCTCTCAGCATTTTAATTATGTTTCAATGAGATCACTTCTCACTCTTCCAAACTCCAGTGAAGATGGGTTCAGTCAACCCAATCCCACCTTATATGATAAACCTGTCGTACCAGGAATTAACCTAGTCAACCATCATTCCTCCATGGCAAATCTCTGTTTTATTGCAAAAAAATCAAAACTGCACGTATTCTCCTGGTGTGGCCTCACCAAAGCCCTGTACAACTGCAGTAAGGTATTTGTAATATACACAACCCTCTTGCAATGAAGGCAAACATCCCATTTACCTTTGTCACTGCTATCACTCTCTCTCTCACACCATCTCTTTCACTCTCAGTTTGTAACTCTCACCTCACTCTTTCACACATCTCCTGCTCTCACTCTACCTCAACTTTCACTTCTCTCCCTTCACCTGTAATTCTTATCTCCCACTCTCCCACTCTCACAATCCTTCACTCTCCTGCCTTACAATCCCTGACTCATTGGCCCTCTCTCACTCTCACTCTAACTTTCACCTTTCACTCTTCCTCACTCTCACTTCCTGTGTCATTCTCTACATTCACCCTATTTATCTCACTCTACCTCTCTCACTCTGACCTTTTACTTTCCCTCTCTCACACTCCCTCACTCACTGTCTCTCTCTGTCATCTCTCACAATTCTGTTCTCATACTCCCTCACTCTCCCTCTCTCACATTCCCTCTCTCACTCTCTCTCTCTCACAGTCTCACCAATCACAATCCTCTCTCACACTCTCCTATTCATTTCCTCTTACTTTCAAATAGGAAACTTGTGATACAATTATTCCAAATATTGCTTGTGGAATTGAGAGGGAGTATAAAGTAAATAATTTGATTTTTAAGGATGTGCAGGAACATTGAAACCAGAAGATGTAAATATTGTGTCCAATTCTGGTCTCCCTACTATAGGAAAGATGTTGTGAAATTTGAAAGAGTGCAGTAAAGATGTACAGGGATGTTACCAGGGTTGGAGGATTTGAGCTATAGGGAGAGGTTGAATAGGCTGGGCCTATTTTCACGGAGCATTGGAGGCTGAAGGGTGACCTTATAGAGATTTATAAAAGCATGAGGGACATGCATAGGGTATATAGCCACGGTCTTTTCCGCAGGGTAGGGGAGTCCAAAGCTAGAGGGCATAAGTTTAAGGTGGGAGGGGAAAGATTTAAAAGGGACCTAAGGGGCAACCTTTTCGCACAGAGGGTGATGGGTGTATGGAAGGAGCTGCCAGAGGAGGTAATAAAGTCTGGTACAGTTACAGCATTTAAAAGGCATCTGGATGGGTAAGTGAATAGGAGGGGTTTAGAGGGATGTGGGCCAAATAGTACTAGATTAATTCAGGATAATTGGTCAGAGTTGGATGGAAGAGCCTGTTACCATGCTATATAATCTCTGTGACTCTATGACACAGCTTTGAAGGTAGCAGAACAATTTGAGAAAGTTGTTTTTAAAAAAAAATGACAGGTAACATGCTTTATAAATAAAGGCACAGGGCTGAACATTCCCATCTAAAGAGTTTAAGTTGTTTTGTCAAGTGAGTTTGCTGGGCTGGCCTATTAGGAAAGAACAGGAGAATGGGATTGATCAGATGGTTCTTTTCAAAGAAAGGGCATGGGAGGAATAGGTCAAATGATCCTCTCTCCTCCACTAACAGAGTCAAGTGTTGCTAGTAATACAAGAGGCTCATCTTTAACTTCTAGCAGCGTGGAGATAATTGAAGATCCTCAGTTACCTTCTTCTGATTCATTTTTCATTGCTTTTGTGAGCTGTTTTAGCTTTCCTTAGCACTGTTTTGACAGATAGAAGCAGGAATGATATAGGGGGAAGTATTGTCATAAGCCTAGTGTAGCATTGTAGTCAGAAAAGCAGGTCGCAAAATCAAAGTGACTTTATACTTTAGAACAGTGCAGCTGGAAGGCATGAGGCAGATGGATTGGATTTTAGCCAATTTTACCTTAGCAATGTTACTTTGGTTGCAGTGGGCGTTAGAGACATTTTATTTTTGATAGTTTCTCATTAATAGCCGCTTTGTGCAGCCTTGGCTCCGTGCAGTGTGGAAAAATCAGTGATATGAAGCAAGAGTTATACTTCAGTGGTGGTTGCTGTTGAATGTGTTACCTTTCTGAATTGCATTTATATAGTTGTGTTTCATATCCTTCATAATGTAAGTGTCATCATTATTGTAAGGCAAGAGTGTGAAATCCAATTTACACATGGCGATTTTTTAGTAATAGCAACAAATTAATGATCAGACAATCTGTTTTTCCTTTGTGATATTGGTTAAGAGTTAACTGTTCATACAAGAGACAACTTGTTTGCTCCTTTTTGAATAGTGGCCATGAGTTATAATGGCTAGTGGATATTTTATGTCCATTTAAGAGAGCAGACAAAGGACTCAGTTTAATTTCTCATCCTAAACGCAGCACCTCCAACAGTGCTGCTCTGTTGTATTAAAAATTATACATCATGATATCGGCATCAGTCCTAATTATGACATTCACTGATCTTTTCTTCGACACTCTAATTGGTCAAAAGACCCACTTGCCTCATCAATGCAATCACCGTTCCTAAAACAAATTTATAAAATCTTCACTGCAGTATGGATGTCCTCACCTTGGCCACGGATTCAGTTTTTTTTCTGACATGGTATTTGGAAATGACAAAAGTCTCTGCTGAGGAGAAGGTTCTATTGTGAATGCTGGATGGACAATCGATTAGTGCAGCCGTGCCCCAATTAATCTTGGTTGGACAAGCATCTTAAATCGAAGTCTCACTTCGAATCCCACTAGCCAAAATGCTGAGTGCAGAGAAAATACCTGTTTAGTCAGGATTTTTCTTGTAACTAAATAAAAGCAAAGGAGAGATTAATGGCATATTTCCCATGAATTAAGTGCTTGGGGAGGGGGAAGAATTTAACTGATGCAAGGTTTGGCAGATTGCAAAACTTCTGCAGTGAAAACAAGATGTGAAATGATAAGAAATGAGCAGATGTTCTCTGAAGGCACCTGATCCAAATCCAGAATCAATTCAATGGAACTGTAATTCCTGTGGTTGCTTAGTGACATTGTAAAAGCCCTTAGGGGAACAGAAATCCGGAAATCAGTATTCACAACAAAATCGTTAATGATGCTTCATCAGAACAAAGGAATCTTTCAAACACATCTATAATAGCCTTGTTATTGTCAGTGTTGCCTCACTTGGTAGCACTCTTACTTTGACCCAGAATTGAGTTCAAAAGATTGCAACGTCAAATCTAGGCTGATGGTCCCAGTCAGATACTGTTGCAGATACCAATAATTCAGTAAAGGTGAGCCAATTCTTGTTTTTCCTCTCACCAATGGATGTCAAAGATCCAGCTGCATGATGTAAGAGAGGACAAGAAGAGTTCTCCTCAATGTCCTTGCCAATATTTATCCTCAAAAGAACATCATTGCATGATCACATTGATGTCTGTAGGATATTTCTGGATGTCAATTGGCCACCACATTTTTACATTACAACATACGACTACACTGCAAATGCATTTAACCAGTCATGAAATGTTTTGAGATTGACTGAGATCATGAGAGGTGCTATAGAAACGTGAGTTTTCATTCTTTCCTCACAATATACAAATGCAAATGTCCCAGCTTAATCATTGAAGAAAAATGAAAGAATTTGGCTTTACCTAAGTGCCTATCATATATTCAGGAAATATTTACAGTATCTCTAGAGATCTTGTTTATTAATTAATGTCGTGGTTACATCATCAATGAAGGCTGCATTTGTAGCCCACTCTGCTTGTCTTTCAATTGAGTGATTTGTTTGGGCATCTCAAAAGCAGTTAAGAATACAGTACCATTGGTCTGGAATCACATGGAGGCCAGACCAGGTGAGAATGGCAGATCTACTTTGCAAAAGGACATCAGTAAATTAAATGGGTTTTGCGAACAATCAATGCTCATTTCATAGATAATGGGAACTGCAGATGCTGGAGAATTCCAAGATGATAAAATGTGAAGCTGGATGAACACAGCAGGCCAAGCAGCATCTCAGGAGCACAAAAGCTGACGTTTCGGACCTAGACCCTTCATCAGAGAGGGGGATGGGGAGAGGGAACTGGAATAAATAGGGAGAGAGGGGGAGGCGGACCGAAGATGGAGAGAAAAGAAGATAGGTGGAGAGAGTATAGGTGGGGAGGTAGGGAGGGGATAGGTCAGTCCAGGGAAGACGGACAGGTCAAGGAGGTGGGATGAGGTTAGTAGGTAGATGGGGGTGCGGCTTGGGGTGGGAGGAAGGGATGGGTGAGAGGAAGAACAGGTTAGGGAGGCGGAGACAGGTTGGACTGGTTTTGGGACGCAGTGGGTGGGGGGGAAGAGCTGGGCTGGTTGTGTGGTATAGGTGGGGAGGTAAGGAGGGGATAGGTCAGTCCAGGGAAGACGGACAGGTCAAGGAGGTGGGATGAGGTTAGTAGGTAGATGGGGGTGCGGCTTGGGGTGGGAGGAAGGGATGGGTGAGAGGAAGAACAGGTTAGGGAGGCGGAGACAGGTTGGACTGGTTTTGGGACGCAGTGGGTGGGGGGGAAGAGCTGGGCTGGTTGTGTGGTGCATTGGGGGGAGGGGACGAACTGGGCTGATTTAGGGATGCTGTAGGGGAAGGGGAGATTTTGAAACTGGTGAAGTCCACATTGATACCATTAGGCTGCAGGGTTCCCAGGCGGAATATGAGTTGCTGTTCCTGCAACCTTCGGGTGGCATCATTGTGGCACTGCAGGAGGCCCATGATGGACATGTCATCTAGAGAATGGGAGGGGGAGTGGAAATGGTTTGCGACTGGGAGGTGCAGTTGTTTGTTGCGAACTGAGCGGAGGTGTTCTGCAAAGCGGTCTCCAAGCCTCCGCTTGGTTTCCCCAATGTAGAGGAAGCCACACCGGGTACAGTGGATGCAGTATACCACATTGGCAGATGTGCAGGTGAACCTCTGCTTAATGTGGAATGTCATCTTGGGGCCTGGGATAGGGGTGAGGGAGGAGGTGTGGGGGCAAGTGTAGCATTTCCTGCGGTTGCAGGGGAAGGTGCCGGGTGTGGTGGGGTTGGAGGGCAGTGTGGAGCGAACAAGGGAGTCACTCTCAGTGCCACAATGATGCCACCCGAAGGTTGCAGGAACAGCAACTCATATTCCGCCTGGGAACCCTGCAGCCTAATGGTATCAATGTGGACTTCACCAGTTTCAAAATCTCCCCTTCCCCTACAGCATCCCTAAACCAGCCCAGTTCGTACCCTCCCCCCAATGCACCACACAACCAGCCCAGCTCTTCCCCCCCACCCACTGCATCCCAAAACCAGTCCAACCTGTCTCCGCCTCCCTAACCTGTTCTTCCTCTCACCCATCCCTTCCTCCCACCCCAAGCCGCACCCCCATCTACCTACTAACCTCATCCCACCTCCTTGACCTGCCCGTCTTCCCTGGACTGACCTATCCCCTCCCTACCTCCCCACCTATACTCTCTCCACCTATCTTCTTTTCTCTCCATCTTCGTCCGCCTCCCCCTCTCTCCCTATTTATTCCAGTTCCCTCTCCCCATCCCCCTGTCTGATGAAGGGTCTAGGCCCGAAACGTCAGCTTTTGTGCTCCTGAGATGCTGCTTGGCCTGCTGTGTTCATCCAGCCTCACATTTTATCATCTTGGAATGCTCATTTCATGATCACTTTTATTGAGGTGAACCTTCAATACTACATTTTACTAAATCACTCAAAGTAGGAGTCTCTGTAACTCCAACAATGTGTATCTCTGTAATTCCAGGAGTGAGCAGCTCTCTAACTTTAAACAACACAGCATGGAGCTGGAGAAATACAGCAGGCCAGGCAGCATCAATGAACCATTCCCCAGCTCAGAGCCTCTGTCTCTCAGACCTGCAAAGGACCTCGTCTATTCTTCATTCTACGCAGGATCCACAACCTCAACCAATGTTTTTTCTCCACCCTATCTGACTCCTCTGATATGCTGTCTGGCCTACTGTCCTCCAGCTCCATGCTGTGTTGTCCCTGACTCCAGCATCTGCAGTTCTTGCTATCTCTCTCTAGCTCTAAGGGTGTGTGTTTTTGTTCCTGTCTATTCATTCATGAGAAAAAAATTCCAGACTTCTGCTATTTGTCAAAGATTAAGCCTACTGACAGCATCATGAGTTCTCTCATTAAAATCGTGCTTTTTCTCCTCCTCCAGATCAAGGGGAATTAAAGTTGGCTTGCTCCTTATTTTAGTTATAGCAGGAACTGCAGATGCTGGAGAATCTGAGATAACTAAGTGTAGAACTGGATGAACACAGCAGGACAATCAGCATCAGAGGAGCAGGAAGGCTAATGTTTCGGTCCTCGACCCTCCGAGGCCCGAAGCATCAGCCTTCCTGCTCCTCTGATGCTGCTTGGCCTGCAGTGTTCATCCAGTTCTACACCTTGTTATCTCCTTATTTTAGATGAATGGCATTTACCGAATGAAAGAGGGACATAAAGGAGACTGGAAATTGAAAAACATGATTGATGTGCAGAGGTAAAGTAAGGGGGGTCATGTTGAGTACGGACACTAGCATAGACTAGTTGTGAAGAATGTCCAATGTCAATGCCATAAATTATGTCTTAATTCTTATTACAACAGAGCCTTCTGAAATTATGTGATGCGTGTATGTTTTTGTTTCTTTTGTCGATCTTTCATGTTGTACAAAATTGTTACTGTGAAGTGGCTCCTCCAACATACTAGACAGTCACATATAATGACCAGACAACCCATATTCAATGTCTCATCAAATTAACAATGAACAAGCAATATTAAGAAGATTTGATTGTGACAACTTCAAAAAAAATACCATAGCCTCTCAGCACGTTGATGACAGAGGGAGATGAAAGAAGACTTGTTATTGACACTCCCAGTTCTCGGAATTGACTGAGAAGTCTGTTGGCCCTGCCAACCATCTTCTAAACATATTTTGTTCTTTCTTCTGCCACTTTGTTTCTGTGATCTCAGCAAAGAAGTGCAGATAAATCTTGTGAAGGCCCATCTGAAAGATTGAATACACATATCTAATGTTTAAAGAAGGAGTAAACCAAATAAGCCACCATTTGTGAATTACAAATTGGTATTGATTGGCCAATCTTGTGATCGAAGCTGTTACCTTGTTGACTGACAGCACAATACCAATTCATTAGGGGTATGGCCACAATGTGCCTCCAGGGATTTTTTCGTCAGAACAAAAATAGAGGATGGTTGAATGAAAATGGGTTGAAACGGATTTTCAACGTTAATGTAATCTGCCTAATTGCGTAAAGAGAACAGAAAGCGGCACTCTTAAAGTTAAACTCTAAGCAGTAGGGTAGTAAAGTACAGATAAAACACTTTTTTTTTGTTTTAGTCATTTGGACCTTTTCTCTGAGTCATTCAAGTCGTGTTCTAGAGACTTAAGTATATCATCCAGGTCAACATTTCCAATAGCTGTACTAAGGGAGAGTTGCACTGTTGGAGGTTCTGCCTTCCAGATGAAGTTTGGATTAATATAACACCTTTCATGCCCTCAGGCTGTTCCAAAGTGCAATCCATTCAAAGTGTAGTTGCTGTTGTAATTTCTTTGCCTTCTTCACCTCAAGCAATCCCTGAGCATTGAGAATCACTTGCTTCTATTCCAGTTCTATTAGCCTGAAATGGCTGATGTGTCCAAAGCCCAGTCCTCAGGATCTCTCACATGAAGGGAAAGCAATGTTTGGAAGGTCAGAGGGATGGGTTTGGAGGTTTGTGCATTCCTTACAGAGCTGCTTTACCATTGAATACTCACAACACAGTGTCTTGGTGCTTTCAGTGCTTTCCTGGTTTTGGTCATTCAAGAATTTCCATGGGTCAACTGTGAAGTTTCACATCTTCAGTGACACTTTGAGCATTTTCACTGTCTGGCTAGGGGTCAGTTGCCACCACAGAACTCAGAACAAAGCAGCTGATGTGAGACATACAAGCAGATGTACACCCTGTTGAAAGGCAGGTGACTTAGTGGTTCGCACTGCTGCCTTACAGAACCAGTGAATTGGGTTTGATTCCACCCTCCGGCAACTGTGTGGAGTTTGCTCATTCTCCCTGTGTATGAGTGGGCTTGCTCCTCTTTTCTCCCACAGTCCAAAGATATGCCAGTTGGGCAGACTGGCCATGCTAAATTGCCCACAGTAAACAGAGATGTGCAAGCTGAGTGGATTAGGGTTACATGGTTAGGGTATGGGGATAAGCCTGGGCTTTTTGGAGGGTCAGTGTGGACTCGATGGGCCTAATGGCCTGTTTCCACACTGTTTGGGCTCAATGAGCTGGTTCTGACTGTTTCTCACCTTTCTGCAGGTTGGGAGAAGACGCTGTTTGGACTTGCCTTTCCTGCTCCTGGATTGGAGGAAATCCATTGATTATGTATCTCCTGTGATCTAAGGTGCCTTCTGCAGGTTCTCCAAGTCTCTGAAACATTTGGCTGTGCAGCTACCACTGCATCCCAGTAAACTATGACCTTAACTCCGGTTTGTGACTCTAGCCTCAAGCCCTCCATTGAAGGCTGAGCTGACACATTGGAGGAAAAGACTTTTTTTTCCATTGATATCTGCCTTCATTGAACAGCTCATAGAAATAGTCCATGTTTTCTGGGGTTTCTCCATTGATCTTACTCAATGGAGGACAATATCTTTTGGCACGGCAGCTGAGGCTGGAGGTTGTAATGTAGGAAACATAGCATTTAACAAACTGCTATGTAGTCATAATCAGAGCAGCTGCAGTACTGATGCAGATGGAGAGATGTATATTGGCCAAGATAACATGGGAATTCCCCTTCTGCACTGCATAATCTTGCCATGGGATCTTCTCCCCCCACAACCCAAAAAGGCAGATGGGGAACATGGTTTTAAAAAAAAGACAAAATCTATGACCATCAGCTGCAGGGCTGATTTTTTTTTTCAAGTGATGCAATCTTCAGGAGACAGTAGGTGAATATTCAATAAGATACACATAAACACTATCTGCAGAAGTTGAGAGTTTGTGGTGTTGAGGGTGACATATTAGCATTAGAGGATTGACTAACAGACAGGAAAGGAAGAATAGGCATTTTCAGATTGCCAAGCTTTAGGAGTGCCACGAGATCAGTGTTGGAACATTAGCTACTTACAATCTATATGAATGCCCAGGATGATGGTATTGAGGAACGACAGTCCAATTACAGTTTACCTATGAACTCATTAAATGGCCGCATAGGATGTAGGACTGAAGGGTTCTCTCCTTTCATTTTTACTCACTCATGGGGTGTGAGTGACACCGACTGGCCAGCATTTATTGCCTGCCCCTACTTGTGATGAGCTGCCTTCTGGAACCGTTGCAGCCCGTGTGCTGGACTTGACCTACAGTGCCCTTAGGGAGAGAATTCCAGGATCGCGACCCAGCAACAGTGAAGGAACAGCGATATATTTCCAAGTCAGGATGGTGAGGGGAACTTGAAAGTGCTGATATTGCCATGTATAAGCTGCCCTTGCCCTTTGAGATGGAAATAATTTTCAATTTTGAAGGATTTCTGTAAGGATCTTTGGTGAATTTCTGCAATGAATCTTATAGACAGCATATACTGCTGCTACTTGATGGTAGAAGGATTGGATGTGAGTGGAAGTGGTGCCAATCAAGAAAGCTGCTTTATGTTGGATTATGTCAAGCTTCTCGTTCCTTCAAGATGAAAGTTAATTCAAAATAAAGGTGCCTTGATATCATGTGACAGGTTAGTATATAAAAAAAATGTCAAACAGGGCCCAAAATTGCCTTAAGCCTCTCCATTTCCAGTGTTAATGCAGTGAAGACGCATGAAAAATCTTCCTGCTGGAAATATATTAACTAAAAGCAAAATCCTGCAGCTGCTAGAAATCTGAAATAAAAACAGAAAGTACTGGAAAAAGTCAACAGGTCAAGTGCATCTATACATAGAGAAATGGAATTAATGTTTGGAATCGAGAAAGCGGACTCAAAAAGAGTTGTACAGGACTCATTGTATTAACTGTTTCTCTCTCCATGAATTCTGTCAGAGCTATTGAGTTGCTCCAGCATTCTCTTATTCCTTCAAACTAAATAAAGTGACTGCCTGCTTTCACTTCAACTATTCGTCTATTTTGAATTCATTTCTCAGGCCTTGGTAGTATCAATAGACCCAAGGATGCAGAGGGACTCCATCTATGGATGGAAGTACATTTACAGCACTGCTTGTGGGCCAGGAAGTAGTTGTATCAGCAGTTGTGATTGGGTAATTGAGGCACATGAAAAGCTCCACCCATCAGGATACAGAGATGATGGGAATTGCAGATGCTGGAGAATCTGAGATAACAAAGTGTGGAGCTGGATGAAAACAGCAGGCCAAGCAGCATCTTAGGAGCACAGAAGCTGAAATTTTGGGCCTAGACCCTTTCGCAGAATCTAGGCCCGAAACATCAGCTTTTGTGCTCCTAAGATGCTGCTTGGCCTGCTGTGTTCATCCAGCTTCTCACTTTGTTATCTAAGATACAGAGGCAACAAGGTATAAAGCTGGATGAACATAGCAGTGGCCAAGGATATAGAGGACTGCTCCTGGGAGGCAGTCTTGTGAAGCAGAATTTTGCCTGGAAGACTTCATCTGTCAGCAGGGCTGGCTACATGAAAGAACCCAACAATAGCTACTGGATATCCAAGAAAACTCAACAGTATGGGAACCCCTGTCTTTACCATAGTCCTCTGCCTAGCTCAATTCTCAGGCCAAAATCTAGGCAGTTGTGTTTTAATGCAAATTCAGCCTTAGGCCATGCATAACACTTTCCCCCATTAGTGTGAATGGATGGCAATCAATGTGACACAAGCTGACCTCTGTAAACATTGCACAAGGAGGGATTAACAGCTGGTCAAAGCCAAACAGACAAATTTTCAGGTTGCACATTTCTTGATCATGTTTTCTATACTCACATTTCTTTAACAAAATTCATGCTTTCTCACTCCTCTGCAGAATTATTGCTACAAAGATATACACTGGCTATGTCACAGTCATTGTCGTGTAATAAAAGCCATGATAAGATTTAAATATTCGATTCGCTTTAATGAGTAGATCAGTATTAATGTTTTATGCATAGCTTAAA
This sequence comes from Stegostoma tigrinum, assembly GCF_030684315.1. Taxonomy (NCBI): domain Eukaryota; kingdom Metazoa; phylum Chordata; class Chondrichthyes; order Orectolobiformes; family Stegostomatidae; genus Stegostoma; species Stegostoma tigrinum. The sequence goes on along the minus strand of NC_081356.1, from coordinate 124,931,544 downwards.
ATTATGTTTTGCAATAATTTGAGCATTGCAATTTTACAAACGTAATATTTTATATTCTGGCTGTTCAGTGGCCAAATAAATATTGAAAAGACTGACAAATTTAATTCTTGCACAAAAAAATTAGATAAAGAAACCTGGATTTTGAACTGGGTGGATGATTTCCATTGGATGCTGATAGGGCATTGTTGAAAGTTTCATGTGTTAAAACACCATAGCTTTCAATTATATGATCCCAGAAAAATATCAGAACATTAATGTATCCGTTCACTCATGCATTGATGCATGGCTACAGTGGGGCCTTTTGACTCTGTCTTCATTCTTGTCTGACTTTCTCCAAGTCTCTCTTTGCCCACGTCTCAATGTTATCTGCAAACCAGGTGTTGCAGACTGGCACATTCCAAGGCCCAGGGCTACATGCTGAGGGATATCCTAAAACTTGGGGCATGTGCCACCAAGGCACAGTAAGAAAAGACTGTGCTTGCAAAAGTCTAAAACGAAACAGTTACTTTTAGATGAAATTCAGCAACTGGACAGCACTTACGGAACAATCATGAATGAGATAGCTGCTGCATTTACAATCATTTTAAGGTAATCAGTCAAGCTCATAATGTGGTCCACAACACTTTGTAGATAGGACACAGCAACCTGTTCAGTGAAGCCAAAAAAAATTACATCCAAATCTATGTTTCATTGCATTATCTGGGAGCTCATCGAGGTTATAGTTGCACATTTCTTTCTCCATGGTAATGTTGCGGCTAATTAGTGTCAGCCTCTTCTCTTATAGTATAAGTTGTTACCATCATTTGAAATTAGGCATTCCTGCATTTTGCTCTGATAATTGAAACTTCCAAAACATTTCCCTCTTTTCAGCAATATTTATAACAATGCTGTGGCTGTAGGAAGTTTTCTTTTCTTAAGAGAGATTGAACAAGAGGCACAGAGCTGTGCGTAAGAAAGTAAACGGTTTGTGAGGCCTTGGGTTTTTATTTAAATTTGGAACAATGGAAGCTGCCCGGCTGTGTGTGGCCCACTCTCATAAAAAGGTATTTCTCATTTTCATTTTTGCCTCTTAGGTTTAGATTTAAGCAGTTGATGTTGTGGGCTCGAAGAAGTATCAGCTATATTTTCACTCTTCCTTCCGAAAGATAAAGGGGCTGGCCATGGGTACCCACGTGGGCCCAAGCTATGCCTGCCTCTTTGTAGGTTATTTGGAACAGCCCCTCTTCCGCACCTACACTGCCCCTAAACCCCACCTCTTCCTCCATTACAATGATGACTGTATTGGCGCCGCCTAGTGCTCCCATGAGGAGCTCAAACAGTTCACCCACTTCACCAACACCTTCCACCCCAGCCTCAAGTTCACCTGGGCCATCTCTAACACCTCCCTCACCTTCTTGGACCTCTCTGTCTCCATCTGAGGCAACCACCTAGAAACCAATATCCATTTCAGGCCCACAGGCTCCCACAACTACCTAGAATACAGCTCATCCTACCCACCTTCCTGCAAAAATGCCATCTACTATTCCCGATTGCTTCACATCTGCCACATCTGCTCCCAGAATGAGACAACCCACTCCCGTACATCCCAGATGGCCACGTTCTTCAAGGACCGCAACTTACCCCCCGCAGTGGTCAAGAACGCCCTTGATCGCGTCTCCCACATTTCCCGCAACAAATCCCTCACACCCCACCATCGCAATGTCACCAAAACAGAATCCCCCTTGTCCTCACATACCACCCCGCCAAGCTCCGGATCCAATGCATCATCCTCCGACACTTCCGCCATCTGCATTCCAACCCCACCACCAAAGATATTTTTCCTTCCACACCCTTACCTGCTTTCCGGAGGGCACACTCTCTGTGACCCCCTTGTCCGCTCTACACTCCCCTCCAATCCCACCACAGCCAGCACTTCCCCTGCAACCGCAGGGAGTGCTACACTTGCCCCTACACCTCCCCACTCAACCCCCATCCCAGGTCCCAAGAAGACTTTCCACATCAAGCAGATGTTCACCCGCACATCTGCAAATGTGGTATACTGCATCCGCTGTACCTGTTGTAGCCTCCTCTACATTGGGGAAACCAAGTGGAGGCTTGGGGGCTGCTTTGCAGAATGCCTACACTTGGTTCACAATAAACAACTGCTCCTCCCAGTCGCAAACCATTTCAACTCCCCCTCCCAGTCCTTAGATGACATGTCCATCCTGGGCCTCCTGCAGTGCCACAATGATGTCACCAGAAGGTTGCAGGAACAGCAACAGCTTGGGAACCCTGCAGCCCAATAGTATCAATGTGGATTTCACAAGCTTCAAAATCTACCCTCCCCCTACTGCATTCCAAAACTAGCCCAGCTCGTCCCCACCTCCCTAACCTGTACTTCCTCTCACCTACCCCCTCCTCCCACCTCAAGCTGCACCCCCATTTCCTACCTACCAGTCTCATCCTGCCCCCTTGACCTGTCCATCCTCCTCAGACTGACCTATCCCCTCCCTACCTCCCCACTTACACTCACCTCTACCGGCTCCATCCCCACCTCTTTAACTTGTCTGTCTCCTGTCCACCTATCTTCTCCTCTATCCATCTTATATCGGCCTCCCCCCTCTGTCCCTATTTATTTCAGAACCCTCTCCCCCTCCCCCTTTTCTGATGAAACGTCTGGGCCTGAAATGTCAGCTTTGTGCTCCTAAGATGCTACTTGGCCTGCTGTGTTCATCCAGCTTTACACTTTGTTATCCTGGATTCTCCAGCATCTGCAGTTCCCATTATCACGGATATATTTTCCCTCTGTCTGTTATAGCTAGAAGCTGTGGTTTCTCTCTGCTACTGGGTTCCCTCTGAGAGAAATCTACTTATCTGAATTTTCCTTTTTGCCAATGGATATGTTTGTGGGATGGTACTACATTGGAACAGTTAATTAGTCATAGTTAGTGTATCTATTACTCTGTTTAAGTTTTCCCATCGAGTTATGTTATTCTAAATTCCTCTTTCCTTGGTTGTATTTATTTTTAAATAAATTGTGCTTTGCTTAACATTGATCAGCCACATTGCATATGAAACATGACACTTCACATTTGTCTTTAAAATATGAAAAGGTTAGGATCTAGGCTACCTTCTCAAAATATTTTGAGGGGTCTGATCTGGTCCATAAGATTTTAAAGTTCTGCACCACCAAGTGAGTCCTTTTACTCAATAATAGACACTATTTGCTGTCATTCCTGCCAAGATCCAGCTCCATTTCCAACTCAATGTCCGACATCATGGCACAAATACTCAGGTTGTAATGTTACCAGCAAGGGATTTGGGAGTATCAAAAATCAAGGTGCGTAAAGCAAAATGCTTCATTCCCTGATCTGATCGGCCCTTCTGACAAGAAAGCCTTTGTGCTACAACTCCTGCCTTCCAATATTTATACTCCTACGCCATAACATAGAAATCAGAAAATGCAAGTGATTAACTTTACTGTGATTCTTCCAAAAGGCAGCAAACCTGTCATTTATACATTGGCAAGAGACAGTTATTGAAAAAAAGGTTATTCAACAAAGCTCTTTTATGTGTTCTAAATGCTAAAGATATTATTATTCAGTTCGTTTGTGTGTGGTTCAGCATTTTCCATCTGAAAATGTAACTATGTGCCAAAAGAAAGCATGTTGGGAGCCTTGTCCTTCAATTTCTCTTAGAAGAAGCTTCAGCGCTTGAGTGGAAAGTCTGAAAAGTGCTACAGGATGGGTATGGAGGTCTAATACTGAAGAACTTACTTGTTAAAAAGTTTCAGGTGTTGCAAGTCATTCTTTGTCTTTGGAACACCATGGTTTTCGTAAAGCATGATTTTTGTTCGGGAATTATCATTCATTGTTGCAGTCCTCTGCTATAATCTGGGCCACTTGTTTGATGGGTCATTATCCAAGGGAATATGTTTATGTCACTCAAAAGCCATCCATTAATTTTAATTCTTTTAATTTTGAGCAGTGTAGATAATCTCATGAGTTTTTGGCAAATGAATAAGAGGTTGGCACAACTAAACACATACAATCTGTACATTGAGACTACCTGAACCTTTCATGCCAGTGTCATCGATGGAACATTCATGCAGTGAATGCAAAGCAATATCGGTGCCACAGTCTGCATGCTGGGCCCTGAGGAAATCAGCAATCCAGCAATCCAATAAAAGCAGGTAGCTCTATCTCATTGCTGCTTTGCTATCAGGTCAAAAGTCATCAATTATACCATGAAGTCTAACTCAGCGAACTTGGTTGTGGAATGGCCATGTTATCAGAGGCTAATCTTGGTGTCAAAAACAACTCCAAAGTTGCTATCTGTCTCAGGCGCAAACAATTATCAGAGTAAGGGGTAGAAACTATGGCTTAGAAATGGAGTTTGTGTCTGTGATCCAAAACAATGCCTTCCCAACATTTAGTTGGACTTAATTTCTGCTCATCCCATACTGAAAGTTGGACAAGAAGTCCGGCAATTAAGAGAATATGCAGGGATCAAGACAGGTGGGGGTAAGGTTAAACTGGGTATGTTCAGCATGCATGTGAAAGCTGAGGTGATGAGGCCAAGGGGCAGCACAACGATAAGAAATAGTGGGTTGTCAAGGATTGACTTTTGGCAGGCATTAGAGGTACCATTGTGGAACTGGGAAGGGAAACTATTGCAGGTGGTCTTAAAAGAACTGCGGATGCTGTAAATCAGGAACCAAAACAAGGTTGCTGGAAAAGCTCAGCAGGTCTGCCAGCATCTGTGGAGGAGAAAACAGAGTTAACGTTTTGGACCCAGTGACCCTTCCTCAGTGGGTTAAAAAAAGCTTATTTTAATATGTATCCTCACCAAGAAATGACACAGAAAAGAGGAATGACTGATCTCCTTTGCTTGGACCTTGACTTTATGCAAAGTTTACAATGCTAAGAAATATTCTGTTTTACATGACTCCCCATGTGTAGCTTTCATTGACTTTCAAATCAGGAGGGATGTAAAACCTATTCTACATGATCGAACAAAGTCAAAATCAACCACTTCTACGCTGTAAAGCTCAAGCCAAATAAAGAGACTAGAAAAATTAACGTAATCTTGGGATTCAAATGATATTTAAAAACCATTCAAGCTTTACCGTCATGATTTGCAAAGTCATCTGGAGTCCATATTCGTGCCTAAGAACTCCGGTCAAACAATTACTCTCTTTAATATTAGTCAAACGGTGTCACATGTAATCATTTTTGACTCATATTTATTAAGTGACCTGGTAGAATTTACTGGGGACAATGGGAACTGCAGATGCTGGAGAATTCCAAGATAATAAAATGTGAGGCTGGATGAACACAGCAGGCCAAGCAGCATCTTGTGCTCCTGAGATGCTGCTTGGCCTGCTGTGTTCATCCAGCCTCACATTTTATTATCTTGGTAGAATTTACTGCCTAGAATTTGATCCCAATCATACCATGCTGGATTTGTTTCTTTCCATGGAGATCTTAGCTATTGTGATAAATTGATAGAAAAAGTGTTGCAAAACATTTGATGTTAATTATCAAATTAAGACCAGCATTGATCCATTTAAATACTTTTGAGTTACTGCTCCTGAATGTGTCCCTCAAAAGAATTTCATAGAAGTATATACCACAGTCAGAGGTCATTTGCGTCATCTGGTCGATGAGTTTTGCTTCTCTTAAAACAATCAGCAAAGTCTACTATTCCTCTTCCTACCTATCTAGCTTCCATTTAAGAGAGACTTAAGCAGGAGATTTCCTTGGAGCAGCTCCTGCTCTGTTGCAATGTTGATGAGGCATTCAATCACACTTGCACTACGTTCACACTGACAAAGTGTGGAGTGGTGTGAAGAAACTCCCAACTATACTGTCACGGTCTGATTTACTGTTGCAGAGGGCAGCTAGTATCTGAAAAGGTTAACTGACATCAGAAGATATGCTCTGCCTATCAAAATGTAGAAGACTTACCTGACAGGAGCTAAGCAATTCCAGAGACCACCACTGCATGTACCATTTCGTGGAATTCAAGGAAATCATGATATTCTTTGATGGATAGTCGAACAAGTTATGTTCTGAGGAAGGGGCTACCAGACCTGAAGGTCTGATTTGTCCTCATAGGTGCTGACAGACCTGCAGCTTTTGCTTTTGCTTCCGATTTACAGCATCCGCAGTTCTTTTGGTTTCTATTGAGCAAGTTGCGTATTGACTTCTAAATCTTCTATCCCATAAAGGGCCTTTTCTGCACATATAAGTTGAGCATACGGGCTTGTTTTTAATGACTGTGGTTTCAAGGTCATCATCAGACGTTTAATTGCAGACATTTTCATGTTTCATTTGAAATCTAGTTCAATTCCTTCATCGACCATATTGTGATTCGAACCCAAGCCCCCTGAACATCACCTTGCTCCCTGGATTACTAGTCCAGCAACAATGCCACAAATGAGAGTAGTATTATCACTAGACTATGAATCCAGAAACTCAGCTAATGTTCTGGAGAATCTGAATTCAAACCTTGCAATAGCAGGTGGTAGAATTTGAATTCAGTAAAGAATTTGGAATTAAGGGTGCAATAATGGTGATGAAACCATTATCAGTCATTGAAAAAAATTGATCTGGTTCACGAATGTCCTTCAGGGAAGGAAACTGCCATCCTTAGCCAGTCTTGCCTACATGTGACTCCAGATCCACAGCAATGTGGTTGACTCCTAACTGCCCTCTGGGCATTCAGACATAGATAATAAATGTTGGCCTAGTCAATGGCGTCTTCATCCCATGAATGAATAAAAACAAAGGCCAGCAAAAGTTAAAGATCAGAAAATATCAGTATTGAAGACAGTGGAGAGTAATATCCTGAAGATGCCTTGGCCAAGGCCAATTTACAGTTTAGTGACTGAGTGGGAGTCAGCACTGGAGGTGTCTGATCATCAGCGATACTGTCAATAATATCTGAGCATCAGATACTGGCATTACCACCAACGGGGGAAAGTGGAGTTCATGTTTTCTTTTTAAAAAATCATTTGGTTGCCTGGTAAATATCACACAATGTTGTGCTGTTTAGATTGTTAAACTGTGCTGTGGAGCGGAACAATTCCCAACTGGAGGAGTGTTTGGACATTTTCCAATAAATCCAGGAGCAGCAAGCCATCTCAAGCAGCTGCTGCCTCTTAATGGCAGCTTGATGTAATTGATGTATGTGCTGAAATAACAGCAGCAATTTGCATTTTTGTGGCACCTTTATAATGTAGTCAAACATCTCAATGCATTGCATCATCACACAACATCTGAAACCAAGCTGCATATTAGGACTGGTGAACAAAAGCTTGAGACTCAATGGTCGGCACAACATTGTGGGCTGAAGGGCCTGTTCTGTGCTGTACTGTTCTATGTTCTATGTTCTATGTTCTATGAGACTGGTTTGAGTGTTGACTTTCTCAAGGGAATGGTCAATACATGCCAGCCTAGTCAGTAACACCTGTAAATGAATTGATTAAAAAGGACAGCTTAGAAGAAGAGAGGGTTGAGAGATGATGACATTTAGAGAGTAGAAACCCTGAATTAGAGTCAATCAAAATCTCTGTGTTTTAAATGAAGAAATTCTAAAGTAAAACCAAGAACTGTAGATGCTGGAAATCTAAATGAAAAACAGATATTGCTGGAGAAACTCTGCTTTCTCTCCACATATACTGCTAGACCTGCTGAGTCAAAGTTTCAAGTCCAGAGAGCCATCTTGGAAGAAATTGTTCCAGGAGCTAATTTCATCTCATTTGTACCAAATAATAATTGAATAATAACTTTGAATAATTCTATATTGCTGTCCTTATTTATAACTCTCAAACTTCTTCAAGCTCACAATAGTCATGAAGCAACCAAAGGTATTCCAGTGGGAAGGTACGTTTGTGGTATCTTTAATGCTTACACCACTCTTTTTATCATTCACTCTTTGGATGTTGGTGTTGCTGTCTGGGCCAGCATTTATTGCCCATCTCTAGTTGCCTTCAAGAAGGTGGTGGTGACCTGCCTTCTTGAACTGTTGCAGCCCATGTACTGTAGGTAGACATACAATGCCTGTTGGAAGGGAATTCCAGTGTTTTGACCCAGTGACATTGAAGGAATGGCAACATATTTCCAAGTTCAAACGGATAATGCCTTGACTGGAAACTTGCAGCTGGTGGTGTTCCCACGTACCTGCTACCTTTGTCCTTCAAGATAAAAGTGATCATGGTTTTGGAAGGTGTTACCTAAGGAACTTTGATGAATTTCTGCAGTGCATTTGTAGATGGTACTCATTGTCCTTAAGCATGTACTGCACAAAGTGTAAAGAAAGTGGTGGCCTTGAAAAGGATAAAATATTAATTGCCTGTATGGTCAATCTCCAACTCTAATGGCCAACCTGCCACTTTTCACCCTTTGCAAACTCTGCTCCCTAACACACACTGAGTCCTGTTCACTCATCATCTCAATAATCTCTGACTTGGCTCTTCATTTTTGTCCTCAGGTTCCTCCACATGCTTCAACCTGTCCTGTCTCTATAGCCTTCTCTGCCCCTATAATTGGCCGAAAAATGCTGCACTTGTACATTGCTGGCCTGTTTTGTATTTGTGAATTTTATCACTTCTTGGTAGCTATGCTTTTGGCTGCCAAGACATGAACCTTTGCAATTCCCTTTTTCAATCTTACTGCTTCTCTTCTTCTTTCCCACTTTAAGACACTCCTCCACAATCGACTTCCTATACCTAGCTTTGGGTACCCGTCCTGAGATCTCCTTGTGAGGCTTGGTGTTTGGGTATTGCTCTTGTGAATTGCCTTGAGATGTTTTGCTACAGTTTTATAAACACAATTTGGTCATGTTGAAGTTGGAATTTCCCCAGCCGTGAAATAGGACCCTATGCAGCCAAAATCACAAAGCAGAATAAATTTGACTTCGCAATCCACAGCTTAAACTGAACTCAGAATCACAGGAAGGGGACCTAGACTAGTATCAGAGCCTGCTCTTGTTTACTGTGATAGGAACCCCTGAGCAAAGGCAACCCTCTTGACTTGACTGAGGCCTCACAAGCATGGCAACCTTCCCGACTATGTGTCCGAGCAGAATCACCAAATTATTACAGCCCAGGTGGAGGCCATTTGGCCCATCAAGTCTGAGCCAGTCCTGTCCCCTGGTGCCAATCTCCTGCATTGTCCCAGGATCCCTGTATACCATTTCTATCCAGCTAACCATCCAATGCCTCTCTTGAATCCCTACATTGAAGATGCCTCCATCACATTTCCAGGCAATACATTCCAGGCCCTAACAACTCATTAAAGTGTAGTTTAATGTGTGAAAAAGTATTTTTCTTATCTCACCCTTCATTTATGCATCACTTTAAATCTATACAAGTGTGAACAACATACTTGCTGGGCTGAATGGCCTACTCCTCTTCCCAAATATTTGTTATTTGTTGCTGTCATGTGGGCCTTGCCCACCTCTAATGCACTTGAGAAGGTGCTTAATGAGTGTTATTTGCTGAACAATCAGCATCATGCAGGAACCAAGGAAAGCAATCACTTGATGTGATCAAAAAGCACTTGCACAATGTTCTTTGTCTTAGTATTGTGTGAACAAATGTGTATTAACAGTTTAAAGTGCATTTGTATATGCAGTGCCAGGATAAGGATTGAGATCAGATGCCCAACCACAGTGCCTATTACTTATTTTTTGTTCGCTAATCAGAAAAGCAATTAGCCACATCTGGATTGCCAATTAGCCCCATGTAGTTAGTGACTGACAGATGGGCCCATGCTCCTGTGGTACACATTTCACAATACATACAGAGGATCAAACATTGACAGCTGCTCAGGACCAAGGCTGGAGTCATGCTGGCCAAGGATTTAACACAGAGACTCATTGCACATAAGGAAACCATTCAGCCCACTGTGCTTGTGTCAGCTCCTTGAAAGAAATTAACCAAATCATCCCCTGCTCATGTTCTTCATCCACATAGCCGTGCGAAAGTTTCCTTTGAATAGGGCTTGGTGAGATGGCAGATCCTACAAAATCATCAGGTTGCTGTCGACAATATGCGCTGTGAGAACCATCTGCTGAGGAGTTGGGGAACTTTCTGTATGTATGAGACTGGACTGTGCCATGAAACTGTGATGACTAGAGGAAGATTAGGGCCAGTCGAGGACAGCAGTGGGAAGTTGTGCGTGGAGTCCGAAGGGATTGGAGAGGTGCTAAATGAATACTTTTTGTCAGCATTCACACAGGAAAAAGACAATGTTGTGAAGGAGAATACTGAGATACAGGCTATTAGACTAGAAAGGTTTGAGGTTCATAAGGAGCAGGTGTTAGCAATTCTGGAAAGTGTGAAAATAGATAAGCCCCCTGGGCCAGATGGGATTTATCCTAGGATTCTCTGGGAAGCTAGGGAGGAGATTGCAGAGCCTTTGGCTTTGAACTTTGTGTCGTCATGGTCTACAGGAATAGCACCAGAAGACTGGAGGATAGCAAATGTTGTTCCCTTGTTCAAGAAGGGGAGTAGAGACAACCCTGGTAATTACAGACCAGTGAGCCTTACTTCAGTTGTGGGTAAAGTGTTGGAGAGCATTGTAAGATTTAGGATCTATAATCATCTAGAAAGGAATAATTTGATTAGGGATAGTCAACATGGTTTTGTGAAGGGTAGGACATGACTCACAAACCTTACTGAGTTCTTTGAGAAGGTGACCAAACAAGTGGATGAGGGTAAAGCGGTTGATGTGGTATATACGGATTTCAGTAAAGCATTTGATAAGGTTCCCCACAGGAAGCTATTGCAGAGGATATGGAGGCATGGGATTGAGGGTGATTTAGCGGTTTGGATCAGAAATTGGCTAGCTGTAAGAAGACAGAGGGTGTTAGTTGATGGGAAATGTTCATCCTGGAGTTCAGTTACTAGTGGTGTACTGCAAGGATCTGTTTTGGAGCCACTGCTGTTTGTCATTTTTATAAATGACCTGAATGAGGGCGTAGAAGGATGGGTTAGTAAATTTGCGGATGACACTAAAGTCAGTGGAGTTGTGGATAGTGGGGAAGGATGTTGCAGGTTACAGAGGAACATAGATAAGCTGCAGAGCTGGGCTGAGAGGTGGCAAATGGAGTTTAATGCAGAAAAGTGTGAGGTGATTCACTTTGGAAAGAGTAACAGGAATGGAGAGTCCTGGGTTAATGGTAAGATTCTTGGTCGTGTGGATGAGCGGAGAGATCTCGGCATCCATGTGTATAGATCCCTGAAAGTTGCCACCCAGGTTGATAGGGTTGTTAAGAAGGCGTATAGTGTGTTAAGTTTTATTGGTAGAGGGATTTAGTTTTGGAGCCATGAGGCCATGTTGCAGCTGTACAAATCTCTGGTGTGGCCACACTTGGAGTATTGCATACATTTCTGGTCACTGCATTATAGGAAGGATGTAGAAGCATTGGAAAGGGTGCAGAGCAGATTTACTAGGACGTTGCCTGGTATGGAGGGAAGATCTTATGAGGAAAGGCTGAGGGACTTGAGGCTATTTGTGTTAGAGAGAAGGAGGTTAAGAGATAACTTAATAGAGACATACAAGATAATCAGAGGATTAGATAGGGTGGACAGTGAAAGCCTTTTTCCTCAGATGGTGATGGCTAGGATGAGGGGACATAGCTTTAAATCAAGGGGTGATAGATATAGGACAGATGTCAGAGGTAGGTTCTTTACTCAGAGAGTAGTAAGTTCTGCCTGCAACAGTTGTACTCTCGCCAACATTAAGGGCATTTAAACGGTCATTGGATAAACATATGGATGGCAATGGAATAGTATAGGTTGGATGCCCAATTGGCTGTGATGGAAGGCTCATCAATACCGTGATTGTTGTATTTTTGATGGGCAACAATTTTAATGGTTACAGCACTAAAGTGGGTAAAGAGTGTTAAGCACAGAGCAATAATGGTTGAATCAAAGAGTGAAGCACTTCAAGGCTGGGGGAAGTAAACAGCTTCCTTTGGTCTCTCTGCCCTTTGACTAATATCTGTCCCATGTATGTTTGTTTGTTACCACAGAATGTCTTCTTGTTGTCAGGGCAAGAGAGATGTGTCAGTGCCTGTGTCCCATTTACTTAAAATGCATTAATCACCGTGATGAACAGGAGGTAATGTTTTGGAAACATACCAGTGGATGTGAAATTTTGGAGCATGATGGTCACGATATGAAACAATCACATTGAAGAATTTTGCTGTGCTAACCAGCCAAGGACCAACTTGTATTTAGATAACAATATGAACACAGTCAAACAACCCAAAATGCATCATGGGAGTATTTGAAAAGATACCCAGCCACACAAAAAGGACATGTGATTTTAAAATAACTTGCTTAAAAAGGTAGGCTTTAATGAGTTCTTCTGGAGGAGATAGATTAATAGATTGAGAGCAATTGGTCATAATTGTTGGCCTTACAAGTGATGGTCATGTTCCATAAGTGACTGAAGGTATTGTTTTAGGGAGGGAAAACGCCAAAGCTTAGGCCTGGCTAGCTGAAGCCAAAACTGATGCTGGTGGAGTGATAAACATTGGGCATGCGTTAGGGACATTGAGCACCTGGATGTCATAGATAGTTTGCGGATTATCCAACATGACTGATTAGATGGGTTAACTAGAATAGACACAATGGCATCAGAAATGTGGGGTTTTTTTTGCGATATGCATCTAGAAACTTTAGATAAATTAAGACAATTAATTCACATGGCATAGTTAAAGAGGAGCTTTGGAATGCACTAATGTAACAAGATACATGTGCTGAGCTCTTTCGAACAATTTGTTTTTAATGAGACTTAAAACCAGAGTAAATTCAATTAGACATTGGCCCTTAATTAGGGTTTGGAAGGACATAGGTCAGCATCAGTTTACAACAGTCTCACTTCTGAGCCCAGTTTATGACTGGGCTTGATCCTTTCTTTTTCATTTTTTGTTATCCGGGTGTGCTCTGAGACAGAACAGAATGCTTTTTATTTCCCATTACTAAATCCCCTGTGGTATTTCTTTCATCTGCTAACCAGTGCAGTATTCTACCTTTGTTCTTTGATTGGACAATTAGGTGCTGTTTTTCAAAATATAAGACACGTGGTAAAATTAAGAGCCATGTGCATGGTGGATCTTACAACATGATTGGTAAGGTGCTATTCCCCTTATTGGTGATATCCAGAAAGCAAATTTCCTACCAAAATGGCTAACTCAGAAAGGAACCTGCCGTTCTTAGCATCTATCTCAACTCAAAGCACTCAGCAGCAGGCTTTGAAGCATTTGTGAAGTGTACTCATTAGTATAATTTAGGTAAGACAGATGACCACTTTTTATTGACCATCTCCACTCAGCCCACCAGTGTGACCCCTGACATTTGCCTCTGTCTACATCAACAGAGCTGAGGTTGAGAGAGTGAAGAGCATCAGGTTCCTCAGAGTGACAATGACCGACAACCTGTCCTGGACTTCTCACGTAAATGCAAAAATCAACAAGGCACAACAACATCTCTTCTTCCTCAGGCAGCTCACCAAATTTGGCATGTCTGTAAGGTTCCCCCCCAACTTCTACAGATGAAAGCATTCTGCCTGGGTGTGTAACTGCTCTGCCCAGGACCATAAGAAACTACAGAAGGTGGTGTGCACAGCCCAGACCATCATGGAAGCCAGCCTCCCATCCATGGACTCCATTTGTATGGTTTACTGCTGCAGAAAGACGGCCAACATCATTAAAGACCCATCACAACCTGGTAATGACCTCCTACAACCTCTTCCATCAGGCAGAAGGCACAGAAGCCTGAACACATATATGAGCAGGTTTAGAAACAGCTTCTTTCCTGCCATTATCAGAGTGTTAAATGGACTGTACCCTCAAACAATTTAACCTGCAATGTAACCTGTATGCCTCTAAGTCATTTTGATCTGTACATCCTTTGCTTGCTGGGATCTGCCTGTACCACCTGTAAGCAAAGCTTTTCACTGTATTTTGGTACACGTGAAATTCACGTGGACATACACTCGTGTGGAGCAACGCAGCATGTTTTATTGCTGTATTTACCCATATGGAGGTTTATTTTTTAAGACCAAATGGCTAATCAAAAAGAGGAAGTTTGGTGGTTACATTAGCATTAATATTGAGGAGTTGAAATCCATTTCACGTTTTTGGAGCTGCTGAACTGCTGACAAGAGCACTTTTCTGAAGAAGGATCTAGGCCCGAAATGTCAGTCTTCCTGCTCCCCTGATGCTGCTTGGCCTGCTGTGTTCATCCAGCTCTCCACTTTGTTAGCTCTGACAAGAACATTGAGCCTAGTTACTGTCCATGGTGCTGAATTCAGCAGGGAGTCTTGGAGCAGGACTGGGCCATTCAGCCCTTTGAAACAAAACAGAAATTGCTGAAAAAGCTCAGCAGGTCTGGCAGCATCAGTGAAGGAAAAAACAAGGTTAATGTTTCGGGTTCGGTGACCCTTTCTCAGAACCCAAAGCATTAACTCACTTTTTTCCTTCACAGATGCTGCCAGGCCTGTTGAGCTTTTCCATCAACTTCTGCTTTTGTTCCTGATTTACAGCATCCGCAGTTCTTTCATTTTTCATTCAGCCCTTTGAACCTATTCAGTCATTCAGTGAGATTGTGGCTGATCTAGGAATGGCAGTCCTGAGCTATTCACCTCTCTCAGTCAAATGAGATGAGAGAAATTGTGAAAGGGGGCTTGTTCCCAGAAGGCCACTCTCAAAACTAGCACTGGCACGCGGTGAGGGAAAGGAGGCGTTTGGGCCTGAGATGTCAGATGTCAGGATATTAATTTTATACATGAAGAAAATAAGGTTTTCAGGATCAACAGTTACTTGTGTATGTGTAGTACACTGAATGTCATTTGTAGATACAAACTGTTATTGTTATAGATCGAATAAGTCCAGTGACCAGAGCAAGTGTCCCAGTCAGACTGGGACATGTGGATTTCTTGGATGTACTGCATTAGAATATTGTAAAATTCAACTGAACTCACATTAAATGTATGACATCTACATTGACTTGAGATTATACGTTTGTTACAGGTAAGTACAGGATTGACAATATGCTAACCTAATGTGATCCCAAACTTATCAGGCGACATTATCTCATCTTTTTATATCACCTTAACACCATAAGTGGAAGCATTGGAAAATATTCTCAGTTTCCCTCGTGAAAGCATGGTTTAATGCACACATGCAATAAATAATTTAAACAGCAAACTAAAGATTGGCAAAATGTTTGCGATTAGAATAAAGAGGGCTCAAACCTTCACCTTCAAAGAGCGACACTTGTTTGAAGGGGTTAGCCACCTGTGGTAACAAGGGTAACTACAGGAGGAAAAAGAAAAAGTATTGTTTTTTTTGCTGTGCTTAATCTGAAGTTCTGTCAGAAATCAGAGAGAAAGAGAGTTTTTTTTGTTGACGGAAGAACTGGGGAAGCACACCAAATCCAGCAGTGTGACTCATGAAGAAGGAGCTAGGGGCATGACTATGACTTTGAGGGGCACCGTTTTAATGCAAAGGATGCCCTTTCCATATCGAAAGGAACTTGTATGATTTTACAAAATCAACAGCCACAAGCGACCCTCAGGAAGGAAAGGCAGAGGGAGACATCGTGCAATATTACAGCACAGAGGGAGCCCATTCACCACTCTGGTTTACGTAAACTCTGTCAGAGAATGGTGTGCTTGCCGTCAGGACTATTGTCGTTATCGTTGCTTTGCAAGTTTGCAGTATTCCCTAAGATTATTCGTTCTCCTGCTGTCAGAAAAAAATGTCAGAAGTGAACACGGATGTAATTCTGATGGAAGAAATCTTAGTGCTGTGTTTATCATGTCCCAAAGATAAGCATCCAGAGGGCACTTGTTGTGACCCTCATTGAGCCTTGCCACTTTATCACAGAGTGTTTGAGACGGGTAGGAAGGGGAACAGACTCGTTAAAAGCCAGTGCAGATTGTTTGCCTGCAGGAGACTGGAGCAGTGTGTAAATATTTATCTCCTGAAGGATTGTGTGCTTTTCCAAAGGCTGATCAGCAATCTTCTGATGAGGTCTTTGAATTGTATTTTCCCTTATGTGTTTCTTTATCTGAAAGGAAAACAATGTTGATTTGTTACTTTCTCAGATAACCTGAATGAAACTTTAAGGTTGGGTGCAAACGAATTTGTGTTGCACTGAAACCCACTGAGGAAAAGGAGATGCTTTCCTTTAGGAATACATGAAAGATCAGACACTGCAATCTTATCAAACACCAGAAGTGTCTTTAATTTATTGAATTAAAATGACTTCTGACCGAAGTCCTGGGCTTATGCTTATCTGAGTGAAGGTTGTTTCTTTTTTAAGCTCAATTAACTGGAAAATGAACTGGGACTTTTTACATTTGTTCTGTGGGCTTGCTGGACTTCTTCATATTTAACCAGAAAACTTTAACATCCATTCAGTATTAGATCCTAGTGATTGTGTGAAGTCTTGGAGATATTGCTGATTGTGCCAGAGGTCTTTTCATAGATCATATAATCCCTACAGTATGAAAACATGCCCTTTGGTCCAACAAGTCCACACTGACCCTCACAGCAGCCCACCCAGACTCTTCCCCTGATAAACCACCTAATCTATACATCCCTGAACACTATGGGCACTTTAGCATGGCCAATCAACCTAGTCCACACATCTTTGGGTTGTGGGAGGAAACCCACAAAGAACGTTTGCAGAGAATGTGTAAACTCCACACATACAGTCATGCAAGGGTGGAATTGAATCCAGGTCCCTGGCATCATGAGGCAGCAGTTCTAACCACTGAGCCACCATGCTACCCCTTAAGGTTTAGATGAATTTTGAAGCATAGTAGAGTTTACTTATTGTTTATTGTGTATTCTATTTACCTGTGGTTTGTTTGTCCCTTTGTGTTAAGGTTCGGATGTAAGGTGTGAAATATATTCAGTTCAGTACATCATGTAAAGTAGAAGTGATTGAGAGTGACAATTCATTCCATGCATCAGCAGAAAAGCTGCAGTATCCTCAAAATAACATCCACTAAAATGGTCGGCCAATTTTTGTCATAGATCACTGTGCCTTGTGGGTCTGGTTGGACTTGTTCTCCTAGAATATTTCACATCCAGTGCTGGTTTAGGTGAATTTAGCCAAAAAAAAAGCATATTTTCTGCTCGGGGACAGGTAGGTGTCCAAAACAAGGATTACGTCATTCTTGCCAACATGTGTTCCTTTACACAAAGGGAAATCCTGGATCATTTCCAGTTGTCTACAACCCACCACTGTCCCAAAAGCAAAGCTGCTGATGCTAGCTCAAGTGAAGGTTTCAAGATAGGTCCTTATGTATTTTAGTTAAGTAAGGGTATTGAGCATTCTTGAAGCAAGCTGGGTTAATATGCTATGATCTAACTGAACAGTAGGACAGGTCCAAAAGGCTGATCGTCTCCTCCTAGTCCCATATTCCTCTGTCAGATATGGTCTTTAAGACAGGGATTGGGATCATTTTGTTTTGCGGAGATTATTGGAATGTTCTTTGCAGGAATAATTGAAGTAGATATTGTTGCATCTTTGGAGATAAGGATGTATGAAATTTGGCAGACATGAAAGGGGGATAGTTGGATATATCAACAAAGAGCCAGCCTAGGAAGTGTGCTACAGACCATAATGCTTCCTTGTCAGGAATTGGATTCCTTCACCCTGGAAAGCTTTAAATTCCTTTCCAAATGGCTACACAGATTTTAAATATAAAGGTCTTACAACACACCTTTATACATTCCAGCTGCTTCCACAACGTACATTATTGATAGAGCCTAAGAGAAGAGGTAGGTCTTTCAGCCCCTTCTCTGCCATTCAATCTGACCATGGCTGATATTCTATCTCAATACCATATTCTTGCTCTCTCCCCACATCCCTTAATTCCTTTCAAATTTAAAAATGTAGCAATACCTTTCTTGAATATACTCAGTGACCTGACTTCCACGGCCTTCTGCGATAGAGAATACCACAAGTTGATGACCCACTTGGTGAAGAAATGTTTTCCTATCTCTGTCCTAAATGGCCTATCCATCATTGGCTTGACCACCTGGTTCTAGATTCTCCAACCAGGGGAAATACCCTTCCTGTAAGTAGTCTGGCCTGTCCTTTGATCTGTTTCAATCAGATCCCCCTTCATCCTTCTAAACTCTGGTGAAAATGGATCTAATTGAACAAATCTCTCCTCAATGGACAGGCTTGCCTTTCACAGTATGAACCTAGTGAACCTCAGCTCCAATCTGTCTGTGGCAACTATATTCTCTCTTAGAAAGCGAAACTAAAGCTGCACACAATACTCCAGGTATGGTCTTACCAAGGCCCTGCATAAAGGCATCCCTATTTTTGAGCTCAAGTCATCTTGCAATGAAGGCCAATGTACTATTTGCTTTCCTACTTGCCTGCTATAAGCAGAAATCTTATTTCCTACTGGAAATCCTTTTCACATGTTGTAAGATGCGATTAAAATCAATGTAGAAAGCATACGAGGAAATGAAGAAGAGAAGGTTATGCTGATCGAGTGAAATGATGTAGGGCTATGGTAGATTTTGTAGAACATCACTAACACAGTAGACTGGTTGAGTCATACAGTGTGCTGTAGACTCAATGTCACTCTGTGTATCATAGAACCTGTACATGTGGAAGCAGCTCATCTGGCCCATTGAGTTCATACCCACCTTCTGAAGAGCATCCCACCTTGACCAACATCCAGAACCCTATCCCTGTATTTCCCATGGCTAACCCACCCAGCATGTAATCTTTGGTCACTATGGGCAACTTAGCGTGGCCAATCCACTAAACCTGCACATCTTAGGGCTGTGAGCAGAACCCAGAACATCCAGAGAAAACATGCGCAGACATGGGGAGAATGTGCAAACTCCCCACAGATAGTTACTTGAGGGATGAATCAAACCCAGGTCCCTCAGATTGTGAGGCAGTGCTGACCATTGAACCACTATGCCACCCAAATACTTCAAATGCAGTTGACCAAAAATGTTGCATAGAAGGGGATAGTGGAGACAAAAGGATCTGACTAACAGTTTACGTCAAGAGATTTTCTGCTCCCGCAAAATGTGGCTTATGAGCGTAGTTCTTTCCTGTTTTCTGGTCTTTGCAATCTCGACAAAACGCATTGTACACTTGTGTCTGTTGTAGAAATATTCTGTCTGTTTTAAGGACCTCTCATGAGTAATTTTGTTGCTGGTAGAAAAAATTGAGAGGCACATAGAAACTCTAAATAAGAAATGTCGGCATGCTAACAATCCCACAGAAAAGATGTTTTAATTGCCTATGTCCACATCTGTGAGCCACAAGACTAGAGTTAGTTCCAATGAGTAATTCTCATTCTTCTTAATGTGCAGGGTCTCCCCTAGTCACCTGCCATTTCTTTGTGGTATGCCTTCTCCTTTGGGAATAATGCATTGTGTTAACTCAATGCTAAGATTCTGCAGCCACTATCTGTCACAATTCATGGATGAAAATCGTAGTAGATGGAAGGAAAACTAGACCCTTGATGGATGATTTCGGTGTGCTAGCATGTATTCTAGTGTGTGTGGATTTTCATAACATCATATAAAGACCACATCTTGGGTATTTTTCTTTGCTTTGTGTTGAGATCAAAACAAAATGGAAGAAAAGCGTTCACTGGACTCGAAATATTAACTCTGTTTTCTCTCCACAGATGTTGTCAGATCTGCTGAGTTCCTCCCAGCAAGGTCTGTTTTGGTTTCAGATCTTCATCATCTGCAGGTCTTTGCTGAGAATGTAATACTACCATAAGCCATGGACAGGTGTTGCAAAATGCCATGTTATAGATTTGAAATCAAAAGTTTTCAGAGCGCTGCAAAAGCTTATAATTTTAAATAAACCTGTTACACTATAAATCTGGTGTCGTGTAACCTCTGGCCTTGTCCACTCCAGTCTGACACCAGCATTGCCACATCATAAACCAAGGAACTGAGGCACTGTGTGTGTGTGTGTGTGTATTCCCTTATTCGAGAAAGACAACTGGTGATGGTTTAAACTGAGGATCACCATATCCCTCAGGCCAAGGCAGAGGTTGAGAAGGAGAGTCCTTCAGGCTACCCTCAGCCCAACCTGGAATTAAACGCACACTGAGTGTCATCACAACCATAAGCAGTAAATGGACAGCCTGTCTATGTGTACAGTATAGAATGGAAAACCTTCAGACTCTTACAAAGACTGCATTTCTCTCTCTTTTCAGAAAAATAAAAAATTGGAAGTGAGCCAGGAACTCTCACTTCACATTTGTCTCTAAGCTGCAATTGAGGCACTGCACTATTAATGGGCCAATGTCTTGTGTCTGCAGTGCCCACTCCATCCTTTCTGTACTTTGTACCTGCTCCATCTTGGGTGGTGCTGTCGGAAGATGAGCCAGAACCCACCAGTCGATGTCCAGCATCGGTAGAGTTGTGTGACCTGCACAGCATCAGAGGTAGCGGACATGGAATTGACGGCGCCAGTAGCAGCAGGAAAGGAGCACATTACTGGGGGCCTGGGGACAATGTCTGGAGGAGCAGATAGGGTGAAGGCTACAGAGAAGACAAAATGAACTTTTGAATTTGTTTCAGTTTTAGTGACAGCAATTTAATATTAATTTATTCAGTATTTTACCATTTTTCATTTTATTTGGTAATTTATTCTATATTCTAAGACGGTGTCGGTACATGACAATGTCATCCACTTTTCACTGTACTTAAGTACAAGTGACAATATATTAAACAAATCTAAATCTAAGAAACTGAGGAGAGTCAAATAGAAAATCGAAGATCAGTAGGGCTCAGAAGAAATAAAAAGTCATCTCATTAACCCCTGTGAACTGATGCTATTGAACTAATATATTTTACTCCTCACAAAACATAGAATCCCTACAGTGCAGAAGGAGGCCATTCAGCCCATTGAGTTGGCACTGGCCGTCTGAAGAGCATGTCACCCAGACCCGCCCTATTCCTGTAACCCCACATTTTCCATGGCTGATCCACCTATCTTACACATCTCTGACCATGTTGGACAATTTCAGCATTGTCAATCCACGTAACCTGCACATCTTTGGACTGTGGGAGAAAACTCATTCAGACACAGGGAGAATGTGAAAATCCTTACAGACAATCATGCAAGGCTTGTATTGAACCCAGGTCAGTGGCGTTGTGAGGCAGCTCTGCTAACCACTGTGCCACCCTCCTTTATCTTTCCCTGCTCATGTGTGGAAGGTTTAAGAAGGGGTAGAATTTACATCGATAATTCAGATTTTGTTTGCCTGTGATTAGAACTGATTTATTAATAATGAATAGTAACTTCTTTTTAAATACAGAAATCAGTCAGTTGTTTTTGTAACATGAGACCAAAGGATAAGAAAATTTGAGAACAGTGAATGATGCCATAAAGTCTTTAACTTGTGTGACAATCCTGCGAGTAGTGTCACTCGAGTATCAGCACAAATGGAGAGGAGATGTCCTAGTGGTATTATAACTTGACAATTAATCCGAAGACCCTTTAATATTTCTGGGGAGCTGAGTTTGAATCCTGCCATGGCAGATGGTGTAATTTCAATTTAATAGATATGCAGAATTAAGAGTCTAATGATGACCATGAATCCATTGTTGATTGTCAGAGGAAAACCTACCTGGTTCATTAATGCCCCTGAGGGAAGGAAACTGCTGTCCCTACCTGGTCCTGCCTCCATGTAAGTCCTGATGCACAGCAATGTGGATGACACTTAGTACAGTTAGGGATGGATAATAAATGTTGGCCTGACCAGTGACACTCACATCCATATAAGTAAGACACCACATCACAGAATATTTATAAAGTATTTACAGTACTTATTTAGAATACATTGCTGTTGCAATTCCAAGTGCTGGAAAATGAGATTAGAATAGTCAGGTGGTTGTTTTTGACTAGCACAAATGCCATGAGCCAAAGGGTCTTTTTCTGTGCTGTAGATCTGTCTGAGTCTATGACTTTGCCAAGTAGGTCACGACAATGATGGCAAGTTACATTACTTCAGCGGTCGTAAGTGAAGTGTTGAGTCACACTACCTGAATATTGACCTGGGAAGAGGCAAAATAAAACACAAGACGAAAACCGTTGTATACAATGCAGCATATGAGATTTAAATTGACCTTACAGGGTGGTGGAAATAACTTCAATATTAACCTTGAAAAGAGTTTTGGGTAACAACTACTCGAAACAAAAAAAACTTGAGAGTGCAGAGCTTGAACAGTGCTGGAAAGAAAGATATGTTGGTAAATGATTTGCACACATCAGGATAAACACGAGAATGTCACATTTCCAGCAACCACATCAATTTATATGACAGGAAAAAGAAACATGCTGATTGGTTGGCGAGACTCTGATTGGCCAAGACATGGGCGTAAACAAAGTAAGATGTAAGGGATTGTGGCTGTGGGACATGTAGACTTCAGCATCTAATTAACGCTATTGGATTATTCATACAACAGGAGAAATGAAATTGGATAAATATTTGGAGAAAATTGCAGGGATATTGGGAAAGATAAGAGGAGTTGGATTAATTTGCTTGTTTTTCAAATGAGCTGGTACAGATTTAACATGTTCTGCTCAAACACAACATCATACTGCTTATCAAACTGAAAGTCTATAAAGCAGTAACCTGTGTCCACTCGGTTGCGTGTGTGCAAAACCTGGATTGTGTCATGCCAAAAATCTCAAGACACTCTCACTTGAGCTGCCTTCGGGAGATTGTGAAGACTAAATGGCAGGACAAGAGAGCAGGCACTGAGGTTCTCACCTGAACAGGTATGGCAATACATACCATATTGAGACAGTCATAACTGAGTTGGGCCACTTATGCAGCCAGAATGCCTGACACTCAGTCACCAAATGAATCTTCTAAAAGAGCCAGAGTCTGTGTTGTGCTCCTATGATCATCAAAGAAAGCGCTATGTCAACGCTCTAAGGTCTTCCTTTAGGAATTTTGATAACGACGTCAAGCCTCAAGGGACCTCACCCAGTGCAACTGGCATTGTTAAATAAAAAATGGTTGTGGCCTCCTTTAGAAATGACCACACATCAGAGGCAGACAGAAAAAATGAGGATGGTAAATCTAGAGCCTGCAAACTTGTCCAAAACAGAACTGTCTGTGGTATAATTCCTTATTAACAAAAACACCTTCCGAGTGCAGATTGGTTTTAGCAGGTAACTACATACCCAACACAGCCATACCATTCTAGATAATGAACCTCAGAAGGCTGAACAAAACGATGTTAATGATTTGCTTGTCAGTGCCTCTTACCTGTTGGCTGAGATTTGGTTTGCTCAGTTGGCTGGATGGCCGGTTTACGATGCAGAAAGTTGACAACAACATAGAATCAATTCCTATACCAGTCGAGATCGCTGTGAAGATCTCACCCTCTCAGCCTGAGGTATGGTGACCCTTGGGTTAAACTAACTACCAGCTGTGTCTCTCTAATGAGAGCTTGGGACCATGGTGACTTAATTTTTACAGAACTGGCAGTTGCTTGTGATCATGTGTTTTTTCCCGCACTGTTAGGTCATCTTTGGCATTATGAAGTTGCTGCTCAAAGCCAAGCCAGAACCATCCTTTTCTTCACTTTTGACATTCTTTTCTGATTCCAGTACGAGCAGATTTTTAGGAGTTTACATGCCAGCAAAACAGCAATAATTACAATGTCTCTGACTGTTAATGCCATTCTTTAAAAGGATGGTGCAAACTCAAGGGACGGATGGATTCCTCCTGTGGTGTAATGTTTCATGATTTGTTTTTCTCTGTTTCCTTCTTGTTAGTTAGCTAATGGGTCATTGACTGTTGTAGACCTTGGAAAGTCATCAGGAATCTTCCAACACTGAAAGGGCATCCTTGGCATTTGAAAAGTATCCCTCATAGTCATAGACATAGCTACATGAGCCACACAGCTGCATGTGATGCCTCCCTGTCTTTCCTCCAACTGCAAAGTCCTTGCTTTCTCTGATTTCTGTCAGAACTCCATGTTCGCCCAGAGTGAAAATTTAAGACTTGACCATTTCATTCACCACAGATGCTCTATTTACCAAAGACTTCTGACGCTTTTAATTAGCTGCAGACCTTTAAAGGTGAATTATTCCCAACCTTTTGGCCAACTTGATTCTTTTGTATCTATGTCCCAACTTCTACTATATTTGGGATTCCGATTTGATCCTCTGTAGATTCCAGTTTCTGATCATGTAAAAAAATACGCTGATTTATCATTCTTAAATGCAAGGCAGATTGTCTCACATTGCCCACACAATTTACGATAATTATGCCCACTTACTTAATCTGTCAATGTCTCTTTTAACTTGTAGCATTCATTTATTGATCCTCCTAACTTAATGCCTTCTTAAATCCTGGATGCACAATTCTTCAATCATTAATAAACTTGGTGAAATGCTGAGACCACAGACTAAATTCCTGGGGTGCTTCTCACATCCATCATTTAAAGTACACTCCCCAAACTCCTCCTTTGCCATCTCCTATCCCCCTCCAGCAAATTTCAAATGTCCAACATCAGAAGACTAGCAATCTCCACCTCCGCACATGCTCATTTTATTAATAATTGACTTATAATTACTTGTGGGGGTTGTGATCAAATGCTTTTGTGAAGTCTATATGGATAACATCTGCAGACACACCTATATTTGTAGCTTTCTTAGGGACCTTCGATTGGTCAGAATTGACTGATCTATTCTGACTTTCTCTGTTCAGTTAATGATTATGCAAGTGCTCAGTCACTTCATCCCAAACGGCATATTTTAATTTAGAACAGTCAAAAGATTATCCTAACTGCTCCAATATGGCATTCTATTGAAGACTCGAATACACATGGAAAATATATTTTGTAAATGCAAACGTTGCCTGAAAACCATCTGCACTTGCAATGCTTCCAAGAGCTGAAAGGCAAACGCACCCACAAGACAGACTAATGCTTTCCAGGCTGGTTTCAAACATGCTGTGGCAACTGTTTAAATTAATTAATACAGACCAACAATGAATAAGAGATAGGATGGATTAATTAAAGGACAGAAAAAGATAATTGCTCCCTGCTTACCTACTTCTGTCGTATTGACTTCTGCTGGCATGGTGCCTTCACTCTCTATTTCTTACTTCTGCTTGCGGACTTTGACTAATGGCTTGCTTTTGGCATATTATGCCATGTCCCTTTAGACATAAAGCCCAGTTTCTTTCTCGGTTTGTTAAGTAATGCCAATTGAGAGAAACAACTCTGCTCATAACCAGTGATCTTATATTGACCTTGGTCAAAGAACTGGGAAAGATCTGTGGCTCGGGTTGTGGGAGAGATTGTTGACTTGCTTGCCAAGTTGGTTTGTTCTCGTTTAGATATTTCATCACCATGCTAGGTGACATCATCAGTGGAGCCTCCAATGACGACCCACCATAACGGACTGAACAGTATAAATTCCAAGCAGATTAAAATAACACCACTTTGTCGGAGGCTTTACTGATGATGTCACTCAGCATGGTGATAAAACGTCTGAACGAGAACAAGCCAGCTCGGCGAGCAAGTAAACAACCTCATTGATCTTGACCTTCCACACGCTCCTGCTCAAAGACACTTTTTATGACCTAAGCTAGCCCTATTCAGCGTAACACTTCATAGCTTCTCCTGCTACTGCCATAACTTCAGGATTGCCTGCGTAAGTGGGATTTCTTTTGAAAGCGGAATCCCCTTTGTCAGAACTTCAGTACAGAGTACAACCCTGCCTTTTCTCAATTCAGTCACTAGTATCCCTGCTGTATATTCCCATCATTTTCACCCAGCTTAGAACTGGCTACAAGTACCTTCAGGTGTTTGTGCTGGAGACCTAGGGTCAATGTGAGATCAAGTCTACATCCATTTGAGTTTTCTAACTATAGCTACAGAAAAGATCAAAGAGACTCCTTGTGTGGCTACCATTGAGACGAATTTACAATAGCTCATGAATGATACATACAGCCCATTGTGCCACTTGTGAAGGAGGTATCCAGTTGGTCCTGCTCACCTTGCTCTATCGCCTTGACTTTCAAATGTTTCCACTTTAAACAGACAGATAAAAATTTATTGTTACTTGTATTTGTGAAAATATGGTAAAATATGTATGTCGCCACAAAAACAGCATCATTTAATGATATAAACTATATTTTTTAAAAAGGGACAAAGTTCAGGCAAGTATAATCTTTTGTTCATTCTGTGACCTCTTTGTCTCACAAACTGAGCACTGCCAAGAACCAGGGCCTACCCAGCTGCTGAGGACCAGGGGCTTCTTTCGAAACTGCCAAGAACCAGGGCCTGTCTAAGCTGTCGATGCCCATGGTCCCATCAAAACCACAGAGGACCGGGGCCTATCCAGCTGCTGAGCACTGAGGGCATCTCGAAACTGCCAAAAGCCAGGGCCTGACAAAACTGTCATCAGAGATGATGGGAACTGCCGAAGCTGGAGAAATCGAGATAACAAAGTGTGGAGCTGGATGAACACAGCAGGCCAAGCAGCATCTTAGGAGCACAAAAGCTGACATTTCGGGCCTAGACCCTTCATCAGAAAAAGAGGATGGGGAGACGATTCTGAAATAAATAGGGAGAGAGGGGGAGGCGGACCAAATGTGGACAGAGAAGAAGATAGGTGGAGAGGAGAGCATAGGTGGCGAGGCAGGGAGGAGATAGGTCAGTCCGGGGAGGACAGACTGGTCAAAGGGGCGGGATGAGGTTTGTAGGTAGGAAATGGAGGTGCGGCTTGAGGTGGGAGGAGGGGATAGGTGAGAGGAAGAACAGGTTAGGGAGGTGGGGATGAGCTGGGCTAGTTTTGGGATGCGGTGGGGGGAGGGGAGATTTTGAAGCTAGTGAAATCCACATTGATACCATTGGACTGCAGGGTTCCCAAGCGGAATATGAGTTGCTGTTCCTGCAACCTACGGGTGGCATCCTTGATGACTGTACATTGATGACTGTACCGGAGCCGCCTCGTGCTCCCAAGAGGAGCTCAAATAGTTCATCCACTTCACCAACACCTTCCACCCCAACCTTAAGTTC
Organism: Stegostoma tigrinum; assembly: GCF_030684315.1. Lineage (NCBI taxonomy): Eukaryota > Metazoa > Chordata > Chondrichthyes > Orectolobiformes > Stegostomatidae > Stegostoma > Stegostoma tigrinum. The sequence continues at coordinate 124,904,478 of NC_081356.1, read as the reverse complement.
ACCTGGACCACCTCCAACACATCCCTCACCTTCCTGGACCTCTCTGTCTCCATCTCAGGCAACCACCGAGAAACCGATGTCCATTTCAAGCCCAATGACTCCCACAGCTAATTAGAGTACACCTCCTCCCATCCACCTTCCTGCAAAAATTTTATCCCCTATTCCCAATTCTTTTGCCTCTGTCACATCTGCTCCCAGGATGAGGCATTCCACTCCTGTACATCCCAGATGTCTTCGTTCTTCAAGGACCGCAACATCCCCCCTGCGGTGGTCAAAAATGCCCTCGGCGATGTCTCCCACATTTCCCGCAACTCATCCCTCACACCCTGCCCCCACAATAACCACCCAAAGAGAATCCTCCTTGTCCTCACATACCACCCCACCAATCTCCGGATACAACGCATCATCCTCCGACACTTCCGCCATCTACAATCTGACCCCACCACCCAAGACATTTTTCCATCCCCACCCTTGTCTGCCTTCCGGAGAGAACACTCTCTCTGGGACTCCCTTGTCTGCTCCACACTCCCCTCCAGTCCCACCACACCCGGAACTTTCCCCTGCAACTGCAGGAAGTGCTACACTTGCCCCCACACCTCCTCCCTCACCCCCATCCCAGGCCCCAAGATGACTTTCCACATCAAGCAGATGTTAACCTGCACATTTGCCAATGTGGTATACTGCATCCGCTGTACCCATTGTGGCTTCCTCTACGTTGGGGAAACAAAGTGGAGGCTTGGGGACTGCTTTGCAGAACACCTCCGCTCGGTTCGCAATAAACAACTGCACCTCCCAGTTGCAAACCATTTTAAGTCCCCTTCCCATTCCTTAGACAACATGTCCACCCTGGACCTCTTGCATTGCCATAATGATGCCACCCATAGGTTGCAGGAACAGCAACTCATATTGCGCTTGGGAACCCTGCAGCCTAATGGTATCAATGTAGATTTCACCAGCTTCAAAATCTGCCCTCACCCTACTGCATCCCAAAACCAGCCCAGCTCGTCCCCACCTCCCTAACCTGTTCTTCCGCTCACCTATCCCCTCCTCCCACCCCAAGCCGCACCTCCATTTCCTACCTACTAACCTCATCCCGCCCCTTTGACCTGTCTGTCCTCCCCGGACTGACCTATCCCCTCCCTACCTCCCCACCTATACTCTCCTCTCCACCGATCTTCTCCTCAATCCATCTTCAGTCCGCCTCCCCCTCTCTCCCTATTTATTTCAGAATCGTCTCCCCATCCTCTTTTTCTGATGAAGGGTCTAGGCCCGAAACGTCAGCTTTTGTGCTCCTAAGATGCTGCTTGACCTTCTGTGTTCATCCAGCTCCACACTTTGTTATCACTGTCAAAACTGTCGATGACCACAGAGGACCACTGGGGCCTGTCCAACTGCTGAGGAACATCTCAAAACTGCCAAGAATCAGGGCCAGTCAAAATCGTCAATGACTGGGGCCGACCGAAACTGCTGAGGACCTACCAAAACCGCCAAAAACCAGGGGCTCTACTGAAAACACCAAGGACCGGGGACCATTGAAACTGCTAAGGACTGGAGCCCTACACAAACCACTGAGGACTAGGTGTCTGTCAAAACCATCAAGGACTGGGGTGTATCCTGTTGAAACTGCCAAGGACCAGGGGCCCATCAAAACTGCTGGGGACCAGGGGCCTATTGGAAACTGTCGAAATAGATCAATGCATGTGACGTGAGGCAGGTTTACATTGATTCACGTTGTTTTGTGGTGTTGGGTTTAAGGACCGGGAGCACCAAATGCCACTTCAGTAACCATTTGGTGCATGCTTTCAACAACCGCTATCCATGAAGATCAGATTTTGTTTTGCACGCTCATGTTTCTGATTAAAAAGAACAAGTGCTCCTTTTTCTTCCTGCTGTGGAACCAGAAGATCTGAAAGATCATGGCATAAGACTTCTTTCATGCCAGTTGAAAATAAGATGGTGAAGAGAAGAGGGAGAACGAAATGCAAATAACATGAACAATAACTGAGGGAACAGACCGAATAGATTGAACTAGTTTTTCTCCTCGTCAAACATTTAAAAGTAGAATTCAGCAGCAATTTCTGTTTGATCTGTCAGATTCAAGCATGTTGTGTGGTCAAAAGATTCATAAGAAGCAGTGAAGCTGATAGCAGAGTGTTTTCAACCCACTTACTTTGGGTCCTCACGAGGATCAACAATAAGTCAGATGAAGGGTCCTCATAAATCTCCACTCAATGATCTGAAGTGAAACTTTAATTGCCGATGGCTGTGAGGTACTCGATTCAGCACCTTATCAGAACATTGTAAATGACATACCATTTTAGATGAGATATTTTATCTGTCAGAACCAACAAGGATAAAAAATAGAACTGTGCCAAGCTTTTGCACACAAGAAAATACTTAATACAATCATGTTTTTTTGCTTTTAATCTAGGGAACATTTTGAATAAAAACCAAAATAGGATGCTGAAAATCAGAAACAAGAACAGAAGTTGCTGGAAAAGTTCAGCAGGTCTGGCAGCATCTGTGAAGAGAATCAAAGTTAACATTTTGAGTCTTGTGATGTTATGCAGAGGGTGGCTCACATGTGGAATGAATGTACAAAGAAGTGGATATGGGTACAATTACAACATTAAAAAGACATTTGGATAAATACATGATTAGGAGAGGTTTGGAGGGGCATAGGCCAGGAGCTGACTAATGGGACTATGTTAGTTTGGGATTATGGTCGGCACGGACTGTTTGGACCGAAGGGTCTGTTTCCATGCTGCAAGAATTTTTGACTCTATGACTAACTATGTTTGGGAGTTGAAAACAATTGGTTTCTGGCATCTATGAGCTTGGTTTATATTCATTGGCTAAAAATCAAACTTGTTGTCTTGATAACAAAACAAAACTGCTGCTTGCCTGCTGACAGTATAGCCTTTTGATTCAAATGCTTCAATTCAAGTGCCCTGTGCACCTGCAAACCCTCAGACATCCTTTTTTATCTCTAGGTTTCAAAAAACCATATCATCTTTTAAAGGACCATGCACTGCTCTCCCGATAGCATTTCACAATCAATATTTTAAAACCTCCAAATTCTAATTTCCTGCATTCCAATCCACAAGTATTCTACCCAACATCACAATAACTTCAAGTTACAAAATGCATGATCTAGTTTTGAATTCCCTCCATTACATTCCTTATCTGTGTGCCCATGCAGTTATCACTATGTACTTCTTCTCCAAGAACATATCATCCTACAATTCTGACCTTTTAGTATGTTCTGGTTTGCTTTGCCTTTGATCGGTGGCTGTGCCTTCAATGACTAGAACCTATAACCTGTTGGCTCTGGAACTTTTTTCTTAAACAATGAGGCATGGTGGCACAGTGGCCAGCAGTGCTGCCTCACAGCGCCAGGAATCCAGATTTGATTGCAGCTTTGGGAGATAATCTGTGTGGGGTTTGCAAGTTGTCTGCGTGGGTTTCCTCTCGGTGCTCCAGTTTCCTCCCACAGTCCAAAGACGTTCAGGCTGGGTGCATTGGCCATGCAAAGTTGCCCCCCAGTGCCCAGGGACATACGGGCTAGCCATGGTATACAGAATGATAGGGTTTTCAGGCTGCTTGAGATGCTGTTCAGGTGGTCAGTGCAGACTTGATGGGCTGAAGGGCCTCTTCTCACCTTGGAGGGATTCTGTGATTCTCGGAGCAAAGGTCAACCTGGTGGAAATACAAACCAGTCTTGTTTCTTGAAAGATTCTGTTAATATTGATGTGAATTTCAAGTTTTTGTTGTCCCAAATTCGCGAATCCAATGCTTGCGAGACTTATTGCTTTCTCCGTTTGTATCTACCCTTTCATCCAACAACAAAACCTTTCTCTCACACACATACTCACGAAGACAGTTTAATAGCTAATATAGCTGCAGTGAAATGATTGCCTGACTGAACTTCTGTATAATGCCCATTTCCCGAATACAATAGCGTCTCGATTTGCCATTCTTCTTGTGTAGAGACTTTTAAATTAAAACCAAATTTCCTACCAAGTGCTTACACTTAAGTGCCCTCAGAGCCTGAGAAATCTGGAGACCAATTATTGAAGTGACCCCGACAGATTTCGTTCCACATCTGGAGAAGGAGATGAATAATGTATCTTACCACAAGGGTTTGCGCTGCGAGTAATAATAATAAACCTCATGATAAGTAAATCCAATAGCACAGCGTGTTTCAAGAGTATGTCTGCTGATGTCTTAATGCCAAAGCACTCAGGCTTGGCTGTCACAGCGAGTTCATCGAATGATGGAATCTCTACAGTGTGGAACAGATCATTCAGCTAATTGATTCTACGCTAACCCTCCAAAGTGCATCCCACACAGTCCCACCCTATTCCTGCATTTCCCATGGCTAACGCACCCCTACACACCCCTGAATATGATGCGTTATTTAGCATGGCCATTCACCTAACCTGCACATCTTTGGACTGTAGGAGGAAAACGGAGCTCCTAGAGGAAGCCCATGCAGATGTGGAGAGAATGTGCAAACTCCACACAGACAGTCACACGTGGATAGAATTAAACCCAGATCCCTGGCATTGTGAGGCAGCACTGCTAACCATTGAGGCACCATGCCACCTACCTTCTGTGTTGTACAAGGTCTGGTTAATTTTCAGTCAGTCCATAATGCCAAAATCAACTTGCTTTCATTTAAGATAACAAAGTGTGAAGCTGGATGAACACAGCAGGCCAAGCAGCATCTTAGGAGCACAAAAGCTGACGTTTCAGGCCTAGACCCTTCATCATTAGCTTTGTTGACTTTGCAACATGTTCCAGTCCAAAGCACACCAACATGGTGTTACCAAATGAAATTTAACACCAATCCACATAAGTAGATTTTAGGACATGTAGGGGGAGGTTTTAGGGAGTGACTCAAAGAAGGAGAGGTGTACAACAGTCGCATGGTTTGGAACCCAAAACCTTGGCAGCCAAAAGCAAGATTAAAAGTTGCAAGGTGAAAACTAAAGAGCTTGACCAAATGGCACACATTTTTAAAAAATTCTTTCAGGGTCGTGGACATTGGTCATAAGGCCTGCAGTTGTAGTTAGTCCCTATTTTTCCATGAGACTAAGTGAGTTACCATGTCATTTCAAAGGCAGTTCTGAATTAACCATATTTGGGTGGCACGGTGGCTCGGTAGTTTGCACTACTTTGTTGTAGCAACAGGGACCCTGGTTCAATTCCAGCCTTGGGTAACTGTCTGTATAGAGCTTGCATGTTCTCCCTTTATCTGTGTGGGTTTCCTCCCACAGTCCAAAGATGTCCAGGTTAGGCGGATTGATCATGGGAATTGTAGGGATTGGGCCTAGATAGAATGCTCTTTGGAGGGCTGGTGTAGACTCAATGGGCTGATTGGTCTGCTTCCATGCTGCAGGGTTTCCATGGCTCATTGCAGTGTGTCTGGAGTTACATGTGAGCCATGTTGCATGGAAACAGGCTCTTTGGCCCAACATGTTCATGCTGACCAAGTTTCTAAAACTGAATATGTCCCACTTACCTGCATTTCGCCTGTATCCCTCTAAACCTTTCCTATCCATGCATCAGTCCAAATGTCTTTTAAATGTTGCAATTGTACCACCTCTACCATTTCCTCTGGCAGCTTGTTCTATATACACACCACTCTCTGTGTGAAAAGGTTGCCCCTCAGGTCTCTTTTAAGTGTCAAATAAAAACTGAAAGAACTGTGACTGTTGGAAATCAGCAACAAAGACAGAAATTGCCGAAAAAGCTCAGTAGATCCGGAAGCATCACGAATTAATGTTTCAGGTCCAGTGACCCTTCCTCAGAACCCCTTTTAAATCTTTCCTCTCTCACCTGAAACCTATGCCATTTAGTTTTGAACCACACCTTCCGTGGGAAAAAGACCTTAGCTAGACACCTTTTCTGTGCCCTTCATGATTTCATAAAGCCCTAAAGGATCACCCCTCAGCCTCCTATGCTCTAAGGAAAAACAGTCCCAGACTATCCTTTCAACTCAAACTCTCCAATCGCAGTAACATCCTTATAAATCATTTTTGCACCCTTTCCATCATGTAGCAGGATGATCAGAATTGTACATAGTACTCCAAATGTGGAGTACTGGACCAATGTGGTCATCAAAACTGAGACTAGCTTTAAACTCCATATTTGTGGCTTGAATTTAAACTCCACCAACAATCTTGGCAGGATTTGAATTCATGTCTCTAGAGATAGCCTGTACCAATTGACTACCAGTCCAATGGCATCCCCACGATGACACCATCTTCCCATAGTACCCCATTATATAGAACTAAGTAATTCATTAATACAAATACTGTAGGCTATGGAGTACTCTCTTTGGTGTTTCGCTTAATCTAGATTTGGCACAAAGAAGGATGTTGGTTTTTGAAGAAGATGTCCCCTCGCAGGCATCCCTTCACGTTGGACACTCTCATCGGCATTACTGCCACACCCCACAAAAGGTTCCTCAAAGTGTTACTGTTCCAAGAAGGACATGTCAGACTGTGAGGATACTAAATAAAAACTAAAAGAACTCTGGATGCTGTGAACGAGGAACAAAAACAGAAGTTAGTACAAAAGCTCAGTGGGTCTGGCAGCATCTGTGTAGAAAAAAATCTGAGTTAACGTTTGTGACCGGTGACTGTTCCTCAGAACTGATGGTGGCTGGGAAAATGTCATTTTATATGCAGAAAACAAAAGGAGAAGGGGGATGAAGTAGGGAGTAACTGATAGGATAGAGCCTAAAGAGAGAGAGAAGAGCAGTTGGACAGACAAAGGAGTTGCTAACGATCAGGCTGAGAGGTGAATAGTTGTTGAAGGGGACTGTTAGTGACTAACAACGGGGAGTGTGTAATGGCAAGCTATGTGGTAACAAGGCCTGGTGTGTGGGATAGAAGGCTGGGACATGGGATGCTTCAGGTCCTAAATTATTGAACTCGATTCTGAGTCCAGAGGGCTGCAGGGCCCCCAAGCAGAAAATGAGATGTTGTTGTCCAGCTTGGCAACATCCTGGTAAATCTTATGGTTTAAGTTTAGAGAGTTTGCAGAATTCTGCAGGATGGAAAGATCTGGGTGTCCTGGTCATGAATCACAAAATGTTAGAACACAGAGGTTCACTAACTTCTTAAGATTAGCATTCAAAATAGAGTATCTGTGTTTCTTGCAAGCAGAATGGAATTTAAAAGTGGGGATGGTTGGCATCATTTAAACAGTGCATTGATGGGAGCCCTGTTAGTGTACAGGATGCGAGGGAAGAGATTACTGTGCTTTTGGTGATGATCTTTGTGTCCACACTGTCCACTGGAGGGTGGCATGTGTTATTCCCTTGTTAAAGAAAGGGAATAAGGATAATCCTGGGAGTTACAGACGTGTCAGTCTTACTTCTGTGATGGGCAAACTATTGGAGAGGATGCTGAGAGAGAGTATTTATGATTATTTGGAAGAGCACAGATGGATTAGAAATAGACAGCATGGCTTTGTGGGGGCGCAGGTCATGTCTCACAAGCCTTACTGAATTCTTTGAGGATGTGACAAAACACATTGATGAAGGTGGAGCAGTGGATATGGTGTATATGGATTTTAGCAAGGCATTTGATAAGGTTCCCCATGGTAGGTTCATTCAGAAAATCAGGAGGCATGGGATTCAGGGAAATTTGGCTGTCTGAATACAGACTTGGCTGTCCAATAGAAGACAGAGGGTAATAGTAGGTGGAAAGTATTCAGCCTGGAGCTCAGTGACTAGTGGTGTTCCACAGTGATCTGTTCTGGGATCTCTGCTCTTTGTGATCTTTATAAATGACTTGGATGAGGAAGTAGAAGGGTGGGTTAGTAAGTTTGCTGATGACACGAATATTGGTGGAGTTGTGAACAGCGTGGAGGGCTGTTGGTTGCAATGGAACTTTGACAGGATGCAGACCTGGGCAAAGAAGTGGCAGATGGAATTCAACCCAGAAAGGTGTGAAGTTATTCATTTTGGGAAGGTCGAATTTGAATGCAGAACACAGGGTTAATGGCAGGATTCTTGGCAGTATGGAGCAGTATTGGGGCCCACGTCCCTAGATCCCTCAAAGTTGCCACCCAAGTTGATAGGGTTGTAAAGAAGGTGTATGGTATGTTGGCTTTCATTGGCAAGGGAATTCAGTTTAAGAGCCACCAGCTTATGCTGCAGTTCTATAAAACCCTGGTTAGACCACACTTGGAATATTTTGTTCAGTTCTCATTGCCTCATTGTAGGAAGGATGTGGAAACTTTCGAGAGGGCTGAAGAGGTGATTTACCAGGATGCTGCCTGGACTGGGAGGCAGGTCTGATGAGGCAAGATTGAGGGAACTAGGGCTTTTCTCATGAGAGTGAAGAAGGATGAGAGGTGACTTGATAGAGGTTCACAAGATGATGAGAGGCACGGATAGTGTGGATAGCCAGAGACTTTTTTCCTAGGGTGGAATTGACTATTATGAGGAGACATAATTTTAAGGTGATTGGAAGAAGGTATACGGGAGTTGTCAGAGGTAGGTTCTTTACACAGAGAGTGATGGGCATGTGGAATGTGTTGCTAGTAGTGGTAGGGAAATCAAATATTTTAGGAACATTTAAGCGACTCTTGGGTAGGCATATGGATGATAGTAAAATGTCGGAAATTCAGAGTAGTTTGATCTTAGAGTAGGATAATAGGTCGGCACAACATTGTGGCCGAAGGGCCTGTATTGTGCTGTACTGTTCAATGTTCTATGTTCTATGTCGTATATTCTAGAGTATTGTGTACAGTTTTGGTTGCTTCTTTTAAGGAAGGAAAATATTGTGTTAGAAACAGTTCACTCAACAGATTCTTTGGTTGAGCATGTAATCCTGTGAAGAAAGGTTGTATAGTTTGGATCTGTAGCCTTCACAGACAAAGAGAGTCACAAAGTCATACAGCACAGAAGCAGGCCTTTCAGTCCAACTTGTCGATGCTACCAAGTTTCCCAAACTAAACCAGTCCCATTTGACCAGATTTGGCCCATAATCCCTTTAAACCTTTCTTATACATGTACCTGTCCAAGTGCTTTTTAAATATTGGCACTGTACCTGCACCTACCACTTACTCTGGCAGTTCAGTCTGCATATGAACCACCCTGTGTGTTAAAAGGTTGCCCCTCCGGTCCCTTTCAACTATTTTTCCTCCCATTTTAAAATTATACCCTCTTGTTTTGAACTGCTCGACCTTGGGAAAGCAACCTTTGCTATGCACCTTATCTATACTCCTCATGATTTTATAAACCTCTATGAAGTTAGTCCTCAAACTCCCAAACTCCAGGGAGAAAGTGTCCCATCTTATCCAGCTTCTGCTTGTAACTAGTTTGGAAGATTACCCGGATCTTGTCCCCAAAACACTGAAGGAATGATGATGTATTTCTAAGTCAGGGTGATGAATGGCTTGGAGGGAAATTGCAGATAATAGTGTTCCCATGTATCTGCTGCCCTTGTCCATCTAGATGGAAGAAATCATGATTTTAGAAGGCACTGTATAAGGATCTTTAAGAAATCTTTGCTGATGGCTATTTAATATCTCCTTAAAAGTCTGGAACTGTACTTTTGCTGTCTTGCCTTATTACCTAGGATCCAGTTCACTTTAGCCGACACTGCCTTCATTCCCTTAAAATTGCATAATTATGTAAGTTATTGCCCATAAACAGAAATTACTGGGCCAATCAATATATTTTTCCCTTCCTAACTCAGGAGTTGAAACAAATATTCATGATGCCATCACCTATTCTAGTTCGAACAGATCAAAATCAGGCTCCTTATATTTGTCCAGCACAGGCTTTCATAGAGAAGACTTCTCAAACCATCTCTGAAAGTTGTTATGGTAATTTTCAACTTGCACAACATTATCAAGGTCAGAGCAAATTACTGTAGAGGCTGGAACCTATAGTGAAAACAAAAAGGCTAGAGATCACAGCGGGTCATAGAGACATAGCAAGCCAACCTTTCAAGTCTGGATGACCATTCATCAGGGGTTTATTTGTCACATCAGTGCACATTATTGAGAAGAGCTTTGCTTTCACACACTAAGAGATGATATTTAGAAACGCCAGTCCCTGGTAATCATCAGATTATGAGCGAGGGACATTTGCACCAAGGGGAACACAACACAAAGCAGCAAATTACATGCCACAAGGAGTAAGGATACTAAACTTTAGCAAAACAATAGATCTCAAAATGGAGAACAGAGATTACCTTATCTTAATGTTGTCTACGTAGCATGTGACAGATGTCAATTTGCTTTGAAATGTTTTCACCAATCAGTCAATCAATCTGCAACCAGTCAGTGAAAGAGTGCAGTTAGTTCTGATTCCTTGAAAAAATATGAAAGGCAACCTGAGATAATAAGGTGTAGAGATGGATGAACACAGCAGGTCAAGCAGCAGTAGAGGAGCAGGAAAGCTGACATTTCGGGCCTGGAACTTTCTTTACACCTGAAATGTCAGCTTTCCTGCTCCTCTGCTGCTGCTTGGCCTGCTGTGTTCTCTACACCTTATTATCTCAGATTCTCCAGCATCGGCAGTTCCCACTATCTCTGAAAGGTAAACTGTTTGGAATTGTAAGTTACAGTGTAAGGCAGTTTCATCTGACAGCATCAATGTTATCATGTGTAAATCAAGCCTTTCTCGAAGAAAAGGAAGAGAGTTAGACAACTCTCATAATGAAATAAAATGCTGAAAGCCTGCATTGGGTCAGGCAATGGGAGCAAGTGAGTTTTTGAGATTCTAAATGATGTGCCTTTGGAATTTACTTGTGTTTGATTCATATATCCAATGCAGTGATAATGATCTCCGGTCTAAACCAGAGGTTTGGTAAGTTTATATTCCACATCTCAGCATTGAGATATAAAGCATTATGAATGGGAATGCAAGTTGTGAGGTAGCTGCAGAGAGGCTTCAAAGAGTCATGAGCAGACTAAGTGTGATGGTGTTGTCATACGATTACATTAGTAATCAAAACTCCTCGGTTAATATTCTGGTGATGACTTTGAATCCCTTGGTAGCTGGTATGGAATTTGAATTCAATAAAAATTTGAAACAAGAGGCTAGCTTAATGGTTACCACATAGCACAACTGATTTCTGTAAAAAGCCCATTTGGTTCACCAGAAAAAAGGGTCTATGCCCGAAACGTCAGCTTTTGTGCTCCTAAGGTGCTGCTTGGCCTGCTGTGTTCATCCAGCTTCACACTTTGTTATCTTGGATTCTCCAGCATCTGCAGTCCCCATTATCTCTGATCACATCTGGCTCACCAATCTTCTTTAGTGGAAGAAATCTGCCATCCTTATCTGCTCTACATGTAACTTCATCCAGCAAAGTGGTCAACTCTTAACTGCCCAAACTTCCTGGTGCACAAACTTTTAAAAAGTGAGTGCACTACAAGACGGCAGACAAAGTGTAATATGCGAAAATGTGAGGTTACTTACTTTGAAAATAACAGAAAAATAAAATATATTTTGAAAGTCTGAAAATTGGAAATATTAGTGTTCAGTGGGACTTAGTGCATTGCTTTAATTAGTTGCGCCATTCCATCTGCCCTTCATGGAAAAATTTGCAAAGAGAAACAGCTTTGACTGCAAGTCCATCAGCAAGTGGTCAACACAGAGCATCCTTGAGACCCTGTGGGAAAAGGAGAGGTGGATCTCGTCAGGTTGTTCCCTGAGTGGATTGTCAAAGTCATTTGGCAGAATGCCTCACCACCAGAATTTTCCAACAAGCATCAAGACATTGTCTGGCTGGTGGTGAGAAGGGCATTACTTGTGAGATCCTTCTTGTATGGCCCAGTCTCTCTGTGATACCACACGCTACCCTTGAAGCGGCTGTGGGGTTGAAGACACTGTCACACTTCTCCTTCTGGAGTGTGCCTTTGCAAAGGAAGTCTGGAGACATGCAATGGTATTGGTAAAGGTTCCTCCCAAACAGTTGGGTGAGTCAGTGCTGTACCAGCTGTTCCCCAGGATGAAACTGAGACAACATTGACCGCACCTGAGGACCATGAACTTTCCTTGGTCTGCCTGAAACTTGGTGGTCTTCCAGAACAAACAGTTGACCTTGACTGGGTGATGCAGACCAACACGTTCCAAGGTTCAGGACCATGTACTGAGGGTTACACTGAAGCTTGGGACAGTTGCTGCCAAGACGGAGCAAGGAAAGGTCATCATCTAAGGTCTTTCTGCCAAATTACAATGAGAGCTTGTTCAGTTGTCAGACCCTCTCATTTGTCTCACTGTATGTAAATAGTGTCCTGCTTGAGTAAGTAATGCCTTTGGATTTTGCAACTGTGGAGAAGTGTTGTGAGATGTCAAAATTTGAATGTTTAGTTTGTTTTATTTTCACAGCAAAGACTATACAGAACTGATTTAGAATTTGTGTATGTGCTTAGAGATGATTATTTATGAACAAAGCATATTTTTGAAATAAAAAAGAATCAATGACCACATAAAGCGCTACCAAGCTGATAAGTGTTTTAGAGTATCCTTAAATCTAGAAAGATGCTACATAAATCCAGATTCTTCCTTTATTCATTGCAGAAGTTCAAAGATCAGTTCCCTACTTTTTCTGGGGAATTCCATTGGTTTCTTACTCAAATTCCAACAAGGGACAGGGAAGTTTCCAATGACAATATCACAACCATTGATTTTCAGCTACTTTTGAAATTAAAGTATTACACTTTTCAGGACCTGTGAATTCTTTTACAAATGTATAGGAGTAGCAGTCATTTTTGAATACACTGAGAAGTTATTAGCTTTCGCTTTCTAGATTAACTGCAAACATTCAAGTTAAAGCCATGCTTCCTAGCTGTCAATTATAACTGTAGGATTAGTCCAAAATGTAATTAGACATTAAGACTTGTTGCATGGCAGAATTGGATCTGTCTACTGTTGACAACTTGGAGCAATTACACAGTGTTATGGACCAGATCAAACCCCCTCAAAATATAGTAAGAAGATAGTTTAGACCCTAACTTTTTCTTTTATTTTAAAAGTAAGTGTAAGGCAAAGCATTCCAGATGCAATTCAATTGGTCAAACCATCAACTTTAAGCAAAACACGCTTCATTTTTACACTACTGTTAAAATACAGACAAACTACAGATAAAAGAATTGGCTTAACTAACTCTATTAAATTGCTTAATAAAATAGGATATTGTATATGTTAAATATGACTAATTAATTGTTCCAACATAGTAACATCCCATAAACACATCCTTGACAAAGACAAAATATCTAAAATAGATTGTCCTGCATGCAATTCCAGCAGCAGGAAGAAAACTCTAGCTTTGAGCTTTAACAGGTGGGTCAGTGTTTAGCACTTGTAGTCTCACAGTGCCAGGGGCTCAGGTTCGATAACACCTTTGGGTGACTGTCTGGGTGGAGTTTGCATGATCTCCCCACGTATGCATGGGTTTCCCCCAACAGTCCAGAGATATGCAGGTCAAGTGAGTTGGCCAAGCTGAATTGCCCATAGTGTGCATGGATGTGTAAGTTTGGTGGATTAGCCATCGGAAATGTAGGGTTTAGGGTGTGGGTCTGGGTGGGATGCTGTTTGTGTGGACTTGATAGTCTGCTTCCACACTGTAGAGATTCTATGAATAGAGAGAGAGGAATAAGAGGTTCCAGATCCAGTTTCAAGGCTCCAGAAAGGCTACTGAAGGCTAAAGCTTAAAAAAAATACCCTGGGAGCTCGACACCACCCATTCAGACTGCTTCTATTGTTCCAACCTTTAAAAAGGCCTCACAAGCTATTTACCCTCTTGGCTTTGGTGCAGACTGCTCGACACTTTTATCTCACCTTTCTTCTTAAAAAAAGGACAAAATACATCCCATAAAGCCATAGTATTGTCACAGCAGGCAATTGCATTATACTCTGGCAAATTAGTTAAGTCAACAGGAGGATGAAATGCCTTCTGCAAAACTGATTTGCAATAAGTACAAGTGTAATGTCCGAATTATTACACCTGTCAGGGCTTATTTTGACTGGGTAATTGTTTGCAATGGATCACACCAAGTTGTCAGCCCCAATATGTAACCTTTCAATTTTATGTCTAGAGTATTACAACAGTGATGGAAGCCATTTGGCCCAGCATGTTTGTGATGTCTCTATGAAAGAACTAAACAATTAGTGTGTCATTACCCCTACTCTTTTCCTATTGTCCTGCAGTACTATTTTTCCTTCTAGGTAGCTATTGTGAATGGATTATTAACCCACAGACCCAGGCCCAAGCTCTGGGACAAGGTATAGCGCCAGATGAACACAGCAGGCCAAGCAGCATCAGAGGAGCAAGAAAGCTGGCATTCTTCAGAAATGGGGAGGGAAGGGGATTCTGAAATAAATAGGGAGAAGGGGAAGGCAGATAGAGGATGAATATTGGAGAAGATAGGTGGAGAGGAGGCAGACAGGTCAAGGAGGTGTGGTTGGAGCCAGTAAAGGTAAGCATAGGTGGAGAGTTAGGGAGGGGATAGGTCGGTCCAGGGAGGACAGAGAGGTCAAGAAGGTGGGATAAGTCTAGGAGGTAGGAGATGGGGATGGGGTTTGTGAAGTCCATATTGACACCCAAAGGTTGCAGTAGCAGCATCTCATATTCTGCTTGGGAACCCTGCAGCCCAATGGTGTCAATGTAGACTTCACAAGCTTCAAAATCTCCCCCTACCGCATCCCAAAGCCAGCCCAGCTTGTCCCTGCCTCCCTAACCTGTCCTTCCTCCCAACTACCCCCTCCTCCCACCTCAAGCCCCACCCCCATCTCCTACCTACTAGCCTCATCCCGCCCCCTTGACCTGTCCGTGTTCCCTGGACCAACCTATGCCCTCCCTAACTCCCCACCTACACTCATCTTTACTGGCTCCTACTCCCCCTCCTTGACCTATCTGTCTCCTCTCCACCTATCTTCTCCTTTATCCATCTTCTACCATCCCAGCACCACCTTCTCAAGGGCAACTAGGGATGGCCAAGAAATGCTGAGCAGCCAGTGATGCCCACATCCCACATATGAATGGAGAAAAATATTCAAACAAGTCTCATGGATTCAATGAATCATAGAATGGAAACAGCACAGAAAGAGACCATACAACTGACTGAGCCCTTTCTGCAAGAGTAGCTCAGCTAATATCAAGGCATTGTCCTTTTCTGTCTTATAAGTTTTCAAATCTTCCCAATTAAGATTCTTATCCGCTTTCGTCCTGAAAGCTACAACTGAATTTGCCTGCACTTTACTGATCCTTAGATGATATTCTTTCCTTGCTCCGTCTTGGTGGCAACTGTCCCAAGCTTCAGTGTAACCCTCAGTACATGGTCCTGAACCTTGGAATGTGTTGGTCTGCATCACCCAGTCAAGGTCATGTAAGAACTGTATACAATTCTGGTCGCGCTATGATAGAAATTATATTATTAAACTAGAAAGAGTGCAGAAAAGATTTACTAGGATACTATCTGGACTAGAGGGTTTGAGTTATGAGGAGACATTCGATAGTCTGGGACTTATTTTCCCTGGAGTGTAGGAAACTCAGGGGTGACTTTATAGGAGTCTATGAAATCATAAGAGGCATAGATACTTAGATAGCCAACAGCTTTCCTCCCCATGACAGGGAGTCTAAAACTAGATGATGTGGATTTAAAATGAGAGGGGAGAGATACAAAATGGGTCCAGAGGGGTGTTTTCTTTTCATGCAGAGGGCGGTGAGTGCCTTAAATGGACTGCCAGAGGCGTTGGTGGTGATGAGTAAAATGTTGTCATTTAAAAAACAGTTGGACAGGTATATGGATGGGATAAGGTATGGAGGGATATTGACCAAATGCAGGCAAATGGAACTAGATTCATTGTGAAAACTGGATGGCATGGATGAGTTAGACCAAAGGGCCTGTCTCCATGCTGTAAATCTCTATGACTCAGCTCAGCCCTACATCACTCAAGAATAAAGTCACCAAGTTCTGGAGCCCAAGAAAACAATCCGTCTTTACTCATCCTGTCAACCTCTTCCACAGTCTTGAATATTTCAATCTGATTGCCTCTCATTCTTCTGGATTGTAGGAAGAAGATGAAGAGGCAACATAAAACAATGGATAAAATTCTCAAAGGAGTGCAGGGGCTGAGGGATCAGAGCATTAAAGTCATTTGAGCCTGCAAGACAGGCTGAAAGAACAGTTAATAATAACGCATTGGGTCAGAAATAGGCTCATCAGCCCATCGAGTCTATTTCACCATTCAAAGGATTTATGAGAATGGTTCTGTGGAAGAGGTGTTTTTGTCACGAAGATAGATAGGCAAAACTAGGACAGTTTGCCTTCAGAAAAGGAGGCTGAGAGGAGGCTAGACAGATATGTTCAAAATTGCAAGAAGTCTGGACAGAGTAGATGAGGAGAGTCTGTTCCTGCTCATGAAAGGATCAATAACTAGACGAGCACAGATTTAAAGTAATTGATCAAAGAAAGAAAGGCAACTTGAGGAAAAAGTTTTTCAGCTGGCCAAAGTCTGGAATGTGATGCCTGAGAGTGTGGTGGAGGCAGGTGCAGTTGCCCACTCAAAAGGGAATTGGGCTGATATCTCAGAATCACAGAATTGTTACGGTGCAGAGAGTGGCTATTCACCCCATGGTGTTCTACCCCTTAGTGCCAATCTCCTGCTTTTTCCCTGCACACTATTTTTTAAATTTTCAAGTAATTACCCAAGTGCTTCTTGCATGCCTCTGAAGAGGGATACTGTGCAGGAGTACAGGGAGAGAGTGGGGGAATTGCACAAATAGAGACACACAATGAGCTGAATGGTCTCCTATGGCACTGTAACGATTCTGCGATCTTGCAAGAATTTGTGAATTAATGCCAGGACAATGCAGGCCCCTCCTGCTCAATTTCTCTTTACAGGATGAACCCTCTTTCCAGGGATGCCCTTCAGCATCATTTCATATTATTAAGAGGATTTCCCCACTCCGATATTGCTCACAGAATAATGTGCAAGGGAGCTTTGGCCTGTGCATTTCTCTGAAAGAAAAAAAGTTCTTTAAATATTTACAGGTATTGTTGCTATGGCTCCAGGTCATTGCTTTAGATTAAGGGAGAAATAATTAAAGTGCAGTGGACTTAACAGAAAGTATTAAAAAAAACAGACATTTTAAAACTGCAACAGACCTAAAGGTAGAAAGCTTTCTCCCTCTGGGGGGGAAGCAAGAGCTTAAGCTTATAAATTCTGACCAACACAGTAATTAAGTTGGTCGGGTCTGTGAGATTAGAGCTGGGATAAGAATAGTCTGCTTCACAGATGGCAAGTTGCTGTAGGCTTGAGACAATGAAATCTGTACAATACCTTTGAGATGCGCAGTACCGATGCTGTCAGTCGTGATACAAAACACAGCTTTAATACAGGCCTGTTGTATGATGTTGGACACATGGTATCTTAATGTTTTAATATCCCAAACAGTAGTACAGCCTGCCCACTACTTAAATGGCACAGTCAACTGTGTGATGAGATGTGAGTGTCACAGCCTACATTTATTGCCAATCACTCTTTGCGCAGCAGAAGATGATGGAGAGCCACCTTCTTGAACCGCTACCAGCATTGGGGTGTAGGGACACCCACAGAGCAGTGAGGAAGGTTGCTGCAGCATTTTGACCCAGCAACAATGAAAGAATGGTGGTAGAGTTGTAAGATGCCCTGTCAATTGACAGGGAACATGCAGGTAGTAGTGTTCCCAAACATCCACTGCCCTTCAAGATAGCAGAGGCTGAGTATTTACAACGTTCTGGTGAAGGAGACTGGGAAAGCTCCTGCAATGCATTTTGTGGATGGTACATACTGCTGCAACTGTGCAGTAGCGGTGAAGACAGAGGAGGAGTGTTTGTGGCTGAAAACAAAAACAGCTACTTTATCCTGCATGGTGTCAAGCTTTGTGAGTGTTGTAGGAGTTGCACTCATTAAGGCAAGCGAAAAGTATTCCATCACACTGCTGACTTGTGGTTTGCACAAAGGACAGACTTTTGGTCGGCAGAAATCGAGTTGTCTCCACTGAATTTCCATCCTCTGACTCACTCTTGTCGTCACAGTATTTATATGACTAGTACAGTTCAGCTTCTGGTCAATGCAACCCTCCAGAGTGTTGACAGTGGGGAATTCAGCAATGGAAAAATCATTGAATGTCAAGGGGTGATAGTTAGATTGTGTCTTCTTGGAGATAGTCATACAGGAGGCAATGGCCTAGTAGTATTATCTACAAGATGCGGTGCAGAAATTCAGCAAAGATCCTTAGACGGCATCTTCTGAACCCATGACTACTTCCATCTAGAAGGACAAAGACACAAGATAAATGGAAACACTACTACTGCAAGTTTTCCTCCAAGCCACCCACCGTCCAGATTTGGGAATATATTACCATTACTCACTGTCGCTGGGTCAAAAACCCGAAATTCCCTCCCTAATGGCATTGTGGGTCTGCCTGCAGTATATGGACAGCAGTGGTTCAAGAAGACAGGTTGCCATCACCTTCTTATGGGCGATTAGTATGGGCAATAAATAATGGTCAGCCAGCAACACTACATCTCATGAAGGAATAAGAAAAAATGCTCATAGATCAATTAACTGTTATTACCTTCGAGATACTACTTTTAATTGAGATTTGGCTGCTCATCCTCCCTTAGAATAATCCTGTACCTGGTCCTAACCATGTTGCTAGTGTACACATGGAATAGGGAAACTACATCCTGTCTTCTGCAATTGCAACTTACTTTCCAGTCCAGAGCGGATGTTCTGACATGAGGGAGGCAACATCCTACAACCATCTAACCCTACCTATCCCTCTCAGCTACAGAAAATTGCATCAATCCCCCTCACCAAACCTCACCCTACCGACCACTGTCCATCATGGGCCTCCTGCAGTGCCACAATGATGCCACCTGACTGTTGCAGGAACAGAACTCATATTCCGCCTGGGAACCCTGCAGCCCAATGGTATCAATGTGGACTTCACAAGCTTCAAAATCTCCCCTTCCCCCACCGCATCCCAAAACCAGCCCAGTTTGTCCCCTCCCCCCCACTGCATCACAAAACCAACCCAGCTCATCCCCTCCCCCCACCGCATCCCAAAACCAGCCCAGCCTGTATCTTCTTCCCTAACCTGTTCGTCCTCTCACCCATCCCTTCCTCCCATCTCAAGCCGCACCTCCATTTCCTACCTACTACCTCATCCCGCCTCCTTGACCTGTCCGTCTTCCCTGGACTGACCTATCCCCTCCCTACCACCCCACCTATACTCTCCTCTCCACCTTCCTTGTTTTCTCTCCATCTTCGGTCCACCTCCCCCTCTCTCCCTATTTATTCCAGAACCCTCTCCCCATCCCCCTCTCTGATGAAGGGTCTAGACCCGAAATGTCAGCTTTTGAGCTCCTGAGATGCTGCTTGGCCTGCTGTGTTCATCCAGCTCCACATTTTGTTATCTAGAATAGCTAGGTAGCTGTTTTTGAGCGGCACAGACTTGGTGGGTTGAAGGGCATTTTTCTGTGCCGTAGTCCTCTAAGCCTTTGACATTATTCCATAAAACTGTTATAAAGGAAAGCAAAATTGTTATTCCCATTGTCCCTGCCAATGATTATCCCTCAACCTGAACCAGAGAAAGAATGATGAGATAATTTATCTCACGTGAGGAGTGGAGGTGATGGCTTAGTAGTATTATCGCTGGACTGTTAATCCAGAAAACATTTGAGGGACCCGAGTTTGAATCTCACCATGGCAGGTGGTAAAATTCAAAGTCAATAAAAATATCTGAAATTAAGAATCTAATGATTAACATGAATCCATTATCAATTGTTGGAAAAACCCATCTGGGTCACTAATGCTCTTTAGGGAAGGAAGCTGCCATCCTTACCTGATCTGGTCTACATGTGACTCCAGGCCTGCAGCAATGTGGTTGACTCTGAACTGCCCTCTGGGCAATTAGGGATGGGCAATAAACGCTGCCTAGCCAGTGACACCGTCATCCTGTTAATGAATAAAGGTTTACTGCTTGTGGGAACTAGCTGTGTGCAAATTGGCTCCAGAGGCATTACCTCAAGGACTTCATCACTTCAAAAGTAGTTGCTTTGCTGTGAATCATGCTGGGCTACACTGAGATCAATAATTGCCAGTTCTTTTTTACATTGCTTGTTCACGTGTGAAAAATTAAACAGTTTTTTTTTGTTGATAATGCCAAGGGGAGACCAAGATACCAGGACAGCTGCACATTATGTTATCTATGCCACAGCTGGAACATTTTGTGCAGATCTGTATGATAGGAAGGATGTGATTATACTGGAGAAGACGCAGAAGAGAATGACCAGGATGTCACCCACACTGAGTAATTCAGCTGCAAAGAAAGACCGGAGAGGCTAAGGTTGTTTTACTTAGAATGGAGGAGGCTGAGAGAGGATGACATTGAGGTGTACAAGCGTCTGAGGTACATTAACTTGTTAGATAGGGAGAAACTTTTCTCCTTGGTAGGAGACACAGTTTTAAGGGGAAGGAGCAAGAGGTTCAGAGGAAAAGTGTGTTTACCCAGTGGGGGCCTGGAGCTCGGCTCCTAAAATGGTGGTTAAGGACAGTTGAGAAAACAAGATCTGGACAAAATCCAGGCTTAGGCTGACAAGTGACAAGTAACATTTGCACTACATAAATGCCAAGGAATGGCCTTCTCCAATAAGAGACAATTTAGCCCTCCTTGACATTCAGTAGTGTTATCCTTACTGAATCCTCCACTGTCAACATCCTGGGATTATAATTGACCAGAAACTAAAACAGACATGCCATGTAATCACAGTGGATAAAAGAGCAGGTCAAAGGGTAGGAATACTGCACCAAGTCATTCACTCCCTGCCTCTTCAAAGCCATTTATCATCTTCTGGCCACAAGTTAAGAGTGTGATATTCCCATTGCCTGGATGGGTGCAGCTCCAACAACACTCCAGAAGCTTGTCACCATCCAGGACAAAGCAGCCTGCTTGGTTAAAACCACATCTACTCCCTCCACTATTGACACTCAGTAGCAGCAGTGTCTTTTATCTACAAGATGCACTGCAGAAATTCATCAAAGATCCTTAGACAGCACCTTCCAAACCCATGACCACTTCCATCTAGAAGGACAAGGGCAGCAGGTATATAGGAACACCACTGCCTGAAAGTTCCTGTCCAAGGTCTGGGTCAAAATCCTCAAATTCCCTCCCTAAGGGCATTGAGGGTTGAGCTACAGCACATGGACTGCGGTGGCACAAGAAGGCAGCTAAACACCACCTCCTCAAGCTCAAATAGGGATGAGCAATAAATACTGAGCAGCCAGCAAAGCCCATGTCTCAAAAGTGAATTAAAAAAAGTTAAGAACCCAAACAAGTGAAAACCAAATGAACTGAGAATGATGTAAATCAGAAATGAAAACAGAAATTGCTGCAAAGGCTCAGCAGGTCTGGCAGCATCTGTGGTGAGAAATCAACGTTAATGTTTCAGGTTCTTGCTCAGAACTGATAGTACCTGGGAAAAAGTTGTTTTTTTATGCAGCAGGCAGGGTTGGCGGTGGGTGTAATGAGTGAACAATAGTTGGAAATAGTGAGAAGAACAGTTGGACAGAAAAAGGAGTGGGCAATGGACAGCCTCAGAGGAATAAGTGCACAATTAGTGGTTAACGATGGGTGGTGACCAGTAGCAGACTATACAATAACAAGGCCTGGTGAGTAGCCCAGCATTTCCAGTCGTTCAGCATTTAAGTATTTCAGTGAACACTTAAAATGCAAGACAACAGACCAAGTGTTGGAAAATGGGACTTTTGATAAAAGGTGCAGACAAGATGGACCGAAGGGATTCTTTCTGTGCTACAAAAACCCTGAAAGCATCTGTTTTCTTTAGAATAATGCTGAGTGTTCTTTCATTTCCATCTAAACAGTAGGCTGATGAGGTTTGTCTCTTTATTAGATCACTGTCAAATGATTGCTTAAGGGGTCGTTTTGGCCTTACATTTGGTGCTAGAATAGAATATTTAACTGGCAGTCTAGTGGCATTTAAACTGATAAAGCAGCTACACCAGCAGGTGGCTAGAGAGTTGCAATTCATTCAGGGCCACGGTTAATGAGTTAATCCAGCGATAATTAAAATTGCCCTTAATGAAAAATTGATCCCTCTTTGCTGAATGAATCTAATTTTTCAGCAACAATCTAAATGATAATTGTAATTACATATTAAAAGAAAACAAAAATGATTAAAACTTAAATCATTTTTGTCAACTTTCACCATGCTGATGGACAATTAAAATGAGTCAAGTTGCTAAGGAAATACTGCGCTGTTCAGTGTGTGACTTTTTTTGTTACAGGAAACAAGCCCTTAATTTTAAAATTGCTAGTGAAAAGCTAAGGTCAACCTTTAAAAATTAAGTGCAATTAAAGCTTGAATAATAATATTCTCCACTTAGCAAAATGTATGAAGAACCTTGACTGAAGTCTTTTTTTAATGAAAGACAGATTTAATGCCGAGCATGTGCCTAATTTATGAGTAACTATGGATACCATCATTCAGTAAATTTTTCTCTGCTGCAGAAGCAAAGGAGAAACTATAGGCTGGGAAAGATGATGTTGATTTTATCCTGTATTGCATGTTATAGGCATCATACTTGAGTTTGACATATGAAGTGGAGCCCCCTCCCTAGTTAATGTTGAATTCACACCTGATTAAGAAAGCAGAGAAAAGATATTGGTTACTCAAGTGATGGAAGCAAGATAATGGATTGGAGGAAGACAAAAACTCAATGTCCAATCTAAGCTCATCTGCTCACGACTAGTTTGGTTAATTCATCAAACTTACTTGTTAAGCATTGGAATCAAAGCTAACCATGATTGTTCGCAATGCAGAATTCAAAGTACAAAAAGATCAATCATGATCTTGTTGAGCGATGGGACAGGCTGAAGTGGCCGAAGGGCCAACCCTTTGCTCCTGACTTGTGTGTCCATTGACTCAAATTTTCTTTTCAGTACAGGCTTGAGGGCCTCTGTGTGCAAATTTAAGTGTAAATAGGAACATATTGTTTTCGTGCCACTACTGGGTGAAATGAAATCTGAAACTTGTGTTCCATGGCGCAGGATAAACTGTTTCTTGAAGGAAAGAAATAAAAAATATCATACATCACAGCCCCAGGAAATCACAAAGCACTTTGCAGCCAGAGTGGTATTTTCAAAAGTGTGGTCACTCTTTTAAAGTCTGGAACTGCAGCAATTTACACACAGCAAGGGGAATAAAACAATGAGCAGATATCTACCTCAGTGACATGAGTAAATGGATAAATATTGATTTGGACAATGAGGAGAACTCCCTGATCCTACTTTGAAACAATGCCACAGGAACATTTCTACCCATTTGGTAAGCAGGATAATATGCTTCCCTCTGTCTTGTTGTCAGGTTGCTGTGGTAAAAAACTTCAGGGGAAATTTCATCAGGCACCAAAATGAAGCAACGAACCCAGACTGCTTTTCCTGTTTGACAGGATGTTATGGTAACAGAGCATTAATGAAATCAGAATTTCTTTTGGAGTTGCTCTTGCCATGTTGTAATGAATTAGCTTGAAATTTGCAGAAAAAAGTCATGCTGTCATATAACGACACTTGGCCCATTAAATCCATTCTGGCTTTTCGTAGAGCAAACCAGTTATTCCCATTCAGTGATAATGGGAACTGCAGATGCTGGAGAATCCAAGATAACAAAGTGTGAAGCTGGATGAACACAGCAGGCCAAGCAGCATCTCAGGAGCACAAAAGCTGACGTTTTGGGCCTAGACCCTTCATCAGAGAAGGCTCTGATGAAGGGTCTAGGCCCGAAACGTCAGCTTTTGTGCTCCTGAGATGCTGCTTGGCCTGCTGTGTTCATCCAGCTTCACACTTTGTTATCTCAGTTATTCCCATTCCCTGGCTTTATCCCTGTGAACCTGCAGTTTATTTTCCTTAAATAATCTAATTTCATTCCCTTTCCCATCTAATTTTTTTTAAATCATTGAAATATATTCTAGAATATTATTCATCTGTATGTAAAGGTTCGTTCTCACAATCTCTCTTGTATGTCTTGCCCAAAAGCTTAAATCTGTGACCCCTGGCCCCACCAATTAATAGAAAAAGCCTTTCTTTTCTTTGTTACCTACATGAGAAACATAGACAAATAAAGATAGTGTGAGATTAAAAATAGGGTCGCTAGAGTTCTCCATGAACCATTATATTTGAAATAAATCAGTGGGTTGGATGGACATCAGTTCTGCTGTGTATTTGCTGCAAGGCAGCCTCATTCAATGTGAAATACGGCTAAAGTTTGTAATTTAGCGTTCACTGTATTGTGCTTTTCTTGCCGGAAGCATAACTGGAAATCAGGCTTAGACGTCAGTGAGACCTTGCAAATTTAAGTTCAGTTCAGGTATCCTGATTTCTTATAAACACCTTCAATAAGTATAGGCAGCCCTCTGTTGGGAGGAGTAAATTCTAAAATTTACCCAACCGTAATTGGTCTAACAACAGTGTTCCCAAAACCGGTTCAATATCCATTAGCACTGAGCCACATATAGTTCTTCTATTCATTCAGCTCCAGAAACAGGACAGTGCAAACATACAGTTGTGGCATCAGTTCAGATGAAGAACAAAGGAAATCTTTCCCTGGTTTCATTTTAACTACACCTCCCCAATATTCACTCCAAGTGCCCAGTGCTTTCATATTTGATCAGGAAAGACAAAGAAGCGACAGTTGATTACAATTCTGAATGTTGATTATGCATTATTATCTGAGAAGTTGGAGTCTAATGGAAAAAAAATGGATTTTAGCAGAAAGGCATTTTAAATGTAGAGTTCATTACAGTATTTATAGGAAGTCATGTGATTTCAATTGAATGATCACCATCTGGGAAGGTAATCGAGTGTTTGTTGACTTGGATTTTATGACCCAAGGAGGGACAGAGAGTGAAAAGCCAAAGGTGGGTTCAAGTAGTTAGAAGAGGTCCTTAACACCAGAGGTGCTGTACAAGTTTTCAAATGTGAAGTAAAAGGAAATGTCAACCATCTGACTCTTCAGCCTGCTCCATCATTCATTAAGATTATGTTTTTTTTATTAATTCCACATCTTATGTATTCACTGAGAAATTTCCCACACTGAGCATGAATCTATCCACCTCTGCCATAAAAAGTAATTCAATGATATCTATAACCTTCACCGCCTTCAGAGAAGGCCAGAGCAGCATTCCAGATGTAGTCCCAATAATGCATTGTATAACTGAAGTTTAGCTTCCTTACTGTTAAGTTGAATTCCAGTATTAATAATAAAGAGTAACATCCTATTTCATGCTGCAGCTGGATACTAACTTTCTGTGACACATTTACCAGAATTTCTATATCAATCTGGACCTCAAAATTCTTTTCTTTTTTTAATTCATTCATGGGATGTGGGTGTCTCTGACCAGGCAGCATTTATTGTCCATCCCTAATTGCCCACAGGGCACTTAAGCGTTAACCACGTTGTTGTGGGTCTGGAGTCACATGTAGGCCAGACCTGGTAAGGATGGTAGTTTCCTTCCTGAAAGGATGTTAGTGAACCAGATGAGTTTTTTTTCTGACAATCGATAATGGGGTCATGGCCAACATTAGACTTCCAGATTCTTTATTTATTCAAATTCCACCATCTGCCATTGGCAGGATTTGAACCTGGGTCCCCAGAACATGAAAGATAATGGGAACTGCAGATGCTGGAGAATCCAAGATAACAAAGTGTGGAGCTGGATGAACACAGCAGGCCAAGCAGCATCTCAGGACCACAAAAGCTGATGTTTCGGGCTTAGACCCTTCATCAGAGAGGGGGATGGGGAGAGGAAACTGGAATAAATATGGAGAGGGGGGAGGCGGACCGAACATGGAGAGAAAACAAGATAGGTAGAGAAGAGAGTATAGGTGAAGAGGTAGGGAGGGGATAGGGTCAGCCCAGGGAAGATGGACAGGTCACGGAGGCAGGATGAGGTGGTAGGTAGGAAATGGAGGTGCCCCTAGAGGTGGGAGGAAGGGTTGGGTGAGAGGAAGAACAGGTTAGGGAGGCAGAGACAGTCTGGGCTGGTTTTGGGATGCAGTGGAGGGAGGGGACGAGCTGGGCTGGTTTTGTGATGTAGTGGGGGGAGGGGGAGAACTGGGCTGGTTTTGGGATGCAGTGGGGGAAGGGGAGATTTTGAAGCTTGTGAAGTCCACATTGATACCATTGGGCTGTAGGGTTCCCAAGCGGAATATCAGTTGCTGTTCCTGCAACATTCGGATGGCATCATTGTGGCACTGCAGGACGCCCATGATGGACATGTCGTCTGAGGAATGGGAGGGGGAGTTGCAATGGTTTGCGACTGGGAGGTGCAGTTGTTTGTTGCGAACCGAGCAGAGGTGTTCTGCAAAGCGGTCCCCAAGCCTCCGCTTGGTTCCCCCAGTGTAGAGGAAGTCACACCGGGTGCAATGGATACAATATACCACATTGGCAGATGTGCAGGTGAACATCTGCTTGATATGGAAGGTCAGCTTGGGCCCTGGGATGGGGTTGAGGGAGGAGGTGTGGGTGCAAGTGTAGCACTTCCTGCGGTTGCAGGGGAAGGTGGCAGGTGTGGTGGGGTTGGAGGGGAGTGTGGAGCGGACAAGGGAGTCACGGAGAGAGTGGTCTCTCCGGAAGGCAGACAAGGGTGGGGATGGAAAAATAGCTTGGGTAGTGGGGTCGGATTGTAGTTGGCTTTGCAGAACACTTCCGCTCGGTTCGCAACAAACAACTGCACCTCCCAGTCACAAACCGTTTTAACTCCCGCTCCCATTCCTCAGACAACATGTTCATCATGGGCCTCCTACAGTGCCACAATGATGCCACCCAAAGGTTGCAGGAACAGCAACTCATATTCCACTTGGGAACCCTGCAGCCCAATGGTATCAATATAGACTTCACAAGCTTCAAAATCTCCCCTTCCCCCACTGCATCCCAAAACCAGCCCAGTTCTTTCCCTCCCCCAACTGCATCACAAAACCAGCCCAGCTCGTCCCCTCCCCCCACTGCATCCCAAAACCAGCCCAGCCTGTCTCTGCTTCTCTAACCTGTTCTTCCTCTCACCCATCCCTTCTTCCCACCTCAAGCCGCACCTCCATTTCCTACCTACCACCTCATCCTGCCTCCTTGACCTGTCCATCTTCCCTGGACTAACCTATCCCCTCCCTACCTCCTCACCTATACTCTCCTCTCGACCGATCTTGTTTTCTCTCCATCTTCGGTCTGCCTTCCCTCTCTCCCTATTTATTCCAGAACCCTCTCCCCATCCCCCTCTCTGATGAAGGGTCTAAACCCGAAACATCAGCTTTTGTGCTCCTCAGATGCTGCTTGGCCTGCTGTGTTCATCCAGCTCCACACTTTGTTATCCCTGGAACATTATCTGGGTCTCTGGATTAACAGCCCAGCAATAATACATTCTCCATTTAACTCCCACTCTGCATTTTTAATTCTTCCTGCCAAAGTGAACAAGTAAACATTTTCCTGTATTATCCTCCATCTTCCAGATTTTTGACTATTTAATCAAATTATATCCATCTGCAACTTTTTCACATTTTCTTACCAATATTCTTTCTACCTAACTTGGTTTCATCTGTGAATTTAATCTCCATGCCTTTGCCCCTCTCATCTAAATTATTAATGTAAATTGTTTCAAAAGTTGAGGACCCAGTACAGACTCCTGTGGAATTCCACACACTACATTCTACCAATCAGGCAAAGGCACATTTTAACACTCTCTCTGTTATTTGGGAATCTCTAAGCAGTCAGGGCTCGCAGCTAGCCATGGGTCACATAAGAGTCAGCGAAACAGAAAGCATCAGCAACAATAGCCCATAGAGGTGTCAGAGAGGAAGAACCTCCATAAGGCAAACAAAGATATGAGTTTAAGGAGCCCATGTTAAGCATAAATAGTGTTAAGTTAGTGGCTTGTTTTCAAGGTCACGAGAAGAAACATTAATAAAAGAAAAGTAGCAGTGAATCCAGAAGTTTTTTTTTGGAAGGAAGCCAATTACAACTATGCTTACTGAGTAAATGTCATTGAGAAACTGTACGGTTATCTTAGTAGTAATGGGAATGAATCTTTCTTCCTACATTTGTCATGAGATTGTTCTTATAGTTCCTGTACTGTTTATGTTTTTCTTTTACATAATTAACTTCAATTTTTTTTAAAAGAACATTAGCAACCTTTTCTGATTATGTTCACTGACTGCCTTCCATAGTAAAGAAACAGCAAATGGGTCCCGACCCAAAACATCAAGCCTTCCTGCTCCTCTGATGCTGCTTGGCCTGCTGTGTTCATCCAGCTTCACACCTTGTTATCTCAGATTCTCCAGCATCAGCAGTTCCTACTATCTCTGTAGCAAATTAAAACGTATATTTTATCAAACCAGCCTTCTCTCCCTGATTTGGACCATACGGTATTTCTGACAGCTGGGATCATAACATGACTGTAATGAAAGAACTGTGGGATCTTTCTGTGTGAAAGAGCTATGTTCAATTCAGTGGTCCTTCTCATCATTCCTATCTTGTGATTGCACGTTTATCTTTTCTAGAGTCCAAGTGAAAAATAATATGATAGCATTCTTTACGATGGAAGGCAGTCAGTGAACATAATCAGAAAAGGTTGCTAATGTTCTTTTAAAAAAAATTGAAGTTAATTATGTAAAAGAAAAACATAAACAGTACAGGAACTATAAGAACAATCTCATGACAAATGTAGGAAGAAAGATTCATTCCCATTACTACTAAGATAACCGTACAGTTTCTCAATGACATTTACTACTACCTCCATGCTAATGCTTTTTGCATTTCTGTTGATGGTTTAGCAATTAATAATCATATTCACTGGATAGTCCTGGAGATATTTCGGGTGTTGCTGCTGACAGAAATACTAAAAATGGTTGACACTTGAAAAGGGATCTGAAGAGATGACCCACCATCACTGTCTAGGATGGGCACTGCATGTTGACGATGGCAGTGGAATTTTAAGAAATTCTTCAGAAACCTGCCAATGGACATATATGTTTTGGGAAATGTAATTGTTTTGTTGTTCCATTTAACGTAACGCTGCTTCAGCATTCAAAGCGGTCAGCTGTAAGAAGACAGAATGCTGAAATTACTTATCTGACTTTGACATTCATTTGAATAGAATTCGAGGTAGAAGCTAGAGAGGTCAATGTGGGAGTGGGACAGGCAGTAGATGTGCTTGGAGCAGAGATGGGGACATGTGCTGAATTCACTGAAGTTGCAATGTCATTGTTAACACTCACAACTCAGAGTCACACGTTTGCAGGTTCAAATCCCACTCCAAAGTTTTGAGCGCAATATCAAGAATGTTGTGTCAGAATTGAAACTCGTAGAATGGGAGGATCATTGTCTGATTAAATCAAACAAAAAGTTATGTACACTACACTGAGCATAGCAAATATGTTTTTTTTAAAAGACTGAAAGGTGGTAGACAGTGTGGGCCCAGGGGCCAGGACTAGAACCATTGTGTTTTTTGTTTTGCCAGTGACCCGGATATTGGAATACAGAAGAAAATTTCAAAATTTTCAATGTGGAGGAATGGCAAACAGTGAGGATGGCACAAATAAAAATGAAAAGAGCTTTGAGGTGCTGTAAATCAGAAACAACAACAGAAATTGCTGGAAAAGCTTTCAGGAAGGCTATTTGACCTGAAATGTTGACTGATCTCTCTCCACGTATACTGCCAGACCGGCTGGAAAAGCTCAGCAGGTCTGGCAGTATACGTGGAGAGAGATCAGGGTCAACATTTCAGGTCAAATGGCCCTCCTGAGAGCTCTCCCAGCAATTACTGTCATTGTTGAAGGTGACAGAAATTTAGTTTAAATTGATGGGCAGTCAAGTGACAGAATTTAACACAGAGGAGTGTGAGGGAATACATTTTGACAGAAGGGATGGTGATATACATATAATGTACAAAGTTTTTGAGAAGATTTGTAGCTCGGGTTGTGAATGAGATTGTAGACTTGCTCGCTGAGCCGGTGTGTTTGATTGCAAATGTTTCACCACCCTGCTAGGTAACATCGTCAGTGCACCTCCAGTGAAGTGTCAGTGTTCTGCCACACTTGTTATTTATATGCCTCAGTTTGCTGTGGTGGTTCGCATCACTTCTGGTTCTGTTTTTCACTGGTTTCACTAACTCTCACTTATCTCAATACACACAGACAACGAGGGACACAAATTCAACTGGGACAACACATCCATAATCGCATGAGCCAAACTGAGACATGCCAGAGAATTCCTGGAGGCCTGGCATTCCAACCAGAACTCCATCAACAAACACATTGAACTGGATGTGATATACAAACCACTGAAAAGCAGAACCAGAAGTGATGCTAAATATCCCAGCAAACCGAGGCATAGAAATAACAAGCAGGACAGAACACCAACGCTTCATCAGAGGCACACTGACAATGTTACCTTGCAGCATGATGAAATGTCTGCAATCGAACACACTGGCTCAGCGAGCAAGTCTTCAACCTCATATAATGTACAATTCTAAAGAAAGTGCAAAAAAGATGGACAAGGTAGTATTTATGCATTGATCATTAAACTTAGTAGAACATACTGAGAAAGTGCTGATCAAAAGAAATGGAATATTAAGGTTCGTAAGTATGACCATCAAGTACACAAGCAGGGACATTCGGCAGATATTTGATAAAATTCTGGTTAGGAGCCTATTCTGGTCACCACACTTCAGAAAAAGTCTTTGAGAAAGTGCAGAAGAAATTTAAACCAAAAGAACTGCGGATGCTGTAAACCAGGAACAAAAACAAAGTTGCTGGAAAAGCTCAGCAGGTCTGGCAGCATCTGTGGAGGACAAAACAGAGTTAATGTTTCAGGTCCGGTGACTCCACTGCAGTCCAGTGAGTTCCGAGGAAGGGTCACTGGACCCGCAACGTTAACTCTGTTTTCTCCTCCACAGATACTGCCAGACCTGCTGAGCTTTTCCAGCAACTTTGTTTTTGTTGCAGAAGAAATTTACCAGAAATAGTACATGGGTTTTAGTTACAAGGTTAATTTGGAAAGATTGTGGTTTCCAGGCCTCCAGGAATTCCCTGCAGCAAAGAAGACTGAGGGAATATTTGTTTGTGGAAGACCAAGTAGGTGTTAAACCAACTTCCATTGTATAGGTCCATACCCTTAACAGGACCAAATGTAATTCCTCAATTTTATAAATAGTGATGACCTTGCAGAAAATTGAAACTAGTTGCATGTACAAAATGAGGAAGCTGCTGCTACTAAGGGTAAATGATTTGAATAGCAGAGATGCCCTTTAGGGAGATCAAAATAACCAAATGTGGAAGAAATGGAAAGAAAGATATGCTGAGGGACTTAGATGAGACGGGCTCAGAGGAGGCACAACTGGAGCTTCAGCATTGGCCTGGGCAATTTTTAATTCATTCATGAGATGAGGGCATCACTGGCTGGGCCAGCATTCATTAACCATCCCTTAAGGCACTTAAGAAGCATGTGGGAAGCTGCCTTCATGAACAACTGCTGTCCTTGCAATGTATGGACACCTTCAAAATTGCAGTTAGGGAAGGAGTTCCAGGGTTTTGACCCAGTGAGAGTGAAGGAGCGGTAACATATTTCCAAGTCAGTAAGGTGCGCGTCTCAGGACGAATAGCAGATAGCAGCATTCAAATACATCTGCTGCCCTTGATATTTTAGGACTGACTGGCCTGAAACTGTATTGAACTATTCAAGTGAATTCCATGTGATGCTAGAGAATGCTGCAAAGTGACCATGAGTGTGACTCCTGAGATAAATAGGTTTCTACAGTACTGCTAGTCACTTATTTCTAATAAAGTTATGTTGGTCTTTTATCATCCCAGACTGGAATTCTTTGATGGGATATGGCTATCACGGCAAGGTCAGTGTTTATGGCCCATTCCAATTCACCTGTGGGCCACTTATCTGATAGAGGAGACGTAATGACTCTGAAGGCTGTAGAGAGAGGTTCTACTTGATTGATCCTAAGCAAAGAGATCATAGAATCCCTGCATAGTGGAATCAGGCTGTTAGGCCCAACAAGGCCACACAGACTGTCAGAGCATCCCACCCTGACTCATCCCTCTATAATCTCTCTAATCTACACATCCCTGAACACTCCGGGCAATTTAGCATGACCAATCCACCTAGCCCACACATCTTTGGATTTAACCCAGGCAAACACAGGGAGAATGTACAAACTCCACACAGACAGTCACCCAAGAGTGGAATCGAACCCAGGTTCCTGGCACTGTTCCAGGCAGCGAAGCTAACCACTGAGCCATTGTTCCACCCTAAAGCATTAGCAAATTGCACTTGATCCCGGTCAGAGCCGAACCTACAATTTCCTGGTCCGTAATCAGGCACATTATCCGTTGCGCCACTGGCCCTGTGTTAAATATTATGAGGAGAAGTTGAGTAGGTTCCACCTGTGCTCACGAGAATTTCGAAGATTGAGAGGAGAGCCTATTGAAACAAATAAGATTCTTAGATTGTTTGACAGAATAGATGCAGAGAGATTGTTTCTCTTTTTGGGGGAGTCTAGAAACATAGACGATAGGAGCAGGAGGAGGCCATTCGGCCCTTTGAACCTGATCACACCTGATTTTTCCCAGAGTGGGGGACTCAATTACTAGGGGTCATGAGTTCAAAGTGAGCAGAGGAATGTTTAAGGGAGATATACGTGGAAAGTTCTTTACACAGAGGGTGGTGGGTGCCTGGAACACGTTGCCAGCGGAGGTGGTAGACGCAGACACGTTAGCGTCTTCTAAGATATTGGAATTGTGGGAGACATAGCAGTTTGGATCAGAAATTGCCTTGCTGAAAGAAGACAGAGGGTGGTAGTTGATGGGAAATGTTCATCCTGGAGACCAGTTACTAGTGCTGTACCGCAAGGGTCGGTGTTGGGTCCACTGCTGTTTGTCATTTTTATAAATGACCTGGATGAGGGCATAGAAGGATGGGTTAGTAAATTTGCAGACGACACTAAGGTCAGTGGAGTTGTGGATAGTGACAAAGGATGCTGTAGGATGCAGAGAGACATTGATAAGCTACAGAGATGGGCTGAGAGGTGGCAAATGGAGTTTAATGCAGACAAGTGAGAGGTGATGCACTTTGGCAGGAGTAACCAGAAGGCAAAGTACACGGCTAATGGTAAGATTCTTAGTAGTGTAGATGAGCAGAGAGATCTCGGTGTCCATGTACACAGATCATTGAAAGTTGCCTCCCAGGTTGACAGGGCTGTTAAGAAGGCATACAGTGTTTTAGCTTTTATTAATAGAGGGATCGAGTTCTGGAACCAAGATGTTATGCTGCAGCTGTACAAAACTCTGGTGTGGCCGCACTTGGAGTATTGCGTACATGTCAGTTAGGAGCCAGAGTAGGCCCTTCAACCCATCATACTTGTTCTACCATTCCATAAGGTCATGCCTGATCTGATTGACTTCTCGACTCTACTTTCCTGAATACCTGCAACATCCTTTGACACCCTTATTAAGAATCTATCTATCCCCACCTTAAAAATATTTAATGACACTTGACTCCACAGCACTGTGGGCAAGAGAAGTCGAAAGGCTCAAGGACCTTTGAAAAAAATCAATTTTCTGGTCATATCCATCTTAAATGGTAGACCCCTTATTTCGAAACTGTGCCACTCGCTCTAGTCTCTCCCATGAGGAGAAAAGTTTTTTTTTCAGAATCCTGTCAAGTTCTCTCAGGACATTGTCCATCCCAGTCAGATAATTTCTTATTCTTCAAAACTGCAACAGATGCAGACCTAGCCTGTCCAACTTTTCCATATAAAATAGTCACTCCCAGCCCTGGCATCAGTTGAGTGAGCTGTCTCTCTGAAGTCTCCCTCTTCACTTATAGATAACATGTTTGGGAAAGCTTGCTACTAAATAATTTCTGGTACAAACTCCACCCGGCTTCTTGCCTTCTATCAGAGGCTGATCCAGATTACTCATAAGTTCTCACCTTCCTCTTTGACCCTAGTGTGTGAGCTTCCAACCTGACATCCTCTTCATCACAAAGAACACCTTGTTCCTTTCTTTATTCTTTTATGCCATGTCAGTGTTACTGGTTAGCCTAGTGATTCTTCCCCATCCCTAATTGCCCTTGAACTGACTGGTTTATTTGGTAATTTCATTGGCCATTCAGGGTAAACCACATTGATTTGGGTCTGGGGTCACATGTACCCCAGACTGGGTCATAGAACATAGAACATAGAACATTACAGCACAGTACAGGCCCTTCAGCCCTCGATGTTGTGCCGACCTGTCATACCAATCTCAAGCCCATCTAACCTACACTATTCCATGTACGTCCATATGCTTGTCCAATGACGACTTAAATGTACCTAAAGTTGGCGAATCTACTACCGTTGCAGGCAAAGCATTCCATTCCCTTACTACTCTCTGAGTGAAGAAACTACCTCTGACATCTGTCCTATATCTTTCATCCCTCAATTTAAAGCTATGCCCCCTCGTGCTCGCCGCCACCATCCTAGGAAAAAGGCTCTCCCTATCCACCCTATCTAACCCTCTGATTATTTTATATGTCTCAATTAATTCACCTCTCAACCTTCTTCCCTCTAATGAAAACAGCCTCAAGTCCCTCAGCCTTTCCTCGTAAGACCTTCCCTCCATACCAGGCAACATCCTAGTAAATCTCCTCAGCACCCTTTCCAAAGCTTCCATATCGTTCTTATAATGCGGTGACCAGAACTGTACACAATACTCCAAGTGCGGCTGCACCAGAGTTTTGTACAGCTTCACCATAACCTCTTGGTTCCGGAACTCGATCCCTCTATTAATAAAAGCTAAAATACTGTATGCCTTCTTAACAGCCCTGTCAACCTGGGTGGCAACTTTCAATGATCTGTGTACATGGACACCGAGATCTCTCTGCTCATCTACACTACTAAGAATCTTACCATTAGCCGTGTACTTTGCCTTCTGGTTACTCCTGCCAAAGTGCATCACCTCTCACTTGTCTGCATTAAACTCCATTTGCCACCTCTCAGCCCAGCTCTGCAACTTATCTATGTCTCTCTGCAACCTACAGCATCCTTCGTCACTATTCACAACTCCACCGACCTTAGTGTCGTCTGCAAATTTACTAACCCATCCTTCTACGCCCTCATCCAGGTCATTTATAAAAATGACAAACAGCAGTGGACCCAACACCGACCCTTGCGGTACATCACTAGTAACTGGTCTCCAGGATGAACATTTCCCATCAACTACCACCCTCTGTCTTCTTTCAGCAAGCCAATTTCCGATTCAAACTGCTATATCTCCCATAATTCCATTCCTCCGCATTTTGTACAATAGTCTATTGTGGGGAACCTTATCGAACGCCTTGCTTAAATCCATACACACCATGTCAACCGGTTTACTCTCATCTACCTGTTTGGTCACCTTCTCAAAGAACTCAATAAGGTTTGTGAGGCACGACCTTCCCTTCACAAAACCGTGCTGACTATCCTGAATCAATTTATTCTTTTCTAGGTGATTATAAATCCTATCTTTTATAATCTTTCCCAACACTTTATCAACAACTGAGGTAAGGCTACTGGTCTATAATTACCAGGGTTGTCTCTACTCCCCTTCTTTAACAGGGGAACCACATTTGCTATCCTCCAGTCATCTGGCGCTATTCCTATAGACAATGACGAGTTAAAGATCAATGCCAAAGGCTCAGCAATCTACCCCCTGGCTTCCCAGAGGATCCGAGGATAAATCCCATCCGGCCCTATCTTCACCTTCTGAAGGATTTCTAATACCTCTTCCTTGTGAACCTCAATCCTACCTAGTCCAGTAGCCTGTATCTTAGTATTCTCCTCAACAACATTGTCGTTTTCTAGAGTGAATACTGTTGAAAAATATTCATTTAGCGCTTCCCCTATCTCATCTGACTCCACACACAATTTACCACTACTATCCTTGATTGGGCCTAATCTTACTTTTGTCATTCTTTTATTCCTTAAATACCTATAGAAAGCCTTAGGGTTTACCCTGATCCAACGACTTCTCATGTCTCCTCCTGGCTCTTCTGAGCTCTCTCTTTAGGTCTTTCCTGGCTACCTCGTAGCACTCAAGTGCCCTAACTGAGCCTTCACATCTCATCCTAACATAAGCCTTCTTCTTCCTCTTGACCAGAGATTCCACCTCCTTCGTAAACCACGGTTCCCGCACTCTACAGCTTCCTCCCTGCCTGACAGGTACATATTTATCTAGGATACACAGGAGCTTTTCCTTGAATAAGTTCCACATTTCTAATGTGCCCATCCTTCCCCATCCTATGCTCCCTAAATCTTGCCTAATCTCATCGTAATTGCCTTTCCCCCAGCTATAACTCTTGCCCAGTGGTATACACCTATCCCTTTCCATCACTAAAGTAAACATAACAGAATTGTGATCGCTATCACCAAAGTGCTCACCTACTTCCAAATCTAACACCTGGCCAGGCTCATTACCCAGTACAAAATCTAATGTGGCTTCGCCCCTTGTTGGCCTGTCTACATACTGTGTCAGGAAGCCCTCCTGCACACACTGGACAAAAACTGACCCATCTATAGTACTCAATTTCCTTCCCTAAAGGGCATTTTGAAGCAGATGGGTTTTTACAACAATCGATATTAGTTTCACAGTCACCATGACTGAAGCTATCTTTCAATTTGAGATTTTTATTAGCTGAATTCAGCTCCCTCTAGCTGCTATGGTGGGATTTGAGCCCAGATCACCAGAGGATTAGCCTGGGCTTCTGAACACTACTCTCGAGGCGTTACTGACTTCTATCCCTGTAATCTGTGCCCACTCTTGGAGAGTAAAGGTTTTATTGCACCAATACTTTCAATAGCTACTGAGCCTGTATATAAGGAACTGCCTCATGATGATATCAGGTGACCTGGAACTGAAACCTGATGGAAGAACGCACTGGCAAAGCCCTGTTCCACCTTGCCTATGTGTATAGTTTAGTCACTAAGTGTTAATAGCTTTCAGTGACATTGTTTTTAGCTCTCTACTGCCTCAAGCTCCTAATGGTATTCCTACAGCTTTGATCTTGCCTCAGCTTCAGAAACCATCATCCAGGTTTTTGTTTTGTCAATTCTTGACTCTCCACTTTTCATAAATTTGAACTTATCGAGCCCACTCTTGCC
Organism: Stegostoma tigrinum; assembly: GCF_030684315.1. Taxonomy (NCBI): domain Eukaryota; kingdom Metazoa; phylum Chordata; class Chondrichthyes; order Orectolobiformes; family Stegostomatidae; genus Stegostoma; species Stegostoma tigrinum. The sequence goes on along the minus strand of NC_081356.1, from coordinate 124,867,259 downwards.
TGCCATCAAATTTACACCAACCCCATTCACCATTGTGCTCGCAAACCTGCACTGGTTTTCAATCTGGCCACATTTTAAATGTAAAACGCCCGTCCCTGTATTAATTTCCCCTCATGACCCCATCTCTCCCAGGTCTGTAATCTCTTCCAACATGACAATTGCATCTCCTCCTCCACTTCTGATCTCTTGTGAATTTCAAAGTCATTGGCCACAATACCTTTGCCTGACTCCTTCCAAAAGTCTGAAATTATGTCGCTAACTTTCATCCCTTTTGTCTCCCATTTAAGGTGACAGTGAAACATTGTTATTTAACCATCTTTTGGCTAAATGCCCTAATATTTTCTGATGTGATGGGCTGTCAACCAGCTGGGCTGGTCAGATAGGATAGCTCAATGCTTAGCACTGCCGCCTCACAGGACCAGAGACTCAAATTTGATTCTACCCTCAGACGACTGCCCGTGTGGAGTTTGCGCATTCTCGCTGTGCATGCATGGGTTTCCTCTGGGTGCTCCAGTTTCCTCCCGCAGTCTAAAAACATGCAGGTTAGGTGGATTGGACGTGCTAAATTGCCCATAGTGTCCTGGGATGTACAGGCTAGATGGGTTAGCCATGGCAAATGCAGGGTTACTGGGATAGGGTTGTTAGGTGGGTGTGGGAGGGATGCTGTTTGGTGAGTCATTGTGCACTTGATGGGCTGAATGGCCTGCTTCCACACTGTAGGGAATCTATTTTACTTTTAAAGAAAGAAGCATGGCAATAGAATTTAGCCCTGAAAACTGTGAAGTGATACATTTTGGAAGGACTAACAAAGCAAGAGAGTACATGTTCGATGATCGGACCCTTCAAGGCACAAAGGATTACAATGACTTGATTACATGTCTTTGGGCCCATGAAAGCATGAGGACAGATAGATAAGGTGAAGGTACATGAGATACTTGTCTTTATTAGTCAAAACAGTGAATACAAGATCAAGGAGGTTATGATGAACGTGAATAAAGTGTTAGTTTGGCCATAGCTGGAGTACTGTATTTTCACCACACGATGGGAAGGATGAAATTGCCTGAGAAATCATGCAACAGAAATTCAGGAGGATGTAGCCTGGTCCAGAGGAATTCAGTTTTCAAGAGACAGAGGATTGGCTGAGGCTGTTGAGATTGAGGGGGAGACATGATTGAGAGCCATATGTAAGGTACAGAGGGAAAATTTTTCCCTGTAGTAGCGGGATCAATAACAAAAGGGGCGCAGATTCAATGTGTAGAGCAGGAGGCTTAGAGGGGATTTGAGAATTTTTATGTTCACTCAGAGGTTGTTAGATGTGAGAACCCTCAGGCACTTAAGAACTATTCAGAGGAACGATTGGAATATCATAAGTTACAGGCCTGGTGCTGGAAAATGAGATTATAGTGTAGATAGATACTTGGTGATTGATGCAGACACAATGAAATAAAGGGTCTCTTTCTGTTTGTGAAAGCTCTGAGACTGTTTTACTCTGTGTAGGATATTATACGTAGACATGTTAGTGGTATTCAATCATAATCATGATTGGGAATTTTGGGTAAATCAATGTGAGATATCTGTGCTGGTGATAATATAATTCACTTGACATTTTGTGTACACCCATTTCTGGACCAGGTAATACTTGGCTCATAAAAGAATTTTACCTGGCTCATTGCACAACACAGATCTGTCACTGGAACTGCAGGGACTGTTACATTAAACTGTAACACAACTGCTCCACAATGCCATGAGAAGGTAGATGATGCCTTTTTCCTTAGACTCGGCTTCTAATTTCATGAAAAAAAACAAAGTCTCAGATAATTCTTGCAGCACAACTGCAGTTTGAGAAAAGGAGGTAGATCTTGATAAGACTAACAGTGGTAACCTTTTACAATAATAAGGATGGCAGTATTTGCCATTTTAGCAGATGTATCCCTGCAATGAAGCTGCTGTGATCATTTATTTAAAGTAACTTGGTGATTTTCTGCCAGATAAAACACAACACAATTTGACATGAATACGTTAACCAATGTGCACAACTAGTGTGTGCTGAAAATTGAGCTGACATTCATGCCTGAATTGGTGATAATTTAAAAATTGAAGTTTGAGTTTTGCTTCAGAGGCTTTCATTCTGTCTTTCTGGCATATTTCCCTGTTTTAACCATATTTGTTGATGCTCTCCTATTTTTGCACATTCTGTTCTTTGCCGTCACCTCTGTATGGTTCTGCCTGTTTAGCTTTCCAAGGCTCCAGCCTCGTAACCTGTTTGTGATCAGAGGATTTTAAAGTTAGTTTAGAACTCTTTTTTCTCCTGAGTTGAATGGGTAGATTTGCATCTGATAGTTTCACTATAATTTGGGATAGCAATAGCAATTTCCTTGAAACCTGTTTACCACAATTTTAATATCTCTTATTAACGAAAACAGCCGCCTAACTACCAGGCTTGCTGCACATAATAGTGTGTGTTTAAGACTCAGGTTTTGTGACAACATTATCACTATTCCTTCTTTGAGCTTTCGTAATGGGATGTGCAATATAGTTAGACTGCCTCAAAACTCTGAAAGATATAGGGTGTTATTATCTTGTTTGTCTATTGAACTAATCCTGATGTGCTCTTTTAATTCATTTGTTAGCTTTACTAACACTTTTACATTCAAATCTACTATATCTTCATTTCTTAGAACAAAGAATAGCAAGTCACATCAAACATTTTGCCTCACTTAACCATTTCCATCTAACATTGTTGTTAAATTATCAAGCTGCCTACCTGACATCTGGAGCTAAAAGCGAAGATATTTCCTCCAACGAAACATTGAAGCCATTGTTTTTGTTCCCACTCAAACTCCATTCCCTCGTGACCCACTTCTTCCCTCTTGCAGGTAACAGTCTGAGATTAACCCAAGATAACACAATGTGGAGCTGGAGGAGCACAGCAAGCTTTCCTATTCCTCTGATGCTGCCTGGCCTGCTGTGTCCCTCCAGATCCACACCGTGTTATCTCTGACTCCAGCATCAGCAGTTCCTACTGTCTCTGATTGAGGTTAAGCCAATCTGTTCACAACCACGGTGTTACTTTTGAACCAAAGAAGAGCTTCCGATGGCATTCATTGCATCAATTTGATTGTCTATTTTTATTTCTGTAGCATTTCCTAAATTTGCTCCTGCCTCAATTCATCCACGGCTGAAACCATCATTTATGATGTACAGCTTATTACCACTCATTTTAACTGTTCCTAGCTATTCTCCTATATTCTATTCTCCATATATGTCATTCAAACCCTTCCAACCCAACTTAACTGAGACCAAGATGTGTTCCACTGTCACCCTGTGCTCACTGGCCTACATTGGCTCTGGGTCAAATAATATCTTGATTTAAAATTCTCAGAGATAGTAGGAACTGCAGATGCTGGAGAATCTGAGATAACAAGGTGTAGAGCTGGATGAACACAGCAGGCCAAGCAGCATCAGAGGAGCAGGAAAGCTGAGTTTCGGGCCGAGACCCTTCTTCAGAAATGGGGGAGGGGAAGGGCTTTCTGAAATAAAAAGGGAGAGAGGGCGAGGCGGATAGAAAATGGATAGAGGAGAAGATAGGTGGAGAGGAGACAGACTGGTCAAAGAGGCGGGGATGGAGCCAGTAAAGGTGACTGTAGGCGGGGAGGTAGGAAGGGGATAGGTCAGTCCAAGGAGAATGGACAGGTCAAGGGGGTGGGATGACGTTAGTAGGTAGGAGATGGGTTTGGAGCTTGAGGTGGGATGGGGGATAGGTGGGAGGAAGAACAGGTTGGGGATGCGGGGACGAGCTGGGCTGGTTTTGGGATGCACTAGGGGGACGGGAGATTTTGAAGCTTGTGAAGTCCATATTGATGCCATTGGACTGCAGGGTTCCAAACGGAATATGGGAGGGGGAGTTGAAATGGCTTGCAACAGGGAGGTGCGGTTGTTTATTGTGAACCGAGCGTACATGTTCTGCAAAGCAGTCCCCAGGACTCCTCTTGGTTTCCACAATGTAGAGAAGGCCTCAACGGGAACAGCGGATACCGTATACCATATTTGCAGATGTGCAGGTGAACATCTCCTTGATGTGAAAAGTCTTCTTGGGGCCTGAGATGGGGATGAGGGAGGAGGTGTAGAGGTTGGTATGGCACTTACTGCAGTTGCAGGGAAAAGTGCCGGGTGTGGTGGGGTTGGAGGAGAGTGTGGAGCGGGCAAGGGAGGCACATACAGTGTTGTCCCGCCGGAAAGCAGGTTAGGGTAGGGAGGAAAATATTTCTTTGGTGGTGGGGTCGGATTGCAGATGGCGGAAGTGTCGGAGGATGATGCGTTGGATCCGGACGTTGGTGGGGTGGTATGTGAGGATGAGAGAGATTCTGTTTTGGTTTTTGGTTTTCATTGTGGGGAAGAGGTGTGAGGGATGTGTTGCGGGAAATGTGGAAGAAACGGTCGAGGGCATTCTCAACCACTGAGGGGGGGAATTTTCAGTCCTTGAAAAACAAGGACATCTGAGATATACGGGAGTGGAATGCCTCATCCTGGGAGCAGATGCAGCGGAGGTGAAGGAATTGGGAATAGGGGATGGCATTTTTGCAGGAAAGTGGGTGGGAGGAGGTGTATTCTAGGTAGCTGTGGGATTCAGTGGGCTTGAAATGGATATCGGTTTCTAGGTGGTTGCCAGAGATGGAGACAGAGAGGTCCAGGAAGGAGAGAGAGGTGTTAGAGATCGTGCAGGTGAACGTAAGGTTGGGGTGGAAGGTGCTGGTGAAGTGGATGAACTGTTTGAGCTCCTCGTGAGAGCACGAAGCGGCGCCAATACAGTCATCAATGTAACGGAGGAAGAGTTAGGGTTTAGCGCCAGTATAGGTACGGAAGAGGGATTGTTCCACGTAATCTACAAAGAGGCAGGCATAGCTTGTGCCCATGTGGGTGCCCATGGCCACCCACTTTGTCTGTAGAAAGTGTGAGGAATTGGAAGAGAAGTTATTGAGGGTGAGGACGAGTTCGGCTAAGTGGATGAGGGTGTCAGTGGAGGGGGACTGGTCAGGCCTGCGGGACAGGAAGAAGCGGAAGGCATTTAGGCCATGCATTTGGGGAATGCAGGTGTCTAGGGACTGGATGCCCATGGTAAAGATGAGGTGTTGGGGACCGGGGAATTGGAAGTTCTGGAGGAGGTGAAGGGCGTGGATGGTGTCATGGACATAGGTAGGCAGTTCCTGGACCAAAGGGGAGAAAATGGAGTCCAGCTAGGTGGAGATGAGTCCAGTGGGGCAGGAGCAGGCAGAGACAATGGGTCGACCAGGGCCGTCATGGTTTTCAATCGCCTTGTGATTTTTGTGTAAACTCTTCCAGCCCTAGATCTCACAAAGGGATTTGCTCTCTTCTAGTTCTGGCCTTTTATCTATCCCCAATTTTAATGATTCCACCATTGGTGACTTCAGGTTGGCTCGGTCTCAAGGTTTGGAATTCCACTCCTCCACCTGTCTCCCTCCACATCTTTCCACCTTGAAGGCACTCCTTAAATCTTAACTCTTTACCAAGCCTTTAGTAATCTGACCTAATATTCTATTTATATTCAAATATCCCCTGTTGCTTGATGTTGCATTTTGCTTCATAAGGCTCCAGTGAAGCACCTTGGGATGTTTGATTAGTTTATGGATGCTGTTTAAATGGGAGTTTTTGTTGTCACTCTTCCATACCTTTCATGACATCCCCTCGCTCCCATACAATTCTATCCTAATAATGGCATCCTTCTCATGCTATGTCTATCCCCATTTCTACTATCCATCCCATGCCATCCCACCTTCTTTTGCCATTACCATTCTATCCCTAATGGAAGGTGATCCCTCATGACAAGGCAACTTTAATTTGATATCACACCCTACCTCACCAGCCCTGCCAGTTATAACCATTAACAGCCACACATGCCCCAATACTCCTGCACTCCACGTGTTTCTTTGTGCACCACACACAATTCACCAAATAAACCCATCAGTTGAAGGTCATGAAGACTCTCTAAGTAGATATACCAAGAAAGTTGACCCAAGTGTAAAGCAGGAAACCAACATATTTACAATGATTAAAGTGGCCAATAGAATATTGCAGGTTATGGAGAGGACAGTGGAAAGTAAACATAAAAATGTTTGTTACAGTAATACAGAGAGCTAGTGAGACTATAGCTGGAGTACTGTGAACAGTTTTGAGTTACTTACTTAAGAAACACTGTAAACGCAATTGGACTGGAGGACTGTGACTAGTGGTGTGCCACAAGGGTTGGGGTTGGGTCCACTGCTTTCTGTCATTTATATTAATGATTTGAGTGTGAATATAGGAGAAATATTAGTAAGTTTGCAGACAGCAGTGGACAGCGAAGGAGGTCACCTCAGGGTACAATGAGACCTTGATCAGATGGGTAAATGAGCTGAGGAGTTGTAGATGGAGTTTAATTTAGATAAATGTGAGGTGCTGCATTTTGGAAAGGCAAATTAGGGCAGGACTTATACACTTAATGGTAAGGTCCAAGGGAGAGTTGCTGAACAAAGAGACCTTGGGGTGCAGGTTCATAGTTCCTTGAAAGTGGGATTGCAGTTAGACAGGATTGTGAAAAAGTCATTAGATATGCTTGCCTTTATTGGCCATTGTTTTGAATATAAGAGTTGGGAAGTCATGTAGGATGTTGGTTAGGCCATCTTTGGAATACTGCATTCGATTTTGATCTCCCTGCTATAAAAAGGATGTTGTGAAACTTGAAAGCGTTCAGAAAATATTTACAAGGATGTTGCAAGGGTTGATGGAGCTGTGTGATAAGGAGAGGCGAAATAGTTTTGAGCTATTTTCTGGCACATTGAAGGTTGAGGGGGTGACCTTATACAATTGTGTAAAATCATGACGGGCAACGATAAGGTGAAGAGCCAAGGTCTTTCCCCAGAGTAGGGGAGTCCAGAACTAGACAGCATAGGTTTAAGGTGAGAGGCGAAAGATTTAAAAGGCACCTAAGGGGCAATTTCTTCACACAGAGGGTGGTGCGTGCATGGAGTGAGCTGCCAGAGGAAGTGGTGAAAGCTGGTGTAATTACAACATTTAAAATTATTCTGGGATAGATATATGAATAGGAAGGCTGTAGAGGGATATGGGCCAAATGCTGGCAAATGGGACTGATTTATTTGGGATATCTGGTCGGCATAGAGGAGTTGGACCAAAGAGTCTGTTTAAGTACTATATATTTCTATGGCTGCATGACTCGGAGCAGTTCAGGAAAGGTTCACTGGAACTGGGACAAGGAAATGTTGGACAGATTGAGCGTGTATCCATAGGCATTTAAAAGAATGAGAAATTACCTTATTGAAACATATCAGATCTGAAGGGGAGAGAGCAAGTAGGAACTGCAGATGCTGGAGAATCTGAAATAACAAGATGTAGAGCTGGATAAGCACAGCAGGCCAAGCAGTATCAGAAAAGCAGGAATGCTGATGTTTTGGATGGAAATGGAAATTTCTGAAGAAGGGTCTAGGCCCGAAACATTAGCTTTCCTGATCCTCTGATGCTGCTTGGCCTGCTGTGTTCATCCAGCTCAACACCTTGTTATCCCAGATCTGAAGGGGACCTGACGAGGTGGATGCTAAAAGAATGTTCCCCTTTTGGGAGAAACCAAAATTAGAGGACACTATTTAAAAATAAGGAGTCACCCATTTCAGATAGAAACTAGGAGATGTTTTCTCTCTTGGAGGATCATTTGTCTGCAGATCTCTTTTTCCTGGACAGCAGTGGAGGCAGGTCATTGAATAGTTTAAGACAGAGGCAGCTAGATTCTTGGCTAACAAGGGAGCCAAAGGCTATTGGCAAGAAGTGGAGTTGAGGCAGCAATCAGATTAGCCATGGCCTTACTGAATGGGAAAGTAGGCTCTGCAAGCCCACTCTGTCCTACATTTAGCCCTAATTTTAGGTTTGCATCTAACCAAATTACTAACAAGAAGGATTTCATTCACATAAATTGCCACCATAGGATGCTGATTTCCCAGCTGAGAGCTGCACTCAAAAGAGTACGCGTCCAAAGTGTGTCAACAAAATCATTGCTATGCTCCATTGTTCTATCTTGGATGTTGCCGATCCAGCATCTTAACTATTTGGCAGAGTGCATAAGTGTGATGAATACTTTAGAGGTACGTGTGAGAGGGCGCAACACAACAGTCAATAATAAACCAGCAATAAAAACTCATAGTTGCAATAACACTTCAGAGCAGAAAATAAGTTTGACAAGTGGCATTCTCAGAACTGCAAATCCTTTGAAAATTGATCTGAATCTCAAAAGGATTATGAGATGTATTACTGGGTGGAGTTGCTCATTGGGCCATCAATCACTCTTTTTTAATCATTTAAAGCTTAAAGCCAAGAAAAAGCTGTCTCACATATTGTTGATTATGCCATTAGGGAGCCTTTGAAGTATACAACATGGATTTCTGATGGTCTGTGCTGTTTTGATTATGTAAATAGTAAAATGCTACTGATGTTCTGGCCTAATACAACAACACTGTCAATCCAGCTCCTGAAGATATACAACTTATATTTTCTTTACTCTCTTTTTTTAATGACTGTTGGCTTACTCTTGCAGATCTCTGTTGGCAGGAGGAACCTAAACAAGTCTTGGGATTGTCAAGTAGCTGCTGTGCCCTGAGTCAAAGGATATCTCTGGGTCACATGATGCTGGAGTGGGCTCAGGTGCCAGTGGAGTGATTCTGTACCAACGGAGAGTGGCAACCAATTTCTGCCCAAGCAATGCTGCTGGCCAAGGTTTTGAGCTCTTTATTACTTTTCTTTCTAACCTTGACTACTCCACAACAATCAGGTTTGACTTCCCACACACCCCCCTCTATAAGCTTGAAATTATCCAAACCCCAGCAGCCTGTGTCCTCATTCAAGCACTATTTGCTTCACCTTTTGACCCTATGCTTGCTGATCTGCACTGGTTCCTGGTTAAGCAACACCTCTGTATAAAAATCCTCATCCTTGCCTGTTAAATCACTCCACGACTTCGCAACTCCCCATCAGTTGTAGCTTTCCAAAATTCCCTAGAACTTGGAAAGATCTGGAAAGAGCATTCAGAAAAGGCAATAGTGGCACCACTGTTTAAAATAAAAACAGGAAACTGGTCCCTACAGCTGTCTCTGGCAAGGAGTTCCAAAGACTTTCAGCCGCCTGACAGAAGCAATCCCTCCCCTTCGCAGTCTTAAATTGGCGAGCACACACATGCACCCCCCCCCCCTGCCCCCCAGCTTTATTCTGAGTCAAAACCATGAAAGGTTGTGAAGTTTGAGAGTTGAAATATAGAAACACAGAAACTGGGAGCAGGTGTATGCCTTTTCGCCCTTTAAACCTGTTTCTCCACATGATCATGGCTGATCATCCATCTCTAAACCCTGTTCCTCCTTTCTCCTCATCCCCTTTGGTTCTTTAGCCCTCAGGACTATATGTAACTCTAACTTGAAAACATTCAATGGTTTAATCTCAACTGCTTTCTGTGGCTGAGAATTTAATAAAGAATCTTCTCCTTCTCACAATCCTAAATAGTCTACCTTTAGACTATCACCCCTGGTTCTGAACTCCTGGTCATTAGGAACATCGTTCCTGTGTTTACCCAGTCTAGTCCTGTTGGAATGTTATAGGTTTCCAAGAGATTCCCCTCATGATTCTTCAGAGGTGTACAAAATGATCAGAGGTATAGGTAGAGTAGACAGCCGGAGACTTTTTTCCTCAGGTGGAGGGAGCTATTTCAAATGGGCATAGTTTTAAAGTGAGTGGAGGTAGATATAGGGGAGACAGCAGAGGTAGGTTCTTTACTCAGAGATTGGTCGGGGTGTGGAATGCATTGCCAGAGAGGATAGTGGAATCGACCTCATTCAGGGCATTTAAGAATCTATTAGATAGGCATATGGATCTCAGTGTAAAGTAGGGTTGGAGGTTAGGTACACCTTAGGATTAGGGTAAACGTTCAGCACAACATCGTGGGCTGAAGGGCCCATGCTGTGCTGTACAGTTCTATATTCTATGTTTTATGTATATAAACTCCAGCGATCGTAATCCTAACTGATCCAATCTCTCTTCATATCCTCATGGAGTCCCGCCATTCCTGAAATCAGAGTGGTAAACCTTTGTAGTGCTTCGTTCATAGCATCCTTCTTCAGGTAAGGAGAACAAAACTGCACACCACTGTCTGAGATAACACAGTGTAGAGATGGATGAACACAGCAGGCCAAGCAATATCTTAGGAGCACAAAAGCTGACATTTCGGGCCGAGACCCTTCATAGGGTCTAAGCCCGAAGCGTCAGCTGTTGTGCTCCTAAGATGCTGCTTGGCCTGCTGTGTTCATCCAGCTCCACACTTTGTGATCTCAGATTCTCCAGCATCTGCAGTTCCCATTATCTCTGATACAACACCACTGTCTGAGTAAGGCCCTGTACAATTGCAGCAAAAGGGCTCAGGTCGAAATTATGCTGAGACATATTAGCATTGATGGTATCTTAAAGCTTTTGTTATAATTACTGACAATGGAGCTTAACACTCCTTCCCCAGCTGCACTTTGGGTGTCCCTATAATACAGGGGTTGCTATGATTCAAGAAGTCAGCTCACTACTACTTTCTGCAGAGCAATTTAAGATGGGCAATAAATGCTGGGCTAGACAGTGAATCCCACATCTAATGAAAAAATGAAAAAAGTTACATTGTCCTATTGTCATGGAAATATCAGTTCCTTTTTTCGAAGATTTTATGAGTTTACAATCAGTGGAAGCATTTTTTGTGAAAGACAAGCTGATGAAAAATAACTAAAGTATTCCCTCTCATTGCTTGGTATGCTATTAAATGGTAGCTTATCTGGAAAGAAAATGTGTATTTATATAGCAGTTTATCTCATCTTTCAGATGTACCTCACAGCATATTAAGCAGCACAGAAATCAATTTGAATTGTTAACATTGCTGATAATGTTTCAACCATTTTGTGTATAGCAAGGTCTCACCAACAACATAATAGCAGGAGCAATAGAGAAGGGAATACTGACTGGGATCTCGAGAAAAACACATCCTCAGTGTTGTGAATCTATTACATCCACTGATCACTCTGGTAGTAGATAATCTAAAGGACATAGTTGAATGTGGGTTTAATGTAAGTAGGATGCAGGATGCAGGAACAGCATCTCATATTTCGCTTCAGAACTCTGCAGCCCAAGGGTATCAATGTGGATTTCACAAGCTTCAAAAGCTCCCCTCTCCTGACCACATGCCAAGACCAGCCCAGCTAGTCCCCACCTCCCTAACCATTCATCCCACCTCAAACCCCACACCCATTCCTGACCCACTAACCTCATCCCGCCCCCCCTGACCTGTCTGTCCTCCCTGGATGGGCCTATCCCCCCCAACTCCCCACCTACATTCCCCTTCACTGGCTCTAACCCTGCCTCTTCGACCTGTCTGTCTCCTCTCACCCGATCTACTCCTTCATCCATCTTCTATCTGCCTCCCCCGTCTCCCTATTTATTTCAGAATCCCCTTCCCCTCCCCCTTTTCTGAAGAAGGGTCCCAACCCGAAATGTCAAGCTTTCCTGCATCTCTGATGCTGCGTAGCCTGCTGTGTTCATCCAGCTTCACACCATGTTATGTCTTAATGTAAGTAGGGTTTACTTTTAGATGATAAGAGAGTTAGTGTGTTTCAAAGAGCATATGAATTGCTTTGAGATATTTCTGAACTATGGTGAGACATTATAAAAATGAAAGTCTTCAATTTTATACAATAATTGCCTCAACCAAGTATAGATTCTTTCAAAGGAACAAAGTCCTCTTGCTTTTTCTTCTTTGTGCTGACCTTGTGAAGCAAAGCTTCCTGTCGAGTCCTGATAAATTAAAAGGCACAGAACTGACCTCTTATGGTGTAAGGTCAGAGAACAGCTACATGGCAGATGTATCTCTTCATTGACCTTATACCAGCCTTGCACCTAGGTCTAGAGTTGAGAAGAAGATGCTGCAAAACCAAGAAACATTTTTTCACAATGAGCATGATCCTGAAAACAGAAATGCATCTGTTACTGATTGACCCTAATATTCACATTCATTTTGCAGTGATTTAAGAAGGCAGCTCACCTTCTCAAATGCAATTAGAGATGGCCAACAAATTTTGGCCTGGCCAATCTCCAGAGCATCTTGGATTTTGAAGATTTAATGTGGTTAGGAAACCCATAACCAAATGACTGGAATAATTTGCTGGTTTAGTATTGAAAATGAAGATGTCAGAGGCATTTGAAATGAAGTTTAATGTCAGACTGAAAATGTTGCAAAGTACATACCTCTATGCTGTAGAATTGGCTAGCTCTATCGGGCAACTGTCACAGCTATGATAGGTTGAATGGCCTTCTTCTGCACTGTACCATCCTATGATTCCATAAAGGGATGGATTCCAATGGACCAGTTTCCAATTTCCAATTTTCTAGGATATCTCCTCTCATTCTCTTCCATTCCACTGGGAATAGTTCTCTTACCTTAGATCAACAACAGCACTGAGTTAGCACTTTTGGCATTAATAAAACAGCTGAAGAGTGCATCATAGGACATTTTTGAGATAAGGCATTATGCTCAGCAGCAGAAGAAGATGTTTGGGCAACTGATTGAAAATTTGTTTAAAAGAGGCAGACTTTTGACGTGAATTATAGCAGGAAAGATAAGTAAGAAGGTGCAGAGGTCTAGGGAGGGAATTCTTGGGCTTAACTGTAAATAAATGACGGTTTGACTGACAATCATGCATCAGTTAAAACTGGGGCTGCTCAAGAGGCCAAAATTAGATCACCACAGATACCATAGAATCATAGTTTCATACAGCACAGAAACAGACCTTGCAGTATGACTCATCCATGTTGACCAGGCTTCCAAAACTTAAATAATCCCATTTGCCTGCATTTAGCCTATATCCCTCAAATTATTTCCTATTCATGTACCCATTCAAATGTATTTTAAATGTTGTAAATATACCTGCATCTATCAATTCCTCTGATAGTTTATCCCATGTACAAACCACCCTCTGTGTGAAAACAATTACCCCTCGAGTCCCTTTTAAATCATCCTTCTCTCATCTTGAAATTATGTCCCTTAGTTTTGAACTCCACAACCCTGGGAAAAAGAACCTTGTTAATCACCTTATGTATGCCCCTCATGAGTTTATAAATCTCTATAAAAGTCACCCCTCAACCTCCTGCACGCCAGTGAAAAATGTTCCAGCTTACCTGGCCTCTCCTTTTAACTCAAATCCTCCAGTCCAGGCAACATTCTGTTAGATCTTTTCTGCACCGTCTCAAATTTAATAATATCCTTCCTTGAGCAGGGTGACCAGAACTGCTCCAAAAGTGGCCTCACTAACATGCTGTACAACTGCAACATGACATCCCATCTTCTAACCTCAATGGTGTGAGCAATGAAGGCAAGTGTGCCAGGCATCTTCTTCGCCACCCTGCCTACCTGTGATACCACTTTCAACAAACTGCGTACCTGAATCCCTCGGTCTTTCTTTTCTACAACAGTCTCCAGGGCCCTTCCTTAAGAGTGGTGGGATGAGAGACTATAGCAACAGGCAAAGGTGAGGCCATGGAAAATTTTGAAAGCAGGGATGAAGATTATAAAGTCAAGGCATTGAGTGGAAGACAATATAAGGCAGCAAGCACAGCAGAATATAGGAGAATGGGCCTTGGACTGAGTGAGGACACAGATAGCTGTGCATTGGATATAAGTAAACTTCCTCTGAAAGCACCTTCCAAACCCAAATACACCATCCTGTCTCAGAAATATATCTCCACTCCTTCCCTTTTGCTGTGTCAAAATCCTGGAGCTCCCTCACTAACGACATTATGAGTGGCCCTACACCACATGGACTGCAGAGGGATTCATGAAGGGAGCTTCCCACTAACTTCCCCAGAGTGACTAGGGATAGCGCACACATGTAGGCCCGACAAACAGCAGCCATGCTCCAAGAACAAACAAAATAGATCAAGTGTCAGGTTAATGAAGGCACAAAGGATGATTTCAGTAGCACATGGGCAAAGCGGGAGCAATGTTCCAAAGCGAGGAGTAAACAATCTTTGTGATGACACAAATGGTAGCTCTCTTGAGGTCAAAAATAAAGTCCTAGAGTCATAATAACTTCAAACATGACTTCAAGGGTCTGAGGATTCTGATTTAGTTTCTAACAGTTGTCAGGGAAAGGATTGGAGCCAATAGATTAGGGACATGTTTTGGAATGATTCCATCCTGTTGCCCTGGTATCATACTGACAGAACAGTATTTGAAGATTGATCACGAGAACATACACTTCCTGGGCAGCACGGAACACGACTGGAGCTGTTACTCACTCAGCTGCTATCTTATCTTGGGTGTCAATGTTCTGAGTGCTACTAATAAAAGTTCCTTAATGCAATGTCCGACAGGATAGGACTGTGCTTTCTCCATGCCATAACTGAACAGCAAGTCCTATAGAGAAGAGGCTTATGTTGCAGAGTATCACAATGATAAATCCTATAAAACCCAAGGGAACAAGAATAAACCAAGCTGCCAACTGAATAACAAACTGTGGTGTCAAGCCACAGTCAGTGTATATATGATCACAGAATCCCTACTGTATGGAACAGGCCATTCGGCCCACTGTGTCTACACCACCCCTCTGAAGAGCACCCCAGACCCACACCCCCCCCCCACCCTATCCCTGCATTTCCCACCCTAGACACTCTGTTCAATTTAGCATGGCCAATCCAGCTAACCTGCACATCGTTGGACTGTGAGAGGAAACCCATGCTGACGCTGGGGGATTGTGCAAACTCCACACAGACAGTCGCCCGAGGCTGGAATTGAACTCATAACCTTCTGTCAGGCTGAGTGAGTACTTCAGATTTAAAAGATACTGTAAAACACAGCAAATACATTGACTCAGCAGGTATAAAAACCTCATTTCTCCAGCCCTGCGAGAAACAAAATCACATTTTTAACATTGAATTTGCACAAAGGTTGTCAACAATGCCCAAGATGTTTCCATACTTGCATTAGGAGTGAGCTTCAGTTTCTTCCCTCACAAATATTTCCCTTTCCTCACAGTGCCAGGGACTCAGGTTCAGTTCCACCCCTGGGTGACTGTCTGTGTGGAGTTTGCACATTCTCCCTGTGTCTGTGTGGGTTTCCTGCAGGCACTCTTGTTTCTTCTCGCAGCCCAAGGGTGTGCTGATGAGGTGGGTTGGCCATGCAAAAGCACCCATAGTGCACCCAAAGCACCAACCTATGTGCGTTAGGCATGGTAAATGCAAGGTTACAGGGATTAAGTATGTTTTAGTTTGTGTTGGAGGATAAGTGCAGACTCAATGGGCTGAATTGGCGTCTTTCTGCAGTGTGTGCGTTCTTGGTGGGGTTATGTTGTAAACATGCCCACTTTTTTACCAAAATGTTATTGTAAAATGATGACCGGCCAAACCCATGATGATGGTTTGTACAAATGCTTGGCATACGGTTAATTCCTGCTTCTGGAGGGGATTTTTAGGGAGTCAGAAGCTGGCTGATGAATTTATGGTACTCAATCCTATGCAGTTTGGTTGTAATTTAAAAAAAGAAACTTGTGTCTTAAACAGCACTTTTCACAACCTCGGGACACTCCAAATCATTTTACAGCCAACAAGTGCTTTATGTGAAGCATTGTCACTGTTTAGCTACCAGAAAATGGCTAATTATTTTACAGCACAGGGAGGTACAAACTGATAGCTCATATATAACAAGCTCTAATGGTGGGCATTGCTCAGTGGCTGTGCTAATGTAAATAAATGCAATGACCTGAACTGATCTAATGCATTTTACGATTTAGTGTCATACATCATGCCATTGGCTTAAATCATCACTTAGATTTGCAAATAGCACAGAGATTGCTGCAATGATAAAGAAATTCCTTTTTGAAACAGCTGTTTAATACAGATTGTTAAAATTTAAGAGATCTCTGCCTCAGCGAGTTTATAAACATCATCGCAGCCTCAGTGCACTAGACCATGTTTATAGACTGTTTAAGCATTTAGAATCAGGCAATACGCACCAAAACTCTCCATTTGCTGACTTTGCGTCTGGCAGTTCTGTCTGATCCATTTATTTTGAAGCCACGGCTGCCATTTTTAGAATAGATTCCCTACATTGTGGGAGCAGGCCCTTTGGCCCAACAAGTCCACACCACCCCTTGAAACATCCCACCCAGACCCATCCCCCTATAACCCACACAGCCCTGAACACTATGGGCAATTTAGCATGGCCGATTCACCTAACCTGCACATCTTTGGATTGTGAGAGGAAATCGGATCACCCGGAGGAAACCCACACAGACACGGGGAGAATGTGCAAACTCCACACAGCAGTCGCCCAAAGTGGGAATCAAACTCAGATCCCTGATGCTGTGAGGCTGCAGTGCTAACCACTGAGCCACTGTGCCGCCCCTAATGCTTTTCCAGCATTAATGGCCTCAATATGGCACATGTAGCTAGTTCCCTGTAACCATCAGTAGTGGAGGTGCCGCCATTTTGAAAAGGCGCCAGGTGCTGGCTAACGAACAACAAACTATTTGTACATTCATACAAGCTCCTTTAAGGATGATCTACATAGCCGGTAGGATGAATGAAGAGGCCATTGAAAACACAAGAGTTAATAGCTACTGGAGCGCAGCAGAAAGAGGGGTCGACTTAGACACAGTCAAATGGTGGATATCAAAGAGAAGTTGCAGACGAGTTACATTGGATGTGTAAGAATGAGATGTGTGTGGTGAATCCTGACAGCAGATCTCTTGGCTGGAGTAGCTATAAGCAGGACAGGACCAGGCTAATACTGGGTGCTAGACAACCAAGGAATTTTCATGTGAATGCTGTGTCCTTGTGACACAAAGTCACAAATCAGATGTTGGGTCTTATTGAAAGCAGAATATTGAATCACTGGGCCAATTGACTGTACGTTGGCAATTTAAGATACTGTGTACATTTCTGTTCACCGCAGGAACTAAAAGGATAATGCCATTATTATTAATGCAATTAAGACGAGAGTAAACAGTAATTTTTTATTCGTTTGTGGGATGTGGATACCGCTAGCTGGCCAGCATCTTTTGCCTATCACTAGTTGTCCTTGAGAAGGTGGTAATGAACTGCTGTCTTGAACCACTGCAGTCCTCTTGCTGTCTGCTGACCTTTGGGAGGAAATTCCACTATTTTAACCCAGTGACAGTGAAGGAACAGCAATACATTTACAAGTCAGGATGGCAAGTAGCTTGGAGGGGAACTTGCAGGTGGTGGTGTTTCCATGTATCTGCTACCCTTCTAGATGGAAGTGGTCGTGGGTTCAGAAGGTGCTGTCTGAGTATCTTTGGTAAGTTTCTGTCATGCATCTTGTAGATAGTACACACTGCTGTAACTAAGCGTGGGTGGTGGGGGAAGTGGATGCTTGAGGATGTAGTGCCAATCAAACGGGATGCTTTGTCCTGGATGGTGTCGAGCTTCTTGAGTGTTGTTGGAGCTGCATCCATCCAGGCAAGTGAGAAGCATTCCATCACACTCCTGGCTTGTGCTTTGCAGATGGTGGACGGGCTTTGGAGAGCCAAGAGGTGAGTTACTCGCCACAATATTCATAATGTTTTCATACAATCTCCACAGTGTGGAAACAGATCCTTCAGCCCAACAAGTCCACACTGACCCTTGGATCATCCCACCCAGACCTGTCCCATCTACACATCCCTGAACACTGCAGGCAATTTAGCATGGCCAATCCACCTCATCTGCACATCTTTGGAGTGTGGGAGGAAACCGGAGCACCCAGAGGAAACCCACACAGACACGGGGAGAATGTGCAAACTCCACACAGACAGTTGCCCGAGGGTGGGATTGTGCCACCCTTCCTAGTCTCTAACCAGCTCTTGTAGTCATTCTGTTTGTATAGTGAGTCCAGTTGAGTTTCTGGCCAAGGATGACCCTCAGGATGTCAACCATATCATAGCACAGTATCCATTCATTGCATCGTAGAGCACAGAAAAGAGGCCATTGAGCTTATAATATCAATGCCAACCCTTTCAAAGAGCTATCCCATTAACGCCATCATTCCCCATTTCTAAGTCTCAACCCAGTTGATTGAGGAGTTGGAGAGATTGGATGATATGGACTGAGTGGGAAAATTAACCATATTCTAACTGCGCGAGAAAGCATTAGAGAATGGTTCAAATGATATTTTTAGGACACTAAACAGGCCAGCTCACCCATAGCTTTAAACAAAACCAGGATCTGTAATCTGCTGAACAGTATGTGCTTATCACGAAGGTAATGGGTAATTAGACAACTGTCTCCCTCACTCCATTGCCCAAGAGTCAACAGGTAACTTGGAGGTGATTTATTTGGGATTGTTGTAAGAACATAGGTAAATCCATTAAATAAATAGCACACAACTGTATTACTCCCTTCGGCCTGGCTCAAAATTATTCTTAACCCACAAAATAAAAATAGAGCCCAGTTGGATTGTGACTTCTATCTAGTTTTAGCCTTGCAGGTAGCATTCAAAACCAATCAATTGCATTGGCGTAAAACTAAACTCTGTTTCCCTTGAGAATTCAGGATTACAGATAATGGGAGTTTGAATAATTAAGGTTCATTGTAGCTGAATGCATTTAACTTGGCAGATTCAATGTAGTCATTGTGAATCTAATAGACAATCGTTGTAACATAAAAGGCAGCAGACATTGCACTGATTGAAAGTCACTCTTCATTTTGCCCAACATGAGCGTTAGTGGAAGAAACCCTAGTATTGTTTCTTGAATTAAACTGTTTCTGATAAAAACAAATGAGTCTTCTCTCCTCTCAATATGGTTCTTCTGTTCATGTATTGTTAATGATAGCATCACTCTGCGTGACTGACACAAAATGTCAAGCAAAGTCAAGCTCCTTTGTTTCCTGCACCCTACTCCTACTGTTGCCTAGCAACTAGTCAACAAGAAGTACAATGTTATTCGAAGTGCTTGTGTTTCCTATTTGGAAGGTCAACCTTAATATCTGTCAAGTAACTCTCAGCAACCAAAGGACTGCCAAGATACACCACTCATTCTAAGAGATTCGTCATCATTCAGCAGTAGCACTCTCCATTTGAGTCAAAGGTCCATGATACAAATTCCATTCCAGGGCTTTGTAGGAAATTCTAGTCTGACATGGTCTCCAGTGATAGAGTTCTGCATGAAACTCTGTTCCTTCTTTGTTTATGGACTTAGCAAAGCTCAAGTCCCAAGCGCTCCTAGGTTCTTTACTTCTGAATTGAATACTTAGCAAAAAATGCAAAGAAGCCAGTTCAGCGTACATAGGTTTGACCAGGCCATTCCCCCATTGTATAACAATAGTTTTTAATTGAACTTTGAATCGTTTATGTAGACAACGGAAGTATTAATTATTTGGTTGTGCAATCAAAATTGACCATAGGTAAAAATGTTTTTACTCCAAGAACCAGGCATTGTGGAAATAAAAGTCACCAAAGTTCCCTGTGTGGATGTTTCTTCCTCTCCATGTATTACTAAAACCTCAAACCCTGTCTACTGTTTTTGATCATTCATTGCCAAAGGCAGAGAGATTTCCAAGGAGCTCAACACAGAAGCACCATTAGAACAGATAAATCATCAACATTCGTAAAGTACCTCAATGCCAAAACCAGAATGACAACTGGGCTCAGCTGTTCTGAGGAAGGGTCACTGTTTTGTTTTGTCTTCATAGATGCTGCCAGACTTGCTGAGCTTCTCCAGCAATTTTGCTTTTGTTCCTGATTTACAGCATCCACAGTTCTTTTGGCTTTTACTGAGCTCAGCTTGGTTTCCCCAAGTCACCCTTCAAGAACTATGAGAATTTAGTCTGTAAAAATGACCCCAAGCTTCCAGTTGCTCACCAGTTTAACACACCACCATGTTCCCTCGCCAATATCTCTGCCTCAGGCCTGCTGCAGTGCCCCATTGAGGCTCAGCACAAGGTGGAAGAACAGTATCTCAGCTTCCACCTCAGACTGAACATCGAGTTCAATAAATTTAAAGCCTGAATCCCTCCTTCCATGTCTTTTACCCAACTCCACCCCTTGTCATGACATGGACAGTTTCCAGCACAGCTGACCTATTTTCATTTACTCATTGTGCCCATTATCATCTTTTCTCCTTCTCTGGCTTACATTGTAATACCTATATAAATGATCCAGAAGAGAGTTTAGGTGATTTGATTCGTAGGTTTGCAGATTACACAAAGATCTGGGGAGCTGTGGATGGTGACGAGGATTACCTGAGGGTACATCAGGTTATCGATAAACTGAAGGAAATGGCGGATGGAGTTTCATCTGGACAAACGTGAGATGATGCATTTTGGAAGGTCTAATGCAGGAAGAAAGTATAGTGTAAATCCCTCAGAACAATCAGCATACAGAGGGATGTGGGTGTACAGATCCAGAGTTCACTGAAAGAGGCGAAACAAGTGGATAAGATGGTCAAGAAGGCATATGGTATACTTGCCTTCTTTTGTCAGAGCATAGAGTATAAAAATTGCAGCTATATAGAAATTTAGTTTAGCCACATTTTGGATTGTTGCGTATTGTTCTAGTCAGCAGAAGGACGTGGAGTCTTTGGAGAAGGTACAGAAAAGTTTACCAAGATGTCACCTGGTTTTGAAGGTATTGAGAGGTTGGACAAACTTGGTTTGGTTTCACATGAACATCGTAAGTCGAGAGGTGACCAGATAGGAGTTTACTAAATTATGGGAGGCGCAGATAGAATGGATGGTTTAGAGTCTTTATCCCACAGTAGAAATTCTAATTATAAGGGGGCATAGGCTTAAGGTAAAAGGGGGAAGTTTAAGGAAAATATGGGAGGCAAGCTTTTTCACACAGAGGATGGTGCCAGGAATGTGTGGCCAGCGAGGTGGTGGAGGCAGATACAACAGCAACGTTTAAGAGACATCTTGACAGATACATGCTTAAGCAGCGAATAGAGGAATACAGACTGTGTATGGGCAAAATGTTTTAAGGTAGAAAGATAAAGCATGACAGTGCAGGCCTGATGGGCCAAAGTGCCTGTTTCTGTGCTGTACTGTCCTTTGTTCATTGTATCCCTTTTGCTGCCCAACTTTCTCTTTCTGTAGGCTGTCTCCACCTATCCACTCATTCCTTTCCCTTCCATCTTCCAAAATGAATACCACTTTGTTCTAGATGCTTTCAGTTCTGAAGAAGAGCCACATGACTTGAAAGTTTTGACTGTGCTCTCTCTCTATAGATGCTGCCAGACCTGCTGAGTTCTTCCAGCTATTCCTGTTTTGGTTTCAGATTTCCAGCATCTGCAGCTCTTTGTTTTATTTGTTTCACTTTTATCTTTATTGGATTTTAAAATATTTTCTTAATCCATCCCCCCCCCTCTTAATTTTTTGTTGTGTCTGTGAATCTGAGCTCGCATGTGTAAGTGTGAACGTTGGAGAGGTTTTATTTCTCTCATGTTAAGCCCAATCCTGTTTTCTTTTCAAAACTGAAGGAGGCCTGTTTGTTTTACAGTCACTGCACACAAATAGTTAAGGACTCACTGATAACACAGTATGGAGCTGGAAGAGCACAGCAGGCCGGGGAGCATCAGAGGAGCAGGAAAGTTGACTTTTTTTTCTGAAGAAGTGTCCCAACCCGAAACATCAACTTTCCTGCTCCTCTGATGCTCCCTGGCCTGCTGTGTTCCTCCAGTTTCACAATGACTCCAGCATCTGCGGTTCTTGCTATCTCTAAGGACTCACTGAGTTGGCAACCATTTTACGTTCCCATATAAAAAGAAAATCTGTTGCATTCAAATGAGGAGTGGGAAAAGAGGCAACCCATTTGATTTCTCCACACCTGATTGTCCCAATGAACAGGAATTACTCAATGTGTATCTCCAGGTGGACCATAGTAGTTGAAGAAGGCGGTTCACCATTACCTGTGGGAATTCGGGACAGGATATAAATGTTGCCTTTGCTAGCAATGCCCACATCCCCGAAAAGAACATTTAAAACGTGGTCCAGGCAAGTCAGCCAGATCCTACTGTTCATAAATTGAAGATATAAGCAATTCTACAGTTTGTAAACATAGAACACAGAACACAGGACATTGAACATCAAAGGAACAGGCCATTCAGCCCACCATGTCTGTGCTGATCATGATACCATTCTAAACTAATCCTACTCGCCTCAAATATTTCCTTTTAACTTTCCCCCTCTTAGCTTAAGCCTATGCACCTATTTAACATATCTACCTTGGGAAACAGACTGCAACAATCCACTTTATCCATGTCCCTCATAATTTTATATACCTTTATCAGGCCACTCCTCTGCCTCCAAGGCTCTAGCAAAAACAGTACAATTTTATCCAAGGGGATAGCAAGAACTGCAGATGCTGGAAGTTAGAGTTGATACTGTGTGGAGCTGGAGGAACACAGCAGGTCAGGCAGCATCAGAGGAGTAGGAAAGTCAACAGTTCGGGCCGGGACCCTTCGTCAGGACGAGGATAGAAACGGGTGGTGCGGGGTTGGGGAACGATCACGTTGGAGGCTGTGAGCAGGATGTCGCGTGAGGTGATGAGGTTCTGATGGTCCGGGAGATGATCGCTTAGTAATTGGGGTGGAGTCATGATCGAGGGGACCGTAGGAGGAGGTGTCGGAGAGTTGGCATCTGGCCTTAGCGATGTAGAGGTCAGTACGCCATTCTATCAGCACGCCGCCACCCCCCAACTCCCCGTTATCGACGGATTTGGGGCTGGAGTGGAAGGAACGGAGGGCTGCGCATTCCGATGGGCACTGGGTTGGAATAAGTGAGGGAGTGGAGAGATCCAAACAATTGATGTTGTGACGGTAGTTGGAGATGAAGAGGTTGAAGGAGGGTAGAAGGCTGGTGGGTGGTGCTCAGGAGCTCGAAGTTAGTTGGAGGCAGGAGAAGGGGTCTGCAGAGGGTTTTTTGGACTCCCATTTGATGCAACAGGCACAGAGGCTGTGAGAAAAAATTCAACATTGAGGTATGTATGGAATTTGTTGCTGTGTGGGCATAGGGGAATGAAGACGAATCCACTGCAAAGAACTGATCATTCACCTTCAGTGAGGGGGAAGTCTGGTGCAGGGGTTTGGTGAATACCCTGCAGGGCTTGGGCTGGGGCTTAGTGTTAGGCTGGTGCTGGGAGTAGGGAGTGGAGACTGTCTCTGGAGTGGATGTCTGTACGGGAAAGGTCACGTGGGTGTAAGCAGGAGTAGCAATGTGGTCAGCGGATGTGGCATTGGCATCAGTGGGAGCGGCCAAGACAACCATGTGGTTAACAGCGCCAGGCGGATTCAGGAGAAGGTCGGGGATGGGGTTGGGGTATAGGGTCGTTGTTCAGGCCTATGTTTGGAGGCAAGGATGACCAAGTTTGGTGTACGTACGATCTTTGATGTCCGATAGGGTGGAGGAAAAGTGTTTGTTGAGGGTGGACAATGAAAAAAAACAATAGATGCCCTTTGCATATCTGGGAAACAGAGTCTCTGAGCTATGGTGGGGCTAACTGTGGTGAGAAAAGATGTTGGCACGTTGACCTGAGCGTGGAGAAGAGGATCTAGTGGGTGGGAGAGAACCATTTCGTGAAGCTCTGGAAGTACTGTAGATATCAGTTGTCATGGCTTGGTCCAAATTGGGATGGTCTGAACATTGTTTGGAGTCGATAGGAAATGAGCCAGCCGTGTAGGCAGGTACTGAGAAGGGAGATGTAGCTGTAATAACAGGTTTGTTTCAGGATGTGGTCAATGAGTACCTGGAGGAGATCACCAGGGTATGGCCATGGGAGAGACACCCACTGAGATCTTTTCAGAGGAAGGACAACTTCTTCAAGGTGGGTATCCTCGGCGATAGCAAGAGCTGCTGATGCTGGAGTCAGAGACAACACAGTGTGGAGCTGGAGGAACACAGTAGGCCAGGCAGCATCAGAGTAGCAAGAAAGCTGACATTTCAGGTCGGGACCCTTCATCAGTCCTGATGAAGGGTCCCAACCCGAACCAATCTTATCCAATCTCTCCTATAGCTAATAAACTCCAATCCAGGCAACATCCTCATTTCAACCCTCTCCAACATCTCCAAATCCTTCCTATACTGTGACCAGAACTGCAAACAATTCGCGTCATAACTCACATGCAATCCCTTTTGTCCATCACCCCTGGCCCTTGTTGATTGTCAATTAAAGATGGCCTTAATTTTGAAGTTCTCATCTTTGATTTCCACCCTTCCCTATCTCTGTCATCTCTTCCAGATCTGCAGACCCGAAGGAAGTCTGTGCTCATTTAATTCTGGCCTCTTGAGATTCTCTGGATTTTAACTGCTGCCCCTCTGGAGACCCTGCTTTCAGTTACATAGACCTAAACACAGGAATACTCCTCCTACATGCAACTACAACTTCTTGCATCCTTGAAGATACTCATAGTTGTACAGCACAGAAACAGACCCTTCTGTCCAACTCATCCATGCTGACCAGATATTCTTATTTAATCTAGCCCCATTTGCCAGCATTTGGTCCATATCTGTCCATGTGCCCTTCCAGATGCCATTTAAATGTTGTAATTGTACCAGCCTCCACCACTTCCTCTGGCAGCTCATTCCACTGTCTGCGTGCAAATGTTGCCCCTTGATTCCTTCTAAACCTTTCCCATCTCACCTTAAACCAATGACTTCTAGTTTTGGACTCCCCTACCCTGGGGAAAAGACCTCGGCTAGACACCCTATCAACGCTTCTCATGATTTTTTAAATCTCTAAAAGGTCACCCCTCAGACTCCGACACTTCAGGGAAAATAGCCCCAGCCTGTTCATCCTCTCCTAATAGCTCAAACTTTCCAACTCCAGCAACATCCTGGTTAAACTTTTCTGAACCCTTTAAAGTTTCTTTTAAACATATCTGTTTCAACAAACTTTTGATTGTCTCATCCCATATCCCCACATGTAGTTCAGCAGGACAGTTTTTTTTTATTTTGTAAAGTTCCTGATAATTGAGAGGTGCAGTATCAGTAAAAATTAATGCAAATTGTCGTAGAGCATTTAATCTGTTAATTTATTGTTTGCCTCCATACAATCAGCTGGCTGTTTAGCTGCAGAAACCAGACTCTATCTTTTTGTTTAAAATATACCTGTTCATTTCAGTGAGAGAATGGAAATCGAGTTTGGCTTTGAAATTCAAATTGAACAAGGTAATGTAATTACTGTCTTATTATGAAGACTCCAGTGGTGCAGAAAGAACAGAGGAGGAATGTAAATAAGTGTTGTACTGTTACAGATATCAGCATTTGCCATGAGCGGTACATTTGCAGCCAATGTAGGCCTGCAGTGTCCCCTGCTTGCAGACTTTCTCAAAGGAGGAGACATAGGTGTGAAGCCAGGGAAGTTTACAGAGTGATTTCCGGATGTGAGGGCCTCAGTGGGTGAACACACAGTGGCCAATGATGGAGAATTGGAAACAAAACCAGAAATTGCAGGAAAACTCAATGAATCTGGCAGCATCCTTGGAGAGAAATCAGAGTTAACATTTCGAGTCCAGTGACTCTTCTTCAGAACTGAAACTGGACCCGAAATGTGAACTTTGCTTTCTCTCCACTGATGCTGCCAGACCTGCCGTGCTTTTCTCGAAATTTCTGGTTTCCAACATCCACAGTTCTTTTGGGTTTTATTATGGAGCAAGAGAAGTTGGGAGTTGCACATGGGCAACAACAGAATTTTCAATCTATTTTCACACTCATAGATATTTTCTCTCCAACTTTGAGACCTCAAATCTCACTCTTTGGTCAAACATTCGGTCTCCGTTACTGATGTCTCTCCATGCAACTCTATCGAAGTTTACCTGGTTGTACTTTTGGGAAGCACCTTAATTTTTTATTTGTGCCAGTCGCCTCGACATCAGGAGGTCATGAGTTTGAGTTCTGCTCCAGAACTCCAGTCACTGTGATGCAGCAAGGCAGTGCTGCAATACAGGAGGCACCATCTTTCAAATGTGCTGCTCGAAGAGGCCCCATCGCTCACTGTACCCGTGGATCTTGTGGCACTATTTTGATGAAAAGCAAAGAGATTATCATTTATGTCATTTATTCAACCCTCAATCAACATTACAAAAAACAAATGGGCGCGATCAATTTACATTTGTGAGAGTTTGCTGCATCTTGTTTTCATTTCTTTATGAAATTCACACATCGCTATTTAGGCTAGCATTTAACGACCATCTCTCGTTGACTTTGAGAGGGTGCTGATGAGCTACCTTCTTGAGCTCAACAGCATGTGGTTTCACATGCCTTTTCAGGAGGGAGCTCCAGGGTTTTGTCGGAGCTGTTGAAGGACAGTAGACACCTCAAGATGCTGGAACAGCGCCACCAGTGTTGCTTGCCCAAGATCGTACAAATCTCTGGAAAGAAAGACGCACCATCACAAGCCACCTCAACTAGGCCAACATCCCCAGCATTGCGGCACTGACCGCCCTTGATCGGCTACAATAGGCTGAGCAAGTCATCCACATGACTAATTGGAGAGTCCCCAAGCAAGAGCACTACTCCCAGCTCCGAAAGGCAGGCAAGCTCCAGGCCGATGGAGGAAGCACTTCAGTGATACACTCAAGGTCTCATTGACAAAGTGCGGCCTTCTCACAGACACCTGGGAATCAATGGCCCAAGACCGTCCAACATGGAGCATCCAGGAAGGCATCGTGCACCTCGAGACTTGCGGTCGGAAAGAAGCAGAAGCTGAGCAAAAGCAGCGAAAGGAGCTCGTTGCCACCCACCCCTTCCCACAACCACTTTAAACCCAAAGTGTAAAAGAGGCTGCGGAAGCCACATTGGTCTGTATAGCCACCTGCAGACTCACCCTGAGAGTGGAAGTGAGTAATCCTCGCCGGTGAGGGCCTGCCAATGATGAAGGTCGCTGAGAGAGTCGCACTTGGTTTTACAAATTGTACTCGGCAGGCCAGATTTATTATGCCAAACATTAAATGGTACAAATAAGTCAAGGCGCAAGTTGTGCCTTGAACCACAATAAGCAACAGGGACATGGAGAGAAATTGAAGGAGAATGATATTTCCTATCTTCTGATGGATTGATGACTCTCCTCACGAGTGTACTGTAAATCTGGTTCAGCAAGGGTGTAGTCTGAATAGCCTAGTACAGAGATGGATCATCCTGATCCAAAATCAGCGAAAACATCAATTTCCATCTGAAATTCCCCAGGCAGGCTGTTTGATTTCTCAGATGCACCATCAATGTGTGAACCAACGGAAGCAAACTGCTGCAGATGCCAGAAATCATAAATAGATACAGAAATGCAACAATAACTCATCGGGTCTCACAGTGTCTGTGGAGAGTAAAAGTGAGGAAATGCAAATGTTTGAGCAATTCAAAGAAGACAGAGTGAGAAAAGAACAAAGGGGGATTTCTCTCATGGGGTGAAGGGCAGGAGAGATTAAATAACAAAAACACAGTTAACTTTTTGAGTCCAGAATAACTTCTTCATAACTTCACCCCACATCCACCGAACTCAAAACATTAACTCATTTCTCTCTCCACAGACGCTGCAGTGTTGATTTTTTTCCAGAATTCGCTGTGTATTATTCAATGCTGAGTTTGATGGATTTCCAATAGGTCAAATCTCCAGAGAATGATTTAAACCCCAATTCCTAACTCAGAGATGAGAGGCAACCAACTGACAACTTTGAGTCCTTCAAAATTGCCACTTCTAATTACTCCTGATTTGTGTGCTGTGGCAAGTCATGTGTGAAAGACTTGAGTTTACCCTGGTCACATTCTCCTGCCTTTTCCCCACACACACCATTTTAATCCAAGCAATCATCCAACCCCCTCTTGAGTACCTCAGTTGAATCTGCCTCCATCACATTTCCAGATAGTACATTCTATACCCTAATTAATAGTTGTGTGGAAGGGATTTTTTTCTTCATATCACCCTTGCTTCTTATTTGCATCACTTTAAGACTATGCCCTCTCATTCTGTTTTTTTTAAATGAGTGGAACCAGTTTATGCCTGTCTATTCTGTCCAGCCTGCTCATGATTTTGGAAAGCTCTATCAAATCTGTCACTGAGCTTTAACACAGCGATTACCAACTAAATATGTGTGCAAAAGGGATGGGAGGTTAAGTAAATATGTTGAATTTTATGGAGAAGGGACCACGTCAAAAAACATCATTTCTTTTCCAGGACGCTGATCCAATTACACCATGATTGTCATTCAAAGGAGATTGCTCATCTGCATCTGTCTGGAGAAGCAGACAGATTTACTTCCTCCATTAGTCATTATGTCTGAACATCTTCGATCCTCTGGGAACAGCATAATTTCTTTCTCAAATACCGTCAGTTCTGCTATAACGCGATGGTTGCGTTCCTGCACAACATCGCACTGTAGAAAATCGTGCTTATGGAAATAACGGGGCCTATGGGAAAAGTGCAGTTGGGGAAGACCACTAACAAACACCACTCAAAATCACTGAAAAATCACTCAAAAGCCGAACACAAAGGATAGCACATTTTGAATAAGTGTTTAATTCATATCTAATGTTGAAGTAAATGTAAATTTAACACTCTACCTTGACAAAAGTGATGAGATGACTTCAACGTGAGACTCACATTGCCAGAAAGAGAGTGTTATTCAGCTGTATGTGGTGCAAGGCTGTAGCTTTGGGTCAGGGGTTTCAGTTTATGGTCTAGGTTAACAATTTAGTGCAGCACTTCAGGACCCAGAACTTTCTCTTCCTGCCCTTGATGATGGATAGAAAAATGTAATCTGGCAAAGTGGAAATCTCAATATCAGGTTGTTTCATTTGTATTCTCGTTGCTGTATTTCAGGCTAATGGATTACTAGTCCACTGACTGTGTAACCACACTGTGACAGCCTGTAGCCTGGTTGGTCACACCTCTAAGCCCAAAGGATTGTGGGTTCAAATCTCACTCCAGCTCCTTAATATTGGGTGGCACGGGGTCTCAGTGATTAGCACTGCTACCTCACAGCACCAGGCACCTGGGTTCGATTCTACCCTTTCGGTGACTGTCTGTGTGGAGTTTCGATGTTCTCCCTGGGTCTGCATGGATTTGCTCTGGTTTCCTCCCACAGCCCAAAGTTAGGTGGAATGGCCATGCCAAATTGCTCATAGTGTTCAGGATGGAGACTAGCTGGGTTAGCCATGGGAAATGCACGGGGTGGGTCTGGTGCAATGCTCTTCAGAGGGTCAGTGTGAACTTGATGGACTGAATGGCCTGCTCCCTGACTGTAGGGATCCCATAATATGAACTGGTCTACAGCTCCTTGCTGAAGGAATGCTGTCCAACCAGACATGATGTTAAACTGAGCAGGGCTGATGTCCACAAATGAACTCTAGGCACTATTTGAAAGATACGCTACGATCGCAAGATTCATTTCTGTGCTATATGTTCACCACCTATTTATCTGTCAAAGCTGGAAAGTAGGATCAAACTGGGTGGCCTGTTTCCCTGGCACAGACACAAAAGGCCAAGAGACCTTTTTCCACACTATGAACTTTGTGTGTTGCTAATGATTTCTTTTGCTCATGGAGGGCAAAATCTGAAAACACAGCCACAGATGCAAGACACAATGAGGACCAATGCTGCAATAATTGGTGATTGTTCAATTCCACTGTGCTGGTGCAGTCAGGTTTGTTGAGAGGGAGATTCCTCGTGAAGTGGAGTGTGCCAACTCATTCTCTGGTATCTATCATTTTAAACCAGGATCAGATCATGTACATTGTTAGCCTTTGTGCGGAAATATCTGAAATGGTATACAGATGGGTCGCAGGTTTGCCAACTTCTGCTAAATAAGGCTAAATCAGAGGTTCTGTGAAAACAGGAAGAAGTGACCTGAACAACATTAGTGTTCACATGTTGGTTTAATCATTTTATTGAGTAAACTTACAAGTGTAGAAATGAATTAGAGGAAAATACTGTGTGAAAATATTCTTAATTAAATTTACACATTGTTTCAAAATGAGATAATGCAGTGTGGAGCTGGAGGAACACAGCAGTGCAGGCAGCATCGGAGGAGCAGGAAAGTTGGGTCGGGTCAGGACCCGTCTTCAAACATGTCAACTTTCCTGCTCCTCTGATGCTGCCTGGCCTGCTGTGTTCCTTCAGCTCCACGCTGTGTTATCTCTGAGCTCAGCATATGCTTTGTGAAAAAGCCATTAAGTTGATGGAAAGAAAGTGAAGACTGGAACTCAAATTACCACTGAACTGTTGATCCAGAGCCCTGGGTAATGTTCTGGAGACCAGGGTTTGAATCCCACCAAGGTAGATGTTGAAATTTGAATTCAATGAAAAATCTGGAATTAAGAATCTAACGATGACAATTGCCAATTGTTGGAAGAACCCATTTGGTTCACTAATGTCCTTTAGGGAAGGAAACTGCCATCCTTACCTGGTCTAGCCCACCTGTGACTGTAGACCCACATCAATGTGTTTGACTCTTACCTTCCCTCTGGGCAATTAGGGATGGGCAATAAATGCTGGCCTAGGCAGTGATGCCCTCATCCCATGAATGAATAAAAAAAACACTCATATCAAGATATCTCAAAACCCCCAACGCCATTAACATAATTTTGAAGTATTTAAAAAATCTGCTAGGCGGTTGTCTTTTCCACTCAGCATGTCTAACATACAACATAGAACAGTACAATCCAGGATGAGGCCGTTCTGCCCATGGAATCAGTGCTGTATGGTTGCAAAGCAATCCAGTTCGACCCAATCCCCAGTCCTCAAATAATCCATTTTAGGAGATGGCTAAGAGAGGCACGTTGGCTGAAAACATTAGGGCAATATCTGTACTCTTCATCAAAGTAGTGCTTTGAGATTGACAATATCGACTTAAAGGGGCTTCGGTTCACTGATTCAACCAGAAGGCAGAAATAACAAAATGTGGAGCTGGATGAACACAGCAGGCCAAACAGCATCTTAGGAGAACAAAAGCTGACATTTTGGGCCGAAACCCTTCATCAGATCTAGGTCTGAAGTGTCAGCTTTTGTGCTCCTAAGATGCTGCTTGGCCTGCTGTGTTCATCCAGCTTCACACTTTGTTATCTTGGATTCTCCAGCATCTGCAGT
Source organism: Stegostoma tigrinum (assembly GCF_030684315.1). Lineage (NCBI taxonomy): Eukaryota > Metazoa > Chordata > Chondrichthyes > Orectolobiformes > Stegostomatidae > Stegostoma > Stegostoma tigrinum. The sequence goes on along the minus strand of NC_081356.1, from coordinate 124,836,124 downwards.
TCCCATTATCTCTCCAACATGAAGACAGCTCAGCTGACAGTGCAGAGTTCTCCCAGAACTGCGCAGGGAATGTCGGACGAATTCATTGGCTCAGAATTCTGGAAGAAGAGCTGTGAAACCATAAACCTTTGATACGGAGGCAAGTGTTCTACCCAACTGAATTGGGATATTCAGAAGAAAGACAGATGCACATTTGTTGCTAAAGTTTGAAGATGCTGTGTGAGGTACAAATATAAATAGAGTATTAAAATCTTTCAAGACTGACATTCAGATTATTCCCATCTTTACCACTCCTACCATATTTGCTGCATCATCCAATTCCAATCAATTGGCACCAATTCCAAATGAGAATGTTTATCACCCCGGCTTTATATACACCCTCAGGATAAGAAAGCTCTTTTCTCCAGCTGACATCCACATGAATTTATGAATAAATAAACATATTTGAAAACCGCGTTAGGGAACTGGAGCTGGAGCTGGATGAACTTCGGATCATTCAGGAGGCAGACGGGGTTATTGAGAGGAGTTACAGGGAGGTAGGCACTCCTCAAGTACGGGAAAAAGGCAGATGGGTTACGGCCAGGGGACGGAAAGGGAACCAGCACGTAGTGCAGCGATCCCCTGTGGTCATTCCACTCAACAATAAGCATGCCGTATTGGATACTGTTGGGGAGGGGGACTTACCGGAGAAAGCAGTGGGGCACAGGTCTCTGGCACAGAGTCTGTCCCTGCTGCTCAGAAGGGAAGGGGGAAGAGGAGCAGAGCATTAGTCATTGGGGACTCCATAGTGAGGGGGACAGATAGGAGGTTCTGTGGGGACAAGAGAGACTCACAGTTGGTGTGTTGCCTCCCAGGTGCCAGGGTGCGTGATGTCTCTGATTGTGTTTTTGGGGTCCTTAAGGGGGAGGGGGAGCAGCCCCAAGTTGTGGTCCACATTGGCACCAATGACATAGGTAGTAAGAGAGATGGGGATGTAAGGCAGAAATTCAGGGAGCGAGGATGGAAGCTGAGAGCTAGGACGAATAGAGTTGTTATCTCTGGTTTATTGCCTGTGCCACGTGCTAGTGAGGCGAGGAATAGGGAGAGAGAGGAGTTGAACATGTGGCTACAGGGATGGTGCAGGAGGGAGGGTTTTGGATTCTTGGATAATTGGGGCTCTTTCTGGGGTAGGTGGGACCTCTACAAGCAAGATGGTTTTCACCTGAACCAGAGGGGTACCGATATCCTGGGGGGGGAATTTGCTAAGGCTATTCGAGTGGATTTAAACTAATTCAGCAGGGGAATGGGCACCAAAATTGTAGTTTGACTATAGAAAAGGTTGAGAGTAGGATGGTTCGAAATAAAGTTTCAGGGAAGCAAGATGGCACTGCCGAGCAAGAAGTTGGTTTGAAGTGTGTCTACTTCAATGCCAGAAGCGTCCGGAATAAGGTGGGTGAACTCGCAGCATGGGTTAGTACCTGGGACTTCGATGTTGTGGCCATTTCGGAGACATGGATAGAGCAGGGACAGGAATGGTTGTTGCAGGTTCCGGGATTTAGATGTTTCAGTAAGAACAGAGAAGATGGTAAAAGGGGCGGAGGTGTGGCATTGTTGGTCGAGGACAGTATTACAGTTGCAGAAAGGATGTTTGGGGACTCGTCAACTGAGGTAGTATGGGCTGAGGTTAGAAACAGGAAAGGAGAGGTCACCCTGTTGGGAGTTTCCTATAGGCCTTCGAAAGGCTCCAGAGATGTAGAGGAAAGGATAGCAAAGATGATTCTCGATAGGAGTGAGAGAGACAGGGTAGTTGTCATGGGGGACTTCAACGTTCCAAATACTGACCGGGAAGACGATAGTTCGAGTACTATAGATGGGTCAGTTTTTGTCCAGTGTGTGCAGGAGGGCTTCCTGACACAGTATGTAGATAGGCCAACAAAGGGCGAAGCCACATTAGATTTGGTACTGGGTAATGAGCCTGGCCAGGTGTTAGATTTGGACGTAGGTTACCACTTTGGTGATAGCGATCATAATTCTGTTATGTTTACTTTAGTGGTGGAAAGGGACAGGTGTATACCACTGGGCAAGAGTTATAGCTGGGGGAAAGGCAATTACGATGAGATTAGGCAAAATTTAGGGAGCATAGGATGGGGAAGGAAACTGCAGGGGATGGGCACATTAGAAATGTGGAGCTTATTCAAGGAAAAGCTCCTGTGTGTCCTAGATAAATATGTACCTGTCAGGCAGGGAGGAAGCTGTAGAGTGCGGGAGCCATGGTTTATGAAGGAAGTGGAATCTCTAGTCAAGAGGAAGAAGAAGGCTTATGTTAGGATGAGATGTGAAGGCTCAGTTAGGGCACTTCAGGGCTACGAGGTAGCCAGGAAAGACTTAAAGAGAAAGCTCAGAAGAGCCAGGTGGAGACATGAGAAGTTGTTGGTGGATAGGATCAGGGTAAACCCTAAGGCTTTCTGAGGGTGTTTAAAGAATAAAAGAATGACGAAGTAAGATTAGGCCCAATCAAAGATGGTACTGGTAGGTTGTGTGTGGAGTCAGATGAGATGGGGAAGCGCTAAATGAATATTTTTCAACAGTATTCACTCTGGAAAATGACAATGTTGTTGAGGAGAATACTAAGATACAGGCTACTGGACTAGGTGGGATTGAGGTTCACAAGGAAGAGATATTAGAAATCCTTCAGAAAGTGAAGATAGATAAGTCCCCTGGGCCGGATGGGATTTATCGTAGGATCCTCTGGGAAGCCAGGGAGGAGATTGCCGAGCCTTTGGCATTGATCTTTAACTCGTCATTGTCTACAGGAATAGTGCCAGATGACTAGAGGATAGCAAATGTGATTCCCCTGTTCAAGAAGGGGAGTAGAGACAACCCTAGTAATTATAATCCAGTGAGCCTTACCTCAGTTGTTGGTAAAGTGTTGGAAAAGGTTATAAGGGATAGGATTTATAATCATCAAGAAAAGAATAAATTGATTAGGGATAGTCAGCACGGTTTTGTGAAGGGATGGTCGTGCCTCACAAGCCTTATTGAGTTCTTTGAGAAGGTGACCAAACAGGTAGATGAGAGTAAACCGGTTGATGTGGTGTATATGGGTTTCAGCAAGGCGTTCGATAAGGTTCTCCACAATAGGCTATTGTACAAAATGCGGAGGAATGGAATTGTGGGAGATATAGCAGTTTGGATCAGAAATTGGCTTGCTGAAAGAAGACAGAGGGTGGTAGTTGATGGGAAATGTTCATCCTGGAGACCAGTTACTAGTGGTGTACCGCAAGGGTCGGTGTTGGGTCCACTGCTGTTTTTCATTTTTATAAATGACCTGGATGAGAGCATAGAAGGATGGGTTAGTAAATTTGCAGACGACACTAAGGTCGGTGGAGCCGTGGATAGTGACGAAGGATGCTGTAGGTTGCAGAGAGACATAGATAAGCTACAGAGCTGGGCTGAGGGGTGGCAAATGGAGTTTAATGCAGACAAGAGAGAGGCGATGCTCTTTGGTAGGAGTAACCAGAAGGCAAAGTACAGGGCTAATGGTAAGATTCTTAGTAGTGTAGATGAGCAGAGAGATCTCAGTGTCCATGTACACAGATCCTTGAAAGTTGCCACCCAGGTTGACAGGGCTGTTAAGAAGGCATAGAGTGTTTTAGCTTTTATTAATAGAGGGATCGAGTTCCGGAACCAAGAGGTTATGGTGAAGCTGTACAAAACTCTGGTGCGGCCGCACTTGGAGTATTGCATACAGTTCTGGTCACCGCATTATAAGAAGGATGTGGAAGCTTTGGAAAGGGTGCAGATGAGATTTACTAGGATGTTGCCTGGTATGGAGGGAAGGTCTTACGAGGAAAGGCTGAGGAACTTGAGGCTGTTTTCATTAGAGAGAAGAAGGTTGAGAGGTGACTTATTGAAACATATAAAATAATCAGAGGGTTGGATAGGGTGGATAGGGAGAGCCTTTTTCCTAGGATTGTGGCGGCGAGCACAAGGGGGCATAGCTTTAAATTGAGGGATGAAAGATATAGGACAGATGTCAGAGGTAGTTTCTTTACTCAGAGAGTAGTAAGGGAATGGAACGCTTTGCCTGCAACGGTAGTAGATTCGCCAACTTTAGGTACATTTAAGTTGTCATTGGACAAGCATATGGACGTATATGGAATAGTGTAGGTTAGATGTGCTTAAGATCGGTATGACAGGTCGGCACAACATCGAGGGCCGAAGGGCCTGTACTGTGCAGTAATGTTCTATGTTCTATATATTGTTCCTAAGTGCATTTTAAATTGTCATATTTTTGGAGTTGGGTGACGTCTCACTGGGAAAGATTAGCATCAAAGCTAATTAAGGAATTCATGGAATTAAGATCACCTATTCAACACTAAGCTGCTATTCATTGCTTGACTCTATCCCTATTTCAGCTCACCTACTTCTGAAATCCTCATCCCATTCCTTTGTTATCCGTAAACCTATAGATTCATCTATGTTCAGAGGAAGGGTTACAGGACCCAAAACGTTAACATTAATTTTTTTTCACAGATGCTGCCGGACCTGCTGAGCTTTTCCAGCAATTTCTGTCTGCTTCTGATTTACAGCACCTGCAGTTCTTTTGGTTTTTATTGAAATTTTTCTTCCATTTCAAATCCACCATCTCTTTCATCATTCCAGTGCATGTCTGTTACATCCAATTTAGATGACCTGATTTTAATATTTGGAAAAATGGCTGATATTTTATTCAAGGGTCTATGATCTGGAATTTCCTCCCTAATCCTCTCACCTCTCTATCTATGTTTAAGACACTCCTTAAAAAATCTCCAGCACTGATTCTAGGTCTCTTCAGTGACTGAATGGGCCTAGCCACCACAATTTTCTTTGCGATAGGCTGCATTAAATTCAATCCATTCCATCCATATTCTTCCTGTTCTGACCTACGTGTGATGGCAGACCCACAGCAATGTGGTTGAGACTGAACAGCCCTCTGGGCAGTTAGAGATGGACAATAAATGAAACAATATCCGTATGAATGAATAGGTAAAGTTAAAACACAAATGTCAAAGGAGGAGGCCATTCATCCCTCTTGAGTCAGATCATGGCTGTATCTTGACCCCATCAATGTCCTGACAAAAATCTATCAATCTCAGTTGTGTAAATTTCAATTGATCCCCAGGTTTTGAGTTGGTAAAGATTCCCAGCTGTCTGTAGGTTAAGAAGTGCTTCCAAACCTCACACTAAATGGTTTGACACAATTTTTTTGGCATTATTTGGTCATGGAATGTGGGAATTACTAGCTGAGCCAAACTTATTGCTTGTCCTTCATAGCGCAGAGAGCAGTTTACAGTCACCTATTTTGTTGTGGCTTGGAGTCACACATAGACCAGACAGTTCCTTCCCTAAAGGGCATTAGTGAGCCAGCTGGGCTTTGAAAACAATGATTATATGGTTGACCTTAATTAACTGTGTATTCTAAGTTTTTATTGAATTCGAAGTTCACCATCTGCCATTGTGGTAATCAAATCCAACTCGGTGCCTGGATCGTACTGCCAGCATAAGTGATAGAAGCAGATATATTCGAAAAGTGTAAGAGGCATTTAAAGAAACAGATGAAGAGGCAGAGAGTAGAGGGATACAGACCATGTGCAGGCAGGTGAGATTATTTAGAATAGCATCATGGTCAGTGGGCTGAAGGGCCTGTTCATGTGTTCTACTGTTCTATGTTCTATGTCACCAAAACATTAGCCTGCGGTTTTGAATTACTAATTCAATGACATTGCCACAGCACAACCGCCTCCCAAAGTTTATGGTTATATGCTTTCACTCCAGACAACAGCAAAGTTTCTATCTTTTTACCCCATCAAATACTTTAATCATCTGAAACAGGTCCAAATCAATTCCATTCCTTCAATCAGCAATTTGAATGAATGAAAAGTTTGCACATCGTCACTTACAGCACCAACTTAGGTGCAAAGGTACCTAAACGCAGCTTCTTTAGTTAACAAAATCTTAGAAAACAGAGAAGTAAAATGTCCAGCATTGCTGAAGTAAAAGCCCAGAACGGTGGTCTTCCAACCCATACCACGCTGGCACCAGGCCCCACAAAGGGGCCTGGCTCCAGACCACGCCAGGTTTCACCTTGAGGATCATGAGGCTAGGAGATTGCTCCAGACTGACAAGCCAGCTGACATAATTCCAGTCCTTATTATTGAACTCTACTTGCCACACTGTCATTCAAATGAATAGGTGCTCTACCCCTTCAAGGTCAATATATTATTCCTGTGACACAAAGTTCGGAGATGTACGAAATGCTCTCAAGCTTTTTTAATTATGTGACAGACTTATTCTTCACTGGCAGAGCAGATGCAAATCAGTCCCTGTGCCTGAAAAGCCTATTTAAATGCACTTGCAAAAACCTGTCAATAGTGGAGAGGAATTTTAAGATTGATGAGAGCAACTGCGAATTTAAAGTGTGATTATTAAACACATTCATATGGATAATTAATACATTCACATTCATAATTAATATATCCATAACATTTCAGTATAGAGGTATAGTTCTATATTTAATTAATGTGTGGAAGATATGTTTGAAACAACCCATAGTAAGTTTAATGAATATTTATGAAACTTTTAAGGAAGGAAGCCTTGTAAGAATTTTTTTTGTATCACAAGACTTGTGCTGCTTTTATGTTGCATTTTTAGTGTTAGTGCAGATTCCCATTAAGTGCTACTCCCACACAAGAGACTGAAGTTTCTTATTTCAAGTGAAAACATGGAGGATGCAATATGCATGGCATGATGTGGGGTGACATGCTATGTGTGCCACGATGTAGTATGGTATAGTGCAGCATGTGTGGTGAAGAGTGGCATGGCCAACACACCATATGGTGTAGCAAGTTATGAAGCATGTGATATATTAGAGTTGGAATGGCCTGCCATGATGAAGTGCAGTGTGATGTGACAGGGATTTTCATGGTTTCAGAGATAATAGGAACTGCAGATGCTGGAGAATCTGAGATAACAAGGTGTAGAGCTGGATGAATACAGCAGGCCAAGCAACATCAGAGGAGCAGGAAAGCTGACGTTTCAGGCCTAGATCCTTCTTCAGAAACTGAGTATTTTCTGAAGAATGGTCTAGGCCTGAAACATCAGCGTTCCTGCTCCTCTGATGCTGCTTGGCCTGCTGCGTTCATCCAGCTCCATGCCTTGTTATTTGGGATTTTCATGGTGTTCTGCAGGATGTCAGGTGATGTCTGCCTGCTGCAACATGGCACGGTATGATATAGCACAATATATCTTGGTGCAAAGTGTGACAACTGTGGTCCAGTTCAGAGCAGAGTTGTCCTGACATCTGAAGCCTGTTTTGCGCTGTTATCCTGGGTGAATTCCTACTTTGAGGAGTGCTGGCCTTCTCAGATTTAGAAGGACAGAGGATGGTAATCTGTTTCTGTTGGTCGCACGGTTGTGTTAGCAGAGTTGAGCCTGATACCACTGTGTGTACCATGAAAGTCCTTCAGCCCAATGAGGATGAGAGTGAAGGGGCCCTGGAAGTGGAATGTGTCAAGTTGGAATTTTGCTTTTAACTTCTTTTCAAAAAGGTTCTGTCACAATGCCTCTAGATGGGCATGAATGAAAAAATACTTTTTTTTCATCAACATTTTCTGGCAAGTCAGCCCGTTCAGAAATGAGCGAATAAGGATTTGACAGGGTAGATGTGGAAAGGTTGCTTCCCCTTGTGGGAGAGTCTTGGACCAGAGGGCATTATTTCAGAATAAGGGATCATACATTTATGACAGAGATAGGGAGGGATTTCTTCTCTCAGAGGGTGATGAATCTGTGGAGTTTTTTACCACAGAGTAAAGAATGTACCACATTAACTACATTCATGGAGGAGATAAACAGATTCTTAATCAGTAAGGGGATGAAGAGATGTTGGGTAAAGGCAAGAAAGTGGAGTTGAGGATTGTCTTATCGACGATGACCCCATTGAACTGTAGAGCAGAATCAATGGGCTGAATGACCCAATTCTGCTCCTGCACCTTATGACCATATGAGCCCACTGTGCTGGCCTCAGTACTCTTCAGATAGCAGCATGCTTATTGCCGAAGCACAAAACTGTGGGCTTCCACCTCACTTTATAGATTTGAATCTGGATTCACATTCCAATTCAGGACTGAGTGAGTGCTGCACCGTCAAAGGTACTGTTTATCAGATAAGACTGAATACTGATCTATTGGGATTATTTTGAAAACGATGAGGAGAGTTAGTCAAGAATGCAGGCCTATAATGATCCCTAGTTCAACATCACTAACGCATGTGATGAGTTCAGCATCACTTAGCCTTTATGGGACTTTGTTGTGTGCAAATTGACTTCAATTTTTCATGCTTCACAACAGTGAGTACACTGAAAATGTGTCATTGAAAAGAGAGGCACATTGTGGAAACTTTTTGTCTTGCGCTCATCTGGACAAAACCCAAGAATGCCAAATTTCAAATGATAGCCACGATTTATATTGTGCAAGGAGGCGGTATTCACTTGATGACCAATCAGCAGTTCCTCCCACAATATCAATTATGACAACGATGATTTGAAATTTGACATTTGTTCTGATGCTCAAATTCTGAACTTCTGATGAAAGCGAGATAACAAGGTGTAGAGCTAGAGGAACACTGCAGGCCAGGCAGCATCAGTGGAGCAGGAAAGCTGACGTTTTGGGTCTTCAAGAAAGGTCTAGATCTGAAACACCAGCTTTCCTGCTCCTCTGATGTTGCTTGGCCTGCTGCGTTCCTCCAGCTCTACACCTTGTTATCTCAGATTCTCCAGCATCGGTAGTTCCTACTGTCTCTACTGATGACTGCTTTAGTTTATTACATGTAAAGTGCATAGAAGTGGCCTGAGATTGTCAGAGGTATTACATAAATGCAAGCCTGCCTTTATTTCTCCTTGGCAACGATTTCCAACTAGAGATCCCATTTGTGTGGAAAGAAGTCCTTTCTGGAAATTGTTTTGTATTTTCCTTTCACTACCTGAGCACTGTTCCAATTTGTCTTGCCACCTCAATCCATCACTCATAGATATACACTGCCTTATTCTAGTTTATTAAGTCAAGGTTCACATGCGTAAACTTGATCATTTTGCATAGCCACCTTTAGGCAAAGAGCCTTTACAGAACCTACAGTATCTGGATGCACAATTAATGTGAACAAAATGTGAATATCGTTTTAATGCTGTGCCCATCCTGACATGAAATCAGGAAGTTCGGGAGCTGAAAAAAAGCAGCTCCATAAGGAATAATTACTGGGTGGGAAATCAATTATTTTCAACCTGGAATTACAAAGATAAGACAAGGGAGCACACTGACACAAGAATCTAAATTCCATCAAACCCATCCTGAGATAATTTTACGCAAAATGAAAGAAATGAAAGGGAAGCAATTTTAAAGCAAATGTGTTATTTTACTTCTGTTCTGCACAGCTAAGTATTCACAAAGCACGGGAACAATTAATACCAAGACTCCAGATCTTATTACAATATTGTACTCCTAAATACATAATGGCCTTAAAAGCATCAAAATCAAACCAATTATAGTTTGCTGTCTGCAATGTACCAGGTAATAGCACACTACATGAGTTTAGTTCTTGTTAGGCATTTAACTTGCAGCCCTGCAGTACCAGTCTCTGTTTTTGGACTGTAGGTCACTTTGACACAATTTTACTTCTCAGCTTTCAAGCCGAGTGGGGGAATGAGACATTACAACATATTTGCTGGGCAAGGCTTGTTGCAGTCCTTTGATATTACCTGGTGTCTCCATTAAAATCTTTCAGAATAGGTCTCTTGATTAATGCACTAGCAGAATCTCAGACTTTTGTCACTTGGCTGGGAAGCTACGTGCCATCTCCAAACAAAATGTAGCAAGCAACAAATACACAGCATCATTTTAATGGCCTCAGGTCATCTCTATGCACTTCACACTCCAATTAGTTCTTCTGAAATGAAGTCGCTGTTGTTATGTGTTGTGAAGAAAAGACATACTGGACTTGAAATGCTAACTCTGTACCTCACTCCACAAGTGTTGCGAGACCTGCTGACTTTTTCCAACACTTTCTCCCTTTATTTCAGACTTCCAGAATCATCAAAATCTGCTTTTATTAATGTCATGTAAGGAATGTGGCAGCAAGATGTACTGCAAGATCCCACAAGCAGCATTGAAACAGAAAAACACCAATTAATTTGTGTCTGAAGAGCAATATTGGTGAAGGAATGAATGTCAGCCAGCTCTTCCTCAAATTCATGGCAAGTGACCCTATATATCAATCTGAGGAAGAAGGCTAATCATTGGTATAGTGCCCCATTCAAAACAAACAATGTGACATCAAATGCATTTGCTGAATAAGTAACCTTCATGCATTGGCTCAAAGAATTTTGTTGCCATCTTGAGGGAAGTTCTATATCTTTGAACTTGATAAAGGCTATGTGAACAATGGGATCTTCCTGACATTCAGACCAGTATTTCACACAATAGCCTCTCCAAGCAGGTTAACTTATATTCATCTTACACCTTGTCAGAATGACTGCTACTTATCCCCAGTCAGCAATAGTCTCCAACATGCCAAAAATAATTGCCTCATAAAACATTATTGTTGCAAGCACTTATGTTTCTTGTCTCTACTTTTGAAATATTGAGATAGAACTTAGTAGTTTTTAGTTCCCAGCTCAAGTTCTTAGGTTCATCACTAAAACTAATCACCAAATCCTTGACAACATCCCCTCTAACTTGCCTGAGACGATTTATGGATGTTGACAAATGACCCAGATTCCTAAGCTGGACTTCATCTGCAGATTTCTTTTCAGATAATCAGAGAGAGTAAGAACTGCCAATACTGGAGTCAGAGATAATACGATGTGGAGCTGGAAGAACACAGCAGGTCAGACAGCAGCAGAGGAGCAGGAAAGCTGACTTTTCGGGTCAGGAACCTTCTTCAGAAAAAGCTTATGGAGAAGGGTCGCAACCGGAAATGTCAACTTTCTAGCTCTTCTGATACTGCCCGGCCTGCTGTGTCCTTCCAGCACCACACTGCGTTAATAAGAACCAAAAGAACTGTGGAGGTTGTAAATCAGGAACAAAAACAAAGTTGCTGGAAAAGCTCAGCAGGTCTGGCAGCATCTGTGGAGGAGAAAGCAGAGTTAACGTTTCAGGTCCGGTGACCCTTCCTCAGAACTGCTCTTCAACTTCACCAGATCCGAAAGGTTAACTCTGTTTTCTCCTCCACAGATACTGCCCAACCTGATGAGCTTTTTCAGCAACTTTGTTTTTGTTCCACACTGTGTTATCTTTTTTCAAATAATGTTCATTTGACTGATGCATCATTTCTTGAAACATTTATCTGTCCTTCAATATATCCTCTGCAACTCAAAAGATTTTCATGGATGGAAAATGGGAAGGCAGCCAGGAGTGCATGGGACCATAAGACATTGGAGCATAAATCGGCCATTCAGCCCATCAAGTCTGCTCCACCATTTAATGAGAACATGGCTTCTGGGAACAAAAGTGGCAGATGATCAGAATGGGGGGCAGACAACTGTGGCATTTCAGACATGAGAATGTTTGGTCTTTGTGATGAAGAGGACATTGTGTTGGATTCTCAGTTCAAGATCAAATGGGATGCAAAGGGTGTGAAAAGTCTAATTTGGGCTGGCTGAGTGGATGGAGTCTAGAATTGATTATCCTACTTACAGATGAAGAGTCACGATATTGGTCAGTGTGGAGCAGTGGGCTAGCTACATTTCTTTTCTCTACCACAGAGGCAGTGAGACCAGCAATAGCATTGTATGCTGACAATTCAGCTAAATCAGCACAGGCCAAGAGTTTGCTACTGTCCTTTAGGAGAATGAGTTGTCCTCCTTACCCAGTAGGGCCTACTAATGAATTGTAAACCCATTAATTAACTGCCCTCTGAAATTGACTTAAAAGGGTAGTTAGGCATGAACAGCAAATGTTGGTTTTGCCAGTCATGGCCGCATTGCATGAAAGAGAAAAGAGTAAACAGTGTTGCTGAACTTGGAGACTCAATCTGGTGTCAATGTTCACAGTGGCTTCACACAGCAAAAAGATATGAGGATTTCCTCCTTCAGGTGATCTTCCTCTGCACCTGAGTCATGTCAGCTGCAGCCCTGACATCAGTCTTAGGCAGGTTTTGGACTTTAACTGCAAACTGTATAAGACTACTTTGCCAAGATGCTACACTTTGTGTATATGCAGACTACAACTGGGTTATTTATCATTTGGAAATGAATATCGAGTTGTGATGTACCGGTCATTAAATCAGAGCAAACGTGCAATCAGTTTCGGTAGAGCAGATGACAGATTTATGGAGATTCAGTGGAAGAACAAAAGTATAGTAAAATGCATTGGCGTTGTGGCTTCAAAGCAATTTGCCTGTGCCAGAGAGTAGAAATGGCTGTTGGCAAAGATTCAACTATTCCACTTCCTCGATCATGGTTTCACACTTTGGAACTATAGATAGGATGTGGCTCCACTCCCAGTTGAACCAATTAAAATCACAGAGAGAAGGAGACATATGTTCAATTCCAGAATAGCCTAATCCAAGGAGCCTTAGCTAATATTTATCCTGAAAGCAAAATTACTGCAGCATTACTATTTGTTGGAGCTTGATTTACACAGATTGGATGCTATGTTTCCTCTCAGGCAGCAACAACTCCATTTTGGAAGTATTTTGTTGGCTTAAAGGTATGGTATAAATGCAAGTCTTTCTTTCTCTTGCTGTCTATGCCAGAAAAGGGCTTTTTTTTTCATTTGTACCCCTTTTTATTTGAGCTACTGTTTTTTACTGTTTCCATGTGATTTTGAAAGCAAAAACATGGTCACGAGTCTAATGATGAAAAGCAGTCCCCATTTTCTGATGAAGGGTCTAGGACCGAAACGTCAGCTTTTGTGCTCCTAAGATGCTGCTTGACCTGCTGTGTTCATCAGTTCCACACTTTGTTATCTCGGATTCTCCAGCATCTGCAGTTCCTATTATCTCTCCCACTTTATTCCTAGTTCTGAAGACAATAAGGTATTTTCTCAGTCTTTTTACTTTAATCCATGATTTCAAAGCTTTCTCCTTTGTCATCATTACTACACATGCAATTTTAACCAGTTCTCTGCAATATTTGGAGAAGTATATTATTAAATGATGCAACATTGAAAAAGAGCACTCAGTTTATCATCCCTGTGTCAGCTTTTCGAAGTAGCCAATTAGTCCTACTCCCCCAACTGTTTCTACAGAGTTAAGCACTTTGTTTTGTTCCTTTTTGAGTTAGATTCAAAGCCATTTGAAAGTTCTTATTGAATCTGCTTCCACCACCTTTTCAGGATACCAAGCCATGACTCACTAATTATGAACAATTTCCCATCTCTTGTCCAGCTCTTCTGCTAATTGCATAAACTCTCTACCATGTGGTTACTGGTTCTTTCATCAATGCAAAGATTTTCTTCAAAATTACACGATTAAAATCCTGAAGCCTCTATCAAATGCCCATTAAACTATTAGTCACCATAGTCCTGCTCTCTCATTAGAGAGAGATGACTGGTGGCTGGCTTAGCCTGAGGGTCACTATACCTGAGGCTATGGTTATGGTTGAGAAGGAGGGCCTTCGTGGTAACCTCAGCTGGAGTAAGTGTTGAATCTATGCTGTTGGTGTCACTATGTACAGCCGCCCAGTCAACTGATCAAACCAACCCAGCTACAGTATTACACCTCTGGGGAAAACAGCACCAAGCGCAGTGGCAGAATATTCCAGGAATAAAAATTTATCAAATGTCAGAAGTAATTTTTATTACTATGACAATTATGGTAAACCATAAAAAAGTTACTTCTGTTATATTAATTTGACAACATGTTAATTGTAACCTTATCCAGCTGCTTTAATGGTCCTACATATAAAAAAGAAGTGGCTCTAAAATTGTGTCTCTTCTAATCTCCTTTTAGGTTCTGGGTTGGAAACACATGTATCTTCCAAATAATGAGACTTTACAGGGACACCACATTGAACCACACTGTTACATTTTTGTTTGAAGAAGTAACTTGTGCCTCTTTGGGGGTGAAGAGGAATTGACAAAAGTACTGTATTTAGATTTCCAGAAGGCATTTCATAAGATGCCATATGAAAGTTTCTTGTGGAAAACAAAAGCCCAATTTGTACTGAGTAATGGATGGCTATGGGTAGATAATTGGCTGGCTGGTGAGAAAAGAAATAAGCAATTGTTGGGCTTCCTTCAGAGAGCAGATGGATAAAGTACAACTGCAATATATTCCTTCAAATGGAAAAACAAATCCAGAGCTTCCTGCTTGATAAAGGAAGTACAAATTAACATTGGAAGGAAAAATGTGCTTATGACAAGCATCAGGCAGAAAATACAATTGAGAACCAAGAGAAATGCTAAAGGTGTAGAGGGAAGTGAAAACACAAATAATAAAAGCCAAGAGGAATTATGAGAAATGGCTACTAGTTAACACAAAGGAAATCCTAAAATATTCGATAGGCATATAAATAAAGAAAGTGTGGTTAAAGGAGGAGTTGGGATGATTAGAGGCCTAAGGAGGGATTTACGCGTGGCAAAAGAAGAGTTAGTTTATATTTTGTATCTGTGTTTTAAAAAGAGGAGGTTACTGACAAGGCCAAAATGACAAGAAGGAAACTGCCTGTAGACGCATTCAAAAATTAATAAGGTAGAAGTCTTGGGTAGACTGTTGGCACTTCAACTTGACAAGGCATAGGGCCTGGGAGATGTGCGTCCAACGATTTTGAAAGAACTGAATGTATAAACTGATTGGTGGGAAGGCGTGGCCAAGCTCTTTTTGTCTTCCCTTGGTGGTGGATATGCCAGAAGGATTCCAACCATTCTGGCCTTATTCAGGAAAGGTTGTAAGGGTAGTCCCAGCAATTATAAACATGCTGTTTAATTTCAGTAGTGGAGAAGTTTCAAGAAATAGTTATTCAGGACTGAAATAATAATAACACAGAAAAAGGCAGGCTAATTAAGAAGAGTCAACATAGATTTCTAATGGGGAAATCATGTTTTATTAATTTGCTGGACATTTTGAAGAAATAACAGAAAGAAGCTTTGGGTGACACTGTGATATGGTATACATTGATTTCCAGAAGACGGTTGGTACAGTGCCACAAAACAGATTTTTAAAGAAATATTGGAAGTCATGGTATAAAAGGGACAATAGCAATGTTGATACTAAATTGGCTCAGAGATGGAAAACAGAACAAAACAGTCAATGGATTTTTTTTGGGCTGAGGAAGGTTTATAGTGTAGCTCTCAGGGTCAGTATAGGGACGTTTGCTTTTTCTGACTTTGATTTGATTTGGTTTATTATTGTTACGTCTATGAAGTTACACTGAAAAATATTGTTTTGTGTGCTATCCAGGCAAATCACATAGTGCTACAGAGGAGGTGCAGAGTGAGGTCAATTTTAATATCTGAGAGGTCTGTTCAAAAATCTGATAAAAGCAGGGGAAAAACACTGTTCTAAAATCTGCTGGTGTATGGTTTCAAACTTTTGTACTTTCTGTTTGACAGAAGAAGCTGCAAGAGAGTATAACCAGGTGGGAGGAGTCTTTGATTATATTAAATAAAAGCCAAAAGAACTGCAGATGCTGTAAACCAGGAACAAAAACAAAGTTGCTGGAAAAGCTCAGCAGGTCTGGCAGCATCTATGGAGGACAAAACAGAGTTAACATTTTAGGTCCAGTGACCCTGCTGCCAGACCTGCTGAGCTATTGCAGCTACTTTATTTTTGTGTCTTTGATTATGTTGGCTGGCTGCATGATGTATATTAATGATTTGGCTGTTGGTGTACAAGGGAACAATTTCAAAGTTTGCAGGTGGCATGAGACCTGGAAGAATTAGAAACTGTGAGATGGTCAATGAGGAACTCTGAAGGGCATTTACAAAGATGAAGTGGGCAGAAAAGTGGCAGATGAAATTCAGTGCAGAGAATTGAGAGGTGATGCACTTCAGTTCAAAGAACTTTGAAAGACAAAGTTTAATAAGTGGTACAATTACAGAAGAGGTGCAGGAGCAGATGGATCTGCATGTACATGTGCACAAATGTTTGATGTGGCAGGACAGGTGGAGAGAGCAGTGAATAAGGCATACACCGTCCTCAGCTTTATGAATACAAATATAGAGTACATGAGAAAGGAGGTGATGTTGAACTAATTAAGATTCTGGCTAGACCTCAGCTGGAGTATTGTGTATGTTTGTCGGCACTACATTATGGGAAATATGCGAATGCATTGGAGCTAGTGCAGAAGCAATTTACAAGAATGGCTCCAATACTTCAGTTATGAGGATAGATTTTAAAAGTTCTGTTCTCCTTGGAGAGCAGAGGCTGTGAGGAGTTCTGAAGAAGGCTCGCTGGACCTGAGACATTAGTTCTGTTTTCTCCCCCTGCAGACGATGCCAGACCTACTGATTTTCCAGCAATTTCTGTTTTTGTTTAAGAGCGAGGTGAGATTCGATAGAGGTTTTCAAAATCATGGTGAGCTGGAGAGAGAAGATAAGGTGAAGTTGTTCCCATCCATGAAAGGAATAAGAATGAGAGGGCAGAGATTTAAAGTGATGCACAAAGAAGCAAGAGTGATGTGAGACAAAAACCTTTCCACTTAGCAACTAGTTTGGATGGAATGCTCTGCATTGAAATGTCGTAGAAGCATGTCTAACTAAGGAATTCAAGAACATTGGATGATCATTTGAATGTAAATTGAGTGCAAGAGTATGCAGAAAAGTAGGAAATTAGCACTAGCTAGTGAGCACACAGTGGGCCAAATGGCCTCCTTTTGCATTGCTGTTCTGTGATTCAGCGAAAAGGAAACAGAGAGGAGGCATGAATGGGGCATTTTCATATTAGCAAGTGGTATGCTACAAGGATCAGTGCTGGCCGCAACGTTTTGCAATTTATATAAATGACTTGGATGAAGAAACCTAAGGTTGTCTAGAAAAATCTATGTGAAAAATTGCCACACCTAACTTTTTCCACTGTGTTAGTACAAGTAGCACTGACTTTAGTGTTGCTTTTACAGCCTGGGAGGGATACTGGCCAACAGAAAATGTGTATAAAATGATTAGACGTATAAAGAGTGGACAGCCAGAGACTTTTTCGTACGGTGGAGACAGCTATTATGAGGGCGTATAGTTTTCAAGTGAATAGAGGTAGATATAGGGCTGATGTCAGAAGTAGGTTCTTTACTCAGACAGTGGTAGAGGCATGGAATGCATTGCCGGAGAAGATAGTGGTGTTGGCCTCATTAGGGGCTTTTAAGTGGCTATTAGATAGGCATATGGATGATAATATAAGGTAGGGGTGGAGATTAGATAGACTTTAGGATTAGGGTAAAAGTTCGGCACAACATCGTGGGCCGAAGGGCCTGTACTGTGCTGTACTGTTCTATGTTCTATGTTCTATGTGTACATCTAAATTTGCTAATGACATAAAGATAGGGAGCAAAGTAAGTTGTAAAGAGAATTCCTGAAATGAGTGTGTCATATCCAGCAATGGCAGGCCATGTACAATACAGAGGCAGAGATGTCTTGTTGCAATTGTACAGGGCCTTCGTGAGACCATTCCTGGAATATTATGTACCATTTTGGCCTCCTTATCTCAGGAAGAGTGTTCTGGCTTTGGAGGAAACGCAACAAAGGTTTACCAGACTGATTCCTGGGATGGCAGGACTGATTACTGCAAAGAGACTGGATTGGTTAGCTATTTATTCAATAGAGTTTAGAAGACTGAAGGGGAATCTCATAGGAAATTCCAACAGGACTAGGCAACATAAACACAGGAAGGATGTACCCAATGATTGGGGGAAGGTTAGCACCAGGAGTTGCAACCTAAGGCTATGTAGGAAAAATATTTAGGACTGAGATAAAGAGAATGTTTTTCACCCAGGGAGTAGTGAGCCTATGGAATTAGTTGGCACAGAAAGCAGTTGCAGCCAAAACATTGAATGTTTTCATGAAGGAGTTAGATATAGCTCTTCGGGCTAAAGGGATAAAAGAGTATGGGGAGAAAGTGGAAAAGGATACTAAGTTACATATCAGCCACGATCATGTCGAATGGTGTAGCAGGTTCAAAGTGTTGAATGGCCTACTCTTGCTCTTATTTTCGGTCTAGATTTGTATACTGTTGCAACCAAGACGAGAGGAATATACTGTCACAACATAAATTTAAACAGTTTACCCAGTTACCAATATATCTAATTATAAATTAGTCTGTATGTATTCAGATTAAAAAGCTCATCAACTAAATTTCATCAAATATAACAACATTAAGTTGTTGGAAAATGTGGTATCATCAGCAAGGATATAAAGCTCACTGTTGTACAGTTGAAAATTGGAAACTATATATATTATATATATATATAAAATGTATATATATGTATATATAAAATTTATCATTCTAAATAGTCCTACCTCCACAAAAGCATGCACAAAAAAAAAATTCTCTGCTGAAATAAAAATCACTTTGGCCAATAATTGTTAGTTTCAAAGAAAAAAAACGATAAGGCATGTTCAAGGCACTTTGAGTTGGTATCCTGGCACCTGTAAACTAAACTCAGGTCATTTTCAAATGTGATCAGAGATAATCGCAACTGCAGATGCTGGAGAATCCGAGATAACAAAGTGACGAGCTGGATGAACACAGCAGGCCAAGCAGCATTAAGATGCTGCTTGGCCTGCTGTGTTCATCCAGCTCCACACTTTGTTATCTCTAATTTTCAAACGTAGTTCATTCGAGAATCATCAAAAATTTTGAGGCATTTCCCGAGCTAATCAGGATTTTGACAACCACAGGACTCTCAACAGGGTTTTCTCAGAAAAGAAGAGGATGAGCTTGTTAGCGTTTCCCACTCAGCAGGCTGTACCTCAAACAAAATTTATCCAAACAAAAATTTAACTTACAACAGCCATAAAATCAGGCATGTGATTTCCAGTGGGCAGCGCCAAGCAATTAGCTTAAGCCATAAGATTATAAAACTGTTCCAACGTCTTTTGGTGATCCTTTTTAAAAATAAATTCAACTATCTGTTCAGCCTTTTCCAAGTGAGCCACTGCCTGTAATCCTTTAAATACAAATCCTCAAAAAAAATGCATCTGCCAAACAGTACTAACACCGAGTCCTCGGCAGTGTCAATCTTGAACAGGGACATACTTGTGACTGAATCAGCATCACTGTTGAACAGACTAACACTGGGACTGGGAGATAGCAAGAACTGCAGATGTTGGAGTTGATACAGTATGGAGCTGAAGGAACACAGCAGGTCAGGAAGCATCAGAGGAGCAGGAGAGTCGACATTTTGAGCCTAGACCTGACAAAGTGTCTTGCTGAAGGGGTTAGGCCTGAAACATTGAATCTCCTGCCCCTCTAATGCTGCCTGACCTGCTGTGTTCCTCCAGCTCCACACTGTATTAACACTGGGACTGTATCAGTGTCAATTTTGGACAAACTAACAATGGGACTGTATCACTGTCAATTTTGGACAGATTAGCACTGAATCTATAACAGTGTTGATGTGGAATGGACGAACACTGGGACGGTATCAATGTCGATATTGAACAGGCTAGTACTGAGCCTGTAACTGTGTCTGTTTTGGACAGACCAACACTAGGATTGTGATGATATCAATATTGATCAGAGTGACAGCAGGTCTGTATCAGAGTTGATAGTGAACAGCTAAAACTGGGCCTGTAACAGTGTCAATATTGAAATCTCATAAGACATCAATCACGCAGCAAACACCCAAGAAAGATACAATTAAAGAAGTTTGTGCACTTGTTAAAATCAAGCAGAATAGTTCGTTTGTTTTTGAGAGCCTGGTGAAAAATGAACGTTTCCCAATCCTGGAATTGCACTTCAGGTAGGCTTAGGTAGCTGGGAAAGTCCAAATTAATTGCATGAGTCCTTTGAAGTTAGTAAAAACATTTATTCAGTGGATGTGAATTGCACAAGCTGAGTTAGCATTTATTCCCCCATCCCAAATTTCAATTGAGAAGGCGGTGGTGAGCTGTCATTTGGAACTGTTGCAGTCCATTGTTTTTTTAAATACATTCACTGTGCTGCTGGAAAGGGAATTCTAAGATTTGACCCAGTGCACTTAAGGAATGGCAATATATTTCCTAGTCAGGATGGTGAGTGGCTTGCGGAGGGAGGATCTTGTAGAATAGTATTCCTGGTATTTGATGCCAAAATCCCTTGAAGTGGTAGTATGACTTATTCATATTTTAGGATCATTTATTTTTGATGTTGAATTTTGAACTACTGACTTATGGATGTTATATATGTCTGAATGAGATTATTAACT
Source organism: Stegostoma tigrinum (assembly GCF_030684315.1). Lineage (NCBI taxonomy): Eukaryota > Metazoa > Chordata > Chondrichthyes > Orectolobiformes > Stegostomatidae > Stegostoma > Stegostoma tigrinum. The sequence goes on along the minus strand of NC_081356.1, from coordinate 124,815,777 downwards.
TGTAGATATTTCTGCACCATGGTGATTTCTTCTTTCAGGGAGGCTTACAGCAATTAAATTCAATTGAAATTTTTACAAGTGAACAACGTAAATAGCTCAGTATGAGGTTTTCAGTTTAGAAAGTCAGGAACTTTTTTGTGTCTTCTTTTAATTGGAAGAACAACACAGCTTGAAAGTAATCATTTTTAGCTTCAGTTTGGCAGAAGTCTTATCTACAGCTGGATGTTTAAAACAGTTGTTCCTGACCAAGCAAAGTAGCCTAGGGCTGTTGATAAAGATGTTAGCTCAGTGTAAGGAGTTTAATGTAAAAGCTCTAGTCTAGAAGTGTTTGATTAAAACCAAGAAGGGTTTTGTGAAGCTAAAAAATTTTAAACTCAATACAAACCAAAAGAACTTAAGATGCTGTAAATTACAATCAGAAACAGAAATTGCTAGAAAAGCTCAGCAGGTCTGGCAGCATCTGTGAAGGGAAATCAAAGTTAAAGTTTTAGCTCTAATGACCCTTCTTCAGAACTGTTCTGAGGAAGGATAACTGGACCCGAAATGTTAACTCTGATTTTCTCTTCATTGATGCTGCCAGACCTGCTGAGCTTTTCCAGCAACTTCTGTTTTCATTAAAGTTTAAACTCAGTTGTATGCTGAATCGAGGAATGAGCTAACAATCTCTCAAAACAGGAAATTGAAACTGTAACTTGTCCACACTCTATGTGGGATAGAGAAGGGAGTTCTCTCTGGTATTTAAGTACTAACGGGATGTTGTTGGGTTCGATAAAATTGTATTTTACTATGTGTTTCAAAAATTTAAACTTGTGTTAATAATTTGGTTTGTTCTATTTTATCTTCATTTCTTTTGTGTATTAAGCTTCTTTTTAATTGTTAAAACCAAATCTGCTGCATTGAGTGCTTGCATTTCAGCAAATGACCATCTCATCAGAACCAATACAAAAGATATGTCAGGCCAGATTTTAGTGTGTCCAGTAATAACATCAGGTGGGGTTATAACGTATAGGTCATAAGATTGAAAGGTGCTGTTGAAGGAGCCTTGATGAATTTCGATAGTGCATTTGTCAACAGTACACACTGCTGCTACTGAGCATCAGTGATGGAGTGACTGAGTACCACTGTTGTGTCTTGAAAGGTGTGCAGCATCTTGAGTGTTAATAGAGCTACAATCATCCGGACAAATTTGGAGAATTCTATCACATTCCTGATTTGTGCCTTGTAGATGGTGAACATTCATTACGAAGTCAGGAGATGAGTTGCTTACTGCAGTATTCACAGCCTCTTACTTGCTGTTATAGCTGTAGTATTCAAAATATTATTGTAGTTGAGTTTGGGTCGATGGTAATGGCCAAGATATTGATAATGGGGGTTCAGTGATGTTAATGTCAAACAGGGAAGGATAAAAATTTCTTTTGTGGGAGATAGTCATTGCCTGGCATTTATGGGGCATTTCTTTTGTGCATAAATACTATTCAGCAAGTCCTATAGACTAGGTGGCTGTGGCAGTTTCTTTACAGGTGATCTCAGAGCTCTTTCGAAACAGGCTACAGGATTTTCTAAAAAGACTTGTAATTCTAACAGTGTTTGTAAGGCAAAATGTCACAGCCTTTCTCTGCAGTTGTTGGGTATTATTGATATTATTCAGCAGATTTCCCAAGTCCCTAAAAGTTCTGTCGAAAATAATATTAGTATTGTAAAATAGCTTGAATTATATGACTGGACATTGAAACACAATAAAGTCAAATGGTCTTTTGTTCATAAGAAATAGTTGTAATCATATGGTCACTTGGCATTGATCTGCAGTGCACAATAAATGGTGGTCCTTAACTCCTCAATTTTAGAATACATTTCTCAGTAACCTTTCTCTGTGATGTGTGTAATCTGGAGTTAGAGTCCCAAAGTCTATTGTCTCTGTGTTTTGGAGTAAGTTTTGACAACAGCACAAAGAAACCTCTTTTAGGCATGTCCTTTCACAGGGGGAGACCTGCAGCTCCAGCTGTACAACAAGTTCACAGTTTTCCAGAAAAAAATGCTCATCTCTTGTCATTCATACAAATGATTTGGATGTGAATATAGGAGGGGTGGTTAGTATGTTTGTAGATGACACCAAAACTGGTGTCAGAGTAGACGGTAAAGAGATTATGTCAGAGTATAATGGGACCTTGATGAGATGGGCTACTGGGATGAGGAGTGGCAGATGGAGTTTATTTTAGATAAATGTGAGGTGTTCCATTTCGGAAAGGCAAATCAGAGCAGGACTTGTACATTTTATGGTAGGATCCTGGGGAGTGTTGCCGAACAAAGAGACCTTGGGTGGAGGTTCACAGATCCTTGAAGGTGGAGTCACAGGTAGACAGGGTAGTGAACAAGACATTCAGTACACATGCCTTGATTAGTCAGTCCATTCAGTATAAGAGTTGGAAGGTCATATTGCAGCTCTACAAAACCTTAGGGAGGCCACCTTTGGAATAATGCACTCAGTTCTGGTCTCCCTGCTGTAAGAAAGATGTTGTTAAACTTGAAAGGGCTCAGAAAAGATTGACAAGGATGCCGCAAGGGTTGGAGGGTTTGAACCATAATGAGAGGCTGGATAGGCTGAGTCTATTTTCTCTGGAATGTGGGAGGTTGAGGGGTGATCTTATCGAAATTTACAAAATCTTGAGGGGCAAGAATAGGGTCAATTGCCAGAGTCTTTTTTCCAGGGTGTGGGAGTCCAACAATATACAGCATAGGTTTAAGATGTATCTTAAAGTAAGTATCTTAAAGGGACCTGAGGAACAACTTTTTCACATAGAGGTTGATGACTGTATGGGATGAGGGAGTGGTGGCAAATGGTCCAACTTTAACATTTAAAAGGGACCTATATGGGTACTTGTATAAAAAGAATTTAGGGGGATATGGGCAAAATGCTGGCAACTAAGACTAGATTAATTTCGGATATCTGGTCAGCATGGATGAGTTGGACTGAAGGGTCTGTTTCCATGTTGTACATCTCTATGACTCCATGGCTCAACTAGCAAACATGACATAGCACGGGGGGGAGACCATTAGTTCCAGTTGTATAATCCAGTTCACAGTTTTCTAGAAAGCTTATTCATCTCTTGAAGTTGCAAAGTCACTTCTCCCCTTGGCAGCCATCTTAATGGTCCACCAGAGCCCCTTCTGGTGAAGCACAACTTTTTCAAATTGTATCTTACCTTTGTGCCTGTATTAGCGTGACCTGAACAGGGCCATGTTGAAGCTAGCTTTCAGGCGTATCTTTTAGGTGAACTGCGGTTTTTGGGTACTGAGCCTCTGCCCCTTGTACAAAGTTTGACTCTCTTGTGTTAATGAATAACCAGGTCCATAGTGGATACTTTGTCAATTGGATGCATTGCTCTAAACTGTACAATGTATTTACAAATCATAGAAATCTATAATTCGGGGAAATTTGATGAGGCAGAAAATGCATGCAAAATTCAACATCTCACTGGTTAAAAGACAAATTTGGCAGTTGTTTCAGAAGGCATAGGAAAAGTGACCCATCTCTAAAGTTGTGGAAATCCCTCTGGCTAACATAGAGTTATTAGAACAAATACACTTCATACTTCTCTAAAGAAGACCAATTTTATTCCATCATTTTTGGGGCCTTGTAACCTCAGTGTTCACCTGGTAAGTTGTAGTCGATAATGGCAGAAACCAATTTTCAGAGTGTTAATGGCTTTCTGCAACACATTACAGCATAAAACGTGGATAACACACAAGTGGAGATGGGGTCTCGGTTTTAGTTGTTAAGTTTAGTAAGTGCACTACGCCTCATGAATGCTTTTAAGACTTTGATTGACTTAGAAAAGTTCAGATCATGAGTGAGGTAATGCACAAAGATAGATTTTCAACTTACAGTCTTGTAAAACTGATTTTGAAGTTTGGCCACCTATGATAGAAACAGTCTGATTTTTATTTTCATTAACCTCCACCAGGGACAGCTTTTTTTACTTATTCATGGAATGTGGACATTGCAGACGAGACCAGCATTTATTACGAATCCCTAATTGCCCTTGAAGAAGTAGCAGTAAGCTTCCTTCTTAAACACCACAAAATGACATGCTAAATCATTTAAGAGTGTACACCTTAAAAATCAGAATAAGTAATAACAGCAAATTTCCTTTCTGAAAAGTAAATTGCTGAAGTAAATGGGCTCTTTATAATAGTCTGGGAATTCTGCAGTCACCATTACTGACCTGAGCATTAAATAATTTGAAGTCCCCAACCCCTGTGGTGGAATTAGAACTCTTTTGGTCCATTAGTCCAACCCTCTGGATTACTGACACAGTAAGATAACACTTCACTACCATATACCACAGCAATACTGTAATATCTTGTGCAGCAGACCGAAATTCTAGGAGCCAATGAAGTAGGCTTGAAGTGTGACATTGGATGTGGGTGGAATTCGGAACAGAAAATAATCCATTTGCTGGTAATGTAGCAACATGTATTTTTAGCAGCAGGTTCTAAGAGATGGAAATAGTTGAGGATTGGTCATCCTTAGCACACGGTACAAATATCTTTCCCCCTTTACCCGTTCAAAGGCCGTAGGCATTATTGGCTAGGCCAATGGTTATTGCCCATCCTAATTTTCTGAATAAAAAGCTGGGAGTCAACCATATTGCTGTGGATCTGGTGTCACATATAGGCCAGACCGGATAAAGTTAACAGGTTTTCTCCTCATGTCTGAATCAAATGGGAATCCCCTCCACACACCCCCCCTCCCCCACCACCACTGACAATTCTTTCATTATCAACAACAAAAGCAGAAACTGCTCAGAACGTGTTCTGAGGAAAGATCGCTAGACCTGAAATGTTAACAAAACCAGAAAGTGCTGTAAAAGCTCAGCAGGCCTGGCAGCATCTGTGAAGAGAAAATTGAAGTTAATGTTTCAGGTCTGGTGACCCTTCATCAGAACTGAAATGTTAACTCTTATTTTTCCTCCACATGTTACCAGACCTGCTGAGCTTTTTCAGCAATTTCTGGTTTTGATCACCAACATCCACAGTTCTTTCAGTTTTTAATTGTTTCATGGCCATTGTTAGACTCCTAATTCTATCTGCCATTACAGGATTTGAACCCATGCCCTCACAACATCACCTGGGTTACTAAGCTAATGGTCTAGCGATAACATCACCTCCCCATCTACTAGCTGCATACAGCTGAGCTATGTGTTTGGTTGAAATTGCATTAGGCCCCAGTCCCATGAAACCTGATGTCATTTAATTTCACTAATGTTGTGGCCTATCTATTGGCATAATCTGTACTTGCTGACCGGGAACATGCGTACTAATGATGATGTCATTCAGATATATAGTTAAATAATGGGTGCTAAAAAAATGATAAAATGTATTTGCATTCAGTTCTGGTCTTCCTGCTACCGTAACGGTGTTGTTAAACCTGAAAGCATTCAGAAAAGATTTACAAGGAAGCCACCAGGGTTGGAGGGTTTGAACTACAGGGAGAGGCTAAACAAGCTGGGGCTATTTTCCCTGGAATGTCGGAGGCTAACGGATGATCTCAGTGAGGCATATAAAATCATGAGGGACATGGATAAGGTGAATAGGCAAGTTCTTTTCCCCAGGGTAGGAGAGTCCAAAATTAGAGGCCATAGGTTTAAGGTGACGGGGAAGGATTTAAACGGGGCTAAGGGGCAACATTTTCATTCAGAGGGTGGTGCATGTGTAGAATGAACTGCTAGAGGAAGTGGTCGAGGCTGGTACAATTACAATATTTAAAAGGCATCTGGATGGGTACATGAATAGGAAGGGTTTAGAAAGATATGGGCCAAATGCTGGCAAATGGAAGGAGAATAATTTCAGATATCGGGACAGCATTGATCCATTGGATTGAAGGATCTGTTTCTGTTCTGCACATCTCTATTGACAATGACCCTATATTTAGTTCCACCCTGTTTGATTTATGAATAAGGGAAGAGATTAAGGTGTTCCTTCTGAAGACTGTACACTTAACAATTAGAAACAACAGTGCGCTCACTCGGATGAAGGGGATGTGAGGCTGGAAAAACACGGCAGGTCAGACAGTATCCGAGAATCAAAAACAAAGTTGCTGGAGAAGCTCAGCGGGTCTGGCAGCATCCGTGAAGGAGAAAACAGAGTTAAAGTTTTGGGTCCAGTGACCCTTCCTCAGAACTGTTCTGAGAAAGGATCATCAGACCCGAAACGTTAACTCTGTTTTCTCCTTCACGGATGCTGCCAGACCCGCTTTACAGGATCTGCAGTTCTTTCAGTTTTTAATTTAGCATCCGAGGACCCTTGGGTTTCGACCGGAAACATTGACTTTCCTGCTCCTCGCATACTGCCTGACCTGCTGTACTTTTCCAGCCTCACATCTACAGACTCTGGCTTCCAGCATCTGCAGTCCTTATGGTCTCCAAGTCACTGAAATGGAAACTGAAAGTGCTCTAAAAACTCATCAGGGTCTAGAAAGTTCTGGTAGAACTCCCTCCCTTCGGTCCTGAAGAAGAGTCCCATTGGACTCATAACATTAATTCTGCGTTGCTGTCTGTGGGATGTTGTCAAACCGCTGAGATTATCCAGCACTCCAGCATCCACGGTAATCTGCCTTTATGTTCGTGTGATCGCTTAAATTCCTTCGAACTGTTTCAACCGTTCATGACCTCCTGAACCTCTCAGTTGGATAGAAGTGCCCTCTCAGTTGTAACTGTTAAGTAAACAAGTTTGGGCAAAATGTCCCACTTGACAACACTCAAAAGTGTAGCTGAATATTGTCTCGAGCAATTAATCTCGCTCGATTGTATCTGCATCATTCTGCCTACTTACAGCCTCAATTCACAACGCTAATACATTTGGTACCACAGACAATAATTGAGCACGACACCAGTTCAGTATTTGTGCGCACCCCATTCAATTTACTTTATTGTTAGTTGATTACTTCTCATTTCATTCAGCAAATTGTATTCCCTGCAATTATTCGAGTGCGACTTCTAATATGATCTTTTCCCCTAATTAAAATCCTTGTTACTGCTGTTCTGAAAGCTAATGTCGATCGTTATTCTTTGTGTATCGCAGTAACCCCTTGAGGGAAATGTACTAAACCAGAAAAAAAGTTGAAAACTCAGCATTTTAACGAGAGATGAGCAGTAACACACATGATGTAAGCTTGTGACAAAACTAGGTCAGAAAAAGTAAGCAAGAAAATTAGCCAACAGATGGTGCATTTCACAATTGCAACTGTCTCACAGATGATAAAAGAAATAGAAGCGAGGGGAGATGATTCACCCCCTTATGGATGGGGACATGGTGGGATTGCAGTCAGGACTCTTGACAGGGAATCCAGAGCCCCAATGCTCTGGGGATATCAGTTCAGCTCTCACTAAGACAGCTTGTAGAATTTAAATTGAATCAATAATTGTGCAATTGAAACCATTGGTGTCACTGAACTACCATCAGTTGTTATAAAAACCCATCTGGTTCACAAATGTGCTTTAGAAAAGGAAATATGCCATCCTTACCCAGTCTGGCGTACATGTGACCCCAGACCCACAGCAATGTGTTTCACTCTGAACTGTCCTCTAAATGTCCAAGACAGCCAATCAGTTCAAGAGCAATTAGTGATGGACAGCAAACTTTGGCCCCACCGGCAATGTCCACATTCCATGCAAGAATAAAGGCAGAAAAGGATTACAAATTTTAAAATTTATTAATTTGTCTGAGTCACTGGTCACAGCAGCACTTATTGCCCAGATAGCAGTTTTGAGTCTGGAGTCGCACATAGGCCAGCCTGGGTAAAACTGGCAGATTTCCATCCCTGGAGCACATTAGTGAACCAAATGGGTCTTTGCAACAACTGACGCTTGGTTGCTGCAAGGACAAGTTAAATTTCAGATTGTTATTCAATTCAAATTACACCATCTGCCATGGCAGGATTCAAACCAATGTCCCCGGGAGATTGACCCGGACAGTCTGGATTACTAACCCAAAGAAATTACCACTATGTTGCTACCTCCCCAGTATTCACTGGTATCATCTCTGATCTGATAGAGTCATACGACACGGAAACAGACCCTTCGGCCCAACCTGTCCATGCCGACCGACTTTCTCAAACTAAGCCAGTCGCAACTGCCTGCATTTGGTCCATATCCCTCCAAACCATTCCTGTTTTATCATTATAATTTCCTATCTCTTGGCTCCTTTATGGGTGAAAACTATAAAAGAAGGGAAATACTTGAGGATGTCCCAAAATGTGCTGAAAGGGCTTTTATGGTGATTTGTATTGAGCCTAGCCCGTTATTCCACACTTATTAATGGAGTTTAAATTCATCTGGCTGCTGGGTGGAACTCATCTCTGAGGACAATTAATGCACCGAGTCGAGTGACATACGCAATATGTTCTTTATATCTGATCCTACATTTGAGACCACCATCCCAGTTTTCAAAACCATCATCCTAAACACCACAATCTATATACTGACTCCTACCAAGCCCTAATTACTCACCAATGATGTGTATGTCTATCTACATGGACTCCCAGTCCAACAACATCACAATATCCAAACTTTCATTCTGGCTTTCAATTCCCTCCATGGCCTCAGCATTACCTGTCTAACGGGAGGTGATGGCCTAGTGGTGTTTTTACTGGAATATTAATCCAGAGGCCCAGATAATATCCTGGGGAGCCAGATTCGAATCCTACCATGGCAGTTGGGGGAATTTGATCTCAAAAAGTAAAATCTGGAATTAAGAGTATAATGATGGCCATGAAACCATTGCCAGTTGTCAGGGAAAACATGCCCATCTGGTTCACTAATCCATTCCAGGGAAGAAAATCTGCAATCCTTACCCAGCCTGACCTACATGTGACTCCAGGTCAAAAACGAAGTAGTTGACTCTCAACTGCCATTTGGGCAATTAGGGGTGGATAATAAATGCTGGCTTAGCCCAAGATGCTCTTATCCCATAAGTGAATTTAAAGAAATCTCTGCAGCTTCACCTATTGCTATAAAGTATGCTGAAATCATTAAAATTGCCAATTCCAGCTTCTTATGCATCCCTCATTTTCATCATACCTCCATTAGCAGCTGTGCCGTGATGCCTTGTCTCTAAGCTCTGAAATCTTCTCCCAGAATTCTCCATCTCTCTACTTCCCACTTCTTTAAAACCAAACTATGCCTTTGTTTAACAATAACAGAAATTGCTGGAGAAACTCAGCAGACTCAATGTTTTGAGTCATACAGTCATACAGCAGGAAACCAGACCTTTCAGTTCGATGAGCTCATGTCAGCCATATTCCCAACTAAAATAGTCCTACCTGCCTGTGCTATGCCCGTATCCCTCCAAACATTTTTACTCATGTACTTATCTAAGTGTCTTTTAAACCTTGTAACTGTACCCACATCTAACACTTCCTTTGGAAGTTCCTTCCACAAATGAACTACTTTCAGTGTAAAAAAGAAGCCCCTCAATACTTTTCTAAACCCTTCTCATTTCACCTGAAAAATATGCCCCCTAGTCTTGAAATCCTCCTCCCTAGGGAAACGATACCTGCCATTTACCTTATCTATAGCCCTCATTATTTTATAAAAATCTATAAGGTCACCCCTCAACCAAAGGCCCTTCTCCAGATGTATTTCTTATTTATTTTAGTATGCCCTGGTTGTATCCTGCTGCACCATGGAATCAAACACAGTTTGATGTTGCTTGTCTGGATTTGTTTATGCTCCTTATTAATACACATGTTTCGGCAATAATTTTCGACCTCTCTTTAATGCATAACTTTGTTTTTCCATTTTCTGCTCTGGCCTTTACCAAATGTTGTTCCTCCAACTCCCTTTTCTGTCTGATACATGGGTTTCCTGGCCCCAGCTTATTGGCGTGTTCGCTTCCACTGGAGATGTCAGTAACATGCTTTAGACCAGGAGCTACAAAAATGTTCAGAGAATTTATTGCACTCAATGGAGTACAAAACCAACTGGCCCAGAGAGTCATTGCCCTTAATTGACTTTAGTAAGCAGCGGTTGTGAAAATAATGACAGAGCGTTAGCACCAATAAATTTTTCCTTTTGCTAGGTGGAAAACTAATATAACGCTAAAAGCAGCAACTGCTTCTTTTTTCACTTATGCTTTGTTTTTAAAATGCAAGCATCCACTGTCACCAGCAGTTGTAAATGTTCCCAATTGTACACATTTACTGCCCGAGATATGGTCTTGAACAAGGTTGTTTCCTATACATTCGTAGTAATCAGTGAAGAGGCTTTGTCAGTTCCTACCAAGAGTTTTTTTTTACTCATTCATAGGGTTTTGATTTTGCTGGCCAGGCCAGCATTTATTACCCATTCCTAATTGCCCAGAGGTTTGGTTAAGAGTCCCCAGAATTGTAGCCTGGATCACTGGATTAATAGTTTAGCAGCAATACCACTAGATCATTTCCACTCCTTGAAAAAGATTAAGAACATAAGAATTAAAGAAAAAGGAGCAGGATAAAGTATATGCCCCCACAAGTCGCTCAACCATTCAAAATAATCATTGTTGACCTTCGGCCTTAACTCCACATTTCCATTCACTCCCACATCCCCGAAACGTCAGCTTTTGTGCTCCTGAGATGCTGCTTGGCCTGCTGTGTTCATCCAGCCTCACATTTTATTATCCATAATACTCGATCTAGTTTTCATATGGTGGTGTTCCCATGCATCTGCTGCCCTTGTCCTTCTTGATAGTAGTGGTTGTAAGTTTGGATGATGTTGTTGGATGAAGTAAATATGATATGTGCTGGATGTGGTGCCAGTCAAATGAGCTGCTTTGTCCTGGATGGTGTCAAGCTCCTTGAGTGTTGATGCACTTGCCCTGAAACTCCTGGCTTGAGCTTTGTAGGTGATAGACAGGCTTTGGGGAGATAGGATGCAAGTTAATCAGCGTGTATTTCCAAGTCTCTGAACAGCACTGTTGCCACAGTTATATAGCCAGTTCATGTTAAGCCTCTGGTTAATGTTAATGCCTAAAATAAATGAAGACTTCAGCAGTTGCAATGCTGTTGAGGGCCGAGGGCTGGGGGTTGGATTCTGTCTTGCTGGAGATATTCATTGACTGGCATTTTTGTAGTGAGAATGTTATGCGCTATTTATCAGCTCAAGCCTGGATGTTGTCCAGGTCTTTCTGCAAATTGACACGAGCTACTTCAGCATCCAAGGAGTGATAAATGTTGCTGAATATTGTGCAACCATCAGTGAGCATAATCGTTTTTCCTCTTATCATGGAGGGAAGGTCATTGATGAAACAACTGAAGATGGCTAGGGCTGGGGCATAATCTTGGAGAACCCCTGCAACGATGTCCTGGAGCTAGATGCTTGACTTCCAATAACCAGAACCACTTCTGTTTGTGCTAGGCATGACTTCTACCAGCTGAGACTAGTCCCCTGATTCCCATTGATTCCAGTTTTGCTAATTGATTCCACAACTGATTGAATGCTGCTTCGATGCCAAGGACAATAACTGCTCTTTCAGATAGCTCACTTCGAATCATAACAAGTTACTGTAAGTTTGTTTCTCACTTTCTTGCCAACTGTCCTCAGCCGGACCCATTATTTATACCAGCAAAATACTGAATGACATTAATGACAAATAATGACATTGAACATCCTAGGTTACTGTTCAAAGAAAACGAGAGAATTTCCCCAAACTCTTTGGCAACATTCTTCCCTCAGTCACATAATCCTTTCATTCGGAAGCCTTAGCCATGACATTCCTCCTTTCCCCAGTTGTCTGAACCATTAAGATTGTCTAGTAAATGTGTTCCCAGACATCCCAGAAAAATAATCCAATTAAAAATGGAAGTAATATGGAAAAAGGTGAGCTGATTAGGGAGAACCAATCTGAGTTTCTAAAGGGCAGATCATTGTTAATAAATTTATTGGAGTTTGTGAGAGACAACGAAAAGGGTCTATAAAGGTCATGCTGTTGAGATGTGTTACACAGACTTTGAAGACAGATTTGGTACAGTGCCCCATAACAGACTTCCGGAAAAAGTTATACCTCATGGAATAAAGGGACAGCAACTATATAAATAGAAAATTGGCTGAGTGACAAGAAATTGAGAGCAATTGTTGACAGATTTTATTTTTTAGACTACAGGAAGGCTTGTCGTGGATTTCCCTAGAGGTTGCTATTGGGACACTTGCTTTTCCTGACTCATCAATGATCTGAATTCTGTTGTGCCAGGGCCACTTTGTGGATAATCCAAAACTCGGAAGCGTTAAAAACTGAGGAGGACAGTTGTGGAACTACAAAAGACCATAAGCAATTTGGCAAATTGGACAGAAGATATTCAATTTGAAGGAGTGGATGGTAATGCATTTTGGTGGGAAGAACATGAACATAAAACATTGAATAAGGGGTACAATTCTTTAGAAAATGGAGGAGTAGATCAACCTGGATGAATATACGCACAGATCATTAAAGGTGGCAGGTCAGGTGGAGAGACCAGTTGATAAGGAATACAGTGTTCTCAACTTTACGAAATGTGACAGAGAGTACAAGAACCTGCAAAAAAATATAAAATCACCACAGTCATACCAGACCAAAGGACTGCTCTGTCATTAGAGAGAGACACACAACTGATGGTGGTTTAACCAAATGGCCACTGTACCTCAGGGAAGGGGAGAAGCCAGGAAGGAGAACCCTACATGGCAACTTTAGCTACTGCAGGAATTGAACCTACACTGTTGGCATCGCAGGCCAGCCATCCAGCTAGCTGAGCTAACCGAATCCTAGCTCTGGACAGGCAAGCCATCTGGGCCATCCTTCCTGCATTTACCCTATCTCATCCCGTTCAAATTTTATTGCTTTCAATGACATCCTCTTTCATTCTTTGAAAGACCCAGTGAATATAATCCTAATCAATCCAGTCTCTAACCAATGTCAGTCCTGTCACCTCAGGAATCAGTCTGATAAACTTTTGCTGTAGTCCCTCCATAGCCAGAACACCCTTCCTCAGATAGGGGGAGATCAAATCTGCTCACAGTTATGATCTCACCAAAGCCCTGTGCACTTGTGGCAAACATCCCTGTACTGTACATGGCCTACCATCACTAGGAATAACACACTCATTTCTGAAATTATAAGCACACCCACCCTTGGCATTGTTAAAGAGGGGGCATGCTGTTTCTGAAATTAATGTAATCGTTAAATTTTGGAAGGATGGATCACAAAAGAAGACCATTTGCTCCATTATACTAAAGCAAGCTCTTTGAAAGTTACTTGTAGAGTGGATTCTGTTTCCAGACTGTTACAATTCCCATTTTAACAATTTCCTAACTAAAATACTGATGTCATATGGTTTTATCTTTGGTATTGCAAAAACTCTCCATTGAGAAAGGAAGATAAATGTTAGCAATACCAATGAAACTCACATCACATGAACTAATAAAAAAAGTCTGTCTATAATTGCTGATTATATTTCTGCATGTCCCATAAGACCAAGAGCGATAGATGAAAGTTAGTTCAAAGAGAATGCACTGACTATGAGCCAAATGATGTTTAAGCATCAAAGGAAATTTTGGGACTTTATGTTGCTTGGAGTCCAAAATTTATATTTGATGAACCGTTACTCACTTAAAGATTAAAGCTGAAAAGAGAAGTTGAGTTCACACCAGAGATGAATTGAGACCAAACAGCTTTCTCAGTTTCATTCATTCATGGAATGTCACAAGACCAGCAGAAAAGATTCACGAGGATGTTGCCAGGACTGGAGAGTTTGTGTTACAGTGAACGACTGGCTTGGCTGTGGCTATTTTCCCAGGACCATTGGAGGTTCAGAGGTGACATTATTGAGGTTTGTAAAATTATGACAGGCATGGATAGGGTGAATAGCCAAAGTCTTTGCATTTCTCATTAGAGCGAAGATGGATGAGTGATGATTTGATAGAGGTGTACAAGGTGATGAGGCAAGTATAGAGTGTATAGCCAGAGACTTTTTCCCATGACAGAAATGGCTACCACAAGGGGGCATAATTTTACGATGATTGGAGGAAGGTATAGGGGAGCTTTCAGAGGTAGGTTCTTCACACAGAGAGTGGTGGACATGTGGAATGCATTACCAGCAGTGGGAGTGGAATCAGATGCATCAGGGACATATAAACAACTCTTGGATAGGCACATAGTAAAATATCGGGTACTCAGCGTAGTTTGATCTTAGAGTAGGATAATAAGTTGACACAACATTGTGGACCGAAGGACCTGTACTGTGCTGTACTCTTCCATTTTCTGTGTCTATTTCCTCAGGTTGGGGAGTCCAAACGAGAGGGCATAGGTTTAAAGAGAGAGTGAAAATATATAAAAGGGACCTAAGGAGTAACTTTTTCATGCAGAGGGTGGCGTGTGTATGGAATGAGCTGCCAGAGGAAGTGGTGGAGGCTGGAACAATTGCAGCTTGTAAAACTTGTAATCTTCCATATTAATAGAAAGGGTTTAGAGGGATATAGAGACAAATGCTGGCAGATGGGACTGGGATGTCTGATGCTGATGAGTTGGACTGAAGGAACTGTTTCCGTGCTGTATGACTCTCTGACTATTCCTGTCTCTAACTGATATCTTCTCAAGGGCAGTTACGTTGGAGCAATACAGTCATAGAATCAGGTAGCACAGAAATGGATAAGCTGGTAGTGAGCCCCTTGCTGGAAACCACGGTTTGTCTGAGAAAGACACAACAAAAGAGCAGTGTGGAGGGAGTTTTAGGATTTTGAAATGAATAGTGACAGAGTTCCAAGTTGGGATTGAAGAGGAGGGAAATATGAGGGTGTTTCTGTTCCTATATGACTTCAGCTCCCGTTATTTTAGCGGTAGAATTTACCAGCAATTTCCCAATTTGATGAAGGAGCCTGGGTGAATGGCTGCAGGTCTCTAGTAAATAATGCATTCTGCTGCCCTTGAACATCAGTGGTGGAGGGAGTGAATGGTTAAGGCTTGCTTTGACCTGGATGCTAATGAACTTCTTGAGTGTAGTAACTGCACCCATCCAGGCAAGTGGACGACATTCCATCTTATTCTTAATTGTGCCTTGTAGGTTGTGGACTAGCTTTGGGAAGTGGGGAAGCGAGTTATTTATTGCTGAGTACCCTGTCTGTGACCTGTTGTTACACAGAACACAGAATGGCCTACTCTTGCTCCCAAGTCCGAAATTCCGATGATCCAAAAAACTGATATCACATCCCCAGAAACATTATCTGCGATGTTTTCTTGCAAACTCTCCGACAGTGTTACATTCTTCCAAAAATGTGGTTGTTAATTCCATCAAATTATTTGTAGAGGCATTGATTGGATAGTTATGTGAGCATATGCAGACACAGGAGTAGAGTGGTGTTTGGGATGTATACCTGTACTGTTCCTATTGGTGTACATATCAATTTCAAACAGACTGGATTCCGTTTCTTTCTTTAACTCGTTATCCAGAATATAACAGGAGTGCCCCGAATTGGACAAAATATTCCAATTGAGGCTTAATGACAAGTATTCCTTTACTTTTGCCCAGAATTGGACAAAATATTCCAATTGAGGCTTAATGACAAGTATTCCTAATGGTTTTAAGGCGAATGTCCATTGGCTGATAAGTCAAAAATCAGAAGGCACAGCTTCATGATATATGGCTCACAAAAGCTAAGTGAGGATGAGGAGAAGTGTCAATGGCCAATAAGCGTTTAGGATATAGAGTCTACAAACTGGTAGAGAAAATACAAGTTCATTACTACTTGACCAGGCTTCAAAATGAATTGAACAGATTTTAAAGAAACAATTACAGGGATCTGGGGAAGAAGCAAGGGATTGGGATTAATTGCTCTTGGAAAAAGTAGGTGCAGACTCTATCAGCCAAATAACCCCCTTCTAAGCTATATTAATTGATGACACCAGTTGTTAACTGGTGAACCTTAGAACCTTCAGTAGTACTGGGAAGAAATGGAGGAAGGGGCAGGAATTTGAAAGCATAAATCACATAAATTTGCTACTTTTCCTTTTATAGTGATCCACTTAGCAGTTTTTATTGCACAAACATCATTCAGGTCACATTCCTATGATCCGAACACCCACAATTGCCTCTGCAGTAAAGGACATCACATGCTATCCAGTACTCAATGCACACACAGGACGCAGTGCTGTTTTCAGTGCCTGCCTGGCATTCTCCCTGGCCTGAGCAGTTATTTAGGCAGGAATTGATGCTGTGTGTTATGCGGTGCTATGTTACAGCACAGTATTTAAGTGACTGATCTAATTAAATTTTTGGTCAACAGTAATCCCTGGCATGTTGAGGGTGAAATGTTTGGCAATGATAGTGCTGTTGAATGTCAAGGAGAAACCTCTCTCTTTGTTGAAGATGATCATTACCTGGGACTTGGGTGGTATGAATATTACTTGCCAACTATCTTCCCAAGCCTGAATATTGTCTAGTTTGTGCTATATCCAGGCACATGCTGTTTTGTTATCCGCACCTTAATCTGAGGTTTGTGGGGATTGGTAGGGGGAGTGGGACCAACTGAATTATTCCAATAGCGTCTAACATGAACTGAATGACTTAATGGCCTTCATCTACACCATAAGTATCGCTCTGAGCAGAGACTGGTAGACATACTCATGAATGGAAGGGCCTTGTCGAAACAATTGAAGATGATTGGGTCTGGACTGTTAACCTTGAGAAAGTCCTGTAGCAATATCCTGCAGTTACAATGATAAGTCTGTAGCAGTCAAAATCATTTCTTTCATATTAGTTATAAAAGCAATCAGTGGAGAGATGATTTCCACACATTCCCTATGACTTCAATTGGCAGATCTTTTAATTTAGTGGGGCTCCTTGAGGTAACATTTTGTCAAATGTGGCCTAGATGTCAAGGGTGGTCACCGCCTCTTCACCTCAGGAATTTAACAATTTAGTCAATCTTCAGATCAAAGTCAGGGTTAAGTGACTCTGGTCCACCCCACATTGAGCATTGGTTAACATTCCAGTTTATAATTGGTCCAAGTAAGACACAGAAATAATTTAGCATTGCATCAAAATCCAAATCAAAAACACCTGTCAGAAAAGCAAGTAAGTGTTTAGGTCAACTGTCTTGTCTTTCATTCCCATACCTCGCAAAGGCAATGTCCAAATCTAAACATCTGTCAATTATGATAAAATGTGTCCTTGAATTGCACAATAGAAATATTCTTTTATGAGAAATGAACTGAATAGGATCAAGGACGTGGATCAGTTTGTGGTGTCCTTGACATTCTATAGTTCTGAGATATCTAAAAGATCATTAACTTCTCAGGGGAGTTACCTGATTAATGATTGTTGTTAAACAAAGGAAGAGAGGTGAAGCATGAGGAAAAATGATGAGAAATGTATATGCATTAGAAAATTCGTGCCACTTAATTTGCAAAACAGCTAACTTAATGTTCCCTGTTCTCAGACAATTCTAATCCATATTTCTTGATGTAAAAAGTTACAGTCTATGTTTTTGACTTAAGTGGATAATTAACTACATGCTCAGGCCATTTAAATTTCCTTGTGGATGAGCTGGAATTTCTTGCAAACTTCTGTCCTATTTCAGCTGCACCTCAAGCCAGATGAATTTGTATCTGAACAAAAAAAAGCCTAAGGATCTTCAAGTCGGTGTTGTAGCAGAATGGTTATGACACTGAACTAGCTATCTAGAGGCTTAGATAGATTATTCAGAGACTGTGGCCTGATTTTCACCTGTGAGCTCCTTCTTCTTCTTATCTATTCTTTCATGGGATGTGGGCGTCACTGGCAAGGCTAGGGTTTTTTGCCCATCCCTTGGTGACATGTTAGGTTTATTTCTCAGAGTCCATTTACAAGCCATCTGCATGCCTGCGGGTTAGGAGCCACAAGTAGACCACACCAAGTAAGGACAACAGATTTCTGTTCCTGAAAATCATTAGTGAATTAGATGTTATTTTTATGATCATTGATTGTAGTTTTGTGGCCATCATTAGCTTTATCTTTGAGATTTTATCAAATTCATTGAATGTAAATTCTACCATCTGCCACAGTGGCACTTGAACTCTGAACCACGCGTTCAGCCAGGATTCTAGATTACTAGATCAGTACTGTTATCACAATAACTCCACTACCCTCCCCTATACTTTTGCATTCTTTTTCTTGCCATGATCACAATGCTGGTTGATCACTTCTCTCCATTTTCTCTCATATCTTTCTATGTGGTTTAAGGTTTTTCCCTTCACCTTCCTAGCTGTTAAACCTCCATCACTGACCTCACCACATTAAATAGCTCTCTTTCTCTCTACAGCAATCTCTTGTCAGCTATTCTCTTTGATAGTTCCACATTTTTTACCTACTCCTTAATGAGCTGGCTCCCAATTGTATCTTTGCTCATTGCTCTGCACATCTACCTTATCATCCATATCTCGTTAGTATCAGGCTATCATTCTTCTATCTTTGATGTTGCCAATATCTCTGCAACATACTACAAGGGTGATCTCACAGTTACCTTTCAAATTCTTTCATTTAGGTTCATCAATACCTTTCTACCATGTGACACTTCATCGTGTTTCTCCCAATTGTTTCAACCAGTGTTAGTTTATTGGTTAATTTACACACTTCCATCTTTCCGAGTTCACAATCATAGCCTTAACATCTTCACTCTGATTCTCTTCCCAATACTCATGCTGATTGTGCATAAACTACATCTTTTCAAATAATCTTCAGACCTCTCTGTTTCAGCATTTTTCTCCAGTTGTCCAGATAAACGGTCATATTCTCATCAAGCCCCACGCTGCAACTTGATGCTATCTACAAACGTTATTGACCACAGTACTTGCTGTCTGATTTGTTCAGTTAGAACATCCATGATAATTAGGATAAAGAAGGTGTTCAATGCTGGTCCTTGGTACAGTCCAAAACTTCCCAGGTTACCAGTAGGATGTCATCTCCAGGCAATTAAATTGGTCCCTGCTGCATACAGGAAGCTAGAGGCAAATTGTCAAATGCAAGCAACCCAGCTCTCCCACTACCCTGTCCCAAAGGGAAATGGCCCTGACGAGCCAGCATCCAGCATCCAACTTTAACATCAGCTTGACCCTGCTGTGACATGGCCTTTAAAGTTTGAACATTTGGGGTCAGTTTTGTTTTTAAACATCTAGAAATGACAAAAGTGAGGGAAAATGTTTGTTTTACAAAGACAGTGGCTCATGTATGGAATGAACTTCCGGAGGAAGTGGTGGATGTGGGCACAATTACAATGTTTAAAAGATGATTGGATCAGTACCTGAATAGGAAAGGCTTGGAGGGATGTGGTGGGACAGTTTAGTTTGGGATTATGTTCGGCATTGACTGGTTGGGCTGAAGAGCCTGTTTCTGTGCTGTGTGACTCTATGACTCTATAAATGAAAATGACCATGAAGCTCTTTCTGTAAGAGTAACAGGTTTATGATTGTCCTTTAGGACTGTGCCTAGTTCCACAGTTCCTCGTATTTGTTCTCAACAGTCCTCTAAAATAGGTTAGTTTGCAACTCAACTGTTTGCAAATAGGGTTGTCGGTCTTGCAAAGAGATTCACATTCCAAGAATTATACAAGCATTAAACTAGTTGGGCTGAATGACCTTCCCCATCAATCAATATCTTGTGATTATTTCTTCCATTGGCTTCTCATATAAATCTTGCGTTTGTTCGAAATACTCCATTTATCAATGAAATCGATGGCTTTGACATATCCCATTCACACTTATTTATAGAATGATTAATTGCTGGATGGTTGCCTTCAGTCACCTATTTAACATGGTATTTCCATTCCAGTGAAATTATTTAACTTTTGTTGTCTTGAATTTCATTTCTTCTTTCATTGTGAACCTAATACCACTCTATTCATTGATTCATGATCCGTAGTCCTCTGCTTAGTTTCTGATGGCATGGATTCAAATTCCATCATGGGAACTGAAGAAATTTAAATTCAATTAATCAATCTGGAATTCTAAGTTAGTATAAAGAGTGATTCTCATTAAACTGTTGCTGATTATCCGAAAACAAAACCATCCAGTTTGTTAACGTCCATCATGAAAGGAACATGCTGTCTTTAGCTGGTCTGGCTTATAACCATTAAGGTTAACAAGCAGCTTCAGTCAGCGGTAAGGAAGGCAAATGCATTGTTGTTATTCATTTCAAAAGGACTAGAATACAATAGCAGAGATGCACTGCTGACACTGTATAAGGTTCTTGTCAGAATGCATTTGGAATATCAAGAAATCTAGTTTTCTAGGGAAAGATGTGCTGGCCTTGGAGACGATTCAGAGGAGATTGACAAGAATGATCCAGAGAATGAAGGGCCTATCATATGAGGAGTGGTTGAGGACTCTGGATCTTGATGGAGTTTAGAACAATGAGGAGGGATCTGATTGACACTTACAGAATACTGAGAGGTCTCGATAAAGTGTAATTAAACAGATTCTTGATCAGTAAGGGGATCAAGCACTATGGGGAGAAGGCAGGAGAATGGGGTTGAAAAACATATTAGCCATAGTCATATGGCAGAATAGAATCGCTGGTCTGAATGGCCTAATTCTTGTCTCATGTTTTATGGCCTTATGAGCTTAAGGTACATCGCAGAAATTCATCAATGCTCTTTAGAAAGCATCTTCGAAACCCACAACTACCGTCTTCAATGGCAAGGACAGCAGATACATGGGATCAGAATCAGCTGACCCTCCAATGATCATCCTGAATTGAAAAAATATCACTATTTCCTCAGTGTCACTCCGTCAAAATCCTGGAACTCGCTCCACAAAGCATTGTGTGTGTAAATACACCAAATGGGATTGCAGTGGTTCAAGCAGGCAGCTCACTACCATCTTTACAAGTGCATATAGGGATGAGAAAAAGGAAATAACTTGCATTTATAATATTTTTTTGGAAATCCCAATCTGCTTTACAGTGAAGGACGAAAAATCAGAATCACTGTTATTGGATTCCAATCAAAGGTGAGTTTGGAAAAGAAATATTGTGCATTTACATAACAGCTTTCTTGGCATTGTGAGGTCCCCATGTCCCCAAACAGGGGGAGGCAATGGCCTAGTGATATTGTCACTCAACTATTAATCCAGAAAACTCCCGGTTTGAATCCTGCCACAGCCGATGGTGTAATTGGAAATCACTACTTTAAAAAAAATTAAGAAAACTGGAATTAAGAATCTACTGATGACCATGACGACATTGCCAATTGTTGGAAAAACCCATCTGGTTCACCAATGTCCCTTAGGGAAGGAAATTTGCTATCCTCACCTAGCCTGGCCTACATGTGGCTCTAGGCCCACAGCAAAGTGCTTACTTTTAATTGCTGTCTGAAATGAAGCCATTCAGTTGCACCAATTGCTACAAAGTCTGAAAGAACTGAAACCACACAGATCACCTGACATCAACCTACTCACTAGAAAAGACAATGACAGACACAACCCTGGTCACTCTGTAGAATGCATCTTGATAACATCTGGGGACTAGTGCCAAATGTTAATGACCAAATAATGATGATGTTTTCACCCTTTATCTTATTACTGAATTTGGGACCACACTGATTGCAAATCTTGCTGTTGTATCTGCTTTGAGTTTGACAGCCATTATACTTGAAAAACAAATCAACAACTAGGGAGCACTTTGGAGCTTCCTATGGCCATGAAGGGCACACAATACATCCAAATTCTTTTCTTCCATTCCCTCAGGAAATTCCATAACTGTGAATATTGAGTCTTCAATTTGTTCTGCAAGGTGTTGCCAAGACTAAAACATTATACTGATTTGTGCCAATCATTTATTCTTTAATGCTGAGTGCGTATACTTGTACCCAGATGCAGTCATGCTGCATTGCAAATTGAAGAACAAATTAAACAGTTATTATATTTGCTTTACATTCATTTTCTTTCTGCCTACCCTTTTTTTATTATACTTTGAAGTAATAATCTGGACTATCAACATGGTTTGTAATACATACTTAAAGATATTTCATGCTTTTAATGAGACATACAGGGTATTTGAATAAATTATGTCTGACCATTTGAAAATATTACAGAAACCAAACCAAAAAAAAATCAGATGAAGAGTCACTGAACTTGAAATGTTAACCCTGCTTTCTTCCTACCGATGCTGCCAGACCTGCTGGGTTTCTCCAGTAATTCAAGATAATGGGAACTGCAGATGCTAGAGAATCCAAGAAAACAAAGTGAGGAGCTGGATGAACACAGCAGGCCAAGCAGCATCTCACGAGCACAAAAGCTGACGTTTCGGGCCTAGACCCTTCATCAGAGAGGGGTATGGGGAGAGGGAACTGGAATAAATAGGGAGAGAGGGAGAGGCGGACCGTCCTCTCTACCTATCTTGTTTTCTCTCCATCTTCAGTCCGATTCCCCTCTCTCCCTATTTATTCCAGTTCCCTCTCCCCATCCCTCTCTCTGATGAAGGGTCTAGGCCCGAAACGTCAGCTTTTGTGCTCCTGAGATGCTGCTTGGCCTGCTGAGTTCATCCAGCTTCACACTTCCTCCAATAATTTCTGTTTTTGTTTCGGATCTCCTATATCGACAGTTGTTTGTTTTATTTCAGCATTTGGAGACAACAATTCTTAAATGAGTGAAGTCAGATTTATGTCAAGTAATTCTTGATATTTCTGGTAAAGATTCAAATTGAACAGTATTTAAAGCATTTTACAATGTAAGCAAAATTACTAACCTGCCGAGGATTAGAAATGTAGCCTTCATTATCCAGTAAAATAGACGGAGCCTTCTTTGTGTGGATTAAGAAACAAAGAACTCACTATGTGCTGTTTGCCACCTGACAATGTTGCAAACTGTTTCATTGCTTGTTTCTTTTCTAATTAATTGTATATGCATTTCTGGTAAGTCCAGCGTTTGTTGCCCACCACTAATTGCTTTTGAGAGGATTTGCGATCCACCTCTTGAACTATTGAAATCTACATGATGTAGATATATCCAGAGTACCTAATCCTGCAATGGATTTTGCTAACGGCTTGCAATGCCATTTCAAAGAACACCAATATGGTCAATAATGGAATTATGTGAAGGCCAGACTAAATAAAGACAGTCGATTTCACTCCCTGAAGATCATGAGTTAACAAGGAGGGCTGTGAAACAAGATTTCATCGTCATTATTAATCAGATTAGCATTTTATTTCACTTTAGATGATAGGCTTAGACAAAGGATCTCGATCGGCGCAGGCTTGGAGGGCCAAAGGGCCTGTTCCCGTGCTGTAAATTTTCTTTGTTCTTTGTTCTTTATTCACACAATTTAAATTCCACCGACTGCCAAAGTGGGATTTGAACACAAGTTCCCAGGGCACTAACTTGGGCCTCTGGATTGTTAGCGCTGTAACATTATTGCTAAACCACTATTCTTAAAATTGATATTATTGCGACACTGGGGAATTCCTAAAAGTACAGCAAAAGAGCAGGCAATTGACTCCAACTGGACTGTGCATCATGCTCGCCTTCTCAATGTTATTTAATCCCACGCTATCAGCATAACTTTTAATTTGCTTCTCCCTTATGCTCCCAGTTAATGCACAGAGTCATAGCGACATACAGCACGGAACTAGACCCTTTGGTCTAACTTGTCAATGCCAACAAGATATCCTAAACAAGTCTAGTCCAATTTGCCAGCATTTGGTCCATAGCCCTCTAAAACCTTTCTGTTCACACACCCATCCAGACGCCTTTTAAATGTTGTAATTGTACCAGCCTCCACCACTCCCTCTGGCAGCTCATTCCATACATGCATCACCCTCTGTGTGAAAAAGTGGCCCCTTAAGTCCCATTTGTATCTTTCCCCTCTCACTTAAACCTAGCCCTCTCATTTTGGGCTCCCCCACCCTGGGGAAAAGACTTTCCCTATTTACCCTATCCACGCTCCTCATGGTTTAATAAACCTCTATGAAGTCACCCCTCAGCCTCCGATACTCCAGGGAAAATAGGTCCAGCCTACTCACTCCCTATAACTCAAACCCTCCATAAACATCCTCATAAATCTTTTCTGAACCCTTTCAAACGTCTCAACATCCTCCCTATAGCATCACCACTTTTCAAGTCAACCATTCTATGCAGCAGCATTTTTAAAATTTTCCTACTTTGTGGATGAAGATGTTTCCCTGAATTCTGTAGTAGATCTATTCATGGCTCTTGTATATTTCTCCCCCTGGAATTCTGCTCTCCCACAAAAATGTATATATCTTTGAGAAATGTAACTAAAGAGCCTCCAGTGAATGCGAGTGATCCAATAGATGTGTGCAGACAATTAGCTTTGTGAAAATCCAAATTTTGTCAATTTGTTTCTCAGTCTGATTTTAGGCTTTACCTAGTTTGAAATCAAAAATTCTTTCCAAGTCGATGAAAAATAAAAATTAGTGCAGAATACCACAAGCCTATTTTATGTTAGAGACTAAGACCCATTTACCCATTGCCTGCTGGAATATTGTTCCTAGACATTGAATGAGGTGATATGCTTGTGCACAAGATTTAAAACAATTGCTCAACAAATAGCTATGGAAACATCTTCTTGTTTTAATCATGGCGAAATGGAAATGAAACTAAATAATAAGATGTTGCACACCAGAACATGTTTCATACAAGTCTTTGCCCTGAGAAAACACCAGCAAATGATATAGAAAATAGCTCAGGTAACTGCAGATAATGAGGTTCCATTGTATTTCCCACGAATCTTTCTTTGATTAATGTTGCGACGTCTGCTTTAATAGAGAGAAACATTAGTGTAGCTTCTTTCTTCTATAAGGTAATCAAGAAGCTAGAAATAATGTATGATCCACACTCCCCTCTGTCTGGCGATGACAGTAATGATTGATGGATTTTGTACGTTAAGGAGGGATAGAGGTAGAGAACGCTCAGCCAGTCAGGGCAACATCCATGGGGAGAGGAAGGAATTTTTCATGTGGATGGCCTTTCTTCCAAACTGAATGATGTTACAGAAGAACAGCTGTTAAAGGGGAAGGAACAGAGCCAAGTGTATTGGGGCAGGGGATAATGAATGAATGGTGGCTGTTTAGATGAAAGATGGGGCGACTCGATGCTGGTGTAAGGCATAAGCAGCAATGGTGAGAGAAATATAATGAACAAAAGATAGACCTGAGATTCAGGGGATGTGTGAATGGTTACAGCAGAACAACAAAGGAACAGGGAAGCATGGAATATCTGTCTGGGCAGGAAAGTGCTAGTGGCCCAGAGGTATATAGCAGAAAACAGACAAGACCACTCATTTTGGCTGCAAGGAGTTTGCACGTTCTCTCCACGTCCTCTGTGTTCTCCGGTTTCCTCTCATAGTCCAAAGATGTGCAGGTTAAGTGGATTGGCCATGTTAAATGATCCATTGTGTCCAGGGATGTGCAGGCTAGGTGGATTAGTCGTGGTAAATATGGAGTCCTAGGGAACGGGTAGGGGGGGATCGGACTAGGTGGGATGATGTTCAGCCGGTTGATGTGGACTCAATGGGCTGAATGGCGTGTTTCCACTCTGTAAGGATTCTATAGTTCAATGAAGTGAAAGTATATTCCTTCCCCCCTCCAAAAACAAAAAGGATGAGCTTCTGAGTAAAGGACTGGAGGTAAAGTCTTTCAAACAGTGATGCTGTTGGGCTAGGAGATGGGCCACATAGCTTCCTTCACCTGCACCCTTCTTTGTGACTTAGTCATCTCACGTCAGAATATTATCTCATTGTGCCTTTCAGCCTGCTCCAGTTCATGATGAATTATTGGAAGCACACACAAGCTAAGTCATTAAAATATTGAAGACAAACAGAATTAGTGACTCTCTTGCTGCGGAGCAAACTCTGCAAACAGGCATTCTTGCTTACACGCTTTTTTACACAAACCTATTAACGTGAAGGAGCCCAGCTCATGTGGCACACCACATCAGATTGCTTATAGTCAGGTCCTCTTTATTAAGTGCTTTCTGAGCCACAGCGAGTTGGTCATCTGGGCCATGATGTAATCTGTCAGCACTGATAACCAATAATTACACTGATGCTTGCAGGCATCCATCAGGTTGGATTTTGTGCAGAACTGAAAACTATTAATGAAGGAGCCTTTACAGCCACACATTGAGAGAGACAAAATTCATCTTCCAAAGGGCACCATGATGTTCCAACAGGAGGCATAATGAACCAGTGTCTGATAGCACTTGTTTACAGATCAATCTTGTGTTTTTTTTAAACTTCTGCAAAAAAGGTTTCTTGAGAAAGTGCTATCGATGATTGGAGGCATTAATCAGAGCCCACGAATGGGCTGGCATGTAAGATTGGGAAAGATAATAGGAAAACTAATGCAATAAGAACCTTGCACTAATTACACAACATCAGCAAAGGTTTGGCCACCCTGTGATAATATTATTGCAGTGTGTGAGAAAAACAGCACCAGAAGTAAGCATTGCAAAGTCACAAAAGCCCTGCAGAGCAAGAGAGGCTTTTGTTTTTTCAAACAATCCAGAACAGCTGTAAGTAGACGAACTCCTGAAGTAAGTTTGTCAGCGTTGTATAACTCCTATTTTTTTTTCTGTGGAAAAACTGACTGAGCAGAATGAAATCATCCCAGACTCAGTCTGGTGGAATCCAGAAATCCAAGAAGAAAGTATAAACACATGACAGGATTTTGACCCCACAAATAGTAATTGGGTTAATTGTTTCCCAGTGCAGAATGATGGCTCCTTGAGTCTAGAAAAATTTGAAATTTAAATTCTTCCATTGTAGCAACAAACTCCATCCCCACGAGCTCATTATTAAATGGATAAGGTGATGCAAATTGTCTCTCCCATACTGAAGAAGGGACATTGGACTCAAAACATTACCTCTGCCCCTCGTGTTCCCTCCACAGATGCTTCTAAGCTTTCTGAGTTTCTCCAGAAATTTCTGTTTTTGTACCTCTCTCCTGCATTCTTTTTTTTCTCCCACTCTATCATTCAGGCTTTCTTTCCTTATTTATTCCCTCTTTTTTTCACTCCTCTTTCTTTCTCTTTCCTGTCATTAACTCAGTCTATCTTTCTTTCTTCTCCTCTTAATCAGTTTCCTTTTTTTAGTCATGGAGTTGAACAGCATGGAAACAGACCCTTCAGTCCAGCTCACATGCCGACCAGATATCTTAAATTAATATCGTCCCATTTGTTAGCATTTGGCCCATATCTTTCTAAACCTTCAACTATCTTAACATGGGGTTAAGAACTCAGATCGACCACAGTGCTGTAATGTTCTATGTTCTATGTTCTATAATTGTATCGAATGGTGGAAAAGGTTTGATGGGCCAAATGGCCTGCTCCGGATCCTTTTTCTTATGATCTGCAAAAAATAATTGGATGTGCAGGGCTGTGGATAGAAGCTGGAAAGAGAATATATGTTGGATAATTATTTCTCAACCAACATAGAGGTGATGGATTGACTGGCCTCCTCCTGTCAGTACCCCAACCCCATGAAATCATCTCCCAGTTGTCAATCTGCCATAGAAGACACCTCCTGCAAGTTTAGTTTTATCACCCTTACCATGTGGCCTCGCTACATATATGCAAGCGCTCGACAAGGGAACAAGTTTGATGATCTTAGCAACAATCATTTGATGTCTTACCACATGCCTGCTATCCATTTCCTATCTGAAAGATTTCTGCAGCAAACTAGGAACATCTTTACTCAATTAGGCATTAGGAAGCAAAGTCTGGCACCTCTCAGGAGGATTCAAGGCCGCAATATGAAATGGTAAGTTTATCAATGCTGACAGCAGCTATGCTTTTCGATGTTCACAGAATATGTGATGCGGACAACCAATATTCATAAAACTGCAGTCTTACACTGCTTCAAAAACGCCATTTCAACCAAAGTCGTGAAGAAGTGTTTATTTTTTAACTGCTCTGTCAAATATTTATTCAGCTGTTCTTTTTTGAAGAAAATCTTGAATTGAGCAAGAGTAAGTGATATACAATGCATTGAAGATGCAGTAAGCTTTAACGGAGAACAGCATATGACATTGTAGCACAACATACAGTCACGTCCTTCAAACTAACCGTCCTGCTCCCAATTACGAGTTACCGACTCCCACTTGTCCGTTGCCGCCTAATTCATCAGACAAGTACCAAAAAATGGTATTTGAATGGCATAACATTTAGCAATTGCACCTTTATCAGGCAGCGAACTGTCAGTTTACGCCCTAAACCAGGCACTTCAGTTCATGGTTCAGTCTGTGGATTGTCAAGCTTGGAGTGTCAAAGGCTTAATGTGATGCTCAACCAAGGCTTTCTCCTGTACATTCCTGAAAGAACTCTCAGAGAGCCCTATCTGAAAATTTTCTCTCCGCCCATTCAGGGTGGGGGCGAGTTCAGGGTAGGTTTGAGGCACAAACACGGGCGCAGTGCAGCAAAGTGGCTTCAGGGTAACAGGTCAGCTATAACCTAGTTGAATGGCAAAACGGGCTCAACCAGCCAAATACTCCAGCATTACTCCCCAAACACAGGCATCACCCCACCCCACATCTCTCCCCAAACACATCCCTCTTGCTTTACTCACTGAACACAGTCCTCCTGCATTACTCCCCAAACACAGCCCTCCTCCTGTACTCCCTGAACACAGTTCCCTGCATTATTTTCCTAACAGCCGTCCTGCAATATTACCCGAATGCAGTCCCCCTGCATCACTCCCTGAATGCAACCCTCCTGCATTGTTGGGCCCAAAAGGAACAAGAGATTTTCAACAAAGGCTTGATTGGGGCAGGAATACAAAGGTATTCTTTTGAGCTAAGATTCCTTGAGAGTTCAGCTACATCTGATCATGTCTGGAGTGGAGCATATAATGAAAGCAAAAATGAGGCCTTTATCTGTGATACGCTCATCCCCAACTTTCCTCCAGGTCCAAGTATAAATTTGAGCACTCACAGTGCTTGAAGGGCTGCAGGCAAAGTCAAATGAGATCAGCAATTTACAGGTAGGTGACTACATTTGAAGCTAAAAAAAAATACAATGGAGCTTGTTAACAGAGTGTGAAGCTGGATGAACACAGCAGGCCAAGCAGCATCTCAGGAGCACCAAAGCTGATGTTTCGGGCCTAGACTCTTCATCAGATAGAGGGATGGGGAGAGGGTTCTGAAATAAATAGGGAGAGAGGGGAAGATGGATAGAGGAGAATATAGGTGGAGAGGAGAGTATAGGTGGGGAGGTGGGGAGGGGATAGATCAGTCCAGGGAGGATGGACAGGTCAAGGAGGGGGGATGAGGTTAGTAGGTGGGAAATGGAGGTGCGGCCTGAGGTGTGAGGAGGGGATGGGTGAGAGGAAGAACAGGTTAGGGAGGCGGGGATGAGCTGGGCTGGTTTTGGGATGCAGTGGGGGGAGGGGACGAGCTGGGCTGGTTTTGGGATGCAGTGGGGGAAGGGGAGATTTTGAAACTGGTGAAGTCCACATTGATACCATTGGGCTGCAGGGTTCCCAAGCGGAATATGAGTTGTTGTTCCTGCAACCTTCGGGTGGCATCATTGTGGCACTGCAGGAGGCCCATAATGGACATGTCATCTAAAGAATGGGAGGGGGAGTTGAAATGGTTTGCGACTGGGAGGTGCAGTTGTTTATTGGGAACCGAGCGTAGGTGTTCTGCAAAGCGGTCCCCAAGCCTCCGTTTGGTTTCCCCAATGTAGAGGAATCCCCACTACAATGGTGCTTGTAACTCTTTGGTTGTAACAGGATGCAGATGTGAATGTTGGTACAATAGGCTTGATGGGCATGGAACCTGGCTGAGGTCATGACTCCAGTTCAAATCCCTAGCACCTCATCCAACCGGGCCTCAGACTGTTGGGCTCTCCATTCACTCTGAAAATTATCCTAGAACTTGGGAGAGGTGGAGGAAAGGGAGAGATTTCACTCGATGCTCCAAATAAGACTATGCCTCCCTTTCTGCCAAGGGGCCAAGATGTCAGCATTCAAAACATAATAGGCAATTTCATTTGAAACTTATGATAAGACTTAAGAGTAGAGATGTTTCTCTTGGTTGGGATGTCGTGAATCAAAGGCTGCAGTTTAAATGGAAGTACGATACCGTTTAGGACTGAGATAACGAAAAAAATATTATAACTGTGGATCTATGGAATTTTCTACCCCAGAGAGTTGTGAAAGCTCAGTCCTTAAGCATGTTTAAAGTAGAGGTTGGTAGATTCCTGATTACCCACAGTGTAACGGGTTATGGGGATAGTGGAAGTAAAAAGATTGAAGTATTCAATCAGCCATAATCATACTAAATAGCCAAGCGCACTTGGTGAGCTGAATGGCCTACTCCTGCCGTATGTTCCAATGGAAGAGGGGTACAGATGAGCCACAGAAGACACTGTCTGGGGAGCAATACAGGAGGACTGTGTTTGGGGAGCAATGCAGGAGGACTGTGTTTGGGGAGCAATACAGGAAGACTGTGTTTGGGGAGCAGTGCAGGAGGACTGTGTTTGGGGAGCAGTGCAGGAGGACTGTATTTGGGGAGCAATGCGGGAGGACTTTGTTGGGGAACAATGCAAGAGGACTGTGTTTGGGGAGCAATGCAAGAGGACTGTGTTTGGTGAGCAGTGCAGGAGGACTGTGTTTGGGGAACGGTGCAGAAGGACTGTGTTTGGGGAGCAATGCAGGAGGACTGTGTTTGGGGAGCAGGGCTGGAGGACTGTATTTGGGGAGTGGTGGAGGAGGACTGTGTTATTGGCCCCACTCCACAGGACTCTGTGGTGTTTCAAATCTTGGTCCCTAATGCAGAAGACACAAAGATCGTCCTGTAAAATGTCTGTCCCATTTTTCTGCCTCCAACCCTCTTAGTCAGTCAACAAGTACCCCATTTCCTTTCCTCCCCATCTAGTGAAGGACTAAAATTGAAAGAGGAAACACCTGAAAATGTGTTGTTGATGTGACCTTGTTCTGACCCTTGATTACCCCAGTGAGATCGAGGACTGCAGCTCACTGCGCCATATGTGCATTGGTGGACTTCTCATTCTGAGGCTTACCTCTAAAAGATGTCAATACTCTGAATGCATATTCTGAGTTTTCAACAGGCAAGTAGTGATGGGAGAATAATAATGAGCATGAATGGGCAATTGATGGAATGAAGAGAATTCATTATCCTTGTAGCTTGGAGGTGTTGTTACATAAAGTAGGTGTGAAGAGTTTGGCACAACCGGACATATTGAGATATTAATGCAATGTGACTGAAGGAAGCTTGGGTGGTATTAAAGGGAGGGGATGTACTGGAGCTTGCCAATGGTAATGTAGGCGGTAGATTGGATTGTAGCATCTTCACAACAGATGGCAAAGGCAGTCTGCCAAGGCAGCTTTTCACAGTCATTGTGTGCCAGAATCTCCAAATACAGGTGGTGGCCATCAAAGGTAGTTGAACTAAAGACATGAAAAGGTGGCAGCACAGGGCTGGCTGTTCTCTCAAGTAGAATTCCTTTGACTGAACATCACTACCAAGGCTGGCCATCTTCAGTTGCATTAGTGGTGACCATGGGGTTTCATAAATTGTTGTAAAGATCCACCCAGTTCATCAATGTAATTCAGAAATGGAAACCTGCCATCCTGACCTTGACTGCCCAGTGTAGTGATTGTTTCTTAACTGCCCTCTGAAATTGGCATGGCAAACCACTCAGTTCGAGGCCATTTAGGGGTGTGTCACAAATGCTGACCTTGCCAGAGACATCCACATCTTGTGAAACAGGTTGATGGGATAACTCCTTTTTGAGTCACTACAGAATGCGTGGTGAAGGTATTCCACAGTTCTTGTAGGTAGACTGTTCCAGGATTTTCATCCAGAGAGGAAGCAGAACCACCTGATTTGTAACAAGAATACCTTTTTCAAATAACCTTTTCAAATTGCTATCGCTCAAATTAAATTAATTTTCCCAACTTACTGGAAAGTAACAGTCTGGATTTACCTTAGCTGTGCTAGTTATTGTTACATAGACAGCGATATCTTGCCTTGATTAGCTTGCCCAGGGGCTTACAGTTTGAGCTTCACTGATCTTTCCGCATTGCTCACCCCCTTTACTTTTGGGTCCAGTTGAAGGGAGTGAGAAAGAAAGGAACAGAAAGCTACTTATCTAAAACACAAAAGACAATCTGCGAATGTGTTTGCAAAAGGAAACTAGCATGGAGATTTGCTAAGATGCATCACAGTGGTAATGGGACAAATAACACAAACTCCATGCCAGTTGAACATATGAAGCAGCACCATCAGTCAGCCATTCAGTCCCCTGCACCATTTTTAGAATCCCTACAGTGTGTAAGTAGGCCATTCAGCCCATCAAGTCCACACTAGCCCTTCGGAGAGCATCCTACCTAGACGCGTTCGCTTCATCATCCCTGTATTTTCCACCCTAGACAGCATAGACAATCCACCTAACCTACACGTCTTTGGACTGTGGGATGAAGCCAGCACAGACACAGGGAGAATGTGCAAACTCCACACAGACAGTTGTCCAAGATTGAAATCAAACTCAAGTCCCTGGCACTGTGAGGCAGCAGTGCTAACCACTGAGCCACCATAACACTGTGAAATGAGGCTGCAGCTAATCTTACCCTAACACCATTTTCTCTCATGATCTCTGTTTATTAAAGCCACATGGTGGGTGGTGGGGGGGGGGAGAGCGGAGGGTGTCACATGATGATGTGGTTTTGCGATGTTAACAACAAGGCTAATCGTGATACTGTGATAATGACATTAGTTTAATTAAGCAGATGACCAGGCTAATGCTCTTGAAGCATAGGTTCAAATCCCCATGCTAGCTGGCCCAATTAAATTTAGTTAATGTTATAGAATATACAGCTCCAATCAGGAATGGTAACCAATGCACAACTGTCAATTGTTGGAAAATGAAATCTGGTTCACTAATGTTTTTTAGGGAAGGAAATCTGTCATCCTTTAACGATCTGGCCGACATGATACCCACTGACGTTTGGCAGACTGTTGCCAGCTCTCAAAAGGGTTAAGGTGGACAACAGATTCAGACCCCTGCCAGTGGCACCTGTTACTCATGGAAAAGTGAAGGTAAAAGACAATAGGCCCAAAGATCCACTGTGAAAATTGAGAAGGGAATGTAATGGAAACTATGCCCAAACACCCAGGCCCTTTCTGATCCCTTTGAATGTAGCAATCAAGCATAACACAGATTTATTGGTACTGGCAGGAACACTATTTCATTAAAGGCATTCAAGAGGTAGCCTGCGTAAGGCAGAAGTCTTTAAGCTAAAGAGGCAAATTCCCTTGACAGTAACTTCCCAGAGTTGCAGCCTGTAGCCGTGCTTGTTCATAGGAAACAGGCACCACTCCTGACACCTTTTCACTGCTGTACTCAAGTGATAACCTGAATTTAACAAAACATGCAGCCCACCTTTAAATTGTAACCAGGCTTTGGAACTGCCTTCTACAAACGGCAGTGGATGCTGGATCAGTTGTTAATTTTAAACCTGGCATAGATATATTTTTGTTAAGCAAAGATGTTAAGGGATATAGGTCATACGTGGGTATACGGAGTCAGGCCACAGATCGGCAACGATGGGGGATTTCAATTCTGGGGGACACATTTTTAAGGTGAGAAGAAGGAAATTTATAAAAGACCCGAGGGGCAAATTTTTTACACAGAGGGTGGTTCACGTGGGGAATGAAATTCCTGAGGAAGTGGTGGATGCACAATTACAATGTTTAAAAGACATTTGAGTAAGTGGATTTGGAGGGATATAGGCTAGGAGCAGGTAGGTGGGACTAGTTTAGTTTGGGATTATGTTCAACATGGACTGGTGGGACCAAAGGGTCTGTTTCTGTGCTATATGACTCTTTGACTCTATAGCAGGTTGGATAGGCTGAGTGGCCTACTCCTGTTCCTGGCATCCACTGCCTCCACAGAACCACACCCCCACCCCCCACCCCAGCAATCATTCGCAATAACACATTTGTAAAGGGTATCTCTGTCTGTCAGTAAAATGTGTCAACCTGGTGTACCCTACCTGTAAGCTGTGTGTGCAATACCTACGTAGTGCTGTGACACTGCAGCTAAACTGTTAGATATTACCCACATTATCTTTGGTAATATTTTTGATTATTTTGTCAAGTGCTTTCAAGCTTTCCAGCTGTACTTCTAAGGATAGAAATATAATCATGCAATGGGAAGTAGGATGGAGAGGTGGTGTATTGGGGGTGGGAGCAGGAGGTCAGCACATTACCCAATGAACTTCGCTGCCACATTAAGCCAGTTGCAGTGTGCACAATGTTCTCTGATTCACGTAATCAACAAACTACATACAATCAAACACTATAGCGATGACAGTAGGGGACAGATCAGACAACAGCGACTTGTCTGAAGTTGTGTTCCTGCGCAATCACTGCCTTAGTTTAAATGTAAATTTGAAAACATACAAGGCTGTGCGCGATGAGTGAAATAAAAGGGTTCCAAAAACGAAAAATCATTTTCTTTTCATGTGTCAGCTGGCAAATATCATGTACCCTTCCCAAGCCAGAGATTTTTTTTCTAATCAATTGTCTCTCAGTTTAGATATTCTGCAGTGGTACACAGTAATTTAAATGTAAAACCAGCCTGTGGTCTGGAGGCTTATTTTTAACTGTATTCTATGCCTCAGTGACTTTAATTTTATGATTTTACATTTAGTCGTGTAAGCAAATTTGATTTTATAGACTCGTATAAAAATGCTCCCTAGGCAAATTGTACTGCAAATTTCAATAAAAGCAGTAGAATATTACACCAATAGCGATGATAATTAGATGAACAGTTCTATTTAGATGCTCAGTAGTCTGAAAAATGACATTGCCAAAACGGTGAAATGGTCTTCATGAGGCACTCGACGACAGTACTTTGGCTCAGCGGTCATTTCCGTGCAGAATAAATGCTAGGTCTTTAGCTCCCTGTATTGCTGCCAAAGGAACATTGTGACAAATCCCACTCAGTGAAGGTGACCTTCATTGTACCAAGAGATGGCTCAGAACTCACAGAGTTGAGAAGCAGTGACTGAACAGGTTATTTGATTTGGAGTGCAATGTGCTACACAGTCCGCAGAATCAAAGAATTTTTACAGTGCATGAAGATGCCATTCAGCTGATATGAGTATGAGTATGGATCACCATTCCTCTGCCACTTCCCTGTAACCCTGCACATTGGTTCTATTTAATCATCTGAAGGTCTCTTGAATGCCTTGATTGAGCCTTCCTCTGCCACATACCCAGGCAGCTCATCCCAGATCCATGTGAAAATGACCCCTTTTGCAAATCATCTTCAGTCTTTTGCCCTCCTATTCCTGATCCTTTTATGAGCAAGAACAGTTTCTCCTCATCTGCTGCATCCAGACCTCTTTCAATTTTGAGACCGTCATTCAAACCTTCTCTCCATCTTTCCGTCCCCAAAGAAAACAGTCCCGAGTTCTCCAATGTGTCCTCAGAACTGCAGATCATCATCCCTGGAGTCATCCTGGTAAACTTCCTCTGCACTCTCTACAATGTTCCTATGTTGTGGCATCCCACGTAAAATCACTGAAGAAGGTATGGGGAATCCCTATAGGATTGTTGCCAGAAGAGAGCAATGATGGCATTCAGGAGGGAGGTGGAAGGATGGGTCTGAGCAGACTTGGAACTCTCTTATCCAGAGGAAGAGAAGTTGCTCATACTGACATGGTCAAAGTCTTTG
Organism: Stegostoma tigrinum; assembly: GCF_030684315.1. NCBI lineage: Eukaryota > Metazoa > Chordata > Chondrichthyes > Orectolobiformes > Stegostomatidae > Stegostoma > Stegostoma tigrinum. The sequence continues at coordinate 124,780,086 of NC_081356.1, read as the reverse complement.
AAATTCTGAAGCAGTTTCATCAAGCGGAATCTTGGGATGCCAGGGCTGTCATATAAAAAGAGATTGGATCAGTCAGGATTAAATTCGCAGAGAGGGGAATCTCATAGAAGTCAATAAAGGAATAAGAAGGATATTCCCAATGACCAGGGAGCTCATAATCAGGGTTCACAGTGTAAGGATAAGGGGTAGGCCATTTAGGACTGAGATGAGGAGATATCTATCCACCCAGAGAGTGGTGAGCCTGTGGAATTCTCTGCCACAGAAAGCAGTAGAGGCAAATACATTGAAAGTTTTCAAGACGGAGATGGGTATAGCCCTTAGGTTTACAGGGATCAAAGAAAGAAAGTGGGAACAGGTTTCTGAGTTGGATGCTTAGCCATGATCATATTGAATGACAGAGCAGGCTCAAAGGTCAAATGGCCTACTCCTGTTCTTATTTTCTATATTTCCAGGTGGAGAACATGTTCAGCTTCATGTCACCTAATTTAGGTGAACAGGCATCTACTGAAATCCCAACCAAAGAGAATACGTTAGTGATGACCCTTCTCACTGAACAACAACTGGAAACTCTCACCTCTCTAATTTCACATCATGACTCTACAATGACTGAAAAAGAACTGGGGGCACCTACAAATTATGCCAAGCAGAAAAATATGGTGCTGCCGAACTGGGCACTCAAAAACTGAAACACAATGTAACAAAAAGTGACGAGGCCAGGTCACTGAATATATTCAAGAAAAAAATAGTTACATCCTTAGATTTTAAAGGCATCAAGAGATATGGGAGAAAGCAGGAATTGAGACAGGAGATCAGCCATGATCAACCATTAAATGGTGGAACAGGTTTGAGGGGCAGAGTGGCCTACTCCTGCTCCTATTTTCTGTTTCTAAATCAAGTTGGGAATTCAGGATGACCTTCTTTTCTCTGGGACTACTTCGAATGTGGAGGTTATTAATGCTTTTCAAGAGAAACCGTATACATACGTGAGGGTATAGAGAGAAACTAATAGCAGGGTCTGTTGATAGGGTTAGATGAAGAAGGTTCACATGGAGCATTAATATTAACAACTTGTATTTTTGAAGGATCTTTACTGCACCAAAGCATGCAAAGGCACATTATTAGCTGAGAAGGAGAACTAGAGAGAGACAGAGAGGCTTAGTGTGGGAATGTTGGAGAATTAAGCAGCTGAAGGTACCACTGCCAGCAGTGGACTAATTAATTCTGACAAGAACCAGAATTACTGAAATATACATATCTTGAAGGCTTGTAAGGTGGAACAAGTTTGCAGAGATAGAGAAATTTGAGGCCGTGGAGGTCTTACAAACAAAAACGAGAATTCTAAAATTAAGCCACTGCCTACCTGGAAATCAAGACAAATCATTGAATAGAGATAGTATTTCATAGAATCCTTACAGTGTGGAAACAGGCGATTCAGCCCAACTAGTCCATACCGCCCCTCAGCAAAGCATCCTACCCAGACTCATTCCATTCCCCCTGCATTTCTCATGTCTAACCCAAACATCCCTGGACACTGTGGGCAATTTAGCATGGCCATCCACCTACCCTGCACATCTTTGGCCTGTGGGAGGAAACCGGAACCTCTAGAGGAAACCTACACTGACATGAGGAAAGCATCCAAACTCCACACAGACAGTCACCCGAGGATAGACTCGAACCTGGGTCACTGGTGTTGAGAGGCAACAGTGCTAGCCACTGAGCCAGTGCCACCCAATGAATGAAAAACGATTTGGCCTGAATATGAACATACAGGCAGCAGAGGTTTGCATAACCTCAGGTAAATGAGCTTAGAAAATTAATAAATAATCAAAGGATAAAAGAAGGAGAGGAAATAAATAGTACAACCATCACTACAGAAAAGCTACGAGGGAAAGTTAAGGGCAGTATGGTGGCTCAGTGGTGAGCACTGCTACCTCACAGCACCAGGGGCCTGTGTTTGATTCCACTGGGTGACTGTCTGTATAGAGATTGCACACTCTCTCTGTGCCTGCATGTGTTTCCTCCAGGTGTTCTAGTTTCTTCCCATGGGCCAAAGATGTGCAGGGTAGGTCGATTGGCTATGCTAAATTGCCTGGAGCATTCAAGGATGTGTAGATTTAGGTGGATTATGAGAAATAGATCTGGGTGGGATGCTCTGAAGCTCAGTGTGTACTAGTTGGGCTGAAGGGCCTGTTTCCACATTGTAGGGATTCTGTGATGAAAACTAATGGGGTTAAAGAACCAATTAGACACTTGCATCTGATAGGATACACCCTAGGATATTAGAAGAAGGATCTACATAAATAGTAAATGTACTGCTAGTAATCTTCCAAGAATAAATAGATTCTGAAAAAGTCCCATGTGATTGGAAAGCTGTGGGTGTGAAATTTTATTTAAAGTGGAAAGAAGACAAAAAAACAGGCAATTATAGACCCTTTAATAGCTGTTATTGTGATAAATTATTATAGTCTATTATAAAGGATGTAACAGCAGACCGTTTAGAAATACATGATATGATTAAACAGATTTAAAGTGTACTAGAATTCTTTGAGGAGGTAACAAGCAAGATAGATAGAGGGGAAACAGTAGATGTCAATATCTTGGATTTTTAGAAGATATTTGATAAAGTACCACACACTCGGCTCCTTAATGAGACAAGAGCCCATGATATTGAGGATAATTTTTTAGCATGGATGGAGCATTGACTAACTAATAGAAAGTTGGGATGGGGAGAGGAGCATATACAGGATTGCACCTTGTAACTTGTGGAATGCCACACGGATCAATGCTGAGGCCTGAATTACTTGCAACGTATATTAATAACTTGGATGAGAACATCGACTTGCGATAGTTAAATTTGCAGAAGATACAAAACTAGCTGACAAAGCACCCAGTGAGGACGGCACAAAGATTCAGCAGAGGGATATAGAAATGTTAACCGAGTGGGCAAAAACTTGGCAGAAAGAATATTGAGGATTGAGAAAAAATTTTAATCAATAAGGAAACAAGGATTATGAGGAAAAGGCAAGAAAGTGAAGTTGAGGATTGGGGATTATTGGATCACCATCATCTTATTGAATAGTGAAACAGACTCGATGGGCAGAATGGTCTACTTCTGGTCCTACATTTTTTTTGTCTACCAGTCTAATAGAAATAGCAAATGTGTAATGGGCCAAATAGTCTCATCTATGCTGTTTGATTCTACCTATTAATCTCAGGTCAAATGCTTGTCCTGCAATGCACAAATGTGTATAGGGCCAATACCCAAGATCTTTTCCCCAGGGTAAGGGAGACAAAAACTAGACGGCGTGGGTTTAAGATGAGAGGAGAAAGATATAATAGGGACCTAAGGGGCAACATTTTCATGCAGAGGATGGTACGTGTATGGAATGAGCTGTCGGAGGAAATGGTGGAGGCTGGTACAATTACTACATTTAAAAGAAACTTGGATGTGTACATGAATAGGACAGGTTAACAGGGATTTCAGCCAAATGCTGGCAAATGGGACTAGGTTTCTTTAGGATAGCCGGTAGGTATGGCTCTATGGCTCTATGTCAGACTGACCATGTCTGAGTGGATATTCTTTATGGATTAGGATTACCAATCTACAATTATAAGAGTGCAGTTAACATAGCAAAACATTTCATGGTGCCACACAGCAGCATTAGCAAACAGATGATGGCACCAAACCACGTATATTTACCCTTTGTGAACTCAATACAGACTCAAATACAAGAGGCAAACATCATACTGCAGCAATACCTGGAGCACAGTGTTGGGTTTTGGACAACCCTACTGACCTTGAAAGAAGTGCCTCATAGATTTACTGGAATGGTATATTGAAGGGTTAAGCTACAAGGATAAACTGAACCTGTGTTCCTTTGAATTTAGAAGACAAGGGGAGATTTAATCAAAGTTTACAAGATATTAGGAGGAGCTGTCACAGTTGAGATGGAGAAACTATTTTTGCTGGACAGAGAATGTAGGGCCGTAAGGCACGGATTAAAAATTAAAGACAGTAACTTGCAGAATTGAGATTTAGAAATATTCTATACACTAAGGGTGGTAGAAATTTGAAAATATCTTCCACAAATCTCAATTGATGTTAGATCAATTGTTGATTTTAAATCTGACATTGATAAATTCCTGTGATCATGAGGTATTAAGGGATATGGGGCAAGGTGAGTTTATGGGGTTAGCCACAATTTGGCCAGGATCTCCTTAAATTGCAGAACGGGCTCAAGGGACTCCTATATTAATATCTCACACCCACTGATGAAAAATTCAACTACGTAAGCACTTAAGAAGATAAACAAAGTTATTCCTCGCATTCGTAGCTGACAAGAATTTTAAGCTGAGTGTATTGCTTTGAGCGTGCATTCTGCTCTTTAAAATGTATTAGTTTAAAGCTAACCTGCAGGGACTAAAACTGGAAATTGTTTGAGAGTGTTGAATTCATAATACTCAGCAATTATTAAGAGAGAAATTGCATGGTCCATCTATTATCATTTCATCCACTCCAACAACATTGCATTGTAAATAGATGTAATTTTGAGTTTCCAAATGTACAGTTCATGAAGGGTGACATTTCTAAACCCTCAATAAGTGGCACAATGTACGGAACATTTTACATGTACAAAAGTATTAACTTCATTATGGGGCAGTCTTTCTTTGCATAAAAAGCATAGGCAGTTGTCTATGTATGCTGACTTGGATGATATGAAACAGCATAATATTTACTAGAATCGTGGAATCATACAGTGTAGTAGGCCCTTCAAATCATCAAGTCTGTTCCACCAAAGCTGCACTAAATTTACAGTAGTCCCATTGGGCGAGACAGTGGCTCATTGGTCAGCACCAGGGACACAGCTTCAATTCCAGTCTTGGGCGATTGTGCGGGGTCTGCACATTCTACCTATGTCTGCTTGGGTTTCCTCCGGATGGTCCCGTTTCATAGAACATAGAACATAGAACAATACAGCACAGAACAGGCCCTTTGGCCCTCGATGTTGTGCCAACCTCTGAACTAATCTAAGCCCCTCCCCCTACACTATCCCATCATTATCCATTTACTTATCCAAAGACTGTTTAAATGCCCCTAATGTGGCTGAGTTAACTACATTGGCAGGCAGGGTGTTCCACGCCCTTACCACTCTCTGAGTAAAGAACCTGCCTCTGACATCTGTCTTAAATCTATCACCCCTCAATTTGTAGCTCTGCCCCCTCGTACAAGCTGACGTCATCATCCTCGGAAAAAGACTCTCACTGTCCACCCTATCTAATTCTCTGATCACCTTGTATGTCTCTATTAAATCTCCTCTTAGCGTCCTTCTCTCCAATGAGAACAGACCTAAGTCCCTCAGCCTTTCCTCATAAGACATTCGCTCCAGACCAGGCAACATCCTGGTAAATCTCCTTTGCACCTTTTCCAATGCTTCCACATCCTTCCTGTAGTGGGGTGACCAGAACTGTACACAATATTCCAAGTGAGGCCACACTAGCGTTTTGTACAGTTGCAGCATGACATCATGGCTCTGGAACTCAATCCCTCTACCAATAAAAGCTAACACACCATAAGCCTTCTTAACAGCACTATCAACCTAGGTGGCAACTTTCAGGGATCAATGTACATGGACACCAAGATCCCTCTGCACATCCACACTACCAATAATCTTTCCATTGACCCAATATTTTGCCTTGCTATTATTCTTCCCAAAGTGAATCACCTCACATCTCTCTGCATTGAACTCCATTTGCCACCTTTCAGCCCAATTCTGCAGTTTATCCAAGCCTCCCTGCAACCTGCAACATTCTTCCACACTGTCCTCCACTCCACTGACTTTAGTGTCATCTGCAAACTTACTAACCCATCCACCTATGCCTGTGTCCAAGTCATTTATAAAAATGACAAACAGCAGTAGTCCCAAAACAGATCCTTAAGGCACACCATTAGTAATCGGACTCCAGATGAATATTTTCCATCAACCACCATTTGTTGCTTTCTTCCAGAAAGCCAGTTTCTAATCCAAACTGCTAAATCTCCCTCAATCCCATGCCTCCACATTTTCTCCAATTGCCTGGTTTCCTCCCACGTTGGCCAAGTGAATTGTCCATCGTGTCCAGGGACATGTTGGCTAGGTGGGTTAGCTATGGGAAATGTGGAGTCACAAGGACAGGCTAGGGATGTTGGACTGATGCCCTTTGGCAACTCAGTATGGACTGGATTGGCTGAATGGCCTGCTTCCACATTGTAGGGATTCCATGATCGTATTTTCAAACACTAGGGTCATAGCCTTGATAGTAATGACCTTTTGAGTGCTCACCTAAGTTATTTTTTAAAAGTTTTTCAGGTTTTCTGTCTTGACTACCCTCTTAGGAAATGTATTATGTGCCCTTACCACCCTCTGGGTGAAAATAGCTTTCCTCAGATCCCCTCTAACCCACCTGTCTTTCACTTTAAAACTGTGTCCCATTGTTATTATCCATTCCCCTGATAATCTGTTACAAATCTTTAGGTCCTTCCTTAACCTTCAGTGTCCCAAGGAAAACAACCTGCATTTCTTCATAGTTAATGAAAACACGTGCATACCCCTTTCATTTTCATTGCTCTACCTTACATTTTCACTTTTTTCACCACTGTACTGAATGCATTCTTTCCTTTTTGACTCAGTCTGATTTTATTTGTTCTGGTTTTATTTGTTCATGCTACAATGTCATCACCTTTACCCACTGACCTGTCCCAGCCCGTACCTTGAAATTTATTCCACCCTTCCTTGTTCTTCAGGTGAAGGAAAGTGATAAACGCATGTAGCACATTGTCTGCGATTTTGATTATGGTGGGAGTTCAGACGTCTTGTTTTTGTCTGAGAATTTCCTCACCCTTCCGTTAAATTCTCATGCAGCATCTTCCAAGTATCTGTTGCATCCTTGGCAGTGAGACAAAGAAAGTGGTAAAATGCACAAAGAATGCACAGCAAGATTTATTGGAGCAGACCATTTTGGAGTATGGCTTGTTCAGAAAGTGTTTGGAAGACTAAAGCCATCTTAGACAGAAAGGTTATTAGAAAGTCAACACTGTTAGGCGAGAAAAGAGATTGAACGTGGGGTGTCAGAGATGACATGAAATTACATCTTGACATCTGGTTATATTTCATGGTATCAAGGAATCCCACCACAAAGGAGGATGCCATTAGGCCCATCATGCCCATGCTAACTCTGTTAAAAAAATACTATCAAGTTATTTCCACTCTCCTGCCTTTTTCCCAGAGCCTTGATGTTTCCCCCAAAGAAAAGCTTACAAATGAACCTGTTTCCAACAGCCTTACAGGCAATGAATCAAAATTGTAACCACTCACTAAAACATTTTTCCCCCCTATATTATCTTAAATCTGTGTTCTCTGGTTACAGGCCTGGCCAAAGTGGTAACAGCTTCTGTCCTATTTACTCCATGAAAACTTCCCACAATTTTGATCAAATCTGCCATTTAACAAATTATCCAGCTGCTCCCAATGAAGGGGGCCCTTGAGTTACAAACATCTGAGTTATGAATGCAATCCCATATGTGGTTGTGATTTTAAAGACCCAACATACAAATATTTCTTATACTTACAAACGGCTGTTTTCAATTCATAGGATCTCTACAATGTGGAAGCAGGTCATTCAGCCCAACTGATCCTCCAAAGAGCATCCCACCCAGACCCAAACCCCTATCCCATTCCCATAACCCTGCATTTCCCATGGCCAATCCACCCGGCTTACACATCTTTGGATTGTGAGAAGAAACCAATAGTGTCACAATAGTGTTCAATGAGATACGGTAGGAGTGAAGTAAATACACCAGTATAAACCGTTTGGTCAAATCTGTTTCCAACCTGCAAAATGCTGCCTTTATTTTAAAAGAAAGTTCATTCATGAAATGTGGGCTTTGCTGGCTGAGTCTGCATTTACTTCCCCTCCCATGTTGCCCTTGAGAAGGTGGTGTTGAGCTGCCATCTTGAAGTACTGCTGTTCATATGCTGGCCAACAATGTCATGAGGGAGGGAATTCCAGGATTTTGACCCAATGGCAGTCAAAGAATGGCGATATATGTTCCCTGTTTAATTACCCATTTAATTACAATTTGCATGATTCTCCTGTGGTTGTTATTTTAACATTGGAGTTAATACTGTTGAATCTTGTGCTTCCCTGAAATTTGAAGAAATCACACCTCTAGACAATATTTTAAATCAAATGCATTTTTCCAGATCTCTACATGTGGACAGACTGATGCTTTGTTGCTTTGGTCCTGACTGTAGTGCATCTGTGAATGATATGATATGCTGAATATATACATGAATACATAGAATCCTAGCATTATTACAACACTCAGGAAGGCCGTTCAGCCTGGTCTGTGTGATCTGAATGAGCAACTCGCCAATGCAACTCCTCTGCCTTCCCCCATAATCCTGCACATTTCCTTTTCAGATAATCGCATTCCCTCTTAAGTGCCTTAATTGAATCTGCCTTCACCACACTCCCAGGCAGTGCATTCCACATCCTAACCATTCCTGGCTAAAAGAAATGGTTCTTTGTCATGTTGCAATTTGTTTCTCCTGTCAATTCCCTTAAATCTGCGCTCTCTGGTTCTTGTCTCATAGAAATATAAACACAATAATCTAAATCCAAGTCACATTGGAATAATATAGCAATGTAACAAAACCATTTTAATTTAAACAAATCAGTAAATTCTTTGGGACAAGTCCTGGCTTCACCTTCAACACCCCATAACCAGTGAAAGATCAAGCAAGCTAAAAATTGATACAGGAATTACGAATGATTGCATTCATAAGTCAATGTGCTACTCAGTGGATTCTCACACTTGATGCTTTACCCAAACAGAAAAAGTGATAAGCCTAGCATAGTAAGACCCTGGAGGTGAGCTGGTAACCAGGAAAAATGTTGATTCTTTGGCGAAGTTAATTCAGTGAATGAGTTCTTGCCTTTTTCCCTCTACAATCCATTAAGAAAATGAGAAACGATTTATCTGAAGTTACTAAGTGTGTGGGTGTAATTTCACAATTTGCTCTATAGGCTGCCTGTACTTTCTCCATGAATCGAACCACAGCATTTCATTATCTGTCAATAAAATGAAAATGATAACGCTTTGATTAAACTTCTGTTTGACCTAATTTCCCGGTAAAACCATCACAGATAAAAATGTCATAAATTTGGTCCCTGATGAGAGCAGCAGGTTTGCAGCATTGTGAAATGGTTGCCTTGTCACGGGACAGGTGTAAGCGAGAAGAAAAATAAAAAGGTCATTCATGCTATGCTCTTCATGTACAGGCAGATTCAGGCAGATGTAGGATCAAAGAAATAGATTCAGTTAATTAGATAACCCATCTACTGGAAGAGATGCTTCAGATCAAATGCAACTTTATTTTGTCCAAGAAAAACAATCACATGCAGATGGAATAGACTGTTCTGGATTCGAGTTCAACAATTTTTGGACTTGAACACCTTTGCCAATCCTTTCCCCCACCCCACACACCAGGCATTGTCACCACATGGGCTGCCACCACACACAACTCATTGACATCCACCTATAGTCCCCCATTAGCAGCTATTTCACGCCCAGACTGACCTTTAACTACTCCTTTGTCTGTCCAACTGTTTTTAGCTCCCTTTGATCTCTAGCTTCAGGTCACAGATTGACCTCAAGCCAAGGAATCCTCAGGAAGTGACGACTAGAATGGAGTTGTTGACTTGCTCACCGAGCCAGTGAGTTTGATTACAAACGTTTCGTTACCATACTAGGTAACATCATCAGTGCACCTCTGGTGAAGCATCAGTGTTGCGTCTCACTTGCTATTCATGTGCCTCAGTTTGCTGGAGTGGGTGGCATCACTTCTGGATTTGTTTCTTAGTGGTTGGTATATGGGGTCCAGCTCTACATGTTTGTTAATGGAGTTGCAGTGCCAGGCCTCCAGGAATTCTCGTCCATGTTGTTGCTTGGCTTGTCTTCAGATGGCTACAATGTCCCAGTCTAATTGGTGTCCCTCTTTGCCCACATGCATTTTGATAGTTGGTCATGTCTCTTGGTAGCTAATTGGTGTTCATGAAACCTGATAGCTAGTTTCCTTCCAGTTTGCCCTATGTAAGGTTTTTGACAGCCTTTGTGTGGTATCTTGGAAAGAATTTTGGTACTGTTAGTTGTGGTTTAGAATCATAGAATCACTACAGTGCGTGGAAACAGGCCCTTCGGCCCAACAAGTCCACACTGACACTCAAAGCACTCCCCCACCCATCCCCCTAATCTACACATCCCGGAACACTACCGGCAATTTAGCTTGGCCATTCCATCTCACCTGCACATCTTTGGACTGTGGGAGGAAACTGGAGCACCCGAAGGAAACCCACACAGACATGGAAAGAATATGCAAACTCCACACAGTCACCCAAAGGTGGAATTGAACCTAAATCCCTGGCGTTGTGAGGAGCAGTGCCAACCACTGAACCACGGTGTTGGAACATTTATTCTCATCAGTGGCTATCATAGTGTAGATGTCGGTTTGTGAGCTACCATGATTCCTGGGTGGTGTATTAATGACAAAAAGCAGGAGGCCCACCACTGATCCTTGCAGCACAACACTGGTCACAGACCTCCAGTCCAAAAAAATACAACCCTCCGCCAACATGTTCTGTCTCCTGCCTTCAATCCAATTTTGTACCCAAATGGATAGCTGTCCTTGGATTCCATGTGATCTAACCTAGAGTTCATGAAAATTGGGGGCGAAAACTCTTTGTAATCGGGTGGGGGGCAAAGTATTCTGATGGTCATCTCAGATATGTCCTTAATGTATGGTAGGGTGACTAGTCTGTCTGGACATGTTTTGTCTTTCTGTTATGTAGGTATCGGCGGATTACGCTTTTACACTTTGGCTGCAAGCTCAGCGAGCAAGTCAATAACTGTATCAACAGCCGAGCTACAAATCTTCCCAAATACCTTGGAGTAGAATGCAATTAAGTTCACAATAAAAGATAAAGTGAATGTCAGAATGAATGATATTAAATCACTTCACTAGAATGTTCATTAAGTGAAATAATTCTGGTCAGGCAACCCTTCAGCAGTGAATTACTTTCTGAATAGGTGTGAATGAGATATGTCAAAGCCAACTATTTTAGAATGTAAGATAACAAAGTGTGGGGCTGGATGAACACAGCAGGCCAAGCAGCATGTTAGGAGCACTAAAGCTTTCCTAAGATGCTGCTTGACCTGCAGTGTTCATCCAGCCCCATACTTTGTTATCTTGGATTCTCCAGTATCTGCAGTTCCCATTATCTCTGATCACAATTTTAGAATGGGCATAGTTCTAGAATGAACATAGAGATACTGTAATAGAAATTAGGACCAGGGATAAGCTGGTGAGCCCTTTAAGCCTCACCTACCATTCTATATGATTATGGCTGCTATCCTATCTCAATGCCATATTCCTGTTTTCTACCCACAATCTTTCAAATCTAAAAGCTTATCTCTTCCTTGTATATATTCAGTCAGTTGGTGTCCACAACCTTTAGTAGTTGAGAATTCTACAGGTTTACAACCTTTTGAATGAAGAAATGTTTCTTCATCTCAGTCCTAAAGGATTTACCCTTATCCCAAGGCTGGGTCCCCCGGCTCTAGATTCCACAACCAGCAAAACCAATCTCCTTGCATCTAGTCTGTACAGCTCTGTTAGTATTTTAAACATTTTAAACCAGGTCCACTCTCATCCTTCCAAATGCTAGTGAACACAGGCCTACTTGAATCAATCTCTCCTTACACAATAGTTTTGCCAGACCCACTATTGGCCTAATGAACCTCTGCAGCACTCCATCTTGCAAATAATCTCTTACATACATGCACTGTGTTTCGTTTGGAAATAGAGTACCTCAGTAAGTCAGCATGGTGCCTGAGCATTATGCAATCATCAGCGAGCATCCCCACTTCTGACCTTATGATGGAGGGAAAGTCATTGATGAAGCAGCTAAAGACGACTGGTCCTAGGAACACCTGCAGGAAGGTCCTGGAGCAGAAATGACTGACATCCAACAACTCACAACCTGCTTCCTTTACACTCGGGAGAAAAGAGTTTTTGCCCCCAATTTTCATGAACTCTAGGTTAGATCATATGGAATCCAAGGCCAGCTAGCCATTTGGATACAAAATTGGGTTGAAGGTGGGACCCAGATGGTGCTGGCAGAGGGTTATATTTTCTTGGACTGGAGATCTGTGATCAGCGTTGTGCCACAAAGATCAGTGGTGGGCCTCCTGCTTTTTGTCATTTATACATGTAAGAGGTATGGTTAGTAAATTGTAGATGACACCAAAATTTGTGGTGTAATGGACAGCCATTTTTGGAATACTGCATTCAATCCTGATTCTTCCTGCTGTAGGAAAGATGTTGTTAAACTTGAAAGGGTGCAGATAAGATTGACAAAGATGTTGCTAGGATTAGAAGTTTTGAACTATAGGGAGAGGCTGAATAGGCTGGGACTATTTTCCCTAGAGCGTCAGAGGCTGAGGGGTGACCTTATAGAAGTCATGAGGGGCATGGACAGGGTGAAGAGCAAAGGCCTTTTCCCCAAGGTAGGGTAGTTCAAAACTAGGCAGCATGCATTTCAGGTGAGAGGGGAGGGATTTCAAGGGGATTAAGGGGCAATTTTTGCACACAGAACGTGGTGCTTGTATGGAATGAGCTGCCAGAGGAAGTAGTGGAGGCAACATTTAAAAGGCATCTGGATGGGTATATGAACAGCAAGGGTTTAGAGAGATATGGGCCAACTGCTGACAAATGGAACTAGATTAATTCAAGATATCTGATAGATATGGACGTGTTGGACTGAAGGGTCTGTTTCCATGCTGTAGAATGCTCTGACTCTATGACTCGATGGCTCTATATTTTGCTAGGACTCCTTTATGCCACACTCAGCCAAGTGTTGCCTTGATGCCAAGGGCAGTCACTCTCACCTCCCCTCTGGAAGTCAGTGCCTTTGTCTATGTTTGAATGAAGGCTGTAATGAGGTCAGGAGCTGAATGGTGTTGATGGAACACAGACTGTGTGTCACTAAGTAGGTTATTGCTGAGCAGGTGCTTCTTCATAGCACAGTGATGATCCCTTCGAGCATCTCACTGATGATTGAGAGTAGACAGATGGGGTGACAATTGGCTAGGTTGGCCTTGTCCTGATTTTCATGCACAGCACATACCTGAGCAGTTTTCCGTACTGTCAGGTAGATGCCAGTGTTGTGTCGAGCTGGAAGAGCTTGGCTACAGGTGCAGCATGAACTGGAGCACAAGCTTTCACTACCGTTGCTAGAGTCTTGTCAGGGCCCAAAGCCTTTGCAGTGTCTTCAACTATTTCTTGAAATCATGTGAAGTGAATCGAATTGGCTGGAAACAGGAAATTGTGATAGTGGGGACCTCTGGAGGAGGTTGAGCTGGGTCATCCACTCAGCACTTCTGGATGAAGATTTTTGCAAATGCTTTGGCCTTATCTTTTGCACTGATGTGCTGGGCTCTTTCAGCATTGAGGATTGGGATATTTGTGGAGCTTCCTCCCCCAGAGAGTCTTTTGATTATCCCCACTGATGACTGGATCTGTCTAGACTGCAGAACTTAGACCTGATCCCTTGGTTCTGAAACTCGATGCCATCTATGACTTGCTGCTTATGCTGTGTGGCATGCAAGTAGTCCATGGTAGCTTCACCAAATTGACACCTCACATGTGCCTGTGCTGCTACTGGCATGCCCTCCTGCACTTTTCATTGAACAAGGGTTGATCCCTGGCATAGTGGGAGTGATCGGGCATGGGACATGCTAAGGCAAATCTCATGCCCTCTCAGATTGCCTTCAGATAGAATTGTACTGTTGCTAATTTTCCACAATGCCTCAAGGGTACCCAGTCACGAGTTGCTAGATGTGCTCAGAATATATCTCCCTTAGCACAGTGATAATGCCACACAATGAAATGGAGGGCATGCTTATTACAAAGAAAGGGCTTTATCTCCCCATCAGTCACTCTTCCGATACTGTCATGGACAGATGCAGCTGTGGCTGGCAGATTGGTTAGTACAAGGTCAAATATGCTTTCTCCCTTTACTGGTTCCCTCACAACCTGCCAAGGACCCTATCTAGCAGCATTGTCCTTAAACCCAAGCTCTGGAATTTCTACCTCAGTTCCCCCCTTTCAAGTCTTTTTAGAACAGATCTCTTCATTCAAGCTTGTAATCACCTGCCCTATCGTTACCTTGCATGATTTAGAGTCAGATTCTGCTTTATAATGCTCCTGTTAAGAACCTTGGGAAATTATGTTATTTTAAATGCTCTACATAAATGTAACTTGTTGCTTGCAAATGATTTGATATGTTTGTCATAAAACATAATTCGCATACTTTATCAGTTTCTGACCTTTAGTTGATGAATGTCAGCTGCATATCAATCAATACTAATATCCTAATAAAATAGTTGGCTACTTTAATGCTGCACCTCAGCAGTTTCAGTATTTGACACTGTTATTCATAAGTCACAAACTGGGAGGCTGCTCTCAAATGCTAGATTGTTTAATAATCATTGTGCCAGCACTGGTTTCATTTCAATTTATTTTTGCATAATATTTTGACAGACTTATTTCCATTCATCTGCCTTTCTCATGAACTCTGCAACTTGTTTTATTTTCTTTACCTTAATTCACAGGCTTTCCACTCCATCATTGACTTTAACATTGATCAGTACTTATTTGCATTTATTTCAACTTGATTACCTGCCTTAATCTTCTTCAGAAAGAGTTTACTTGTTTCTCTCTATGTTGTTGCTTTATTGATTCTCCATCCAGAAAAAAAACACAGCATTAAAAAGTGAAAAGGGAGAAGACAATAAGTATTTATCATCCTTCTCCTCTGTTATTGTTCAACAAAAAAGTTTCATTTTTTACATTTAAATCATTTTTCATCTATCGTAATACAGCAGCAATAAACTACTATGTAAACTGACTACAATCGTTCAGAAGGGTGAGTTTAGACCCAAAGTAAAATTCCTGCTCCTATGATGCTGCTTGGCCTGCTGTGTTCATCCAGCTCTACACATTGTTATTTCGAGCTTGTGATCTTGGCTGATATTTCAGAGACTGATGCATTGTCAGATGTGTTATCTTTCAGATGAAACATGATTGCACTAACATTACAAAATGGAAGAAGTCCACTTAGCTCAAACACATGATCTTGGCTTTTAGAAAGGAGAGCTTATATTTATAAGAGAGGTGGTGTTATTGTGGCTGGGCTGGTAATCTGGAGTTGCAGGTAAATATGTGGAGCCGTGGTTTTTGTTTTTATTTATTCATTTTGTTGTGAGACGTAGATATCGTTGGCTGGCCAGAACGTATTGCCCATCCTTTGAGAAGGTGGTGGTGAGCTGCCTTCTTGAACTGCTGTAGTCCACTTGCTACAGGTTGACCCACAATGCCATTAGGGAGGGAATTCCTGGATTTTGCCCCACTAACAGTGAAGGAATGGATATATATTTCCATAACAGGATGATGGGGACCTTGGAGGGGAACTTGAATTTGGTGGCGGTGTTCCCATGTGTCTGCTGCCCTTGTTGTTCTAGATGGAAGTGGTTGTGGGTTTGGAAGGTGCTGTCTGAGGATCTTTGGTGAATTTCTGCAGTGCAGCTTGCAGATAGTACACACTGCTGCTACTGAGCATTGATGGTGAAGAGAGCGGATGTTTGTGGATGTGGTGCCAATCCAATGAGCTCATTGCTGTTTTCTTAAGGGTAATCAGAATATGGAATAATGGCTTTCCAGTTTAAACAATGCCCATGTCATGTGAATGAATAAAAAAAGGGTTCCTTCCTCAAATTGCTTTACAATCAATGGAGGACTGGTCACTGTTTATATTATTAGGAAACTCTACTACTAATTTACTTAATGCCAAATCAAGTTTGAGATTTCTAACCTGATAATATGCCATGGTTTTCTTGCTTGAAAGTTTTATATCGGCCAGACAGCAAGAGAACCAGGGATCGTTTATTGTCCATCTTATTCATTTACATTAATTGAGTTTAATTGTATGCAGGTGGTGGGCACCAACTAGAGATTCAATTCTGCCCCTAAAAAAAACTGAAGCTGTCTTTCAAAATGTATGCTTGGAACAGGTAAATCTGTCAATAAATGCTTACTAAAAATGAGCATAGACTGGCAGAAATTCTGTTCTTCACCAACTGGTTTTCTGAGCTTAGAGCGCATCTGAGAGGACAGATGCTGTACCAGTCTGCAACACTGATAACAAGCCGTAGAGCGGTACAGCATAGTAACAGACCCATCATTCCAACTCATCCAAGCCGACCAGATACCCTGAATAAATTGAGCCCCATTTTCCAGCATTTGGCCCATATCCCTCTAATTATCCTTTCCAATTCATATACCCATCCAGATGCCTTTTAAATGTTGTAGTTGTGCCAGCCTCCACCACATCCTCTGGCAGCTCATTTCTTAAAAAAAAATCACCCTCTGTGTGAAAATGTTGCCCCTTCTATCCCTTTTAAATCTTTCCCCTCTCACCTTAAACCTCTCCCCTCTAGTTTTGGACACCCCACCCCAAGGGAAAAGCTTTGTTATTTACCTTATCCATGCCCCTCATGATTTTGGAAACCACTGTAAGGTAACCCCTCAGCCTCCCATTCTCCAGGGAAAATAAGCCCAGCTTATTCAGCCTCCCATTCTCCAGGGAAAATAAGCCCAGCTTATTCAGCCTCTCTGTCTATATCTCAAACCCGCTGACCCTAGCAACTTACTGGTGATTTTTTTTCGACAGCCTTTCAAGTTTAACAACATCTTTCCTATAGCAGGGAGACCAGGATTGCATCCAATATTCCAAAAGTGGCCAAATCAATGTCCTATACAGCCTCAACATGACATCCCAACAGTCAGAAATAGTATCACTTAGGTGCCACATTAAATTGGACTGGTTGGACCAAAGCATCTGTTTCTATTCTATGACTCTATGATGGGATTCAGTCCGAATCCAAGTGCAACAAGATCTGAACAAATTGAGGTTTGGGCTGACAAGTAGCAAGTATCATTAATGCCACACAAATCCAGACTATGACAATCAAAGTGCAGTCTGCCCTCTCATGTGGGCATAAAAGATTTCACTGTCAAGAAAATAAAGCACAGGAATTGTCTCTGATGCCCTGGCCAACATTTATCCCTCAAGTAGCATCACTAAACCTGATATAACAAGGTGTAGAGCTGGATAAACACAGCAGGCCACAGCATCAGAGGAGAGTCCAGACCGAAATGTTAGCTTTCCTGCTCCTCTGATGCTGATTGGCCTGTTGTGTTCATCCAGTTCTCTACCTTGTTATCTCAGATTCTCCAGCATCAGCAGTTCCTACTATTTCTCACTAAACCCGATAATCTGGTTAGTATCACATTGCTGTTTGTGGGAGCCACGTTGCTGTAATTACATCACACACCAACAATGCCTAGACTTCAGAAAATACTTCATTGGCTGTAAATCAAGGCAGGTAAAGGTGACCAGGTTTAGTGTTAGGACTGAGGAGTTGACGTCTCCATCCAATCAACAGTGATCTTGTTAAATGGCCTTCTTCTGCTCCTATGTCTTATGGTTTTTAATGTTACACCTTTTCCAAGGTGCTTGAAAGAAATGAAAGTAAAGTCACAATGACCCTCCCAGACCATGGGACTGATCCCTTGTTGGCCACAGGTGCCTGGTAATGGTTAAACTTGAAGGTCGCTGTGCCTCAGGTGAGGGGATAAATTGAGAAAGAGAGTCTTGCATGTAACCTCAGTCAGGGCAGGAACTGAACCAACACTGTTAGTATTAAGATAACAAAGCGTAGAGCTGGATGAACACAGCAGGCCAAGCAGCATCTCAGGAGCACAAAAGCTGACATTTCAGGCCTAGACCCTTCATCAGAGAGGCTGTGTTCATCCAGCCTCACATTTTAAAGGGTCTAGGCCCGAAACGTCAGCTTTTGTGCTCCTGAGATGCTGCTGGGCCTGCTGTGTTCATCCAGCCTCACATTTTATTATCCAATCTAGCTAATATTCAGTTACTTCATTTATATTTGATTATTTACTGTAATGGCAGCATAATGCTAATGTTACTAGACTAACAGTTTAGCTATTTTGACTAATACTTTCGAGAAATGAGTTCAAATCCCACCATGACAGCTGATCAGATTTAAATTCAGTTACATAAAGATGAATAAAATACTAAGTCTCATTAATAATGAAACTAAACTAAACTGGCTCACCCACAAGAATCAACATTTGACATTATTATTCATAAAAACAAAAACAACAATTCAAGAAGGCAGATCATCACCACCTTCTCAAGGGCATTTAGGGTTGGACAATAAATGCTGGCCCGGCTAGATCAACCCATATCCTATGGATGAGTTTTTGAAAAATCTGCTTCGCTGGCATTCTTCAAACCAGGAGGAAATTATATGTCCTTACCTGGACTTGTCTATATATTTCAGTCCAGACTCACATTACTATGGCTACTGATTGACTACTGGCTCATTTGGAAGCTTGTTAGCTTAGATGGCTGATTTGTGATTCTGGAGTGGTGGCATGGTGGCACAATGGTTAGCACTGTGGTTTCATAGCACCAGGAACCTGGGTTTGATTCCACCCTCAGGCAACTGTGTAGAGTTTGTACATTCCCACAGTCCAAAGATGTGCGGGTTAGGTGGATTGGTCGTACTAATTTGCCCATAGTGTCCAAGAATATACAATCTAGGTGGGATAGTCATGGGAACTGAGGGTTTTAAGGAAGGGGGTGGGTCGGTAGAGGATGCTCTTCATGGGGTTGGTATGGGCTGAATGGCCTGCTTCCACACTTTAGGGATTCTGTGAGTGATGCCAACAGTGGGGCTTTAATTCCCACACCCATTGACTTTACTTTAACGGTATTATTTTCTCAAGCTTACCTTTTTGCTGAGGTGCAGTTAAATCCACTGCCAACTATTGCTCTCTGATGTGAGAGCTGTCCTCTGGGTCTATGGTGACTTTACCTTGGCTTTGATGTATGGAACAGTTATGGAGAGAGGTAGAATTAGTTTAGTGGACAGCAGGAGACGACTCACCACCACTTCCTTGAAGGCAACAATGACTGGGTAATAAATGCTGGCCCAGCCAGAGATGACAACATAATGAACAAAACAAATCTGCAGCATGGTAAATGCAGCGATTCAAAAAAACTCAACAAGCATGTTAAGCAAAAGATAATAAATGCTGACTTTGCCACCAACCGTTGCAGCTCAAGAATGAATTGCAAAAGCCCCTTCAGGCAAAACAGTTTTGGATGCAGAAATCAATTGGTCATATTGACCAACAGTGGACCCATTTGAATCAATCATTTAACAAAGTCAACTAGAGGGGCTGGTAGTTATAATCAATAATGTCCATTGATTCCCTGGAACTGTGAAAAACGAATAGAGTATTTTGCATGCAAACCAAATTCTTGTCACATAACTTTTTTTGATGATCACAGTTACCATCTCGCTAACTCTGAGTGAAAGTGATTTGTGTTAGCAGACTGAGCAGGAACTCTTAATTCCTGAGCACCGATCAACATTGTGATCTCAAAACGCCGCAGCACATTGTCCAATTGGTAAAGAAAGAGATAGAGCATAGAACTGCACAAAACAGTACAGGCCCTTCGGCCCACAATGTTGTGCCAAACTTTTACCCTAAAACTAAGGTGTATCTAACCTCCCCCCCCCCGGCTTATACTATCTAATCTACTTATGCCCATCTAATACCCGCTTAAATGCCCCTAATGAGGCCGACTTCATTACCCTCTCTGGCAATGCATTCCATGCCCCTATCACTGTCTGAGTAAAGAACCTACCCCTGACTTTTCCCCTATAACTACCTCCACTCACTTTAAAACTACGTTAACTTGTTAGTTAATGACATAAAGCAGAATTGTTCTGGTCTGTTGGGTCTGGACTGCCAATGGTAAGCGAAGTTGCTGGAATGGCATCGTGTGACCAGCATAGATAGTTGCTAATTTGGACCACCAACAGGTGGTCAATTAAACCTCGCAAATGACTAATAAATGCAATATCCCAAGTATTTTGCGAACATTGGGAGAGAGTGTTGCTATGTTGAAGGCCACACAATGAAACTCAGTGGCCTTCCAGCTTCCTTTGTGGCACCCAGTTGCTCATAACACCATCAGACCTCAAGGATATCCCTCTCTGATTGCCACTCCCCTCCTTCAAAGTCCAATGCACTCACCTGTGCATTGAGAGCATCTCTTCACTATTCCACACTTTTCTTGATATTGCAGTGACAGTGATGGGCACCATTCAGCATTGCTGAGCTGCCATCTCTCTGATTATGCCAGCCACACCTCAGAGAAGACCATGATCCATTGTGAAATCCTATGAGAAGCCTCTCAATTAGCCTGTGCTCCAGCTGTCACCCATATAATTCAGTCTATGATTTTGAACACTGAAGCGCTAGCAAGATGTTCAGAGGGGGCATAGAAAAGGCTCATGAGTCAAATTCTTAACATAAAAAAAATTGCTCAATGAAGGAATACTGGGGTAATTTTGCCATGAAAGGCAAAAATCTCGAGGTGACCTTCCAGAATGCAAGACTTGCACTTGTATTGTGCTTTCATAAATTCCAGATGCCTCAAAGTGTTCTCCAGCCAATGAAGCACTTTTTTAAGTATCATCACTGGTGTATTGTTGGAAATGGAGCTGTCATATTTGTCTACAGCAAACTTCATAGAATCCCTACAGTGTGGAAGTAGACCTTTTGGCCCATTGAGTTCACACCAACCCTCCAAAGAGTATCCCACCTTGACCCAACCCCATCCCTGTAAACTTGCATTTCAAGACTAATCCACCTAGGTTGCACAACCCTGGACACTATGGGCAATTTAGCAGGGCCAATCCACCTAACCTACACATCTTTGGACTATTGGAGGAAACCCATGCAGACACATGGAGAATGTACAAACTCTACACAGACAGTCACCTGAGAGCAGAATTGGACCCAGGCCCCTAACACTATGAGGCAGCAGTGCTGACCACTGAGCCACCATGCCACCAATTCCCAGAAAAAACACAATGCAATAGCTGTCAGAAAAGCTGATGTTAGTTTTGGGGAAAAATACTGGGCAGGACATCAGAGAGAACTCACTCACTGACCTTAAAGATAGTGTTACTAGTACCACTAACAGTGCAGCACTCTGTCAACACTACAGCGGAGTCTTGGGCCCAGAATTTGCGCACAAGTCTCTACCGTGGCACCCGAGCCTCCAACCTTCTGATTTTAATTTGACATCATATAACGAGTTAATGAATATCAAAAAATTTAATCTGTTTCAAACTGAGAAGTGGCATTCATAGTCAAGAGATTCAAGCTAGTGAAAGGCGAACATTGATTAATGCCAAAGAGATTTTATTTCCACAAGCAACGATGCACAGCCAGGAATGTTATGACGATGAAAATCTGAATTAAATTTTCTCTTGTTGTGTGGTTTGTCTTCACACCTAAGAGTTTGAATTTAATAGACTGGCTAAGAAATGCGTTAAGACTCCGCCTTCTTAAGAATTCTGCTTATTACATTTTACTACCAATATAACTATACATGGCATTCTGAAATAAACCAGGTTGTAATCTGATTAAAACTAATCTCTACACATCCTTCTCTCATTCTAAATTCACTCTTCCTCATGTAATTCTCGCTAAGTCCACTCAGAGGGAAGTATCCCTATGACATCATTGCAAGATTCTCCAGGGTCCTAAAGCTCTTACCTGACAAAGAGTCGGTTGGGTGCAGTAATGAGGGAATTTTCCTTTTTTCTTCTGTTCTCTGTGGATGAACAGTGAGAGGCTGTAGGATCTCTTTCATCTGTACCACCTTAAGATGGTCATGGATGGATGCCCTGATAAAACAATTGTCTTTTCTTTAACTGAGCTGAAATAGACTGCCACCATTTGATAAGTGAGAAGGGTGAAAATATTCTTTGATAGATTGCTTACTTTTTCTGTTGCTGTGAATGATTGGAAAGCCAGATCTACCAAATTAAGTCAAATCAGCTGCAATTAAACAGAATAGAAGGGAAAATTTCCAAAGCGAAATTATAAGTGTAATTGCAACTGGACAAACCATATGTCTTAAAAGGAAAGCTTTGTGCAATGTTTTTGATCTCCAGGAATGATCAGTAAAATGCTTTCAGATTTGGGGTTTACTGAGCAAGTGCAATATTGAATTCAAATTAGAATTGGGTTTATTGTCACAAGTATTCAAGTCATAAAATAACAGGAGTACTGTGAAAAGTGTACAATGTCGCCAACACACAGTGCCATCTTAGGTAGAAGGGGGCATCTAGATACAAATCATAGGTACAGGAAAATGAGAAAATAAAGAAAAAAAAGTTAATGGAGTTGCTGTACGTCATCAACTACACCTCATGCCTTCCCCATTATGAAAACGTAGGATTTTGACGGAAAATCTAAACACTGCCTATTGACAGACGGCAGCTGATTTGACTTAATTTGGTGGATGTGGCTTTCCAATCACTCCCTGTGCTGAGCTGGCAAATTTTCTGCCTGCAACAGCACATATTCTGATTGGGCTTAACCCTTGTTTGTGGATTACATTTTTCCACAGCTAATTATCACACATAATCAGATTTAGACCTAAATTCCGGGCTTGCCCATGACTACTTGTCTTTGAATTAATTATAAAGAGAGTGATACAGACAGGAATTTATTAGGTCGGCAAGTATTTGTACAACAAAAGCAAGTCTCCAGTTTGTATTCATAAATGTGAGCTGCACATTAAATCTGGACCCAGACAGTCACAGCGTGCTGATGAACAAAGTTACCAAAATGACAAGACAGCATCAGAAAAAAAAAAGAACATCTGCAAGACGGAAGAATAAAACAAGGTGACACAAAAGTAGAATAGGAATACGGGTTGTAGGCTGGAATAATGGGATCTTCTTATCAAATGATTTGAGTGCTGGTCCAAAATCCTGATGGAGGAATGGTTCTCAAGAGATGCCATTCTTCAATTTTAAGAGCAATATTTCAGGGCCATAAAGGCCAATGACCAACCATCTCAGCACCATGAAGTTAACTGCTGCAAAATCTCCAGTGGTGGTAAAGTTGCATTACCATGTGCCTCATCAGGACCTCTTAAGACTTCTCAATCCATTCATCACTTTTCCAATGTAGTCATTGCTCTTCTGATGACAAATGGAGCAAACAATATCTGTAAAACAAGATCTTGTTTCTGGCAAATAAAATTATTTGGAGGTCTTGACTCAGTTTTGGCCAGAGCAACAGTTGTAGAGATATAGTTCTTAGGACCAAAGGCATCAAAGGATATGAGGAGAAAGCAGAAACTGGTTACAGAATTGGATGATCATTCATGACCATGTTGAAAGGCAGAGCAGGATCAAAGGGCCAAATGTCCGACTTCTGTTCTGTTCTTTGTTTGAAGGTTTCTAAATTTGGCCTCAGTTTGGGAGCGCAGTCTTCAATTACACCTGGGTCGCTTAGCTGGGCCTAACCAGAACACTTTTGCCTCCCAGACATTGAAGGTGCAAGCCTTTATCTCACTTCTGATGGTGGCTACGTTTTGATCACATCAAATAGCAGAGCAGGCTTGAAAGGCTGAATGGCCTACTCCTGTTCCTATTTTATGTGTTTCTTTGTTCTAGATTGAGTGACACCACAGGAATTATGATACATGTTGAAAAGGCCATTCAGCCAGTTGTGTCAGTGTCATCTCTTTGAAAGAGCTACTCAAGGAAAACCACTGGTCTGCTTTTTCCTGACAATTTGGTCTTTTCTTTTCCCCTTGTTAAATGCATTCCGAACATTAATATTGAACCTGCTCCTACTGTTCAATGTAGCTATGGTCAAAAGAACTTATTGAATCGGGAAAGCCCAGTTAACTGGGTAAGTACAAACATTGTCAAGAATAAGGCTCACTTATTTTCGTTTTGTTAGATATGAGCATTGCTCAAAAGGCCTCCAATTTAACCCGATTCCAAGTTTTTCTTGACAAAGTGATGGGAGATTCACCCGTATGATGGGAGTTCAGATTTCTGAACCAGTGAAGTAGAATATTGTAGTTCCAAATCTGAATAGAGCTTGCATGTATGTGCAGCTCCCTTGTGCCTGCTGCTCTTGTCCTTCTCAGAGGTAGAGGGCGCAAGTTTGGATGGTGCTGTGGAAGGATGCTTGGGGAGTTACAACAGTACACCTTGTAGATAGTATAACTTTTGCCACAATGGCAAAGCAACAGGATTGATTGATTGATTAGTTGATTGATTGATTTATTGTCACTTGTACTGAAATACAGTGAAAAGCTTTGTTTACAAGCAGCACAGGCAGATAATAATTAGCAAGGATGGGCAGATACAGAGGCAATTAGGTTACATTGCACAGAGAGTGTGCTAGGAGAGATCAATGTTAGCAAGATCAGCATTATTTGAGGCTAGACAGCCCATTGATTACTCTAATTACAGCTGGGAAGAAACTGTTCCTGAACCTGCTTGTGCGTTTGTTCATGCTTCTGTGTTTTCTGCCTGATGGAAGAGGTTGTAGAAGATCACTAGTGGGGTGCAGTGGGTCTTTGATAATGTTGGCAGTTTTTCTGCGGCAGTGAGCCGTGTAAGTGGAATGTCTAGGCCCGAAATGTCAGCTTTTGTGCTCCTGAGATGCTGCTTGGCCTGCTGTGTTCATCCAGCTCCACTCTTTGTTATCTCGGATTCTCCAGCATCTGCAGCTCCCATTGTCTCCATGAATGGAAGGTTGGCTTCCATGATGGTCAGAGCCATGCATACTACCTTCTGTGGTTTCTTACAGTCCTTGGCAGAGCAGTTGTCATACCAGGCCGTTATGGACCTGGACAGTATGCTTTCTATTGTGCATCTGTAGAAGTTGGTGAGGCACTTTACGGACATGCCAAATGTCATGAGCTGCCTGAGGAAGAGGCATTGCTGTGCCTTCTTGACCATCGCATTTACATGGAAAGTCCAGGACAGGTCATTGGTTATCATCACTCTGAGGAACTTGCTGTTCCCAACCCTCTCTACCTCAGCTCCATTGATGTAGGAAAAGACACGTCATCTTCTTTTCTTTGAAGTCAATGATCAGTTCTTTTGTTCTGCCGATGTTGAGAGAGAGAGTTTGTTACCATTGCACCATAATACCAGGGCCTCCATCTTCTTTCTGTATTTTGACTCATCGTTATTTGATATCCATCCTACCATGGTGATGTCATCAGCAAACGTGGCTGGCATTTGCATTGTGATCAGGCAAATCAGGGCAGGACTTATACACATAATGGAGTAAAATCAGGGAGTACAGTGAGGGGCTGAGAATGCATCCTGAGGGAGCTCAAGTGTTGAGCATTATCTTGGAGGAGATACTGTTGTCTATCTTCACTGATTGCAGTCTGTGAGTCAGGAAGCTGAGGATCTGGTTACAGAGAGTGGAGCCAAGAGCTAGCTCTTGAAGTTTTGAGATTAGCCTGGGGATTATTGTGTTAAATGTAGAGCTGTAGGCAATAAGTAGGAGTCTGATGTTGGTGTTCTTGTTGGTGGAAACTATTTGACAGATGAACTTAAATGCAGAGAAGTGTGAAGTGCTGCATTTTGTTCAAAAGAAAATGGACAGACAATATAAAATAACAGGTACAATTCTGTGGCAGGTGCAGGAGCAGAAGCACAGAAGTGTATACTGTAAGAATATTGAACATGGCAAGGCAGGTGGAGTGAGCATTTAATAAATATTCTGAGCTTTATCAGTAGAGACATGGGGTACAAGAGCATGACAGTGATGCTGAATTTGTATAAGACAGTTGTTAGACCTCAGCTGGATTATTGTGGTCAAATTCTGGATGCCACACTATGGATAGGTTGTGAACAGGGAATGCAGAAGAGATTTACAGAAATGGTTCCAAGGATATGGATCCTCAATTATGAAGATAAATTGGGGAATTAGGAATGTCCTCAATGACAAGAAGAGTAGATGTGAGAGAGAATTCCAAAATTATGAGGGGACTGGATACAAAGAGGAGGTGTTTTCATTCATAAGAGGATCTAGAATGAGATGACACAGATTTAGAGTGATATGGAAAAGAAACAATGATGATGTGAGAAAAAGCTTTTTTGCATGCGTGGCCGGGATTGAAATGCACTACTTCCTTCGACTGGCTTCCTTTTGCATTGTAACTCTTCTGTGATTCATGAGATGTAAACCTTGTTTGCAGGGCCAGCCTTATTGGCCATCCCTTATTGCCCTTGAGAAGGTGGTGGTGTGTCATCTTGTTGAACCAATGCAGGTAAAATAGTGTAGGTACACCTTCAGGACTTTTGGAAAGAGAGTCCTGGGATTTTTCAGGAGTGGCATGTATAGTTCCTTCTCAGTGTGGCACATGACTTGGGGGGCATCTTGCATATTTTGCTGTTCCCGTTTGGTTTCCACAACATTATCCTTCCAGGTAGCAGAGGTTTGGAAGATTCTATCGAAGGGGCCTTGGCTGGTTACTACAATGTGTTGTTTTTAAATCTGATCATGAGCTGTGGATATTGCAGTCTGGGCTGTCATTTATTGCCCAAATCAAGTTACCTTCGAACTGAGTACCTTGCTGGGCCATTTCTGAGGGCAGTTAAGAGTCAACCACATTGCTGTGGATCTTTAGTTACATGTAGGCCAGACTAAGGAAGGACAGCAGATTTCCTTCCCTAAATGGCCTCTCCCCTCGTCGGCCTGTCAACGTACTGGGTTTCCTAACTCAGTACGTTGACAGGCCGACGAGGGGAGAGGCCATTCTAGACTTGGTGCTCGGAAACGAGCCGGGGCAGGTATCAGATCTTGTGGTGGGAGAGCATTTTGGTGATAGTGACCATAACTGCCTCACATTCTACATAGCTATGGAGAAGGAGAGGATTAGGCAAAATGGGAGGATATTTAATTGGGCTAGAGGAAACTATGACGTGATTAGACATGAGTTAGGAAGCATGGACAGGGAGCAATTGTTCCATGGTAAAGGCACTATAGACATGTGGAGACTGTTTAAGGAACAGTTGTTGCGAGTGATGAATAAATATGGCCCTCTGAGACGGGCAAGAAGGGGTAAGATAAAGGAACCTTGGATGACGAGAGCGGTGGAGCTTCTCGTCAAAAGGAAGAAGGTAGCTTACATAAGGTGGAGGAAGCTAGGGTCAAGCTCAGCTCTAGAGGATTACAGGCAGGCAAGGAAAGAGCTCAAAAATGGTCTGAGGAGAGCCTGGAGGGGGCACGAGAAAGGCTTGGCAGAACGGATTAGGGAGAACACAAACGCATTTTACACTTATGTGAGGAATAAGAGAATGGCCAAAGAAAGAGTAGGGCCGATCAGGGATAGCATAGGGAACTTGTGTGTGGAGTCTGAGGAGGTAGGGGAAGCCCTAAATGAGTTTTTTGCTTCTGTCTTTACGAAAGAAATGACCTTTGTAGTGAATGAAATCTTTGAAGAGCAGGTGTGCATGCTGAAATGGATAGAGATAGAGGAAGCTGATGTGCTGAAAATTTTGTCAAACATTAAGATTGACAAGTAGCCAGGCCCGGACCAGATTTGTCCTCGGCTGCTTTGGGAAACGAGAAATGCAATTGCTTCGCCACTCACAAAGATCTTTGCATCCTCACTCTCCACTGGAGTCGTACCTGAGGACTGGAGAGAGGCAAATGTAATTCCTCTCTTCAAGAAAGGAAATAGGGAAATCCCCGGCAATTACAGACCAGTAAGTCTCACGTCTGTCATCTGCAAGGTGTTAGAAAGGATTCTGAGGGCTAGGATTTATGACCATCTGGAAGAGCATGGCTTGATTAAATGCAGTCAACACGGCTTTGTGAGGGGCAGGTCATGCCTCACAAAGCTTATCGAGTTCTTTGAGGATGTGAGTAGAAAAGTTGATGAGGGTCGAGCTGTGGATGTGGTGTATATGGACTTCAGTAAGGCATTTGATAAGGTTCCCCATGGTAGGCTCATTCAGAAGGTCAGGAGGAATGGGATACAGGGGAACTTAGCTATCTGGATACAGAATTGGCTGGCCAACAGAAGGCAGCGAGTGGTAGTAGAAGGAAAATATTCTGCCTGGAAGTCAGTGGTGAGTGGTGTTCCACAGGGCTCTGTCCTTGGGCCTCTACTGTTTGTAATTTTTATTAATGACTTGGATGACGGGATTGAAGGATGGGTCAGCAAGTTTGCAGACGACACGAAGGTTGGAGGTGTCGTTGACAGTATAGAGGGCTGTTGTAGGCTGCAGTGGGACATTGACAGGATGCAGAGATGGGCTGAGAGGTGGCAGATGGAGTTCCACCTGGATAAATGCGAGGTGATGCATTTTGGAAGGTTGAATTTGAAAACTCAGTACAGGATTAAGGATAGGATTCTTGGCAGTGTGGAGGAACAGAGGGATCTTGGTGTGCAGATACATAGATCCCTTAAAATGGCCACCCAAGTGGACAGGGTTGTTAAGGAAGCATATGGTGTTTTGGCTTTCACTAACAGGGGGATTGAGTTTAAGAATCGTGAGATCTTGTTGCAGCTCTATAAAACTTTGGTTAGACCGCACTTCGAATACTGCGTCCAGTTCTGGTTGCCCCATTATGGGAGAGATGTGGATGCTTTGGAGAGGATTCGGAGGAGGGTTACCAGGATGCTGCCTGGACTGGAGGGCTTATCTTATGAAGAGAGGTTGACTGAGCTCAGACTTTTTTCATTGGAGAAAAGGAGGAGGAGAGGGGACCTAATTGAGGTATACAAGATAATGAGAGGCATAGATAGAGTTGATAGCCAGAGACTATTTCCCAGGGCAGAAAAGGCTAACACGAGGGGTCATAGTTTTAAGCTGGTTGGAGGAAAGCATAGAGGGGATGTCAGAGGCGGGTTCTTTACACAGAGAGTTGTGAGAGCATGGAATGCGTTGCCGGCAGCAGTTGTAGAAGCCATGTCATTGGGGACATTTAAGAGACTGCTGGACATGTATATGGTCACAGAAATTTGAGGGTGCATACATGAGCATCAATGGTCGGCACAACATCGTGGGCTGAAGGGCCTGTTCTGTGCTGTACTGTTCTATGTTCCATGTTCTAAAGGGCATCAGTGAACCAGACAAGTGTTTCATGTCAGTTGACAATGGATACACAGTCACCATTGAGACAGCTTTCATTTCCAGATTTTTCCAGAAATCAAGTTTATCATCTATCATGCTGAGATTTAAAGCCCAAATTCTCAGAACATATGGTTTTGTATAAGTTAATGGATGGCGTGCTGATCAAACGCAGTGTGTGTTGCCCTAGATGGTGCTGAGTAGCTTCATATTTATTTTTAAACTGCCCATACCACTCGCACAGTTACCTTGTCTGAAAAACTTCTGCAACCCTTGTTCAGACCAGATTAGATGTTTCATGTCTTGGTTGAGATTTAAATTATCTAACTCAAAAACGAGATGTCAGCCAGATGACCTAAGCTCATGATCTGTTGTTCATGGATGCTATCAGACTTAATGAATTTCTCCACCATTTTCTCTGTAATGCATCATTCCAGGTTATTCTACAACATGCACCCAAGAGGCCTCTGATAGCTTTTCAAAATTGTTTGAGCTTTTAATGTGTGAAATATTTGAAATTAAGCATTTAACCACTTGGTACTTTAATATCCCAGTGGACGGTGGGAGATAGTCCACTGCAGTCCTGCAGTTGTATTTAGATAGTGCCATTACCCAGAAACATGGAAA
The DNA here is from genome assembly GCF_030684315.1 of Stegostoma tigrinum. NCBI lineage: Eukaryota > Metazoa > Chordata > Chondrichthyes > Orectolobiformes > Stegostomatidae > Stegostoma > Stegostoma tigrinum. The sequence continues at coordinate 124,750,274 of NC_081356.1, read as the reverse complement.
GTAGGAGCAGGGGTTGATCATTCAGGCATTTGAGCCTGCCTGCCTTTTGTTTTGACCATGGCTGGCCTCCTAATTCAATAGGCTATTTCCCGTTCTCCTCCATATCCCACGATCCCTTTAGCTCCAAGTGCTATATCTACTTCCTTCTTGAAATCATACAATGTTAATTTACTCAAATGTCCCAAAGTGCTAAAGAGGAGCAATTATTATATAAAATTTTAACAGCCAGCCCCATGAGGAGCATGGGTAGAGACAATAGCCAAGGCCTTTCCTCCAGAATAGGGGACTCGTAAACTAAGGGACATGAGAAGGGAAAGATTTAAAAGGGACCGAAAGAGCAACCTTTTCACACAGAAGGTGGTGCATGTACGGAATGAGCTGCCAGGGAAGGCAGGTGCGATTATAACAATTAAAAGGCATCTGCATGGAAACATGAATAGGAAGGGTTTAGAGGGACATTGATGAAATGTCGATAAATAAGATTAGATTAATTTCGGGTATTTTTTCAGCATGGACAAGATGGACCAAAGGATCTGTTTCCATGCTGAACAAATCTATGACTCAAGAGAATCAAGTTAGTTAAGCATGTTTTATCTTGAGCAAATCTTTTTAGGTTTTCCTTAATTAATCCAAGGAACTGTAATGTTTGACCTGGTCCCAGATCAAACTGACTGGCCCGTAGCCGCTGAGGTCATTGGAAAAGGGTGCAGCACTTGCAAAGCATCCTCTGAACCATGCTCATGTATTTGAGGGTGATCAAGAGATTGCGTACAGTACCTCTGCAATTTGCATCCTTCCCTCATTTGGCATCTGTGGATGCATCCTACCTGCTGCTGGAAAGTTATTAACTTTTAGTACAGTTAGCCTTTCCAGAATGGGCAGGATCATCAAAAAGTTGGAGCTCAGAAAGAGTCCATCCAGCCCACTGTATCCACACTGGCTCTTTATAAGAGTGACTCAGCTGGTCGCACTCCACTTGCCCTTTCGAAATAACCCTGCAAATTTTTATCCTCTGATACTTATTGGATTCTCTTTAGAAAGCTGTAAATACAATCTCAGAGAGTGCATCCTAAATGTTTCACCTCTTGCTGTGCAAAATATAAAGTCTGTCCCTTATATCCATGTAGATTTTAAAGTCTTTCCTCAACCGATGTGTAGCTAAGTATAAATTCTAAATCTAGACGGCTAATGCAGGAAGTGGCTCGCCTTTACTTTGAATTTTTGTGCACATTGATGTACTGAAGTGATTAGCTGCTCATGTTGTCTTGCTGCTGACAGTTTTTGAATGTTCTCTATCTTTCCTCTAGCTATTGTCTCTGAGCTTCTGGTGTCTTCTTTGTATGTCCAATGTGAGCAGTCAGGATATCTTGGCAGCAATTTAATGAACACAGTAGAGCTCATGGCCTAATTTATTCCCTGAGGGAGCTCTTTCTGCCAAAGGAAGGCAGATGCTGTGCTTTATTTGTCATTGGCAATTGAGCAGTAAAGTTTCACCTATCGAGTTTAGGGAGTGCTCAATCTGTGTCATCTTCTTTATTGAATTTCTACAAAAGAACACCTATATATTCTTTCCTTTATTCTTTCTTTGGATGTGAACTTCACTGACAAGGCCAGAATTTGTCACGCATCTGTCATCACAAAGCTATTTCAGGGGGCAGTTAAGAATCTATTGTACCTGATCTGGGTCACACGTAGGCCAAACCAGGTAAGAATGGCCTTAGCCTTCGAGAAAAAAAAATTAGCAAACTAAAACCAGAAATTGCAGGAATAGTCAGCAGGCCCAGCAGCATCTGTGGACAGAAATCAAAGTTAACATTTCAGATTGGGTGACTCAGAGGCAGATGCATTTGCAATAATCAATGTTTGTTTCATGACTGAAATTTCTGAAACTAACTTTGTGTTTCAGATTTATTAACTGAATTTTAAATTCCGCCATTTACTGGGGATGGGTGGAATTGAACACATGAACATAGGATTAGCCTGGATTACTCATTCAGTGACTATTGCTACTATATCACCATCTGCCCAAATTCCACCTGGCAAATGTTTCTAAGTATTTGACATGTTAAAAAGTAAGAAATAGGAGCAACAGACTACAATACGTTTGAACCTACTTTGTCATTCAATAAGGCTAACTCAAGTTCACACTCACATCTTCATCAATGTTTCTTTGTTTATTGGTGTCCAATAATTAATCAACCTCAGTGCTGAGTTTACTCAACGACTTAATCTTCTTGAGAAGTTTTTTAAATGTCAGACCATACTGTATGGTTTGCATATTGCGTAGTATACAAAGCTAATGGCAGAAATCCAACTTAAAGAATTAAATTTGTCTTGTGACAGACGTGGCAGATGTCGATTTTATTATATTTCACCTCAGACTGTTGTGGCAAACTGAATTTAAAAATTTAAAAATTTAAATAGAGAATTTAACAGATGCTCTCAGTGATGAAATGTATCCATACATCAGCCCTAAACACTGAGTCTAAAAAGCTACATAAATCCTCTCTAAACAGAGAGAAACACCCTCTCAACATACACTCATACAGCCTGGAAATAGATCTTTCAGTCCAACCAGTCCACGCTGAACATAATCCCAAGATGAACTAGTCCCACCTGCCTGCTCCTGGCCCATATCCCTCCAAACCTTTCTTATTCATGTATTTGTAACTGTACCCACATCCACCACTTCCTGAGGAAGTTCATTCCACATGTGAGCCAACCTCAATGTGCAAAAAATTTGCCGCTAAATTTTTTTTTAATCCCTTTCCCTTCACCTTAAAAATGTGCCCCCACACACAGTATTGAAATCCTCCATCCTACGGAAAAAGCAACTATCATTAACTCTGTCCACAGCCCTCATTATTTTATAAACTTCGATAACGTTGCATCTCAACCTCCTACACTCCAATGAAAAAAGTTCCAGCCTTTCTTTATAACACTCATTATTCTGAATGTCAAAAAAACAGAAATCTGAACATGGGGCTTCAAAATAGAGTTTTAAATAGCACGTTGAATCCAAAATTTGGCTGATGTAAACACAAACATTTCATGTTTCTGGTAAAAAAATTGTATAATTGCATACTTAAACTCTTCAATTAATTGAGGAAGTAATTTGTCTATTTTCTTGCCCTTCCATGCAAAAATATTTCTTGATTTATTTAAATGAAACCTGGTGCAATTTTATTAATATAGCTAAAAATGGGTTTCATCATTACCAAATTACCAAAATCATTGCCAGTTCTGAGCAAGGGTCACCGGACCCGAAACATTAACTCCATTTTTTCCTTCACAGATGCTGCCAGACCTGCTGAGCTTTTCCAGCAACTTTATTTTTGTTCCTGATTTACAGCATCCGCAGTTCTTTCCGTTTTTACCAAAATCATCATTTCACTGACATAAAGCAGCCAGTTTTTGTATGCTGTATATCTTCCATTTAAAATAAATAAAGCATTCCTACCAGTACCTGAATACCTGAGAAAATAAGTATGATCTGAGGACATTTTCTTAATCGGTGTTATCAGCAAAATCTTGCATTTTAGACCTGGGACCTATTTGGCCTGTTATGTCTGTACCAGCATCTCCAAATGAGAAATACACAGAGTACCATGACCCACCTCCCTCTGTAAGTCTGCGCTTTCTTACTTTTCATATAGCAGTCTGATTTCCTTTTGAAAGTCTTAATTAAATCTACCTTCACTGAATCTAAGGCAGCACACTGCAGATCTCAAGCACTAGCTGTATGAAAAATATTTTCCTGATATCACCATTGCTTCTGTAATCAACTATCTTAAATCTGTGCCTTTTTGTTTTTGATCCTTCCATGAGTGGGAAGAATTTGTTATCATGTACTCTATTCACTCTGATGAAGAATCACTAGAATCAAAATGTTAGCTCTGCTTTCTTCACCCGTATGTTCCTGGGTTTCACCAGCAATTTTTGTTTTTGTTCCTCGATTCTGTTGGATAGAATCATAAAATCTTGACAGTGCCAATGGGTCATTTGGCCCAACAAGTCGATACCAACCCTCCAAAGAGCATTCCACCCAGAACCAGACCCCAGCCCTCTCATTTACAAAGGCTATGCCACCTAGCCTGCACAACCTAGCATGGCCAAGCTACCTACACATATCTTTGGACTGTGGGAGGAAACCAGTGCACCAGACAGAAATCCACACAGACAGAGGGAGTATGTGCCAATTCCACACAGTCGGTCACCCAAGACTAGAATTGAACATGGACGCTGGTGCCGTGAGGTAGCAGTGCTAATCTCTGAGCCTTCGTGCCACCACTTGATCGAAGGTATCCTTGATCCAATCTCACCTCAGCCTTATCTTCTCCAATTCAACTTCTCCAACCAATGTAACAGAAACTCCTAGTTGTGTGAATGAGTCACTTCTGCTACAGAAAATAAACATAATCCTGCCAGAGATGCAGCTGACGGAAGCAAATTTTTAAATTCAGTTCATCACAACAATCTGAGGTGAAATATAATAAAATAGACATCTGCCACGTCTGTCACAAGAGGAATGTAATTCTTTAAGTTGGATTTCTGCCATTAGCTTTGTATACTATGCAATATGCAAACCATACAGTATGGTCTGACATTTGAAAAACTCTTTGATGCGCAATTCAATGGCTCTAGCATTTTCCCAAACATGTTATCATGAGGGAACTTTCAAATCTCTCACATCATTTTCTGTGTAGCCAGAAGTGATTCAGCACAGATAACTTTGTTATCTAGCCAATAGTAAATCAAAGATAATGGGAACTGCAGATGCAACTCATATTCCGCCTGGGAACCCTGCAGCCATATGGTATCAATGTGGACTTCACCAGTTTCAAAATCTCCCCTTCCCCTACTGCATCCCTAAACCAGCCCAGTTCATCCCCTCCCCCCACTGCACCACACAACCAGCCCAGCTCTTCCCCCCCACCCACTGCATCCCAAAACCAGTCCAACCTGTCTCTGCCTCCCTAACTGGTTCTTCCTCTCACCCATCCCTTCCTCCCACCCCAAGCCACACCCCCAGCTACCTACTAACCTCATCCCACCTCCTTGACCTGTCCGTCTTCCCTGGACTGACCTATCCCCTCCCTACCTCCCCACCTACACTCTCTCCACCTATCTTCTTTACTCTCCATCTTCGGTCCGCCTACCCCTCTCTCCCTATTTATTCCAGTTCCCTCCCCCCATCCCCCTCTCTGATGAAGGGTCTAGGCCCGAAACGTCAGCTTTTGTGCTCCTGAGATGCTGCTTGGCCTGCTGTGTTCATCCAGCCTCAAATTTTATTATAATAGTAAATCAAAAACAAGTTTCCAAACACTGGCAACTGAAGGAAATAATTTGCTTTGATGTCTTGCTGCTTTATTGTTGCATGTCTTTTAAATGATTAAATGCAGTATTACAGCTTAAATGCTTAGTTTCTTGTATGAGATTCCTCTATCCGTGTTGATTGAAAGGAGACCACAACTCACAAGTACAGGTCCTGGCTGCAGTATAACCTCAGGCTAAAAAGTGCGTTCCTTCAAGTGTTATTGTTTAGGGAGATAGCAAGAGGGTGCAGAGGAGATTTACTACAATGGTACGGGAATGACGGACTTCATTGCAGAAGTTGGGTTTGCTCTCTGCAGAGCAGAGAAGGCTAAGCAGAAATTTAGTTAAGATGTTCAAAATTATGATTGAATCATGAAAGAGAAAGTCTTTTAAGAGACAGGAGGGTGGATAACTAGAAAATATATGATAATTGATAAAAGAAGCAATATGGAAAAAAATCACAAAGCTTTATGCTGCACTTTGCATGACAACCTCAATGTGGTAGATATCCAATGATCTCTTTTGAAGTGCAGATATTAGTAGTGGTGTAGAGTCACAGAATACCAAAGGGACCATTCAGCCCATCAAGTCTGTCCTGGATAAAATGGGAAATACACGGGTAGTTTGCGCACAGCAAATTTACACAAAAGGGAGGATTGTGACAAAGGCAAAATAATCTGTTTTTTGTGAGATTAATTAGAAACAAAGTGATATCGAGTGAGTCAGAAACAGAAAATAAAACTATCGCAATCAAAAACTCAAAAGCAAAATGCTGCAGATGCTGGAAATTTGAAATAAATACAACAAAATGCTAGAAATTCCCAGCAGTAGAGGTAGCATCCATGGACAGAAACAGTTAAAAAGCCTTTTTGGTGGAGGTGCTTTTTCTTTCTCAATTATCCCTGTTTTCCAACATCTTCCCAGGCATTAGAGTCATAAACTCACCATCACTACCCTACAGCCTATTGAGTGCTTTATGTCATGATATTGGCACATTTTGCACTTTCATAATGTCATGGAGAAAAACACAAATTAGACCTACACACAACACTCTGGCTCTGATAATCCATGGCAACTATCTGCTCTCATTTCATTGATTTGGTCAGCTCAGTTGGCTGGATGGTTGGTTTGTAATGCAGAGTGACTCCAACAGTATGGGTCCCATTTCAACACCAATTGACATGACAATAAAGGCCCCTCCTTCTCAATCTCACCTGAGACACGGTAACACTCAGTCAAAACACCACCAGCGCCCACTAAGGGATTTCTTCATTTTAAGCTCCCTCCTCAAGTCTGCCTCAAAACACATCTCCAAATCCAAAATTGCCTTTCTCCAATGGGTTCTACAACAAGCTGCTCCAAAAAGCCATCCTGCAGACGTTCCACAAAATCCTTTTCTTACAATCTTCTGAATTTCTCGTGCCTTTCTTACCACCCTTTTCTTTCTCCTGATTAATTTTCTTTCCCACATCCTGACTACAACATAGAAACCTCATCCAGGAATCACAAAAAGCTCACATCAAAGCTCAGTAGGTGAGAGAGAAGGCAAATGGAATGAAGGTCTTTATTTTAAGGGGAATGCTTATAAACATCAGGAGGTTTTGCTAAAATGGTACAAGGGATTGGTCAGGCCACAGCTGGAATACCCTGAATAGTTTTAAGCTCCTCATCTCTGGAAAGATAATGTAGCATTAAAAGCAGGCTAAAGAAGGTTCATTAGACTGATCGCAAGTATGAAGGGACTGTCTCACAAGGAGAGGTTAAGGTGTTTGGGCCTGTACTCATTGGAATATAGTAGAAAGAGGGGTGATTTTATTGAAATATACAAGATGTTTAGGACGCTTGGCAGGATATAGGCAGAAACCTTGTTATCTCTTGTGTGACAGTCTAGGACCAGGAGGCATAATCTCAGAATAAGGGGTTGCACATGTTAGACAGAGGTGAGAAGGAATTTCTTCTCTCAGAGAGCAGTGAATCTGTGGAATTCTTTACCACAGAGAGCCATCAAGGCTGCATCATTAAGTATATTCAAGGCTGAGATAAATTTTTACTCAGTAAAGGAATCAAGGGTTATGGAGAAAAGACAAAACAGTCGGGTTGAGGATTAGGAGATCAATCATTGAATGGTAGACCAGACTGGATGGACTGAATGGCATAATTCTGCTGCTATATCCTATGATGTGGAGGTGCCGGTGTTGGACTGGGGTGGAAAGGTCAGAAATCACGCTTCACTTGATGAAGGAGCAGCACTTCGAAAGCCTCCGATCTCAAATAAACATGTTGGAATCTGACCTAGTGTGTATGATTTCTGGCCTATAACCTGTGGCCTTACACAGTGAGCGTATGAGGGGAGCCAATGCAGAATAAATAAGTAAAATGGGAAACACTTTCCAGAGGAGGTATCAGCAGCATATAATGGAAGGAGAAAAAGTAAAGGTCAGCAACAGACGTGTACTCTAAACTTCTGCTTCTTTTCTGGAAGGGTGTATTAGAGAGAAAAATAAGAGCTTTGCTGGCTATAACTTGTGCACTTTACAACATCTCCTTATCTGTATTCACTGTAAAAAGCTGCACAATCATTGAGATAATGTTTGGGTTCTGACTTTACAGGCACTTTGCAGAATATTTCATTTCGCTTTTTGGAATCCTAGCAGGACTAGAACATTGCAAAGGGTTAGTTTGTGTGATTCATGAGTAGAGACAAATAGACAGAAGACATCCCTGACCAGAAGCTCTAATACGTTGTTAGAATAATGGCTCCGCATTAATGTCAAAGTGACATAAAATCCCATGAAGCCAGTAACGTCTAACTGATGTGCTGACCCTTCAGTCGAGGGGGTATTAATTCATGATGGTCTGCGTGATTTATTCCCAACTTTCATCCCGATAGTTTAGGCTTGAACTGAAAATCCATGTGAGCAAAAAACCATGACCATTGTATGTGATGCTGATGGCAATGGCTTAACAGCAGATATGGAAATCCTGAATGCGGGGGCAAGTTGATTTTTTAATTACTTGATTTGAAATCATGAAGACTTCCCATTTTACTGCAAGATATAAAAATGTCTTCCACACAGAATATTTTGCAATCAGCATAGAATGGTTACAGTACAGCTGGAAACCATTTAGCTCATTATGTTGATGGAAGCTTGCTGGAAGTACAACTCAGCTACTCCCATGTCAATAAGAGTGAAATACTGCAGATACTGGAAATTAGAAATAAAAACAGAAAGTTGTGGAAGAACTCAGCAGATCTGACAGCACCAGTGCAGAGAGAAAAAAAAGTTAGTGTTTCGATTCTCTTTTTCAGAATGCAAGTGAAATTCCCTTCTCAACAAGCAAGGCCAGGTCCTGTGTGAACCAATCTGAGTGTTATGATGAGGCTTAATCAGTTTCTGTCCATTTGTTTTAACAGTCAGCCTATCGCTCCAGGCCTCTGGGATTTGCAATAAGAGTTCTTCAACTGTAAGATCTATGGTGTCATTCTCAAAGTCTTTCCTTACAAACATGGCCCAATTGAGGAAAAAAAAGGAAGATTTATTATTAATGAAACCATGATCTAGAATTGAAAGGAAAACTTTGCTCAGTATTAATGATTGGAAATATGCCTGCTGAAAGAATAATGGAAATGAGTTCCATAGCAAAGTTCAAGAGGGGCTTGAGAATATACTTGAAGGGGAATGTATCAAAAGAACAGGAGAGAGAGAGAAACTAATTGAGAGTTAGTATGAGCTGTGCGTTGGATCATTTTTGTGCTGGAACATTTATGATTTTTTAATTGACCTAACACCTCATTATTTCCCTCATACATCTCCAGGCACTTCGCATTTCAAGTGTATTGCTCTATAGGGTGCACTCAACAACCAGTCTCTGAAAAGCATTGTAGTCATTGTAACAAGGTCAGCCAGGTAGACCTCATAGGCTCCCTAACTGGTGCTGTTAACCTGATCTAATCAGGGAGCACTGGCTGATATATATAAACAGGAGTATCAGCAATCCAGTTTTTCTGCCACCTTTGCCTCCACGCCTACTTCTTCAACCGGGAACCTAAACCTCCCTCCACTGACGCCTTCACCCGCTTCCAACACAGGTCCTCCTCCTGGACACCACCCCCAGGCCTCCTAACTTCCCTCGACCTCTTCATCTCTAACTGCCGTCGAGACATTAACCGCCTCAACCTCTCCACCCATCTCACCCACTCCAACCTCTCCCCCGCAGCACGGGCAGCCCTCCGCTCCAACCCCAACCTCACCATCAAACCCGCAGACAAGGGTGGCGCAGTGGTAGTATGGCTCACTGACCTCTACATCGCCGAGGCCAAACGCCAACTCTCCGACACCACCTCCTACCACCCCCTCGATCATGACCCCACACCTGAGCACCAAACCATCATTTCCAACACCATTCATGACCTCATAACCTCAGGGGACCTCCCACCCACAGCCTCTAGCCTCATTGTCCCCCAACCCCGCACAGCCCATTTCTATCTCCTTCCCAAAATCCACAAACCTGCCTGCCCCGGTCGACCCATTGTCTCAGCCTGTTCTTGCCCCACCGAACTCATCTCCACCTATCTGGACTCCATTTTCTCCCCTTTGGTCCAGGAACTCCCTATCTATGTCCGTGACACCACCCACGCCCTCCACTTCCTCCAGGACTTCCAATTCACTGGCCCCCAACACCTCATTTTCACCATGGACGTCCAGTCCCTATACACCTGCATTCCGCATGCAGATGGCCTCAAGGCCCTCCACTTCGTCCTGTCCCGCAGGCCCGACCAGTCCCCCTCCACCAACACCCTCATCCGCCTAGCCGAACCCGTCCTCACCCTCAACAACACCTCTTTCGATTCCTCCCACTCCCTACAGACTAAGGGGGTGGCCATGGGCACCCGCATGGACCCCAGCTATGCCTGCCTCTTTGTAGGTTATGTGGAACAGTCCCTCTTCCGCACCTACACAGGCCCCAAACCCCACCCCTTCCTCCGTTACATTGATGACTGTATCGGCGCCGCCTCTTGCTCCCCAGAGGAGCTCGAACAATTCATCCACTTCACCAACACCTTCCACCCCGACCTTCAGTTCACCTGGGCCATCTCCAACACATCCCTCACCTTCTTGGACCTGTCAGTCTCCATCTCAGGCAACCAGCTTGTAACTGATGTCCATTTCAAGCCCACCAATTCCCACAGCTACCTAGAATACACCTCCTTCCACCCACCCTCCTGCAAAAATTCCATCCCCTATTCCCAATTCCTCCGCCTCCACCGCATCTGCTCCCACGATGAGGCATTCCACTCCCACACATCCCAGATGTCCAAGTTCTTCAAGGACCGCAACTTTCCCCCCACAGTGGTCGAGAACGCCCTTGACCGCGTCTCCCGCGTTTCCCGCAACACATCCCTCACACCCCACCCCCACCACAACCGCCCAAAGAGGATCGCCCTCGTTCTAACACACCACCCCACCAACCTCCGGATACAACCCATCATCCTCCGACACTTGCACCACCTACAATCCGACCCCACCACCCAAGACATTTTTCCATCCCCACCCTTGTCTGCTTTCCGGAGAGACCACTCTCTCCGTGACTCCCTTGTTCGCTCCACACTGCCCTCCAACCCCACCACACCCGGCACCTTCCCCTGCAACCGCAGGAAATGTTACACTTGCCCCCACACCTCCTCCCTCACCCCTATCCCACGCCCCAAGATGACTTTCCACATTAAGCAGAGGTTCACCTGCACATCTGCCAATGTGGTATACTGCATCCACTGTACCCGGTGTGGCCTCCTCTACATTGGGGAAACCAAGCGGAGGCTTGGGGACCGCTTTGCAGAACACCACCGCTCGGTTCACAATAAACAACTGGACCTCCCAGTCGCAAACCATTTCCACTCTCCCTCCCACTCTTTAGATGACATGTCCATCATGGGCCTCCTGCAGTGCCACAATGATGCCACCCGAAGGTTGCAGGAACAGCAACTCATATTCCGCTTGGGAACCCTGCAGCCCAATGGTATCAATGTGGACTTCACCAGCTTCAAAATCTCCCCTTCCCCCACCACATCCCAAAACCAGCCCAGTTCGTCCCCTCCCCCCACTGCACCACACAACCAGCCCAGCTCTTCCCCTCCAAACACTGCATCCCAAAACCAGTCCAGCCTGTCTCTGCCTCCCTAACCTGTTCTTCCTCTCACCCATCCCTTTCTCCCACCCCAAGCCGCACCTCCATCCCCTACCTACTAACCTCATCCCACCTCCTTGACCTGTCCGTCTTCCCTGGACTGACCTATCCCCTCCCTACCTCCCCACCTATACTCTCCTCTCCACCTATCTTGTTTTCTCTCCATCTTTGGTCCGCCTCCCCCTCTCTCCCTGTTTATTCCAGAACCCTCACCCCTCCCCCTCTCTGATGAAGGGCCTAGGCCCGATACGTCAGCTTTTGTGCTCCTGAGATGCTGCTTGGCCTGCTGTGTTCATCCAGCCTCACATTTTAGTATCAGCAATCCTGCTCACTCTGAAAGCTGGCTGTAAGGGAGCTGGATCAGTGTTAAGGACTTGGTGATGGGCTACCAATCCCTATGGAGTTATTTGAAGCATTAGCCCATCAAGCAATAGTGACAGTTTTTTTTTTAATTTGAGTGAGGGAAGAGAGTTGGTCAGATTGGTAATTGATCTCCCTGCTGCTTTTCAAATACTGCCTGGAAACTTGGAGCTATACTGTTCACTATCAGTGAAACCTCCTACTTTCTGAGCATCTTTTGCTGACACCAAATGAAGTACAGAGATTCAAGGGAGCAGCTCAACACCAACACCCCTAGAGCAACTAAAAATGGGCAATAAATGCTGGCCTGACCAATGGTACCTGATTGAATTTTCAAAAAAAAATCTTTAATGCCCATCTGAATCATTAGATGGGACCCTCACTCTAACAACTCATTCAGTTTTGCAGAACAAAGGGATGCTGTTGAAGCTTACCACCTTGCACTCAGCGAGGGTTTAGCTCAGTTGGATGGAAGGTTGGCTCATGAAGCAGCGTGATGCCAGTGTAACGCAGCATGGATTCGATTTCCTTCAACCATGAAGAGCTCTCTGTCTCAACCTTTCCCCTTGCCTGAGGTCTGGTGGCCCTCAGGTTCAATCACTACCAGTTGTCTCTCTCTGATAAGAGAACAACTGTACAGTTTGGTAACTCAGGCAATCAGAAAGAGCGCCACAGAGAATGCATCAGGGGACACTTAGCCCCCAAGCCTTTATTTAAATTCCAAAACGACACGTCAACTCTGACTGATCAATACTTTGCCAAAGGGAATGCACCAGAGAATAATTGGTCCCTGTGCTTTTGTTTTGTGCAAAGAAAGGTGCGATGCATATGCATGTTCATTCTGATCAGAGATAATGGGAACTGCAGATGCTGGAGAATCCGAGATAACAAAGTGTGGAGCTGGATGAACACGGCAGGTCAAGCAGCATCTTAGCTGTGTTCATCCAGCTCCACACTTTGTTATCTTGCATGTTCATTCTGTTTGGAGAGGACAGTGTTCTGTATATGATTACATATGTTATAAGGAACGCAAGTGAACCATGCTTTTTGCCCAGTTAATTCAAAGGACGCTATCTCTCATGATGCCATACCCTTTCAGTGCCCATTACCTTACCTTGTGTGCTGCAGCGTTTGGAGTTTAATCTATATTGTTATGACTCAGATGACTGTCCCACTGTCCCACCAAGGAGGTGTTTTCATAGAGGAAAGTTGAAATATGTTGCCTTTATTTCACAAAAATGAAAATAAGTTACATATTTCACTTTCTATCCAGCCACTGAACATGATTCAGCACCATGTATCTATAACCCTATGCATGGAGAAGATTAAAGGGTGTTCAATCTGATTCAAAAATTTGATAGGGAGAAACTCTCTCCTGTCATGGGAGCTCATATCATAAAATTCAAGCAAAGTCCTTCAGGGGTGAGTGACATCAGGAAACAATTTTTCATACAAAGGATGTCAGAATCTTTGAAATTTCCTCCTCCAAAAGTGTGTTGAAACTGGAGGAATGTTTCAGGCTGTAATTGAAAATTGCAAAGCTGACAATTGACAGGGGTGACCAGGGGTTGAGCCAGTGAGCTGGTGAGTTTTATGTATTTGTTTATGCGATGTGGAGATAGTTGGCAAAGCCAGCATTTATTGTCCCTTTCTAATTGGCCTGGAGGAGGCAGTGCTGACCTGCCTCCTTGAACTGCTGCAGTATATGTGGCTTCAGTGAGGTTGGGGAGGGAGTTCCAGGATTCTGACCTCATGACAGTGAAGGAACAGTGACACATTTCAACATCAGGGTGATGGTTTGGAGGGGAACTTGCATTAATTTAATTAATTAACTGTTGAAATGTGCATGGGGCCGTGAACACCCTACTCCTTTTCCCATTTTCCTGACTAATGCTACCCTCAGAATTGGCTCTGATGAATCAAAACTCCAATGATTGTAGTGTGAATCAGTTAGAGATCCAGACCGTGAGAGCAGATATCAGCAGCAGGAGATGAAGACTGAGTGAGTGAATGAGTATATTCTTGGATTTTGATTCAAAGTGGGAATTAAAATGGTTTATCCTTTTCAAGTTCAGTTTCGGAGTTAAGTCAGTTAAAAGGCATAATTAAAGGAGGTAGCTGCCTGATTGTGGTAGTTCACATTTAAACACCTGAGTTCTTGTTGTAAATGAGGTTTTGATTAAAAAGTGTCTCGAACCAGATCCATATAAGAGAGGGTGGTATTCTTCAGAGATAATGGGAACTGCAGATGCTGGAGATTCCAAGATAATAAAATGTGAGGCTGGATGAACACAGCAGGCCAAGCAGCATCTCAGGAGCATAAAAGCTGACGTTTCGGGCCTAGGCCCTTCATCAGAGAGGGGGATGGGGTGAGGGAACTGGAATAAATAGGGAGAGAGGGGGAGGCGGACCGAAGATGGAGAGTAAAGAAGATAGGTGGAGAGGGTGTAGGTGGGGAGGTAGGGAGGGGATAGGTCAGTCCAGGGAAGACGGACAGGTCAAGGAGGTGGGATGAGGTTAGTAGGTAGCTGGGGGTGCGGCTTGGGGTGGGAGGAAGGGATGGGTGAGAGGAAGAACCGGTTAGGGAGGCAGAGACAGGTTGGACTGGTTTTGGGATGCAGTGGGTGGGGGGGAAGAGCTGGGCTGGTTGTGTGGTGCACTGGGGGGAGGGGATGAACTGGGCTGGTTGAGGGATGCAGTGGGGGAAGGGGAGATTTTGAAACTGGTGAAGTCCACATTGATACCATATGGCTGCAGGGTTCCCAGGCGGAATATGAGTTGCTGTTCCTGCAACCTTCGGGTGGCATCATGGTGGCAGTGCAGGAGGCCCATGATGGACATGTCATCAAGAGAATGGGAGGGGGAGTGGAAATGGTTTGCGACTGGGAGGTGCAGTTGTTTGTTGCGAACTGAGCGGAGGTGTTCTGCAAAGCGGTCCCCAAGCCTCCGCTTGGTTTCCCCAATGAAGAGAAAGCCGCACCGGGTACAGTGGATGCAGTATACCACATTGGCAGATGTGCAGGTGAACCTCTGCTTAATGTGGAATGTCATTTTGGGGCCTGGGATGGGGGTGAGGGAGGAGGTGTGGGGACAAGTGTAGCATTTCCTGCGGTTGCAGGGGAAGGTGCCGGGTGTGATGGGGTTGGAGGGCAGTGTGGAGCGAACAAGGGAGTCACGGAGAGAGTGGTCTCTCCGGAAAGCAGACAGGGGTGGGGATGGAAAAATGTCTTGGGTGGTGGGGTCGGATTGTAAATGGCGGAAGTGTCGGAGGATAATGCGTTGTATCCGGAGGTTGGTAGGGTGGTGTGTGAGAACGAGGGGGATCCTCTTGGGGCGGTTGTGGCGGGGGCGGGGTGTGAGGGATGTGTCGCGGGAAATGCGGGAGACGCGGTCAAGGGCGTTCTCAATCACCGTGGGGGGGAAGTTGCGGTCCTTAAAGAACTTGGACATCTGGGATGTGCGGGAGTGGAATGTCTTATCGTGGGAGCAGATGCGGCGGAGGCGGAGGAATTGGGAATAGGGGATGGAATTTTTGCAGGAGGGTGGGTGGGAGGAGGTGTATTCTAGGTAGCTGTGGGAGTCGGTGGGCTTGTAATGGACATCAGTTACAAGCTGGTTGCCTGAGATGGAGACTGAGAGGTCCAGGAAGGTGAGGGATGTGCTGGAGATGGCCCAGGTGAACTGAAGGTTGGGGTGGAAGGTGTTGGTGAAGTGGATGAACTGTTCGAGCTCCTCTGGGGAGCAAGAGGCGGCGCCGATACAGTCATCAATGTACCGGAGGAAGAGGTGGGGTTTGGGGCCTGTGTAGGTGCGGAAGATGGACTGTTCCACGTAACCTACAAAGAGGCAGGCATAGCTGGGGCCCATGCGGGTGCCCATGGCCACCCCCTTAGTCTGTAGGAAGTGGGAGGAGTCAAAAGAGAAGTTGTTGAGTGTGAGGACGAGTTCCGCTAGGCGGATGAGAGTGTCGGTGGAGGGGGCCTGGTCGGGCCTGCGGGACAGGAAGAAGCGGAGGGCCTTGAGGCCATCTCCATGCGGAATGCAGGTGTACAGGGACTGGACGTCCATGGTGAATATGAGGTGTTGGGGGCCAGGGAATTGGAAGTCCTGGAGGAGGTGGAGGGCGTGGGTGGTGTCACGGACATAGGTGGGGAGTTCCTGGACCAAAGGGGAGAAAATGGAGTCCAGATAGGTGGAGATGAGTTCGGTGGGGCAGGAGCAGGCTGAGACGATGGGTCGACCAGGGCAGGCAGGTTTGTGGATTTTGGGAAGGAGATAGAAACGGGCCGTGCGGGGTTGGGGAACAATGAGGTTGGAGGCTGTGGGTGGGAGGTCCCCTGAGGTGATGAGGTCATGAATGGTGTTGGAGATGATGGTTTGGTGCTCGGGTGTGGGGTCATGATCGAGGAGGCGGTAGGAGGTGGTGTCGGAGAGTTGGCGTCTGGCCTCGGCGATGTAGAGGTCAGTACGCCATACTACCACTGCGCCACCCTTGTCTGCGGGTTTGATGGTGAGGTTGGGGTTGGAGCGGAGGGAGCGGAGGGCTGCCCGTTCTGCGGGGGAGAGGTTGGAGTGGGTGAGAGGGGTGGAGAGGTTGAGGCGGTTGATGTCTCGACGGCAGTTGGAGATGAAGAGGTCGAGGGAGGGTAGGAGGCCTGGGGGTGGTGTCCAGGAGGAGGACTTGTGTTGGAAGCGGGTGAAGGGGTCAGTGGAAGGAGGGTTGGGTTCCCGGTTGAAGAAGTAGGCATGCAGGCGAAGACGGCGGAAAAACTGCTCTATGTCCGACCGTGACTGGTATTCGTTGATGTGTGGTTGTAGGGGGACAAAGGTGAGCCCCTTGCTCAGGACTGACCGTTCGTCCTCAGTCAGTGGGAGGTCTGGGGGGATGGTGAAGATTCGGCCGGGCTCAGGGTGGCTGTCTCCTCTGGGGTTACAGGCTGTGGAGGTTGTGGGCGGAGCGATGATGTCGTCGGCCGTGGGCGGGGTTCCGTCGGCCGTGGGCGGGGTTCTGTCGGCGTCGACCGTGGGCGGGGTTCCGTCGGCGTCGACCGTGGGCGGGGTTCCGTCGGCGTCGACCGTGGGCGGGGTTCCGTCGGCGTCGACCGTGGGCGGGGTTCCGTCGGCGGTGGGAGGATCGGGGTGGGCGGCAGCTGCTGAGGTGAGGGTGGTTTGTGGGCTGTAGTACCTGGACGTGGAGGTGGTGACTGCAGCAGCGGTTCCGGAAGTTCTGTGGCCGGCGGGGGCGGATGTATTCTTGTTTGGGCACCCGGTGCGGAGGGATTTTGGCAGATCAAGGACCTCCTCATAGATCTGCTCCTGGGCCTGGCTAGGCTAATGATAAACAGCTCCAGGCAGCAAGTCATGTACGGGGTCATCTCTGCAACTGCCTGTCCCACTTTTAGGGCTACATCCAAGCCCAGGTGTCATTAAAGATGGAGCATAATGCATCCACCAATGCTCCGAATGCCTTTTGGTAGGCACCGTGAGGAATAGGGTGCTTTATTCCTCCCTGTAACTCTACTTTGATTTAGTGCCCTCCTCCTCTCCCTTCCCACACCCCCTTCACTTTTTTCACATAAGCGTTAATACAATAAGGTTTTGTTTTTAATGTTTCACTAGCCACATGGGTGATTTCCTGGTGGTGGAAAACAGAATAATGTTTTAGAGCAATAGACACCCTCTGTTTACGCCCCTTTGTTTCTCATCCTCTGTTTCTGCCCCTCTGTTTCTGCCACTCAACCAGATGGCAGCTCATCTCAGATCATGGGATGTAAGAGCAGAAGTAGGCCACTCAGCCCGCTGAGTGGTTTGGGGAAACTATAAGCCACGGGTGATTTGGGGAAAATAAAAAAACAACTGCTGAGCCCGCTTTGACTGCAGAAGTAGTGCTGGGAGGAGTTACTTCTAAAAAAAATGGAGATTCAGAGAGTGTTCTCTTTTGACAAAAAAAGAAAGGGAATCCTTACACTGCACAGCCAGCAAGGTACAAGGTCACAAGACTTTGACCGAATGAGACAATGGAGAAGGTTACCTGGACACTTTACACCAGAGGGCAGTCTTACTATTCAAATTAGGTCATTCAAAATTGGCCTGCAATCCATGTGAGGCAGGTATGAGGATCCAGCGAAGTGCAATTCAGCAGCAACTTTCCAACTGTGACAAGGTCCCACAGGCTGTGCAGACAGGAGTGCGGACTGTAGGGAGGATGAGCAAGCAGATTGTGGCACTGTAGAAGAGGGAGCCATTCAAGTGGGAGAAGGAATAGGAATGTAGCTGTAGCAGAAGACAACATAATCGGGAAGATAGATGCTCTTTTCTGCGGCTGTGAACAGGAATCCCAAAGGTTCAGTGCTCAGTGTCATCTCCTGGGGACTAGAGAAGAACTTGGAATCAGTGGGGAAGGATCCAGTTTTCTTTGGAGATAATGAGGCCATGGAAAACATCTTCATGTATTAGGGATAGTGAGATCGACACTTACAGCCGCAGGGATGGATTCATGTTTGCATGACAGTTTCCGCGAACAATGAATCTGTGGAATTCTTTATCATGGATGGCTATCAAGGCTGAGTCATTAAGTATATTCAAAAGGCAGATTTTTAATCAGTAAGGGAATCATAGTTATGGGGAAAAGGTAGGAAAGTGCAGTTGAGCATGATCAGACCAGCCAGTGGCAGAGCAGACTCAGTGGGCTGAATGGCCTACTTCTGCTCTTACATCTTGTGATCTTGTTTGAGCTGGCATCCGGTTGAGTACCTACAAAGATTTTCCTCACTTGGGATTATTGTCCTTGAGTCAAAAAGTTAGACAGAGGCCCTGCCTGGCCTCTCAAATGATCACATGACAATATTCCAATGAAAAACAGTCATTCCTCCTCATGCTACACCAAAGGCTTACTGCTTAGGCAACATCAACAAATGAGTGTATGGAATGAGCTGCCAGAGGAAGTTGTGGAGGCTGGTACAATTACAACATTTAAAACGCTTCTGGACGGGTACAAGAATAATAGAGGTTCAGAGGGATATGGTCCAAATGCTGGCAAATGGGACTAGATTTATTTAGAATATCTGGTTAGCATGAACAATTTGGACTGAAGGGCTATTTCAGTGCTGTACAACTCTATTACTCTATAACTTATAGTTTAGTTTGGGATTATGTGAGGCATGGACTGGTTGGACCGAAGGGTCTGTTTCCATGCTACATGCTGAGCATAATCCCACATTAAACTAATCCCAACCTTCCTTACTTTATAACTCAATCCTTCCATTCCCAAAAATGTTCTGGTAAATATCTTCTGAAACCTCTCTAGCTTGTTAATATCTTTCTTGTAACTGGGCAACCAGAACTAGACACAGAGACCTCACCAATGTCCTATACAACCTGAACATAACATCCCAACTCCCATGCTCAAAGGACTGAGCAATGAAGACAAATGTGCCAAACATCTTTTTAACCACCCTGTCTACATGTGACACAAACTTTAACAAATTATGGACCTTCACCCCTAGGCTTCTCAGTTCTACAACACTACCTAAGGCCCTATCACGAATTGTACAAGGCTTTCCTTCTTGACTATTGCTTTGCAGCTACATCAGCAGTGAAAACATGGTGATCAAGCGATTGGAAAATCCCCATGTCTTGAAAGGCTCTATATAAATGCAAACCTTACCTTCTAACACTATGGATGAGAGGGTTCTTTTTGGTTTTGGAGCTTTAGCTGAGCATCCACATTTGAAACAGATTAAAAACTACCAAGCCAGGATTTCAGAGCAAAAATGTAGCCCTTCTTTGTGGTAGTTCAAACTCTGATCCAAATGCTCGTGTGCTAATTATCATCTGCATTGAAGCAAATCCTCTTAAACTCTGATCATGTCAGTGTGAGCTGAGATTACTGTTGTCATATATAGGGATTGAATTCTGACCTCTACACTATTATTGTCTTTGTATGGTCATAAATGAAGTCATAGAGAAGAGGGTAGAATGTCAAAGGCATACAAGCAGTAAACAATGAGCTCAAGCTGGTTCCTGTCTTTTAGTGTTTATGTGTGGATGCTTCATTAGCCCCTAAAGGGCTGAGGAGCTAAGTACAAGCTGGGAGCCACATTGCTGCCATATCTTGTGCCCAATGCTAATAAATCATGTTGGGTCTCATCCCTCACTGAGCAGAGACAGACAGAAAGGGAAGGAAATTATTCTCATTGGAGCACTCCACCTGTCCCTAGTGAACTATGAATGCCCCTATCCTCATTTTCCTTGCTCTCTTATTTTGCTTCTTCTCCCAGAGCTTTCATTTGAAAAAGACACAGTGTGTTTGATAACACAGAACAGCACTTTCCCATTGGAGTTTGAATTTATATTCAAACAGCAATGTTTTATCATACAGACAAACTTGAAAAAATATCTTGTACGCAGCACCAGGAAGAAATTATTACTGTTTCTCCCCTGCACTGTGTGTTTCCACATTCGCCCAGATCAGAGATTAGGTTTGTCTGGAATTCATCTTCCGTTCTCCGAGTTAACCTATTCCACAACGTGCTGTCCCTGTTAAAATAGGAGAAAGAGGCTTTTCAGGAGAACCATGTTGTGTTGTTATAAAAATACACGACTGTATTATTTCAGAAAATTGTGGCTCCCGATGAAGTGTCAATATGCAGCAAGACCTGGAGAACATTCAGGCTTGGGCTGATAAGTGACAAATAACACACATGCCACAAAGTACAAGGCAATGATCATTTCCAATAAGACAGTCTAATCAATGGTATTACTGCCACTGAATCCCCCACTATCAATAGCCTAGGGTTGCCATTGAGCAGAAACTGAAACAGGCTCTCCTGTGGCTACAAGAGCAGTTCACAGGCGAGGAATTCTGCAGAAGTAACTTTTTTCCCCAACTTATCAACCGTTTACCAGACACAAGTCAGGAGTATGATAGAATGCTTTCTATTTGTCTGGATGAGTGCAGCCCCAATACCACTCAGAAAACTTTACACCATCCAGGACAGAGCAACCTGCTCAATTCATATCACATCCACCACCTTCAGCATTCACTGCCTTCATCGATGACATACAGTAGCAGCAGCGTGTACCATTTAGAAGATGCACTACAGTAGTTTACTAAGTTCCTCTAGTGGCCCTAATCAAAAAGGTCTACAGAACAGAAAAAAGCCCTTTGTCCCATTGCATCAATTTTCATCAAAAACAAGGACCTAACTAATCTAATCCCATTTTCAGGCATTTGATCCATAGTCTTGTATGAGTTGACATTAAAAGCAATTAAAGCAAAAAAAATTCCTCCACATGTCACCTAATCATACTGCCACTTATCTTAAATCTAAGTCCCCGGCCATTGATCCCCCTAGCAAGGAGAAAATCTCCTTCCTGCCTATCCCATCTATGTCCCTCATAATTTTTATGTCCCCACTCAGTCTTCACTGCTCCAAGGAAAACAACCCCAGTGTATCCAACTTTTCTTCATAACTAAGGTTGTCCAGCCCAGGAAACATCTTGGTAAATCTTCCTTTCCACTGCTTCCAACCCTCCACCACATGGAGAGGCAAGGATAGTAGACACATGGTAATACTATCACCTGCAAGTTTTCCCCGTAGTCATTCACAATTCAGACTTGAAAATATATTGTTCCTTCACTATCGCTGGGTCAAAACCTTGGAGCACTCTCCCTAACAGCACTGTGGATATATTCCCTTCGCAGTGGTCTACTTTGGTTCAAGAAGGCAGCTCACCATCACCATCTCCAGGGTAATTAAGGATAAGCAGTGAGTGCTGGCCCAGTCAGCAACATCCACATCCCATGACCAAATTCAGAAAAAGTTAAGAAAATCACATGTCCCTGCATTATAGCAAACAGGTATCTATGATGTCAGCTTAACACCTGCAACCACAGCTCCTAAACCTTTTAGCCCATGCCACATATTTTAAATCCATATAATTGTTCAACTGTATAGAACTTAAATACTGCTTTAAAAGGGACATGAAGTTGAAGCTTTTTAGCTTGCATTCAATGGGTCAGAACCTGGTTTTCGGAATTTCGTCTCCCTTTTTAGCAATTTTTTACACCTGATATATATGTTCAAAGAAGATGAAAGGTACAGGAGCACTTTGTCATTGCCCCGATGATTTTATTACAAGTCACTTTACAGCATATCCAGGAGTTTTATCCTTACTCCCAGAAATGGCAGGTCAATTGGAGTAGAGTGACAACTCCGCTTTGGCTTTGAAGATTAGGATTAATAAATTGGGAGGAGGGGAGGTGTGGGATAGACTGTTGTTTTTACATGTTTAGGTGACCTGCTGACACAGAAGGCCATGAAGAAAGGTCATCCATCATATTTACTGCTGTCCGAACCAGCTCACTTATACCTGGATAATAAAATGTGAGGCTGGATGAACACAGCAGGCCAAGCAGCATCTCAGGAGCACAAAAGCTGGCGTTTCGGGCCTAGACCCTTCATCAGAAGGGTCTAGGCCCGAAACGTCAGCTTTTGTGCTCCTGAGATGCTGCTTGGCCTGCTGTGTTCATCCAGCCTCACATTTTATTAACTTGGAATTCTCCAGCATCTGCAGTTCCCATTATCTCTCACTTATACCTGGTTAGTTATAAGATTAAACTCCTGAACGTGCTACAAAGTGACTCTTGTAATGAAATCATAGGGACAATGACAAATGACTCAGTACAAAATTTATAGAAAGAGACATGCAAACCAAATTCAGACTGGTTGAATTCAAGATGATAACCTTCAACTTCATGGTCCTTTTACGGCAATGTTTAACTTGTGGACTGCCAAGCAATTACTTGGATTTAAAATATTGGCTAGTGGGTGTGGCTTGGTGGCTCAGCAGTTAGCACTGCTGCTTCACAGCACCAGGGACCCGGGTTCAATCTCACCCTCAGGCAACTGCCTGTGTGGTGTTTGCACATTCTCCCTGCCTCTGGGTGGGTTTCTGCCAATAGCTCCAATTTCATCCCACCGGTGAGATGGCTCAGCTGTACTAAATTGCTCATAGTGTCCAGGAATGTGTGGGTTAGGAGGAATAGCCAATGGAAATGCTGGGTTGCAGAGAATAAGGTTAATGAGAGATGGGTCTGGGTGGGATGCTCTTCAGAAGGTCAGTGTGGATTCAGAAGGCTGAATGGCCTGTTCCCACACCATAGGGATTCTGTGGACATAGGGTAAGAAACTTAGAAAGTGAAGTTGCAGGAGTTAAGCTGGAACATTGGTGCCTCCTTGTGCTTTGCTGTGATGCAGTAACATGCAAATGTTTTCAGTTTTTTTTATTTGTTCATGGGATGTGCCAGCAAAATGAGTTCCAAACTAGAATGCTCCTGGATTAGCTATTGGTGGTGACGAGGAGACAGTGCTAACATCATGGAACACTCCAGAGGCCCAGTTAATGCCTGGAAGCGTAGGTTCACATCATACCATGGCAACTCGGGGAAATTTAAATTCAATTATTTAATAAAATCTGAAATTGAAAACTAGTTTCTGCAATAATGACCAGGACGCCTATCACTGATCGTGATTCACGAGTGCCCTTTAGGGAAGGAAAGCTGCTGTCCTTACCCTGTCTGCCCTACATGTGACTCCAGACCCACAACTGACTCTTAACAAAAACCAAAAGATCCGTGAATGCTGTAAATCAAGAACAAAAACAGAAATTGCGGGAAATTTCCTGGATGGCCCAGCAAACCACTCAGTTCAAGGGCAATTAGGGATGGACAGCAAATGTTGGCCTGGCGAGTGCCACTCCCATCCTGCAAAAGTATAAGATTTTAAAAAGCCAGTGATGAGGTTCCTCCGTGTTCCAGATTCAGAAATATGCAGCTGAGAGCACAGTATTGATTTGTTAGAAATACGAGCCAATGAAAAGGAAACATGCCTCTACATGGCGTGTTTTATACTCTCAGATCATCATGAAACTCTTTACAAACATTGAAGTACTTCTGAAGTGTAGTCAATGTTGTGGAGAAGGAATGATGTCCTAATGTCCACACAATCAGCCTTTTCTGATATTGGTTGAAGGATAAGTATTGGCTAGGCGACTGAGAGTCATTCCCCAAACAAAAACAAAACAAAGAATTGTGGATGCTGGAAATCAGAAACTAAAATGGAAATTGCTGAAAAAACTCGGCAAATCTGGCAGCATCTGTGGAGAGAAATCAGATTTAACATTTCAGGTTAACATTTTAGGTCCGGTGACCCTTCCTCAGGACTGAGGTACTCTGGGGAAGGATCAGCGAACCCGAAACGATAACTCTGATTTTTTTTCTTCACAGGTGCTGCCAGACTTTCTGAGCTTTCCTGCAATTTCAGTTTTTGTTCTTGATTACAGCATTCTCAGATCTTTTGGTTTTTGTTTTACATTTTGGGTGCAGTGGCACTTCTTCAGAAATTATTGCAGTTAGAAAAAGTTGGTCGATATGCTAATGATGAGATTGGGGAGAGATGGAGCCCAGAGAGTGAGGAAAACAGTTGATTGGCAAAGAAATGGGTAAATGTCAGCCCGGGAGCCTGATTAACTGCTAATGGGAATTGTTAGTGGCTGACAATGTGTTCGTTGTGATAGCAACCCAAGTGATGACAAGGCCTGGTGTGTGGGTGTTGGGTAAGGATATGGGGGATGGTGCTCCAGGCCTAAAATTATTGAACTTGATATTGAGTCCAACAGGTTGCAGGGTTCCCAAGTGCAAAATGAGATGCTGCTCTTCCAGTTTTCACTGAGCTTCACTGAAGCACCCCGGCAAGCCCGAGGCGAAGATGTTGGCTAGGGAACATGGTGGTATGTTGAAGTGATAGGCAACTGGAAGCTCAGGTTCTTTTTTGTGGACAGAATGGTGATGTTCACTCAGTCTCCACTTTGTCTCCACTTAGTCACTCAGTCTCCAGTTTGTCTCCCGAGTCTAAAGGAGACCGCATCGTGAAAAGCTAATGCAGTAGACTAGATAGAGTATAGTGCAGGTAACTCACTGCTTCACCTGGGAGGTGTGTCTGGACCCTTGGATAGTGAGGAGGGAGGAAGTAAATGAGCAGGTGTTATACCTTCTATGGTTCCAGGGGAAGGTGGTGTGAGGCTTTGGAGAGGTGATGAGAATGGAGAAGGAGTGGACCATGGTGCCCCAGAGGGAATTTGTCCTGTGGAATGTTGACAAAGGTGGGGAGGAAAATAGATGTGCTGTGGTGGCATATCTTGCAGTCTTATATTGAAGTCATGCTATGGAATCTTGCTGAGACCAACATAGATGTCAATTTAACATTTCATCCTAATGACAGTGTATCCAGCAATGCAGCATTCCCTCAGTACTGCAGTGCAGTCACAGCCTAGATCACTGTACTTGAGCCACTCAAGTAAGACTTGAACACATAACCCTTCTGAGCCAGAGACAAGATTACTACCCAGAAAAGCACTGTTCACTCTTTGTCACGATATATGGATATTTTGTCACAAGTTTCACTCCCTGTTACCATTATCATAGGATGAAGTATGAGAGGCTCGGTGTCTAACAGTCTCAGTGACCTCCACAGATGTTTACACTCTGGTGGTTTAATGAACTCTTCCACTGAATATCGTCTCACATTGGGCTGCTCTGATATCCCATTTTCAATTAAACCCTGCCTTACATTCCATAAAATCTCAGGTTGAATTTCTTTAGCTTGATCAGGTTGTCAAAGGGCAGTACTCAAAAATTGCAGAGCTGAATAATTTGGTTCAACTGAGTCTGATCAGCATATAACAAACCAAGGACCAAGAATTGAATCTAGTGGATTCAGCCAAATAATAAGCATATATCATAGCACCGATCCGCACCAAGATTTTTAATTGGGACAGGTTTACCTTCAACACTAAAAAATTTCTGTCGAACTATTACCTAACTCTCCTAGACATTCTAATTGATTTTTCAATGAACTTTTTAACAGCTAATCTCCTGCCAAAAATGCTTTCCCCAGCATATCAACAGTCTTTTCAATCTAAAAGTTAACTCATTGAGTGAAATGCTTTGTGATATTTGATAGCTATCCTCTCTTTTGACAATGATTACACAATTTTTCTATGATACATGTTTAATTTCAGTTCAAATTTTAGAAAAGGTAGTTGTGATGAACCTAATGGTACAGTGGCAGAGGAGAGTGGAAGTTTATGCCTGTCTCTGCTAAATGTTATCCCAGATTTAACGCAGTCCAGGGAGAATCAGCTGAACTGGCTCAAGAGTGCAGTGCATGAACTTTAAATGCAAGTTCAACGCAATCGTTTATGTTAGCCTTGAACATTTAACTGGTTCAACAAGCAATATGGCTACTTTTCAAGTTAAAGTGATGAAATTCTGCTGATTCAGAAAGGCTTTACAGGTGCTTGGCAGGTCAGAATTGAGTGTTGCTGACAAAAGAGATGTGCAATCAAAGCTTATCATTTTGCACTCATCAGAATCATATCCCAACAATACTAAATCTCAAAGAGAACACTAAGTTACTACTGTGTGAGAAAAAGGTGCTGATTCATTGACTAGTTGGCTCTGATTGATAAAGGCATTCCCATGAAACCACCACCAGAAAACAACTGATCTCCTTATCTATGTTTACAGAATGGCACAATATTTCGACCTGACCCTTTGTCTGCAGAGAACAGATCCCTACATGAAGTAATGTATCTCATGGCAACTTTAGCTGAGTCGCTTTGTGAGTTTGACTTATAATATTAAATTGGTGGCTCAGCCATTTTTAGCAGACTGTTCACCGATTGATGCATCCCATCTAACATTACACATTATATTCTGAGTTTTACAAGTTTAGGCAATATGGGAGACCAGTTGTTTCACCAATCAGCTACAAAGCTGATGCGACATGTGTGCTACTTTGTACTAACAGGATGTTGCCATCAGGCCAAAAAAGACAGTTTACATACCACGCAACTGAGCAATATGAGGTGTAAATCTTAATTCCAGTGCAATGCCAGGTATATAATCCATTCCCATTGACTGCCAGGTTATAGTAAATGGAATGTCCCTTTGGCAGTTTGCAACAGATTGATTACTGTCAGCGCTCTATCAGCTTGAACTTGCAAAACTGAGATGAGGAGAACAATAGGTTGAATCCATATTATCAAGCACTTTCATGTTGCAACAACATTATTGGACATTTTCCCAGAATTTAAAATAGTAATCCAAAGGATACAAATACATCAAGTCAGTGTGGAAATTGGTCATTTGGTCCAACGTTAGTGTAAGTTAATATTCCCACATGGACAGATAGTTCTGATTACATTTACCAACCCTGTGGCCATAGCCCTTCAATCATTTTCCTTTTATCCATGTTTCAAACAAACTTTGTGTCTTGGTCTGTCTTTAAGCTTTGAATTCATACAAATGAAGCTTCCCTTATCCTGTTTTACCTATTTTCTCCATCATCCAGCATTTATTAACCTTTATTAATTCGCACTCAGGCAAAACATGCTTCAAATTTAAAATTCTCACCCTTGAACACAAATCCAGCCAAGACCTTGCAGTTGCTTTTCTTTGTGTACCTTCCAGCCCCTCAGTCCTCCAGGACATCTATGATTCACTAATTCTGAAGCTCTGAACAAAGCCATACTGGACTTGAATGTAAACTACGAGCCCTGTTGAGATTATCCAGCATTCTCTCTGTTTGTTTCAGATTTCCAGCATCCGCAGTTTTTCCTTTTATTTATATTAATTCTACTTTGAGGAAGGGTCACCCTGACCCGAAATGTTAACTCTGATTTTCTCTTCACAGATGATATCAGACTTGCTGAGCTTTTCCATCAACTTAAGTTTTTATTCCCAAACTGTGGAGTTCCCTTCCTAAACTCTTTGTCTTTCTACCTTCTATTCTCACTTTAAGGTTCTGCTTGGAGACCTACCTTTTGAATATGCTTTTGGTCATCTACCTGTCAGCTCCTTATAACGATACTAAAACATACAAATGTAAGAACATTAAGCTGCAGTTATACAGGGGGCTTTGTTGAGACCCAGAATATGTGGAGTACTATGTACAGTATTAGTCTCCATGTTTAAGGAAGGATTTTTAAAAATTTATTCATTTGTGGAATGTGGGCATCACTGGCTGGGCCAACATTTATTGCCTGTCCCTAGTTCCCCTTGAGAAGGTGGTGATGCGTTGCCATCTTGAAATGCTGCAATCCACCTGCTGTGGGTTGACCCGCATGGCCATTAGGGAGAGAATTATGAGACTTTGAGCCAGTGACAGTGAAGGAATAGTGATATATTTCCAAGTCAGGATGGTGAGCATCTTAGAGGAGAACTTACAGGTGGTGGTGCTCCAATATGTCTACTGACCTTGTCCTCCTAGATGAAAGTGGTCATGGGTTTGTAAGGTGGTATCTGAGGATCTTTGGTGAATTTCTGCAGTGCATCTTGTAGATGGTACACACTGCTGCTACTGCTATATATGTAGTGGAATGCAATGGTGACTGAAGAGGTCAGAGAAGGTTCACAGGCTAAAACCTTGATTTGGTGGCTTGTCTTATAAGGAAAGGTTAGACAGACTGGGCTTGGATTCACTGGCATGTAGGAGAGAAAGAGGCAATTTCATTGATACATATAAGAACCCAAGGACCTTGGCAGGATGCATGTGGAGAAGATATTTCCTCTTGTAGGTGGGTCTAAAATTAGACTGTTTTACAATGAGGGGGTGTCCATTTAAGACTGCAACAAGCACTTTTTTATTACAGTGGAAATTCTCTTCTTCAAAAGGCAATACAAGCAGAATCTTTGAATATTTTCAAGGCACAGGTCAATAGATTCGTGATAAACAGGTGAAAAGATATCGGTGGTGGTTGTGAATGCAGAGTAATCGCATCAACCATTATCTTATTGGGTGACAAAGTAGGGCTGAGGGGCTGAGTGGCCTTCTCCTGCTCCTAATTGTGTGTATGTTTATCTATGACTCAGGGCCAAACGTTGTCAGTGTCGAGGTTGCTTTATTTCTGTAACAGAGCTACATAAATGCATGTTGCTTACACGGTGTCTCCCTTGCCCATTAACTTTCACATCAGTTCCACAGTCTCACACAAAGCCTCTCGACAGACCGAGGTTCTACATCGAATACATTTAAGACTGTATCGATGGAAATGAATGTATCACAGGTCAGTCACTGTGTGCATGCGAAGTTATGATGTACAGGGTGGTTTGCCACTCCACAGAACCTGCAAAGAGAGGAAAACCGAATTAACATGCTAAGTTAACAAGTTTCTGAGGGCACCATAATGATAAGTGCCAAATGATATTTTACATGTGAATGCTGCTGTTACCATGGCTTAGTTTTATATGCTTTATGAGCATGTCATCTCTCGCTTAGCTGGGCATAAGTCTGTACACATGCAGTGATGAGGCTGCTCCCTTTTTGCTGGGCAACCACTCTTTCTTGCTTCCTTATTTCACCCTTAAAGTAAGGCTCTCTCGGTCTCTTCATTATTGTAGCATTCTTTATTTACATTCCTTATTTATGAAAATCCCTGCCCAGTGAAGCAGTTGAGGCTACCATGTTGAATGTTTTTTAAGGCAAAGAGAGGTCGATTTTTGAACAGCAAAGGAATTAAAGGTTATGGTGAGCGATTGGGTAAGCGGAGTTGAGTCTTTGAAAAGATGGGCCCTGATCTTATTGAATGTCAGAGCAGGCTCGATGGACCAGATGAACAACTCCTGCTCCTATTTCTTATACACACACACACACACACACACACACACACACACACACACACACACACACACACACACACACACACACACACACACACACACACACACACACACACACACACACACACACACACACACACACACACACACACACACACACACACACACACACACACACACACACACACACACACACACAGCCCTAGGATAGTATCAGACTCCTACTCGGTTCTCTGGTCTGCCTTTCTTCTCTGCTGATCTCTGAAGTAGGGTTATCAGTTACATTATTATCACTTGCAAATCCAATTATGCCACAGTAAGGTAAGAAACAGCAAAAGAAAAAGTGGTGGTGGAGGGGAGAATTAATAACTTTATGGGTCGTAAGAGGAACAAATGAATGATTGAGAAAGACCCATTTCTGTTTCACATGTCTTTGAAGTTGTGGGTTTTTTTTCCCATTTTCATTTTAAAACCCAGGCTGTCAATTATTCAAACAGGAAGGTCAAGGCTGATAAATGCAAAAATATTTAAGGATATGGATGCAACTTATTTGGAAAAGGATAGTAAGTCTATATACAGTCCACTAATAAGCAGTGAGATTAAATATTAATTTTAACTCCACTCCATGTATTCAAACTATACTGACTATTCAGAATATTTTGGTTGCCTTTTAAAAGTGGAAGTCAATGCTGTGCAATGCCAATCTTTCAATCCATTATCCTCAATACAACATACCGAGCCATTTCTTTCTAAAGTGAAAGACTTTACAGCCCCAGTAGTAACTCCTGTACCATAAAAGGTCGAAGAGTAATTTTGTACAGCCACTCCATGGAATGTTTGAGCTTCAAGCAAGGGGAATGCAATCTTCATTCATCTTTGTGGGCTGTTTGCAAAGCAGAGGTAAGCTCTGCTCAGACATCAGACTGTACAGTGATTTTTTTTATGTATCAACCCATTCAGATATGTTATTCCACGCCTCTGGAGCAGGGGAGATCTGAACACTTTTGTACTTGTTCTCTTTCATCATATGCTTATCCAGGTGCAACACTACACTCTTAAAATACCCCTAAACATACTTCAGCTATTAGCTCTGCTATATAGCAATGTATACACACCAACATATTAACAATCATGGAATCCCTACAGTGTGGAAGCAGGCCATTCTGTCCATACCAACCCTCCAAACAACATCCCACCCAGACCACCCCCCGCTTCCATAGCCTTGCATTTCTCATGACTAAACCACCTAACCTCCACATCCTTGGACACTGTGAGCAATTTAACATGGTCAGTCCACCTAACCTGCACATCTTTGGACTGTGGTTGGAAATCAGAGCACCCGGAGGAAATCCACACAGTCACCCAAGGCTGGAATTAAACCCAGGTCCCTGGAGCTGTGAGGCAGCAGTGCATACCATTGAGCCACGGTGCTGCCTGTAGCTGTGTGTTCTCTGAGCTCAGCAGTAATGGCAGTAAAAGAAAAATAACTAACTGTCCAGGCTGGTCTGGATCACTACTCTCATTCACAATGCCTCCATTTCCTCTGGAGACAGCTGTCCAGTGAGCTCAGCTTCAGTATTGGAAGCTCTCTGGACACGTAATACTGAGCTTCAAACAGGTCTCTCTCCCACCCTCATCATCTCAAAGTGGGGAAAGCCAGAGATGGAGAGGCCAATATTTATCCCTTAACCAACATCATAACAGAAGATTGTGTCACACGAGGGCTCTGTTTGAGTCTGTATATGTTCCTCCACGTTTCACATTTTTAAACAGAGTTTCACTTCACATTGACTGTAAAGCATGTTGAAACATTAGGGTACTTATTCGTGAGATTTTTGTTTTAGATTATCCCATAATTTAGCCAGTCTTAGTCAGTTGGCTTTATTTTGAAGTGCTTGCAGGAACCACATTGCTCATCTTAATTGGTAATATTTTTGTTTATTCATTCAAAGGATGAGTGTGTCACTGGCTAGGTCAGCATTTATTGTGCCCTTTCCTAATTTCTCAGATGCCAATGGAAAGTCAACAACATTGCTGTGGGTCTGGAGTCACATATAGGCCAGACAAGGTAAGGATGGCAGTTCCCTTCTCTAAAGGGACATTCATGAACCAGGTGTGTGTCTCCTGGCCGTGGCCATCATTAGACTCTCAATTCCAGATTCTTTTATTGGATCCCACCGTGGCGGAAATGTTACCTGAGTCTCTAGATTAACAGTCTAGTGACTCCCACCATGGCGGGAATGTTACCTGAGTCTCTAGATTAACAGTCTAGTGACTGCCACCATGGTGGGAATGTTACCTGAATCTCTAGATTAACAGTCTAGTGACAATACCACTTGGCCATTGCCTCCCAGATAGGGATATCCCTCTGGAGCCTGTGAGCGTAGCATGTGATTTTCTCATCAGTGATGGATTGAACCTGGGCTTGTCTCAGTCGCCAACCCAATGCAGCTGCCAGTACCACCCTGCTCCAAAGGAAATCTCCGCCTCAAACTCAGGCCAAAGCGCAAGCTGCCCTCCCATTTACATTGAAGGGTGGGTGGAACTAAGAGTCAACCACCTGATCTATCCCCTGGGAGTGAGCCAGTGTTAGGTTGATGTGAGAGTGTTTGCTATTCAGATAAGCCTTCACAGACCACCCTATCACAAGTGCTCTTTAATGTAATTCATCCTTCCTTCTGTCATCTTCAGAAGCTGGATGCTTTATCTGAAATCACAAAGGGCCCTTCTCTCACGCCAGAACCTTTTAGTGCCCATTTACCTTCAGTCAGCAAGCTCATTCTAAGCGGGAATTGTCTGTTGTTCAGCAATATTACTCCCCAGCTCACATTTTCCACTGCTAGCTAAAGCACGGCCATAAATACAAGACTAAAAACACCAATTTAATTAATTATTGTGGGGTAGATTAACTTAGTCTTCCATTCAGCAACATTTTAAACTGCTTTATTGCGCTAACCATATAAATCTGGATCAAGGCGGACTTTGTAATTTAATTTGAAATAGAATTGCCATAAAAAAATTTGTATCTTAGGAGACCACTCAGGGAAACACAGAATGAGATGACGGGTAGAATGATGGCAAAGGCAGCTTAATAAGAACAAATGTAAAGTGCTTTAGATGGGAGAAAACAGTTGGTGACAAATGTTAATGAACTGAACAGCATTTCTGCTACTTTTTTTATGGACTCCCAGTATCTCAAAGCACTGTATTTATTAAATAAAAAGAGACAATGTTGGGGCAAGCTTACCATGCTTACCTGGCTATAAATATTGGCCAGAAATCCCCTGCTTTTTGACAAATACAGCTGTCTGATCTTTTGCATTCACCTGTGAAAATATATAAGCATAAAGAGCAGGAGTAGGCCATTTCACAGAA
Organism: Stegostoma tigrinum; assembly: GCF_030684315.1. Taxonomy (NCBI): domain Eukaryota; kingdom Metazoa; phylum Chordata; class Chondrichthyes; order Orectolobiformes; family Stegostomatidae; genus Stegostoma; species Stegostoma tigrinum. The sequence goes on along the minus strand of NC_081356.1, from coordinate 124,717,354 downwards.
TCACAGAATTGTTACAGAACAGAGGGAGACTCAATCATCTCATAATAATATCCTGCCTTTTCCCTATTATCCTGCCATCTTTGGCCCCTGGAGACTGCCCTATCTCATGACAAGATTATGGCTGATCTCACAGTGGCCTTGACTATCACCTGCCTATCTGCCCTCTCGAAACCCATCACATACCCCATGCCCTCAATTCTTGGTGATCAAAAATCCATCCAACTTGGCATTGAATATCTTTAATGACCATGCCTCCACAGGGAAGTCAATCCCAATGGACTACACACCTCTGATAAAAGAAATTCCACTCGTTGTCCATCTCAATTGGAAGGAACCTAATTTTGAACTGTCATCCCTACTTTGGGAAGTACGTTTGCCCAGCATTCAGTCTCTTTCATGTATCTGTCTTGTCTTTGTTGGAGGTGCATCCTATAAATGCTGGTTTCATTAGCAAACTTGTAAATGTAGTTGGGGGTGAAATTTGGCCACACAGTATTTTAATTAAGAAAAACGTTCATTCTTCTAAATGCCAATAGGCATAGATAGCTCCAATGTGCTCATTAATTTCTCATGTGCTAAACCCTCTCATTGTTAGGAATAGTGAGCAGAGATGGCATCAGTTTAAAATTAAGCTGAAAGAAGGCCCCTCTGACTATGCAGCAATGGCTCTGCACTGAATTGGCATCCCTTTTTAGACTGTGGACTCCAGTCCCTGGATGGAATTTGAACCCACAACCGTTGACTCAGATGTGAAAGAGCCACCATGAACCTTCAGTCTGAATTTTGAGGCTTGATAATTCTCCACAAATAGTGACCTCATATTAACTAAGTTACCATATTGGAAATAGGAGCCCAGAATACTGGAATGCATCAGATAAAGTCATACTGAACTTCCAAGATAGCAAAGTGTGGAGCTAGATGAACACGGCAGGCCAAGCAGCATCTCAGGAGCACAAAAGCTGACGTTTCAGGCCTAGAAGGGTCTAGGCCCGAAAGGTCAGCTTTTGTGCTCCTAGGATGCTGCTTGGCCTGCTGTGTTCATCCAGCTCCACACTTTGTTATCTTGGATTCTCCAGCATCTGCAGTTCCCATTATCTCTCATACTGAGCTTCAGTCTGTGTGCAATTTTCATCTTCTTAATGTCACTGGAATATCACCAGAAGCAGCTGAAGAGGGCTATTCTGACACCATACATGACGCCGTGTACAGCATGATTTACCATGACACCAGTTTCTACCATCTACAAGATGTACTACAGCACTTCACCAAGGCTCCTTAGACAGCACCTTCCAAACCCACAACTGCTTCTGTCTAAAAGGACAAGAGCAGTGGATACATGGAAGCAACCCCACCTGCAAATTCCCCTCCAAGCCTCAGACCATTCTGACTTGGAAAAATATCACTGTTCCTTCACTGCCACTGAGATAAAATCCTGGAACTCCCTCCCTAACAGCAATGTGGCCTGCTATGGTTCAAGAAGGCAGCTCACCACCACCTTCTCAAGGATGAGTGGAGATGGTAAATAAATATTGGCCAACTGGCAAAGTCCATGCTCCATGAGTGAAAAAAATAAATCCCTAATGGTTGATGCGACAGCTATTTTTCCAGATTTGGATGATGCAAATCCATGACTCACTAAAGATCATTCATAGCTGCAAGAGAGCCACAGATACTTAACTTGCAAATAGAGTGACTACTCAGGGCATATTGAAGTAAGTTCGGAGTGTCATTCAAGGTGCAACAGTGAGTTTCTGGATTTGCCAGCAAATATTGCTGCAATCTTAAAGGGCAAAGAGTTTAGTGACATTGCTTGGGCAAAGGATTGGATTTACTGCAACCAATTTCAGTCAGCAACCAAGCCAATTTCATTATAGCAGAGACACTGCATCTGTTTCCCAGCAGCAGGCAAGCCTTAAATAAAAGCAAAGTCCTATGGAGACTGCACTTCCACAATAATACCCAACAGTGCTGGAGAAACTCAACACGTCAGGCAGCACTTGTGGAGAGAGAAACAGAGCTAACATTTCATGTCTAGTATAATCTTCTTTGGAACACCAGGAAAACCTCCCATGATTAAGGGAGAGGGCAGAAAGGGCAGGCTGACGTGTAACTCCTGGTTGTTGCTGGATGGCTGTCAGTTAGATTCACTCATGACACAATCAATATCCATTAAAATGGCCTACGATGCCTCCATTTAAGATAAATTTATCAGAAATATTACTTAAGACTTTGACAACAATTTAAGCCTTAAAAACCCTAGTTATTCTTGTTCCTATTCTTCCATTTCAGATCCTTACTTTAAAATATTGTAAATAATGTATGGCCGTAATGTTAACACCGCTTGTATTTCTATTGCTCTGTGTGTGTTTTTACATTGACCATATGGACCTCTTGATCAACTGGAATATTTGATCAACTGGCACATTCCTGGTCCCATAAATAAATTAATAAAAAGTTGGCTGCATTTACTCTCAATAGTGACCTGGGGTTCAGCTGCTCCTTGTCTCAGCACTAATTAATTAAACTTTTTGTTCAGTTGATTAATTTAGTTTTATTATTTACTGTACTGAAGCTATATGTTAACTTAATAAAGTAACAGCAAATTACAGATTCTCTGCAATAAATTTAATATACTTCCTTCACTTCGACAGCAAAACAACCAACTGTAATTCACACTCACAACCAACAATCCACTCTCCTGAGACACGATTCACTCAAAATTCTTTTCTATATCTCTCTTCGCCACTTTTCTCTCAGGGGTCTGCTCCCCCCAGTGTTCTCTCATTCCTCTGCTTTTCCCCTTGTTCTTCCAGGACACTCCAATCCACTCAGGAGTCTGCTTTTCTCATAGAATCATGGTGTCATACAGCACAGAAGACACCCTTGGGCCCATCGAGTCTGCATCAACCTATCTACACTAATCCCACTTTCCATCACTTGTCTCCAGGCCTTGAATATTATGTGACTTTCTCACTCTGCGCTTGGGTCTCCATAAGTCCCAGTGTTCAATCATCTCTCTGTTGCTCTGTGATCTATGGCTCCCAGACCTCCATTGTTCTCACTGCGCTATAAACTTACTATGATAAACCTAAGCTTTCCAGAGAGCACTGAATGCTGCAATGAGCTGAGCCAGACGACAACCTGAATGGATAAGCTAAGGTGGCTCAAATGATCTTCTTATTCTAAATGTGATTCATCATCTGTCAGGGTAAGCAACGTTTTCTGCAACTTTTGTGTGGGTTTAATATGCATAACAAATCCACAGACATCCCGCAACTGTTTAATTCTCAACTTGGGGGAAAAGATTATCGTCACAACGCTTTTTGCAAGGAAAATAATTGTGTGTATTCACTGGCAGAAGGTGCAGCACAGCTGACATGAATGATATTAAGAAATATCTTGTGAATCCTTTAGTCTCTATAGTATCTCCATCAGGAACTAACAAAATATACCAAAAATATAGTGAAAACTGTCTCTTAGACTATCTTTCTGAAATTCCACCAAGTCTCAAAAACATGATAAAACTGGGAACAAGGAGTAACCATTCAGCCCCTCAAACCTAATCCAACATTAATGATGTGCCTCTCAATTCCATTTTCCAACTCCTCACCTCTTTTTTTTCGTTCATGGGATGTAGGCACCGTTGGCTGGGCCAGAATCATTTGCCCTTCTCCAGCTGCCCTTGAGAAGATGGTAATGAGCTATTTTCTCTTTAACTGCTGCTGTCAATCTGGTGGAGGCGCACCATAGGGTGGCACGGTGGCTCAGTGGTTAGCACTGCTGCCTTACAGCGCCAGGGACCTGGGTTCATTTCTGCCCTCGGGCAACTCTCTGAGTGGAGTTTGCACATTCTGTCTGCGTGGGTTTCCTCCGGGTGCTCTGGTTTCCTCCCCCAGTCCAAAGATGTGCAGGTTAGGTGGATTGACCATGCTAAATTGCCCATAGTGTTCAGGGGTGTGTAGATTTGGTGGGTTATGGGGGGATGGGTCGGGTGGGATACTCTGAGAGTTGGTATGGACTTGTTGAGCTGAAGGGCCTGTTTCCACAGTATAGGGATTCTGTCTATGATAATACCATCAGGAAGGACGTTTCAGGATTTTGACCCAGTGTTGCTGAAGTAACAATGATATACTTGCAAGTCTGGATAGTGTGTGTCTTTGAAGGGAACTGCCAGGTGGTAGTATTCTCATATATTGGCTACCCGTCCTTGATTCAACTTTCACAGCCTTATAAGTGTGGCAATGCAAAAAGATGTAGGAGTGGCCAGTGTTGGACTGGAGTGGACAAGGTCAGAAGTCACATGACATCAGGTACAGTCCAACAGGTTTATTTGAAATCACAAGCTTTTGGAGCATTGCCCCTTTGTCAGGTGATAATGGGGAAGTGCTTGTGAGTTCAAATAAACCTGTTGGAAAATAACCTAATGTCGTGTAACTTCTGACCTCATGCAAACAAAACATAAACTGCTAGTCGTGTTAGAAAGGCATCTATTTGCAAATTAGTTGTATAATTTACTTTTTTCAATTCAATAAGGTTCAAGGCATCTCCTTAGTATGGAACAGGGAAACGTGGAGCTCTCACTTTATCTGTTAATTTCAATTCCATCTGCCAATGCAACATGAATATACAACAGTACGAAACAACTGGGAGTCCTGATAAATCATGTCAAAGAAAAGTGCTCTGTGACTTGGTGCCACTGGATATTTTACAATCCCTCCGTAGCTCAGATGGTTTTGTAACAGCCTCACTAATCAATGACACAGTCTGACTCCTTTGAAGGTGCAACAACTCCTAATTATATAGCTGCTTAATGCAGCAAAAAACATCCCAAGGTGCTTCACAACAGCAACATTTGACCCTGCAGAAAAAAAGATGTTAAGACTGGGATCTGGCTTGATCCAAGAGGCATGTTTGATACAGTTCAAATAAAGAAGGGAAAGAGAGCCAGAGATTCAGAGAGGTTTAAGGACGGAATTTCAAGATTAGGCAGCTGAAGGTTCACTGTAAAAAGCACTGCTTCAAAGGAAACTGGAAAATGGTCAGTCTTAAAATCAGGAATGCCCAAGGGGTGTAGAAATTGCTGTGGGCTGTAGGACTGGAGCAATTGCAGGGTAAAGGGAGGAGTGTGTGGGAACAAGAATAAAAATGGACTTGCGACATTTTAAAAGGGAGGAGACTGCTACTCGAAGCTATTCTGTGTATCTACATTTTACTGCCTCTCTTCCACCCCACCCCGTATCCCTTAACACACATCCTTTTCAAAAAAACTGTCCAATTCCATTTCACATGTTGCTGACTCACTCCTACTTATAATAACCCACTCTCATAAAATATGTGGCATTTTGAAATTACAGGTTATATTTACATTATACTTAGACACTCCATCTCAAACAGTCTGGAGTCTAAATCACAGATATAGCACATTTATATGATGGTGTGGACTGTGGTAAATACAGTTGGTGTAATGCTGAAAAAAAGAAATTTTGTCAAAGCTTTTCATAAGTCTTTGAATATATTTAAGAATGAGACATGTTTCCGGAGGTTAGAGGTGCGAAGAAGTATGGGGAGATTTCTCAATGTCTGTTTCATTTTTATTCATATAATGAAAGCTGGGCTAACATTTAGTAGATTTATTTATATTTTAGTATATTGTCACTTGTACCTAGGTGTAGTGAAAAATGGACAACGTCGCCATGTTCCAGTGCCATCTTGTAAAGCTGAATAAATTACTGAATAAATGGTAAAATACAGAATAAATTAATATTAAATTTATATAACTAAAAATGAAACAGCTTCAAATGAACTTTTCTGCCTGTCTCTAATTACTCCTGAGAAGATGGCCTTTTAGAACCACAGAAGCCCATGTTGGTATGCTCACCATGTTATTAGAGTTCCAGGATTTTTCGTGGCAACGAAGGAATGGCAACACACTTCCAGGTCAGGATGGTGTGCAGCTTGACGGGGAGCTTCCAAGAAGCTGTGTTCCCTAAAATGTGCTGCCCTTGTCCTTCTAGATGGTCGAGTTTGCAGGTTTAGAGCCTTGCTGAGTCATTGCATTGCATCTTGTAAATGACACACACTACTGTCACAGCATGTCAGTGGTGCAGGGAATTAATGTTTAAGGAATTCCTTGGGAGTGTCAGAGCAACCTGTGAAAGGAAAATGACCATTCGTTTCTTAGAGGTATGAATAAAAATAGTTGGTTTCAGAAGTGATTTCCTGAGGAGCAAAAGTGCTGACCATTTTTTTCTCTATTTGTACTGTATCACTGTGGGACAAATTACTTTCTCCTGTTTTCCGCTGGGATTGAAAGATATCCTAACACTCAGCTTGTTATATCCCCTTTTTCTCTAGAGGGAAGTACATTGTGGTTTATTGAGTGAAGTTTTCAAACTACACCACTGGAGCATTTCTGCATTTTACACCAGGCTCCATGTCACCTCCCTGAGGAAGATAATCAGGTTAGAACAAATTGAAGAAACATGTCTGCAGTCTACATTTTATAATCGATACATTTCATTTCAAACAGTTACAATCATTTAGGAGGAGGACAATTAGTGAATAGCACAGTCTTTCAAACAATGAAAGAGATAATTGACTAAGTCATCTTTTTGGAGTTTTTAGCACATCAGGATGTTTTACAACATTAAGGGGGCTGTTTCAAGATAAATTGTGTATTTTTGGCTTTAGTTAGCAGGATAAGTTTTGAATGGACCAAATGCCGCAACAACTTATACTTTTAGAATGCTTTTAACAAAATGAAACATCTCAAGGTGGTTCAAAAGAATATTAGAAATTGCACTTAGTCACACAAAGAAATGCGAAACAAAAACAAAACTTCCTGGCCTGCTATGTTCCTCCAGCTCCGCACTATGTTATCCTTGACTCCAGCATCGGCAGCTCTTGCTATCCCAAAAAGGAATTAGACTTTGAATTGCAAAAAGATAAAAGGTGCAGGGTTAGAGGGTGTGGGCAGAAAAGCGACACTAGGTGAAATGTTCCTTTGGAGTGCCCACACAAATTCAGTGGGGTGCATGACCTCCGTATGTGCTCTGACAATTCAGAGATTCTGAAAATTTCTAACGGAAGTTACAACTGTGATGGAACCATCCCAGAACTGTATTGACATTGACAAACGGTGATGTTTGTCTTTTTAACTTTGCTTTTTTTTCTGACTTATGGTCATACTGAAATGTAATGTAACTTTTCTTTCTTCATTTCTCTATTCTGTAACTAAAGATTGTACCTAGGTACCTAAATTGGTACTGTAAGTGGAAAATTATAAACTTTTCACTGTACTCACGAGTACATGTGACAATAAAGCAAATTCAATTCAATTCAGATGCTCTACCCCACAATTAACAATCAATTTTATTTGAATGAAAGACTTGCACTTGCATGATACAGTTTCCAACCTCAAGGGATCCCCAATCTCATTTTAACTAAATAAATATCTATTATAACATAGTCACTGCCATGCAGAAAACACAGCAGCTTACACTGCCAGCTCCCACAACAGTAGCATAATGATGACTCAAATATTCTTTCTGAATGATGTTGGTGGAGACATAAATTTTGAGCTGGATGTGAACTCCTCAGCTCTTCTTTGAAGTAGTGTCAGGTAACCTGGACACGCACTTGAGAGATGAGACAAGGCCTCAATTTATTTGTCAGGCAGCGCACTTAAGAGTACATGAGTCTGCAGCGTCAGCCTAGAATTTTGTGCTCGCATCCCTGGTTTATGATGTGAACCCACAACCTTCTGACTCATGGGCAGAAAAGAGTATGACCAACTGAGCCAGGGCTGATGTAATCTAGGCTAATGCTTTAATCCATTATTGAGCCTTGCTTTTTTTCAGAGGTACTGTCCTTCAGATAAGGCAGTGCACAGGGAAGATACCTGTCTGTTCTGGTAAAATAGAAAGACAGAAATTGGTCCCAAATTAGGCTGTTTTATTCATGTAAGCAAAACAATGAGCTACAACAAAGCAGGTGCTACAAACCAAAATGCAGCCACCTGAAGAAGCTGTCAGAAGCCGAATAATGGCCATTTCCAGGCTTCTTTTTAAAAAAGCCTATAAATCTTCAGAGCCAATTAAGATTGTTTTTAAAATCTAGTCACTATTGCAAATATGACAGCAAATAGACCCCCATAGAGAAAAATAAAAGTGATCGGTTATCCATATATGTGTGAAGAAAATTGAGGGATAAATATCGAGAGCATCAAGAAAACATCCCTTCCCTTCTTTGAAACAGTGTCAAAGTCCACCGAAAGATAGGGCGGCCAGGGTTTCAGCTTAACAGCTCATCCAAAAAGCAGTAATTTTGAAAATGTAGCATTCTCTCAGTACTGAACTACAGCCTTGGTTTTGCCCTGAAGTTTGAGAGATTTGAATTGGGGACCAGCAAGCAGGTTTAATGGTGACCAGAACTCCATTCCAGAGTTGATTAAAAGCAGGTTATACACATGGGTTCTTTTTTTTACTTATTTGTAGGATGTGGGCATCGTAAGCTGATCAGCATTTGTTGACGGTCCCTTAGCACCTTTGATAAGGTGGTGGTGAACTGCCTTCTCGAACTGTTGCTGTCCACAAGCTGTAGGTAGATCCTGAATGCCCTTTGGAAGAGAATTCCAGAATTTTAACCCAACGACAGTGAAGATATGATAATATGTTTCCAAGTCAGATTGGTAAGACGCTTGGAGGGGAACGTGCAGTTAGCATTATTCCTAAGGTCCTTCCAAATGGAAGCCGTCACGGGTTTGAAACATGCTGTCTGGGGATCTTTGGTGAATTTCTGCAGTGCATTTTGTAGATAGTGCACACTGCTACTACAGACTGTCAGTGGTGGAGGGAGTGGATGCTTGTGGATGTGATGCCAATCAAGTGGGCTGCTTTGTCCTGGATGGTGTCAAGCTTCTTAAGTGTTGTTGAAGCTGCACATCTGGGCAAATGGGGATTTTTCCATCATAGTCCTGACCTGTACCTTGTAAATGGTGGACAGGCTTTAGGGCATCAGGAGGTGTGTTAGTTGTTGCAATATTCCTAGCCTCTGACCTTCTCTTGTAGCCACTCTTGTCTATGGACTTCTTCAGTATCTGAGGAGTTGTGAATTGTGCTAAGCATTGTGCAAGCATGGGTGAATATTCCCAATTCTAACCTGATGATGGAGGGCAGGTTATTGATGAAGCAGCAGAAGATGGTTGTGTCATGAACATTACCCTGATGAATTCCTGTAGAGATGCCCCAGAGCTTACATGACTGACCTCCAACAACCATAATCATCTTCTTACCTGCCAAGTAAGGATGCAGAGGAGATTTACTAGGATGTTGCCTGGTATGGAGGGAAGGTCTTACGAGGAAAGGCTGAGGGACTTGAGGCTGTTTTCGTTAGAGAGAAGAAGGTTAAGAGGTAACTTAATTGAGGCATATAAAATAATCAGAGGGTTAGATAGGGTGGATAGGGAGAGCCTTTTTCCTAGGATGGTGACGGCAAGCACGAGGGGGCATAGCTTTAAATTGAGGGGTGAAAGATATAGGACAGATGTCAGAGGTAGTTTCTTTACTCAGAGAGTAGTAAGGGAATGGAACGCTTTGCCTGCAACAGTAGTAGATTTGCCAACTTTAAGTACATTTAAGTCATCATTGGACAAGCATATGGACGTACATAGAATAATGTAGGTTAGATGGGCTTCAGATCGGTATGACAGGTCGGCACAACATCGAGGGCCAAAGGGCCTGTACTGTGCTGTAATGTTCTATGTTCTAAGTATGACTCAAGCCAGTGGAGAGCTTGCCTCCTGATGCCATTGATTCTGGCTTTGCTCAGGCTCCTTGATGCCACACTCAGTCAAAGCGGCCTTAATGACCATTGCTGTCAGACTCTGGAATTCAGCTCTTTTGTCCATGTTTGAACCAAAGCTGTAATAAGGAGCTGAGTGCCCCTGCAGAACCCAAACTCAGCATCATTGAGCAGACTATTGCTGAGCAGGTGCTGCTTGAAAGCACTGTTAATGACACCTTCTATCATTTCACTATGATCGAGAACAGACTGCTAGGTCAGTGATTGGCTGCATTGGATTTGTCTTGCCTTTTGTATACAGGACATACCTGAGCAATTTTCCATATTGTCGGGTAAATGCCAGTGTTGTATTGGAGTAGCTTGGCTAGGGGAGCAGCGAGTTCTGGAGCACAAGTCCTCGATAATATTACCTGTACTACCACCAGTGTAGATGTGACTTCAGGAGAGAAGGAAAAGGTGGAAACTGATGTTTGTGCTAAATTATAAATTTGCAATAAAACCCTTATAATTCCTCTCAAAGTCTTTTGCTGCCTATTTCAATATATGGGTATAAGTTTAATAACCAGACCACAGAAGGGAACATCAGGAGAGGGTGATGGCAAATTTAAATTTTCTTTATGTTAGTTTCAATGGACAGAATAGTTGGCAGCTCCTATCTCCAGCATTCCTCATCATTCCTCAAACACCTTCCAGTCATGAACCATTTCAACTCCCCCTCCCACTCCCTGGGTGACATGTCTACCCTGGGCCTCTTCCAGTGTCACAATGATGCCACCCAGAAACTGGAGGAACAGCTCCTATTATTCCACCTTGGGAGCTGACAGCCCAATGGCCTAAATGCAGATTTTACCAGTTTCAAAATCTTCTCATGACCAACCCTCCCTCTCAGCCCTGCCTCCTTGACCTGACACAACCTGTCCATCTTCTCTCTCACCTATACACCCCTCTCACCTCACTGACCAATCTCAGTCAATCCCTACATGCACTCACCTATCACCATCCCACCTACCTGCCCCAGCCCCACTTCATCTCTCTCTATTTATTTCTGAGCTCCCTTCTCCGTCTCCATTTCTGAATAAGGATTCCGACCTGAAACGTCAACTTTCCTACGCCTCTGATGCAGCCTGGCCTGTTGTTTTCCTTCAGTTCTGCACTGTGTTATCTCTTCCCCTCATCAGATGTTTCTGTCTGTGTGATGTTTAATGTCCAAGTGGTAAAAGACTGGGATCCACCCCCTGATAAAGTTGTTCATTCATGTAAGCATACAATTTTCTTTAAAGGCAATGTGCCACAACAGAGTGGAACTGTACCTAAAAATATAGCCCAGTAGGGGCAATGGTGGGAGCCGGACGGTTTAATTTATCGGGAGACACAGTGGGACATCTACAAGCTTTGGAGAGAGGAAGCGAACTAACTTAGGTCCAGATTGTACACCAGCAGCGAACTTAAGACACTCACTGCCAAGTTGAGAGAAAAGCTGCCTGCAAAACCAGCGATCACAATGGCATGATTGTCGCTTTCTTGACAACAATTTGAATTGGCACGGGGTTAACAGGATCTCTAGAAGCACTGGAATCAGAAAGAAAGATAAGCAGCCAACTACATCGAAATATTGTCACCAACAGTAAGCCAAGAATTTAAGAATACTTGTTATCCTTAAGCTTAAACTTGAATTTAAATTTTCAAATGGTGAAATACATGGAATCATAGAGTTGTACAGCGTGGAAAATGACCGCTCAGTCCAACTCGTCCATACTGACCAGATGTCCTAAATTAACTTAATACCACTTGCCAGCATTTGGCCACATCCCTCTAAACCCTTGCTATTCACATACCCATCCGAATGCCTTTTAAATGTTAAAACTGTATTAGCCTTCACCACTTCCTCTGGCAACTCGTTCCATACATGCACTACCCTCTGCGTGAACAAGTTGCCCCTTAGGTGTCACTTAAATCTTTCCGCTCTCACCCTAAACCTTTGCCCTCTAGCTTTAGACTGCACTACCCTGGGGGAAACACCTTGGATATTCACACACCACACCTCTGATGACTTTATAAACCTCCATAAGGTCACCCTCCAGCCTCCGATGCTCCAGGGAAAATAGCCCTCGCCTAATCAATCACTTGCAATAGCTCAAACCCTCCAACCCTGACAAACATGATTATGAATAGACTAAAATAGGAGCTAAAATAAAAATAATGCAACTTCAAGAGAAATTATAAGCTTGTGTATTTTTATCATTATGGCAGAAATTTGACGTTTCATGAATTTAAAATGAACATTTCAGGATTAGAAGGGTCTTCCAGCAATATTCATGATATTCGTACATGGTCTTATTCAATACATTTACAAGGGTTTTCAAAGGGGCTAGCAGTGAAGGAATAAAGTTCTTACCAGTTCTATTTATAATTGATTGCAGTCTGGCGACACCTTAACACTGCATCCTCTGGAGAAATGGGGTACTACTAACCAAATGTTCTAGATTTCTGATAGAATCTCTACCGCGTGGAAGCAGGCTATTCAGCCCATACCAATCCTCTAAAGAGCATCCCATGCAGATCCACCCCCTACCCTATCCCTGCATAAGTTATCCCGCACATCTGTGGACTCCACAAGTTGCTGGCAGGTTAAAGTTGCAACAGCACATTTTGACAATTTCAAATGAATGCAACATATGCCGAAATCTGAAATTAAAACAGAAAATTGTAGAAAGTCTTGAACATTTGATCGATAAAGATTTATAAAATATGTTTGTTGTGTCAGCTTATTATTTTTGTACCTGATACAACAAACATACTTTATAAATCTACACAAACAGATAACCTCATTTTGCCAATGCGAGTTCCAGACCAAATGTTTCAAGTGAGTGACCTCTCATCAGGACTAGAAAGAGTCAGCAATGAAGGACTTTCAATCTGCTTCACACTTTACAGATGCTTTCGATCAAATGTTCAACGCTTTCTACAATTCTCTGTTTTTATTTCAGATTTCGGCATATCTTGCTTTAATTTATTTCACTGCCAGATGTTCACTTCGAACAAAGCTGTACCCAATTACATTATTCTCATTTTCAAATATGCAGACTGAGTTAAAAACAAAAAAAAGGAAACGAAATGTAAAACAGTCAAATAGGTGAGGGACGGTCACCGGACCCGTAACGTTAACTCTGTTTTCTCCTTCGCAGATGCTGCCAGACCTGCTTAGCTTTTCCAGGAACTTTGTTTTTCAGTCATTTAGGTGATACTTTCTGAATTTTTGTTTTCTACCGTAACAATCTACCTGCTGAAGGTTTAGGACTTAGTTCACTCAGCTGACTAGACCAGCTGGTTTATAATGCGGAGTCACACAAACAGCATGGGTTCGATTCGCAGGCTAAACCACCATGTTTCATCTCTCTCTCTCTCTAACAAGTGAGTGGCATTGTGGTACCTTTACTATTGAAGGTTGAACAATCCAAACAGAGTGTCGGAACAAATGTTCTTTCAAATGGCTTCTGTGTACTCATTTGCTCCTTGTCATCTCCTGTGCTTCTGACAGATACAGTGGAGAGTCAGTAAAATCTAGTATGAAACCTATACTGGTTTGAACTGTTTTATTTTATTATAGTAGATCTCAAATATTTGTACTTTCTGATGTAATTGTATGTGATTAACATTTAGGAAAAAAATCAGCAATTTTACCCTGCAAGAAATGTATAACAGATTGACGTTAATTTGTGTGAGAGCACAGCCTAGATGACAATGAATTGGCAGCCTATTAGACATTACGTAGAATCTAAATACCAGAACAGCCATTCAGCTGATTGTTCTGTCTCAAAGTTTACGTTCCATAGAAGTTTCCTCACCAGCCAGCCTTTTTCCCGTAACCCTATCAGTCCATTTATCCTGATTTTAGCTTCATGTTTTTCTCAATGGCAGAAAGCTAAATTTAACACAAGATTATACTTTGTCAAGGTCAAAACTTGAGTGTGCAATTTAGCTTGACATTTAAGTGCAGTGCTCAGACATCACTGCTTTGATGTAAGTGCCAACATTTAGGTGGCCCGTCAACTGTCCATTCAGTGGACGTAATTAAAAACATAAATAAAAACCGAAAGAACTGTGGATGCTGTAAATCAGGAACAAAGGAGGGTTCTGAAGAAGGGTCACCGAACCCAAAAAGTTAACTCTGTTTCTTTCTTCACAGATACTGCCAGACCTGCTGGGCTCTTCCAGCGACTTTGTTTTTGTTCATAAATAAAAACATGCCAGTGTACCATGGGAGGGAGAAAAGAAATGTTTCCCACACACTGCTTATTCCTTATTCGAAAGCAGACCATTGCTTAGTTGGTAGTGCTTTCGCCCCTAACTCTAAAGGTTGTCAGTTCAAGTTTCATTCCAGCACTTGAGTGCAAAAAAAGCAATTCTGAAAACCCAGTGCAGAACTGAGAGATTACTACATTACTGGAGGTGTTGGCTTGTTCATGACATGAGGAAGGTGATGCCGAAAGTTGGTGAGCTGTTTCCAAACCCATGAGATCCAGCGCCTAAAAGATTGGGCACAGGGCAAAATCACAATCTACAATATCCTGGATGTGAGTTTGCTCGCTGAGCTGGAAGGTTAGTTTTCAGACGTTTCGTCACCAATCTAGGTAACGTCATCAGTGAGCCTCTGACGAAGTGCTGGTGTTATGTCCCACTTTCTATTTATATGTTTAGGTTTCCTTGCGTTTGTGATGTCATTTCCTGTTCTTTTTCTCAGAGGATTGTAGATTGCCTCCAAATCAATGTGTTTGTTGATGAAGTTCTGGTTGGAATGCCATGCCTCTAGGAATTCTCGTGCGTGTCTCTGTTTGGCTTGTCCTAGTATGGATGTGTTGTCCCAATCAAAGTGGTGTCCTTCCTCATCCATATGTAAGGATACTAGTGATAGTGATTCATGTCGTTTTGTGGCTAAACTATACATGACCCACTATCACTAATACCCTTACAATGAACATCAACTAGCCACAAAAATTTTTGTCTTCGTTATTATGTCTAGATAGCAAGTGTGATTTGTGCCTATTGCTTTCTTATAATAAATTACATCTTTATAGAATCCCTACAGTGTGGAAATAGGCTATTTGCCCTCTCAGGTCCACACCAACCCTCTGAAGAGCATCCCGCTCAGACCCTGCCCCCTAACCTTTCCCTGTCACCATGCATTTTCAATGGCTAGTCCACCTAACCTGAACATCCCTAGACACTATGGGCAATTTAGCAGAGACAACCCACCTAGCCTGCACATCTGTGGACTGTGGGAGGAAACCAGAGCACCCGAATGAAACCAAATCAGACACATCCAGAATGTACAAACTCCACACAGTCCCCCAAGGGTGGAACCGAACCTGGGTCCCTAGTGCTAACTACTGCCCACTGTGCTAGCCTTGTTAAAAGACAGTCACTTCCCATGAGGACTCACTGCTGGCTTATCCTTTGCCACTGCAAATCTAATAGGCACTTAGACATTAGTACAGAAAGGTGGATTGGTAGTAACAGTCTACCCTGATAGCTGGCAGTGGTTGATTCCACAGAGCTTGATCGATAATGTTCAAATTGAGTGGTGGGGCAGATCTGACTAGCTAAATGGCCAACTCTGTTCCTATGTTCCTGTACATCAACTATGGATCAGAAACACCACCTCAAGGTCAATTAGGGATGGGTAATAAATGTTGGCCTAGTCAGTGACCCACATCTGATGAATGAAAAAATGGAAGATTTTTCTGCTTTCTTTCTAAAGACCATTACCAGGTCATTCCCCAAGACAGTTTAGAAATGGAAATAAAGCCAATAGGTTGAACAGACCTTTCTATTTGTGGTCCCTGCTTCCTTTAGAATTATCACTAGCCCTATTCTGAATAGAATGGTTTGGTTTTTCAAGGAATATGCTAATATATTTAATAATAGAAAATGATAGAGAAACACAGCAGTTTTGGCAGCATCTGTGGAGAGAGAGAAACAGCATAAATGTTTTGATTCCAGACTGACATTTCTTCAGTTCAGTTCTGTCACATCATACTCGAAACATTAAATCTGGTCCTTTTCTCTCCAGATACATTTGGACCTGCTGAGTTTCTCCAGGACTTTGTGTTTTTATTTTAGATTTCCAGCATCTGCAATACTGTGATCTTATATGCTAATATTTTTACCCTGCTTTCAGGAATTGGATCTAGCAATTAACTCCTGATATACGCTCTTTCCTCCCAACATACCTTTTTGGGAAATAGCCTCAGGTTAGTTTACACGCTCCCAGATTTCACACTTTAAGATGAACTCATTGAGCCCCCAATTATGTAGTGTTTTGTTGCAAAATTTACATTCCAAATAGTTTCCGTATGTTCTGCATTCAGTCAAGGTGCATATGTTCAGTAATTTCTATTGTCTTTCCAGAGTTCTGCTGCCCATGTCTTAACTTGCACGAAGTCCTGGCCAGCAGTCACCATTCAGCCCACAGATCTACAAAGGCATGACAATATCTTAAATATCAAATTCTCGTTCTTGTTTTGAACCGCCTCTATGGCTTTATCCATCTCAATCTTTGTCATGTCTCCATTCCTTAATGTTCTAGAGTATATGTGCACCCCCCGTTCTGACCAATGGCTTTTTCTGACGTTAATTGATGACCATGCCTGCAGTTGCCTCTGAACTGCAATTCCTTCCTTAAGCTCTCTACCTCTCACCCTCACTCCTCCTTCAAGCCACTCCATAAATCTATTTCTATGACTATGCTATTGGTCACCTTGTCAGATATACCCTGATAGAATTTGGTGTAAAAATCAGATGGAAATGTTTCTGAGAAATGGCTATGGACAGTTTACTGCATGAAAGGATTAATGTGTTTGCCTTTATTTTCCAAATGACTGCTACCCTAGATCCCTGAAGGATAATTCTTCGATTTCTGAGTTTTGTTGCTCATCTGTTGTGATCCTAGCTGATGTTATTACTGGATAAGCCACATCCCAGACAAAATCGGGCTTGATTTATTTATTTTGTTTTACTGAGGATTTGGTCCCTCACTGAAGCATGAACACACAATACCACATATTCGGATTTACCAATAAATCAGACATTTATTATACAAAAGAAATGAAGGTAAAAGAGATCAACCAAACATTTTCATCTAACACAAATTCAAAGAATTTTAAACACATGGTAAAAGGCAATCTCATTAATCACAGCTGCACTCCTTTGTAGTATTTAAACCAAACAGAACTTATAGAGGTTTATATAATCATGAGGGAAATGGATCGGATGATAGCCAAGGGTAATTCTCATAGGGTAGGGGAGTTCAAAACTGGAAGACACAGGCTTAAAGTGAGAGGGGAAAGATTTAAAAAGAATCTGAAGGGTAACTTTTTCACACAGAGGATGGTGTGTGTATGGACTGAGCTGTCAGAAGAATGTTGGAGGCGGGTACAATCACAATTTTAAAATGTTCACTGGATGGGTACATACCTAGAAAGGGGTTACAGGGATCTGGGCCAAATGCTGAAAAATGGCACTAGGTCAGATGTGGGATGTCTGGTCACTGCAGATCAGTGAGACCAAAGGATCTGTTTCTGTGCTACATGTCTCTATGACTAAGTCCAATATCTATCCCACATAAGGAGTAACTTAGCTGTGGTTTCAATTCCAAGTTGTAAGAATCTGACAGTCTCTTCCTTGATTCATCATATAACTGACATAAGACAATTTCTGCTTCAAATAACCCCTTCAGGTTGTAACTAAACACTTCTGGTCTGGAACTTTTAAACTAAGCTTCCTACACTGAGGGTTCCTTTTTCGTAACTATCCTGAACAACCTCATTTTCTCAGGAGAAATCATTTTACACCTTCAGCCAAAACTTCTGAAAGACATCTCAACTGAAATCCAAAAGCATTTTTCAAGATATGAGTATTTCCTCAAAGCTCAAAAGAAATTCAAGAATCTTCTATCTGAAAGCTAAAGCTAAAGTTTAGTTTTTTGCTTATAAACTCTCCCAATGTGAACAAAACTCATTACTGACCAGGGAGTCTCTCTCTAACACTATTTATTTAAAACAAAGCATTAGGGCTACAACTTAATTATTAAACTCCTTTCAGACACACAAAAGACCTGTATGCCACGAGTTCAAAATTCAAAAATCCAAAATAAGTGATATTATAAGGCATGCAAATTATATACAGTCAGTCATAGTCATAGAAATGTTCCGCACAGAACAGACTCTTTGGCCCAACTCAACACTAATCAAATATTGCCTTGCCTTATGCCTCTTCATTTGACATGCATCCTGGCATTCCATCAGAAAAGTTGGCTTACATCATGCTTTATCTGAGCTACTAATAAAAAATGTGGTGAGAATTTTTGCACTGGCTCTCCTGAGGGTTGACCATTCATATCAGCTTCCTAAACTGACAGGTTCCGATATGAGTCTGCCTTTTGTTTCCTGTTATCAAGCCAATTACTTAGTCTGTGCAATAATTTACATTCTAATATTATGACTTGGCTATTAATCACCAAGATGTGGAATCTTTCAAAGGATTTGAGACTATGATAAAGGTTTGGAACAAGAGCCCTAACAAGCTTAATCCACAGTCCAGCAGGAAAGCTAACTCATTAAACATATAGGAGAATTCCTCATTACACTAAAGGTATACATTCACTACCATTTGAAAGCACTGGGGTTTCTCTTTTAATTCTAAAGAGACAGGAGAAGCAGTGGCAATGTCCATCAAACACACAGGTGACTCCTTATTATTCCTTGAGTTGCTCCAGAAAATCGTTGAATGTATAATGAGATGTTTTTCTATTTTTTACCTCTTCTATTATTTTCCTTCCCTTTTCCCCTCCTTGTTGTCCTATCCAGAAGATAACTTCATTCAAATGACTCTAAGTCAGATTAGTAGAATAAATAATAAATTATTTTAAAGTAGCACCTCTTCACTTAGTGTACCGTAACTTCAACAATTTGTTATATTTCCCTTATCATAGTAAAAACATCCCAAGGTACCTCCAAGAAGTTTGATCAGATAGCATTTGACATCAATCCACACAGAAATATAGGACGACAGGTGAGCAATGGTTTGGTCAAAAGATAGATTTTAAGGGCATTTTAAAGGAAAAGAGACAGTGAAGAGGCTTAGTGAGAAAATTCCAGAACTTGCAGTTCAATCTAAGAGATGCAGGGAAGTAAGCTGTTCGGAGATCACAAGGGTGCTACAGAAAGATCTAAAGAGGTTAAGTGAGTGACCAAAAAGCTGGTATTTGGAATATAATGTGGCAAAATATGAAACTATCCATTTTGGCAGGAAGAATTAAAAAAAAATGAATTATCAAAATGGTGAAAGATTGCAGAGCTCTTAAATGCAGAGGGACCTGGGTGGCCTAGTGCACGAATTGCAAAAGGTTAGCATGCAAGTAATTAGGCTAGCTAATAAAATGTTATTCCTAATGGAAATAGAAATTGAACATAAAACTCAGTTATGCTTCATTTACCACAGGCGCTGTTGACATCACATCTGGATTACTGTGCACAGTATCGGTCCCCTTATTTAAGGAAGGATGTAAATGCTTTTGAAGCAGTTCAGAGACTGATACCTGAATTTGATGGGCAGGTTGCCTTACAAGGTTGGACAGTCTGTGTTATGTATATTTTGGAATTTGGAAAGGTACAAGTTGACTTGTTTGAAACATGTAATGCCCAAAGGCATCCTGATACAATGGATATGAAAAGCATACTTCCTCTTCTGGAAAAGTCTAAAATAATTTAAAAATAAGAGGTGTAATGCCCAAAGGCATCCTGATACAATGGATATGAAAAGCATACTTCCTCTTCTGGGAAAGTCTAAAATAATTTAAAAATAAGAGGTCACCCTTTTAATAATCTTATCAGGGAGAGGTGCTTGTCTTAAAAAGCTGTGGCTTATTATATGATAACAACAGATACAAGTTACACTGGCTAGTTAGACATACTAATGAAGTTGAGATTACAAGGTGTCGAGCTGGATGAGCACAGCAGGCCAAGCAGCATCAGAGGAGCAGGAAAGCTGATGTTTCAGGTCTAGATATTTTTCAGAAATGTGGGAGGGGAAGGGGATTCTGAAATAAATAGGGAGAGAGGCAGAAGAGGATAGAAGATGGATAAAGGAGAAGATAGGTGGAGAAGAGACAGACGGGTCAAGGAGGTAGGGGTGGAGCCAGTAAAGGTGAGTTAGGGAGGGGATAGGTCAGTCCAGGGAGGACAGACAGGTCAAGGAGGTGAGATAGGTAGGAGATGGGTGTAGGGCTTGAGGTGGGAGGAGTGGATAGGTGGGAGGACAGGTTAAGGAGGCGGGTATGAGCTAGGCTGGTTTTGGGATGTAGTTGGGGGAGGGGAGATTTTGAAACTTGAGAAGTCCACATTGATACCATTGGGCTGCAGGGTTTCCAAGCAAAATATGAGTTGCTGTTCCTGCAACCTTTCGGTGGCATTGTTGTGGCAGTGCAGGAGACCCATGATGGACATGTTGTTTCAGGAGTGGGAGGGGGAATTGAAATGGTTCGCGACTGGGAGGTGCAGTTGTTTAGTGCAAACCGATCGTAGGTGTTCTGCAAAGCAGTCCCCAATCCTCCGTTTGGTTCCCCCGATGTAGGGGAGGCCACAGCAGGAACAGCGGATGCAGTATACCACATTAGCAGATGTGCAGGTGAACATCTCCTTGATGTGGAATGTCTTCTTGGGGCTTGGTGACAGGGGAGGCGTAGGGGCAAGTGTAGCACTTCCTGTGGTTGCAGGGAAAGGTACGGGCGTGGTTGGGCTGGTGAGGAGCGTGGAGCAGACGAGAGAGTCACGGAGAGAATGATCTTTCCAGAAGGCAGGTGAGAGTGGGGAAGGAAATATATCCTTCGTAATGGGGTCAGATTGCAGGTGGCAGAAGTGGTGGAGAATTATGCGTTAAATCCAGAGGTCCAGAGGTTAATGGGGTGATAGGTGAGGACAAGGGCAATTCTGTCTTTGTTTTTATTGTGGGGAGGGGTGTGAGGGCTGTGGTGTGGGAAACACAAGAGATGAGGTCAAGGACATTTTTAACGACTGTGGGGGGGAAGTTGCGGTCCTTGAAAATGAAGACATCTGGGATGTCCGGAATTGCAACGCCTCATCCTGGGACCAGATGCGGCGGAGGCAGAGGAATTGGGAAGAAGGGATCGCATCCTTGCAGGAAGTTGGGTGAGAGAAGGCATAGTCTAGGTAGCTGTGGGAGTTGGGCTTGAAATAGATATCACTTTCCAGGTAGTTACCAGAGATGGAGACAGACAGGTCCAGGAAAAAGAGAGAGGTATCAGAGATGGCCCAGGTGAACTTAAGGTTGGGGTGGAAGATGTTACTAAAGTGAATGAACTGCTCGAGCTCCGTGTGGGAATAGAAGTTAGTGACGGGCGATAAGAGCCCAAAATCGGAGATCTCAGAGAGTTGTAAGTATGGAGAAATTTATAGGAAAACACAAGAGTTTTGAGAAATATAAAGACAATTTTTTAAAATACTTTTAAAAATGAGGCATTGGCAGACTTGAAAACATACGCTGATGACAGCGGAATGTTGTGTTAGTTTAAATATAGGCAGCAGAGTGTAGGTGAGCTCAACATCAGGTTGAAAGAAAAAGCTTACAAAGTGGCAAAGATTAGTGCTAAACCAAAGGATTGGAGCATTTTAAAAACCAACAAAAGACAACAAAAAATAAATAAAAAGGGAGGAAATAAACTTTGAGGAGAAACTTAATATCAAGATGGACAGCAAGAGCTTCTTTATATATTTAAAGAGGAAGAAAGAATCTAAAGAGAATATAGGCCACTTAGGGAATGAGGTAGTTGAATTAACAATGGTGAAGAAAAATGGAAGAGTATTAGCACAAATACTTTGCATCTATCTTCACAGTAGAAGACATAAATAGCATTTCAAAATTACTAAATATTCCTGGAAAAGGAGAAGGTGAAATAAATATAATAACTATCATTAGAGGAAAAGTGCTAAGGAAACAAATGTTCGAAACAACTGATGCAGTGCACCTCAGGATACTAAAGAAAGTAGCTGCATATGTTAGATGCATGGTAGAAAACTTCCAAGAATCCTTAGATTCTGGAAAAGTCCCAGAAGTCTTGAAATCTGCCAATGTAACATCTTTATTTAAAAAAAGACAAAATATCATATAAAAACAAAAAGAATTGCAGATGCTGTAGATCAGGAACAAAAACAAAGTTGCTGGAAAAGCTCAGCAGGCCTGGCAGCATCTGGGGAGGAGAAAACAGAGCTAACATTTCGGGTCCGATGACTCTTCCTCAGAACTGATGGTGGCTGGGAAAATGTCAGTTTATGTGCAGAAAATAGGGAGGTGGGTGGGGTGCGGAGTAAACGATAGGATAGAGCTCAAAGAGAGAGAAAGACGGTTGGACAGAAAAAAGAGTTTTTCAGGCTGGGAGGGTGAATAGTTGTTAATGGGGACTGTTAGTGACTAACAACAGAGGGTAGGTAATGGCGGGCTATGAGTGGGGTGGGGGGGCTGGGACAAGGAGGAGATTAGGCCCTAAAATTATTGAACTCAATATTGTGCCTGGAGGGCTGTAGGGTCCCCAAGTGGAAAATGAGGTATTGTTCCTCCAGCTTGCGCTGGGCTTCACTGGAACACTGTAGCAAGCCAGAGACAGAGATGTTGGCCAGGGAGTAAGGTGGTGCATTGAAGTGTCAGGCAACAGGTAATTTAGGGTCTTTTTTGCAAGCAGAATGTAGATGTTCTGCGAAGCGGTCACCAAGTCTACGCTTCGTTTCCCCAACGTAGAGGAGACTACATTGTGAGCAGTGAATTCAGTAGACTAGATTCTTAGAAGTGCAGGTGAACTGTTGCTTCACCTCGAAGATATGTTTGGGCCCTCGGATACTGGGGAGGGAGGAGGTAAATGCACAGGTGTTGCACAAAATATCATGTCATTTTAGGCCAGTTAACGTAATCTTTATAATTGAGAAAATATTCATCTATTCTAAAGTACGTAATTGTAGACCATTTAGAAATACATTATATGACCATGCAGAGTCAGTATACTTTCACAACAGAAAAATCATGCTGAGCAAATTCTTTGAGGAGATAGTAAGCAGGTAGATAATGGAAAAGTAGTAGTTGTAATGTATTTGGATTTTCATAAGGTCATTTCATAAGGTGCCATGTTGGGTTACCTAATAAGATAAGGGCACATGGTGTTGGAGGTAGTATAAAAGCACAAGTTGAGGATTGGCATACAAACACAAGACAGATAGTTGGGATAAGAGAGGTATTTTCAGGCTGACAACCTGTAACTAGCACTCTGCTACAGGATCGATTGTTGAGCCCACAATTATTTCCAATATATATCAATGACTAGGATGAGGAAAGTAAATGCACTGTTGCCAAGTTTGCAGTTAATGTGTAAATAGATGGGAAGGCAAATGGTTTGGATGACAAAGGCCCTGCAGAAAGATCTAGACAGCTTACATAAGTGGGTAGTACTTGGCGAATGGAATATATTTGCCACATTATGCTCTTTGGAATAAAGCAAAGAGGAGCTGAATATTACTTAAATGGAGAAAGACTGAACAAAGCTACAGAACAGAGGAAGACCTTGTCCATAAATCACAAACAGCTAGCATTCAGGTTCAGCAGGTAGTAGGGAAGGCAAATGGAACATTGTACTTTATTTCAATGGGAATGGATGATAAAAGGAGTGAGGTTTTGCTAAAACAATGCAAGGCACAAGTCAGACCACAGCTAAATGCTGTAAACAAATATGGACCCCTTATCTAAGGAAAGTTCTCCTGGCATCCGAGGCAGCCCAGAGCAGGTTCACTGAGCTGATACCAGCTATGGAAGAAGTGTCTTGTGAGGAGAGGTTGAGGAGGTTGGGTATGTAACTGTTGGAATATTTGAGGAAGATAGGTGACTGTATTGATTCAGGATTCTTAGAGGATTTGCCAAGATAGATGTGGGAAGATTACTTTCTCTCATGGGAGCATCAAGAACCAGAGGGCATGTATTCAGCATAAGGGGCCAACCCTTTAAAGACAGAGGTAAGGACAGGGATAAGGAAATTCTTCTATCAGGGAGTTGAAAATCTGTAGAATTTTTAACACAGAAGGCTGTTGAGGTTGGGTCTTTGAGACAGACACATTTTTCATCAGTAAGGCAATCGACGGTGATGGGGAAGAAACAGAAAAGTAGAGTTGAGGATTATCAGATCAGCCTTGAATCAGCCATTGAATGGCAGAACTAACTCAATGGGTTGATTGGCCTACTTCTGCTTTTATGTCTTATGCAGAGGATGACCAGGAGAGAAACATAGGAACATGGAAATTAGAAGCAAGTGTAGGCCATCCAGCACCCCCGAGCCTGCTTTGTTATTCAATATGATCATGGCTGACCATCCAACTCAGTATCTTCTTCTCACTTTTGCCTCATAGCCTTTAATCCCTTTCATCCTAAGAATTGTATGTACCTCCTTCTTGAAAACATTCAATGTTTTGATGTCATCTGTTTTAAGTGGCAGAGAATTCCATAGGCTCACTATTCTCTGAGTGAACAAATTTCCCCTCATCCCAGGCACAAATGGTCAATCCCGTATCCTTAGACTGTGATCCCTGGTTCAGAACTCCCCAGTCACTTACTTCCTGCATTTATCCAGTCTATTCATATTTGAATTTTAAAGGTTTTTATGAGATCTCCTCTATTTTTTTAATGTCTAGTGAATGCAGTCCTAACTGATCCAGTTTCTCTTTATATGTGAATCCTACAATGCCAGGAATCAGTCTGGTAAACCTTCATTATATTCCCTCCACAACTGGAACATCCTTCGTCACGGCAGGAAATCAAAACTGCACACAATAATCCAGATGATGTTCCACAAAAATTGCAGCAAGACATTGCTGTTGTGTACTCAAATCCTCTTGTTATGTAAGTCAACATACCATTTGCCTTCTTCACCACCTGTTGCACCCGCATGCTTACTTACAGTTACCAGTGTAAAATTACACCCAGGTATGTTGCAACTTTTCCCTTTACCAAACTATTGCAGTTCTGATATTCACCTGCCTTCCTGTTTTTGCTACCAAAGTGGATAACCTCAATCTATCCACATTATACTGTTCCTACCTTGAGTTTACCCACTCGCTCAACCTGTCCAAGTCACACTGAAATATTTCTGCATCCTCCTCACAGTTCACCTTCCCACCCAGCTTTGTGCCGACTGCAAATTTAGCGATATTATTTTTAATTCCTCATCTAAATCATTAATGTTTATTGTGAATAGTTGGGGTCCTACTCCTGACCCTTGCAGTATGCTAGTAGTCACTGCCTGCCACTCAGAAAAACAGAAGACCAGAACAGTTATTAGTTGAGGAAACAAGGCAGCGCTGAGATTTTGACAGCAGGTGACAAGAAACAGAAAGGATTTTGTCAAGTGTAGGACTGCTCCATTATATTTGGGATTATTGCATAGAATTCCCATCGTTCTCATTATGATAGATTCCAAAAAGGCACCGATGCATATTGGCAAAACAAAAGTACTCCTCCAGCACTAAAAGATATGCCGGGTTCAGCAACACTGGGACCAAGATAACAAAGTGTGGGGCCGGATGAACACAACAGGCCAAGCAGCATCTTAGGAGCACCAAAGCTGACGTTTCGGGCCTAGGCCCTTCATCAGAAAAGGGGCATAGGAAGAGGGTTCTGAAATAAATAGGGAGAGGGGGGAGGCAGGCTGAAGATGGATGGAGGAGAAGATAGGTAGAGAGGAGAGTATGGGTGGGGAGGTAGGGAGGGGATAGGTCAGTCCGGGGAGGATGGACAGGCCAAGGGGGGTGGGATGAGGTTAGTAGGGAGGAAATGGAGGTACGGCTTGAGGTGGGAGGAGGGGATAGGTGAGAGGAAGAACAGGTTAGGCAGGCTGGGATGAGCTGGGCTGGTTTTGGGATGCAGTGGGGGAATGGGAGATTTTGAAGCGGGTACCTTTGGCCACTCCCTTTGTCTGTAGGAAGTGGGAGAAATTGAAAGAGAAGTTGTTGAGGGTTCGGCGAGGCAGATGAGGTTTACCCGCATGGGCCCAAGCTATGCCTGCCTCTTTGTAGGTTACGTGGAACAGTCCCTCTTCTGCACCTACACAGGCCTCAAACCCCACCTCTTCCTCCGTTACATTGATGACTACATCGGCACCGCCTCATGCTCCCAAAAGGAACTCCAACAGTTCATCCATTTCACCAACACCTTCCACCCCAACCTTTAGTTCACCTGGGCCATTTCCAACAGATCCCTCACCTTCCTGGACCTTTCTGTCTCCATCTGAGGTAGCCACCTACAAACCAACGTCCATTTCAAGCCCAACGAATTGCACAGTCACCTGGAATACACCTCCTCCCACCCACCTTCCTGCAAAAATTCCATCCCATATTCCCAATTCCGTCGCCTCCGCCTCATCTGCTCCCAGGATGAGGCATTCCACTCCCACATATCCCAGATATCCTCGTTCTTCAAGGACCAGAGCTACCCCCCACCCCCACCCCCGCAGTGGTCGAGAACGCCCTCACCCGTGTCTCCTGCATTTCTGGCACCTCATCCCTCACACCCCACTCCTGCAATAACCGCCAAAAGAGAATCCTCCAAGTCATCACATACCACCCCACCAACCTTCAGACCCAACGCATCATCCTCCGACACTTCCACCATCTCAATCCAACCCCACCACCCGAGACATTTTTCCAATGCCACCCTTGTCTGCCTTCCAGAGAGACCACTCTCTCCGCGACTCCCTTGTCTGCTCCACACTCCCCTCCAACTCCACCACACCCCGCACCTTCCCCTGCAACCACAGGAAGTGCTACACTTGCCCCCACACCTCCTCCCTCACCCCCATCCCAGGCCCCAAGATGACCTTCCACATCAAGCAGATGTTCACCTGCACATTCGCCAATGTGGTATACTGCATCCGGTGTACCGGTGTGGCTTCCTCTACATTGGGGAAACCAAGAGGAGGCTTGGGGACCGCTTAGCAGAACACCTATGCTCGGTTCGCAATAAACAACTGCACCTCCCAGTCGCGAAACATTTCAACTCCCCCTCCCATTCCTTAGACGACATGTCCATCCTGGACCTCCTGCAGTGCCACAATGATGCCACCAGTAGGTTGCAGGAACAGCAACTCATATCCCGCTTGGGAACCCTGCAGCCTAATGGTATCAATGTGGATTTCACCAGCTTCAAAATCTCCCCTCCCCCCACTGCATCCCAAAGCCAGCCCAGCTCATCCCCGCCGGGCTAACCAGTTCTTCCTCTCACCTATCCCCTCCTCCCACCTCAAGCCGCACCTCCATTTCCTACCTACTAATCTCATCCCGCCCCCTTGACCTGTCCATCCTCCCCGGACTGACCTATCCCCTCCCTACCTCCCCACCCATACTCTCCTCTCCACCTATCTTCTCCTCCATCCATATTCAGTCCACCTCCCCCTCTCTCCCTATTTATTTTGAGAATCCTCTCCCCTGCCCCTTTTCTGATGAAGGGTCTCAGCCTTAAACGTCAGCTTTTGTGCTCCTGAGATGTTGCTTGGCCTGCTCTGTTCATCCAGCTTCACACTTTGTTATCTTGGATTCTCCAGCATCTGCAGTTCCCATTATCTCTTACCACTGGCAGCAGTTGCCTGCAGATTCAATACTATTCAATCAGAGATTCACCCAGTACAGAAGAAGGCCACTCTACCCAAATTGCCCATGCCAACTCTTCAAAAATGTCGTCCAAAAAGTCCCACTTATCTGCCATTTTTCCCACATCACTGCAAAATTTTAATTTCCAAGTATTTGCCCAATTCCATTTTGAATCTGCTTCCACCGCCCTCTAAGGTGGTGCATTCCCAATGACCCAAACAAGTCGCTGGATTTTTTAAAATCTCCTGAATTTCCGCCCTGAATTCGCCTTAGTTTCTCAGTGAAAGGAATCTTCGCAATCAACTGGAAGTGACACTGCCATTTAGCTCACAATTGCTGAGGAGACATGTTTACATGTAATCGCAGGAAGCTGAAAGCTATTTTTGTTGACGTGCAGTACCCCGTCCTGGGCAAACCAGAAGAATATGTTCACGCATTGTACTGTTTTTACCTGAACAAAAGCTTGGGTGGCAGCCAGTCACTATTGCCTTCTCCATGGCGAGGCCTCCACCAATCAGAGTCTGCTTATCATCCAATCAATACTGTCTTCTCATTCAGTCTAAACTGTTGTTCCCTTTCAGATTTGATGTGGTGTGCCGGTGTTGGACTGGGGTGAACAAAGTCAGAAATCACACAACACCAGGGTAAAGTCAAACAGGGACAAAAACTAAGTTGCTGGAAAAGCTCGGCAGGTCCGGCAGCATCTGTGAAGGCAAAAACAGAGTTAATGTTTTGGGTCCAGTTACCCTTCCTCAGAGATGTGAAATGTTCTCGGAACTCTGAGGAAGGGTCGCCAGACCTGAAACGTTAACTCTATTTGTTCCTTCACAAATGCTGCCGGACCTGCTGAACTTTTCCAGAAATGTTGTTTTTGTTTCTGATTTGCAGCACCCCCGGTTCTTTCAGGTTTTTTTTAAATTGAAGAGGTTTATTTGAAATGACAAACTTTCGGAATGCTGTTACTTTGTCAGAAATAAACCTGTGGGATTATAACCTGGTGTCATGTGACTTCTGCCTTTGCGATTTGGTATTCTTGTCATTCTGTGAAGATGAGTGCAGGACATAGAATTTCGATTCCAAGTCTCGTCTTTCAGTAATACACAAGCTCTGTACTATCCAGTAACAATTAACAAGTTTTGGTTCACCCCCATTTCAAATGTTATTTAGCCTGTGAGACAGCATTGGGAATAATGGGGCACACAGAATTAACATATGTCCTTCGCAAAAAGCATTAAGAGCAATTTTCACTGAATAATTTCTGCTCATTCATTAAGAGTGAGCTGAAGAATGTACAGGCACCAAGGCTTTTAAGCTATTATATCTGGAAGAGAAATCGAGTTGGAAACTTATTAACCAGCATAGAAGAAAACTTGGATGGTGCCCTTTATCAAATGTTGTCACTGTTGACAAGAATAGAAAACTCCTGTTTCTCCAATACTATTTATTTGTCGGTCTGCGGTCTGATTCCCACTTTGACAGATGACTGGCTGTTGTGTTGGCATGTATTGTGCATGTGATTTATTACCTTATTTAATCAACTGCGGGAAAGATACAATGATAGATTTTGTTTTTAAATTAACAATTAGGCACATTTTCACAGCATACCTGACAGGGTTGCTGACTTTCACATCTGACTACCCTTGTTCATTAAGTACCATGCATTTTAAATAGCCGGCTTTATTTAGAATGCAGTATCAGTAACAAACGAACAACAGAATGACCTGAGAGATGGAGTAGCAAAGCGCTGATCTCCCTACAATTTATAACATAGCTTGGATTGTATTTCATTAGATGAAGATGATGAACAGTGTTGGGTTAAAGTTCTTCTTCATTAGTGATTTAAGTGGAATCATGCAACATAGAAGCAGGCTATTCAGCCCATCATCTTCTGCCAGCAATTTGACACAGTCACCCACTTGTCTTTGCCCTTTGCGTGTTTTATTTTAAAATAGTTTGAACAAAATCCATTTCTACTACATTTTTAGAAAGCACAGGATAAAAGTGTTCCAAAAGTGCAAAGCTTCTGCTTTCTGCTTCAATAAGGAGTAAAAAAAAGTCACAAACCACTTGGGAAATGAGAATGCAAATGACATCAAGGAGCACAGAAATCCAAGGTGATCATTGATCCCACAGAATGATAAAACAGGCTCAAGGGAATGAAGGCTCCCTCTGGGGAAACAGAATCACAAATCATTAAAAGTAGAAAGGCAGCCGAACAAAGCAAAAAAAACAAAATCCAACCATCATTTGTAGAGGAATGGATTTCAAAAACAGGGAGGTTCTGTTAAACCAGGAGTGCACTGACCTCGTTATTATTCCATGTCACAAAAGGCACAAAGTGCACTAGGGAAGGTCCAAAACGTTGTACTGGCATATATGAGAACTGAAAGCTTCTAACCTTCACAGAAGCTTGAAGAGGTTGAGATTCTTTTCTCCAGAACAGAGACTGCAATGTGGTGATTTGATAGAGGTCTTTAAACTATGAAAGGGAGCTTAGGGGAATCAAAACCCAAGGTCACAACTATAAGATAGTCACCAATTAGTTCGATAGGACATTTGAGAGAGATCTTTTTCCTCAGAGAGTTGATGATGTGAACATTAAATTCCAGCAATAAACTGATACGGCTGCATACCAAAGCAGTTACCTTGCAGCAGTGCACTCTGCAGATTAGGCATGAGGAACTTTGATTCTCCCTGCTCGATTCATCTGAGTGACACTGTGAAGGGCAAATCTATACTCCATTAAAGTCAATGGAGCTTAAAATCAGGCAAGGTCTAAATTAGGAATCTGACCCACCCAATTCCATTCTCGTCAAGTGGATTGAGGAGACGTTGGGATTTGAAGTGTTTGTAAAATTGTGGACCTATCTGGATATTTTATGAAGCCTAACTGAAACTCTGCCAGCATCTCCTTTACACACTAACCAAACTACCGCAATAGCATTGAGCAGATGGTGATGACTGCACTTAATCAAGTGTTAACCCTCTCAAATCCTCTCAGTACCACTTACAACATTACTGAGAGCTGCAGGATTGTTCTAAATAACACTTACTTTTAGACAGTGAGCAAGGCCAAACCCTTCCTGATCTAAATTGCAGATGAACTCCATCTTGACCCACAGTCAAGAGATCTCCAGGATTTTGACACAGTGACAGTGAAAAAATTTTTCTTCTTACTAGTGTTAGAAGAAATTATATTGGCTATAGAAATATTAACAAATTAAGTATTAATTTTAGAAACACAGAAAACCCACTGGTTAGGTAGTGATTGTAACAAGGTCAACCGTAGAATATGTGTTCCCTTATTGAGGTAAAGCAATTTAGAACATAGAACACAGAATAGTACAGCATAGTACTGTCCCTTCGGCCCACGAAGTTGTGCCGAGCTTTTACCCTAAACCTAAGGTCTAGTTAACTTTCACCCCTACCTTATACTGTCATCCATATGCCTATCTAATAGCCGTTTCCATGCTGCATGACTCTCTGAAGTTTATTTGCTGTGGCAGAGAAATTGGGCAGCCAATTTATGTACAGTAACCTCCCACAAATAACAGATAATCAACTTTCATGACATTGATTAGCCAGAACACAGGGAGAACTCTCCTACTCTTACTCACTGTGGTGTCCTTTATATTTTTACATGGTTTTGTGAACAAATGGGGAAAGAACGCAGCTTATGGTCTCATTCGAAAAATGGAGACTCCAACTTGTACTACCTAGGTGAGCCAGCCTTGATTCTTGGAAATGTCCACTTTGTTAAGCCATTGCCACTTCATCAACCAACTGTGGGCAATAATTGTGCCACTGCCAGTGTGGCTTGCATCCAGAGTACAATCTAAAGCAAGAGGAGGTTTGAGTGGAAGGGCAAAATTGAGAGATGCCTCTTCATTTGTGATGGAGTGGACTTTAGAAGTCTGGCAACCAGCACTTCACACATGCATTCCATGACAGCTGGCACATATAACAGGCAGGGGAAGGAGAAAAAAAATGTTGGGAAATGACACCAAAGCCTTAAAATATACAAGTTATTTTTCTCCTGCAACGTATGGCAATGATCTGTCTGCCAGTTTACTCGTATTCTGTGGAAAATCCCATTAATCACCCATTAATGGCTTTATAAATCTACCTTGTGTTTAATAGCCTGCTCGTAAAAGTAAAATGAAACTGGAGTGGTTTTACTGCAAAGAGACCCTTGGTTATGGCTAAAGAGCTTTGACAGCCACTTAATAACATCTGCTTTTTTTTTGTTTTTTGAGATGCTTGCAATGTAAGATGAATGTTTAAAACTGCCAAGACCAGGAAGAACATCAAATGACATTGAGTGAACAGGACCAACAGGCCATTCGGTCCAAATTAGCCTTTCTAGTGATATGCTCCAATTATCAACACTTCTTCATCTCACCCTATCGATGTAGCCTTCCCCTTCCTCTCATGTGGATTAAGAACTGAAAAGAAAAATAGATATTTCTCGAAATACCCAACAGGCCTAACAGTGTCTATGGTGATCAGAACAGAGTTTACAGGCAGAATTTAATATCGTGCAAAGTGTGATTTCAGGCAGATGTCCATGTCACTGAATGGGAAAATGTGAGGTAGTGAAATCATAAGGTACCATCTTCCTCCATCCAGAGCTGGAGGGCTTGAGTTACACCATCCCAACTGACTCCCTTGCGTGGTCTTTTAAGGATCACACAAACACTCAAGGGCTTCGTATGGATACTATTTACCATGTGGCAGGGAAGAACCACACCATGCAGTCCAACAATCAGGAAAAGACCTGCTTATGAGGCCTGTGGCCTAGTTTTTCCTTTCTTCTTTATTCATTCATGGGATGAGGGCATGGCTTGCTATGCCAGCATTTATTACCCATCCCTTGTTGCCCACGGAACTTTTGTGATTGTAATGAGGTCTTGCCAGATGGATGTCACAGAATGAGTTCCCTGATTGGGCTGTTAATCTGGTCCAATCAGGGACCCCTGGCTGACAGATATATTCAGGAGTGTCAGCGGTTCTGTTCATGCTGAGAGCTGATTCTGCGGGAGCTGGATCAATGTCAAGGACTCTCTGTATGTGAATAAAGGGTGTCTCGTGATGGGATACCAGCCACTGTGGAATAATTTCATGGACAGTTAAGAGTCAATCGTATTGCTATGGGTCTGGAGTCACGTGTAGGACAGGCTGGGTAAGATTAGCAGTTTCCTTCCTGAAAGGACATCGGTGAACCAGATGAGGTTTTTTAAAATTGACAGTGGTTTCATGGTCACCATGATCTTATAATTTCAGATTTGATTCAGTTCAGATCCCGCTATCTGCTAGGATGGGATTTGAAGCCATGTCCCTGGACCATTGACTTGCGTTTCTGCAGTAACAGTCCAATGATTAGCGTGGGGATGGTGAGGGAGCATTAGTAGCTCTCTGTGTGTTGCATGAACATTCCCATTGGTGGGATCAAGGAGACTTCGCTCTGCCCTTTGATTAGAACTCGCTCCCTTCACATGCCCTTGTTACCCAGTGGCACTGGAATTGAGACCACAAGGCTGGTGCTGCAGAGTGGTTGACCAGGTATTCTCTTGCATGTGTGGCACATTGGCAGTCTGTGAGGATGTCAGTAGCCTGAAACAAGCCAGCTGCCTTATTGGGATTGGATCTCATCAAGCATCCTGATTTGATTTTATTATCATGTATATACAAGTGCAAACGCACAGGAGTACAGTGAAAAGCATATAATGTTGCCACACAAGGCAGCACCTTAGGTACAAGGGCCCAGGTACAGAATTTTAAGAACAAAGTTAAAAGTTAAACACTGCAATTATTATAGTATTTACATAATATATATAACGCACAAAATAAAGTTAGATGTTACACGTTATAGACTTTCTTAGTTTTTCAGTAGGAAATAAAGAAGCAAAGCTGAAAGTTCAATCATTACAGTCTTTAAATGCTTAGCCGTAGTGATACCACAGTTTGAGGAATCATCTTGAGGCCAAAGCCCAGACTGAAACCACGCCAAGCCAAGAGAATGCCCGTAATGCTGAAAGATCGTACAAAATGCGGAGGAATGGAATTGTGGGAGATATAGCAGTTTGGATCGGAAATTGCCTTGCTGAAAGAAGACTGAGGCTGGTAGTTGATGGGAAATGTTCATCCTGGAGACCAGTTACTAGTGGTGTACCGCAAGGGTCAGTGTTGGGTCCACTGCTGTTTGTCATTTTTATAAATGACCTGGATGAGGGCGTAGAAGGATAGGTTAGTAAATTTGCAGACGAGACTAAGGTCGGTGGAGTTGTGGATAGTGACGAAGGATGCTGTAGGTTGCAGAGAGACATAGATAAGCTGCAGAGCTGGGCTGAGAGGTGGCAAATGATGTTTAATGCAGACAAGTGTGAGGTGATGCACTTTGGTAGGAATAACCGGAAGGCAAAGTACAGGGCTAATGGTAAGATTCTTAGTAGTGTAGATGAGCAGAGAGATCTCAGTGTCCATGTACACAGATCCTTGAAAGTTGCCACCCAGGTTGACAGGGCTGTTAAGAAGGCATACAGTGTTTTAGCTTCTATTAATAGAGGGATCGAGTTCCGGAACAAAGAGGTTATGCTGCAGCTGTACAAAACTCTGGTGTGGCCGCGCTTGGAGCATTGCGTACAGTTCTGGTCACCGCATTATAAGAAGGATGTGGAAGCTTTGGAAAGGGTGCAGAGGAGATTTACTAGGATGTTGCCTGGTATGGAGGGAAGGTCTTACGAGGAAAGGCTGAGGGACTTGAGGCTGTTTTTATTAGAGAGAAGAAGGTTGAGAGGTGACTTAATTGAAACATATAAAATAATCAGAGGGTTAGATAGGGTGGATAGGGAGAGCCTTTTTCCTAGGATGGTGACGGCGAACACGAGGGGGCATAGCTTTAGATTGAGGGGTGAAAGATAAAGGACAGATGTCAGAGGTAGTTTCTTTACTCAGAGTAGTAAGGGAATGGAACGCTTTGCCTGCAACGGTAGTAGATTCGCCAACTTTAGGTACATTTAAGTCGTCATTGGATAAGCATATGGACGTACATGGAATAGTGTAGGTTAGATGGGCTTCAGATCGGTATGACAGGTCGGCACAGCTTCGAGGGCCGAAGGGCCTGTACTGTGCTGTAATATTCTATGTAAGTCTATGTAAGATCACCACGACGGGCCGCCGAGGGATCTCCACGTCAGCTTGAGAGACTGCCGTACTGCGTGTGGAGTCGGAGGCCGGGAGGCCGTGGTCAGGATTCCATGGCCAGGAGAAGAAAGAAAAGAGAAGGATTAAAAAACAACACAAAAGGGAAGAAAAGAAAGAGAGAGAAGGAAAGGAAATGGGTGAAGCAGATGAGCTCTGTCTGAAGCGTCCCACTCCACTGCCGTCTTCTGAGAGTGCTGGAAACAGAGCCTACTGGGTTGCCAACCCTTTTTCTCTGGAGAGAGGGATCCCTGTCAAAACCACAAATTCTGCCCAAATGTAATCTCTCATCAGAACTGGGAATGTTAAAAATGCAAAATAGCTAAATTGTGGGGATACTAACAGCAAGTGGACTGCAGCAGTTCAAGAATGCAGCTCACCACCACCTTCTCAAGGGCAACTAGGGACAGGCAATAAATGCTGGCCAGCCAGTGACACCCACAGGAAACACAAAACAAACTTGTGCAGTGTGCCTTTCGTCTCCTGTATACAGCATACTAAGTTGAAAGAAGTGCTTCTATATGGCCACCTCAGGGTATCAGACACTGAGAATTGGAGGAGATAAAAATGTAGGTGATACGTCTCCTACATTTGCATGCAAGGTCCCTGAGGAAAGAGAGGGACTGCCAGAAGTGACTGAAGAGTGGACTCGGGTTTCTGGGAGGCAACAGTCCATTTGGGAAGCTGCAAGTTATAATGCCTGAAATAATTGTCAAGATGATGTTGCTGAACCATTTTCCGTGACAACATTCTCAATGCATAACCCAAAGGGCTGCACTTCGAAGGTACATGAGAAACGACAGGGTTGTCCATAATTTAATCTGCTGGCTTGACCTTTCTGGGAGCACAAGGTGTACAGATGTGCAAAGATAATAAATGACAATACACCTGTGCAAGCAAGCTCATAGCAGGAATTCAGCATGAAGTGTGTGCTTTTTGCATCCCTACAAACTGGATATATCCAAACAAAATTGCCAAGGCTTCACCTACAATAAGGGAGTTTTGTAGCAGAACTTCTAATAGTACCAGTGGCTGCAATGAGCACAGAACATAGGAACAGGGGTAGGCCATTCAGCCCATTCCTAATTGCCAGAGGGCAGTTATGAGTCAACCACATTCCTGTGGGTCTGGAGCCACATATAGTCCAGACCAAATTTAAATGCGGGCCCCCAGCATATCACCTGGGTCTCTGAATTAACTGTCCAGTGATAACACAGTAGGCCCATGGTCTCCCTGCCTCTAACTCCTCCTCTCATTCCTGTTCCAATTAATGACCACTTAAGGGACTTTCAACCTGCTCCAGCAATCGATGTCCATACCCTCACGAATGAATGGGGAAAAGAAGAGAGGGACGGAGAGTAAGGGGAAGAAAGTAGGCATGGAAAGAGCTTCTATCATGCTGATCAATTGTCTGAAATAATCACAATTTTTTTTAACACGATGTTTAAGTGCCCATGTCTTTGTGTTTTCCAGAACATTTGAAAAAACGTTTAGAAGAATACATGGCTAGATTTCCGAAAGTGAGGATCATGCGCACCAGGAAGAGGGAAGGCCTGATCCGAACCAGGTTACTCGGAGCTTCAGTGGCCAAAGGCGAAGTTTTGACCTTCTTGGATTCTCACTGTGAGGCCAATGTGAATTGGTTACCACCATTACTTGGTAAGTGATTGACTGGGTTCACCATAATGACTATAACAGGGCTTGCTTCTTTGTGCTTTAGGTTCCATCCAAGCGTGTTCTCCCTCTGACAGAGATAACGAAATGTGAGGCTGGATGAACACAGCAGGCCCAGCAGCATGTCAGGAGCACAAAAGCTGACGTTTCGGGCCTAGACCCTTCATCAGAGGGTCTAGGCCTGAAACATCAGCTTTTGTGCTCCTGAGATGCTGCAGGGCCTGCTGTGTTCATCCAGCCTCACATTTCGTTATCTTGGATTCTCCAGCATCTGCAGTTCCCATTATCACTGATACAATCTCCCTCTGACAGGACAGTTTTCAAATCGTGTCCCACATGAGACTTTGGAATGGGAGGAATAAGGGAGGGCAGAGAAGACAACATCAGAAAAAGGTTTTAAACAACTTTATAGATGACACAATGTTGGTTGAAGCGATGAGTGAACAATTCTAAGTACATCTGCTGAACCTATTTATCCTCATGGCAGCATGGCAGAAACACACTGACCTAGAGAAAGGCCAAGGCCAAGGTTTCTGGCCTAAAGAAGCCAGCGCCTGAATCACATTGTTCGTTTTTGAGGTCTTTGAACATTTGCTTGTCAATAATTGCTGTCATACCACGGCCAACCACTCAATAAGATTATCATACGCTGTTACAATCCAAAGTCCAAGATCCAACCAAACGACTGGATCAAGCTGCAGATCCTTCACAGTTCATCTGCCATACAATCTCAGTGCGACCGGGATCAGAAGGCATCATGCAAAACTCGGAACTAGACTTTTTGGGGATTTAAGTTATGTAAGCAAAGGGTTTTCGAGGGCAAGGTTCTCAAGTGGCAACTGCTGCTACATCATTTGTCCACTTTAAATCTGAGGGATAGAGTATTGTTATCCAAAGAGGTAAAGGATCAAGGGGCAAAGGTATACGGCTAGCACACAGTTCAACTGTTATCTCATTGAATACTAGAAACTGGCCCAAAGAGTGAATGGCCTGGTCATGTTGCTTTGTAGCAACATTGCGTTAGTTTTTCTCTCTGTATTGGAGTATTTACTCAAATATTAAGTTGTAAATTCTTATCTTTGATTTATATTTTATGCTCAATTTTTCATTAACTCTCCAAAAATAGACTCATCCCCATCTTATTCATCCACATCTCTTGCTCACTACCCTTCTTAATACTTTACATAGATTATTGTTTTTGTTTCCATAGACTGTTCAGCCTTTATATTTTGATATGTTTGAAATAATTGTCCCTCCCACTCCCTCTGTTTTGTTATCCTTTGTTCGCTCAACCGTTTTGATCTTTCCCTTCCTAGGTAGCACACATTGCATTCTGCATCCTCCTGGACTGATTAAAATTAAACCTTTGTCACTCCTTCGGCCCCTGGCCTGAATGCCCCTGTCCACTCACTCCACTTAAACTCACAACTGTCCAATTCAATACTACTTCAGACCAACTCATTGGAAGCAAGCTCATAGACCAGCTGAAGCCTGACAATTCCTGCGCATGTAATGGCCTCTTGAGATTTTGAGAGACCTTTTTCTTGAAGATTAAAATATATCAACTGCAGCAACTTACACTTACATGGCACCCCTCTAATAAAACATCCCAAATTGCTTGACAGGAATGTACAAATAAAATTCTACGCCAAGTAATATCAGGGCGAGTAACTAAACGTTCACTCAAAGAGATCATTTTAATTAGCATCATTAAGGGTGAATGACAGCAAGAGAGGGAGATGGAGAGGTTTTAGAGGAAATTCAAGAATTTAGGACCAAAGCATCTGATGACTGCCAATGCATCCAGTGGCAGAGACACAGACGTCAACATTAGATTTGCATGGAGAATAAGGAATGTTGTAGGGAAAGAGGAGATTCCATGAATAGGAAGGGGTGAAGCCCTTAAGGGATTTATAAAGGATGAGAATTTCTGAATTGAGGCATTGCCTGATGAGGGGCCGGTATTGGTGAGTAATTTGAGATTTCCAGCTTTGTCGTTACGTACGCCAGCCTAATTCTGGTTCTGATACCAGACCAGCAGCCAAGAGATCAGAGCTCAGATCACGCCACAGCAAGTTGTAGAAGTGAATTCGGAAATCTCTTGATCCAAGAAATAGTGGTAAATATTGCCGGGATTGTTCTACTCTCCCCAGGGGAAGGTATATTGTTTGGCCCTTGCGTGTTTCCTCACTCATGCCTTTAGATGAATTTGCCGTATTCTGTGGAAACAGGTTTGGAGGCAACACTGGTACTACAATTTTGAGAATCCCATGTCAGGATGGCCACGTCCATGAGACTGTCTACCTTCCGGCTTTATCCCCTTATCCTTTTATTACCTTATTGATTAAATATCTGCCCACCTCAGCTTAGAACATACTTGATGCTAATGGGGAGGTAATGGGCTAGTGGCATGATCACTGGACAGTTAATCCAGAGACCCAGGTAATGTTCTGGAGACCGGGGTTTGAATCTCACCGTAGCAGATGGTAGAATTTGAATTCAATAAAAATCCGGAATTAAGAGTCTAATGATGACAACAAATCTATTGTCAATGTCAGGAAAATCCCATGTGAATCTCTAATATCCTTCAGGGAAGAAAATCTGCCATCGCTTACCTGGTCTGGCCAACATGTGACTCCAGACCCACAGCAATGTGGTTGACTCATTAATGCCCTCTGGGCAACTAGTGGGGGGTGATAAATGTTGCCTAGCCAGCAATGGCTTCATCCTGTGAATGAATAAAAGAAAAGACCCAGCCTCAACAGCCCTCTGTGATAAAGAATTCCTTAGATTCACAACCCTCTAAGAGAAGAAATTCCTCCTCATCTGTCTTAAATATGCAACCCCTTTGTTTGGAGATTATACTCTCTGGTTCTAGATGCTCCCTCAAGAAGAAGCAACCTTTTTACATCTACCCTGTCAAGTCCTCTAATAGCCTTGCATGTTTCAATAAGGTCACCTCTCATTCTTTTATCTCCCAACAAGTGCATGCTCAATCTACTCAACCTCTCATCATAAGACAGTCCTGCATAACAGGCTATAAAAACATAAGAACATAATAAATAGGAGCAGGAGTCGGGCATCTGGCCCATCGAGCCTGCTCTGCTATTCAATAACATCTTGGCTGATTTTTTCATAGGCTCAGCTCCATTGCCTGACCATTTGCCATTATCCTTAATTCCTTTACTATTTGAAACTCTGTCATTGCCTTAAAAAGATTCAATGAGGTAGCTCCAAATGCTTCGTTATGCAGGGAATCCACCCTTTGGGGGAAGAATTTGCCCCCGAGTCATAGTTTCACCCACCAATGGAAACAAACTCCCTGCTTCTATCTTATCTATTAACCTAATAATTTTATATATTTCTATAAGAATCCCCCTCATTCTTCTAAATTCCTATGAGTGTAGTTCCAGTCTACTCACTCTCTCATCATAAGCCAATGGTTTCAATTTTATAATGAATCTAGTGAGCTTCCTCTGCACCCCTTAAAGTACCAGCACATCCTTTCTCAAGTAAGGAGGCCAAAACTGTACACAGTACTCCAGGTGTGGCCTCAACCGCCCCCTAAACAGCTGCAGCATAACGTCCCTGTTTTTAAACTCTATCCATCTAGCAAGGAAGGGCAATATTCCATTTTCTTTCTTAATTACTTAATGTCAGATACTTTAGAGACTTTTAAGCGACTTTTGGATAGGCACATGGAGGATAGTAAAGTGTAGGGAGTGCAGGGTACATTGATCTTAGTAGGATAATAGGTCAGCACAACATCGTGGGCTGAAGGGCCTGTACTGTGCTGTACTGTTCTATGTTCCATGTACTTGCTGCACCTGCCAACCAGCTTTAATGAGTATTCACTGGATTGCCTCCAATGGCCGGTATATCTTACCTTACGTAAGGGACCAAAATTGATCGCAGTATTTCAACTGTGGTCTGACTAGTACCTAAAATACTTTTAGAAAAACCTCGTAATTTTGATGCT
Source organism: Stegostoma tigrinum (assembly GCF_030684315.1). Classification (NCBI taxonomy): domain Eukaryota; kingdom Metazoa; phylum Chordata; class Chondrichthyes; order Orectolobiformes; family Stegostomatidae; genus Stegostoma; species Stegostoma tigrinum. Next base: position 124,677,013 of record NC_081356.1, on the reverse strand, counting down.
ACATTGCCTTCAAAATAAAAGCTAACATTCTGTTCACCTTCCCCGTTGAACTTGGATGTGAGCTTTTGTGAATCATGGACAAGGACTCCCAACTCCATCTGTAGCTTTTTTCAGTCATTCTCTAATAAAACAATGTTCAGCTCCTCTATTCAGTGTTTCTGTGAGCTCAGCACAAGGTGCCCTGAGCTAGCGGATTCTTGACCAGCATCACCTCTAGTCTGCCAAACAATCTGTAAAATGCTAATAATTGGTCACTGTGCCTCCTACATGCTGTATCTCTGCACACCACTAACCTATCACCCAGGATCTTCCTCTTGTTTGACTATTATAGGCTGCACAGTGGCTCAGTGGTGAGCACTGCTGCCTCACAGTACCAGGGACCCAGATTCAATTCCACTCATTGGGTGACACTGTGTGGAGTTTGCACATTCTCCCTGTGTATGCGTGGGTTTCCTCCAGGTGCTCCAGTTTCCTCCCACAGTCCAAAGATGTGCAAGCTAAGTGCCATGCTAAATTGCCCGTAGTGTTTGGGCATGTGTAGATTAAGTGGTTTATAGAGGGACGGGTCTGAGTGGGATGCTCTTTGGAGGGGCAGTGTGGACTTATCGGGCTGAAGGGCCTGTTTCTACACTTGTAGGGATTCTACTTCTTTCTGGAGGGCCCAGCAAACCAGATTTTAAAGCTTTCAGAAAAAAAAACCAGCCCTGTCCAGTGGGAGCATCTCTTTCTTGGTGCAAGAGTATTGAGTCAGAGGTACAGGCCCTTTACTTAGGAAAGTAAAGTTAGCAAAGTTTTACATGAGACACCAGACTCAGCTTTCCGCAAATTGATATCTTTTCTCCTGGGCACTGAGCATTCTCCCCTTCCTGTCAAGTCCAAAGAAGGCAGAGTATTAATCCTCAGTGAGTTGGAATTTTTTACGTGTATAGTGTGTGTGGAGTCTGTGATGATTCATTTGTTCCATTACACAAAGACATTTCACAGTAAACAGGAGAGCCTTTGGGACAACAAACACGAGGATTTATAATGAACATAATCACAGGGCGAGGAATCTAGGTGAAATTTGCCTCAGCAATATCATCAGAAATAGTTACTATCCAACAGTCCAACCTTGTGTGAGGAGACAGCTGTCCACATGTGAAAATGGTTTCAGGATTCACAATGGAATCAAGCTCAGAACAATTTTCACCCAAGCTATTTCATATTAAATATTCATGGCGCGAATACTTGTGTTACACAATTTCATTCATTGCTATGATGTGGATGTGCTGATGTTGGACTGGGGTGGACAAAGTCAGAAGTCACATGATACCAGCTTATGGTCCAACAGGTTTGGGCTGTGCTCCGAATGGCTTGTGTGATTTCAAATAAACCTGTTGGACTATAACCTGGTGCTGTGTGACTTCTGGCTTCATTTATTGCTGTCAGTGGTTCTGAATGCACACCGGTCAATTGCCTCTGTTTGCTGTGAAGTCAGCTCTTAAAATCAAGAGTAAAACAGAACAAAGATTGTTTTTGAAGGCTGACATCCCCAATGTAAATCACTCCAACCAACTGGCAGAATCTTATCTCCTTTCTTTGGCTTGCTGTACTGCGTTTCCCAGGCAATTTGTAAAAGAAAATACATTAAAATTACCATCTGGGAGGGTTCAGGGATGATAAATTGTTCAAGGATCTGTTCATGCCTGAGCATAATAAAAACCTGGACCGAATGGGAGGGACTCCACAACTGGCTGGGGAGTTCTTATCCATCATGTTATTCTACAAGTCAGTAGTGTTCAAAAGGATGTATTGGCTCTTGCAGGATTTAAGCATGCAATTATTTCTGCTATTAGTAACAGTCTTGTGCTTAATTAAGGTTTGCCATGAAAATGTACGAGTAATCATTGATTGTTATTTTTAAATGTTAAGATTGATCAGTTTTGTAATCTAAAACTATGAAGAGAAATGGCACAAAGTCAGATCCATACAGTTACATCGGACAAAGGAGAGATGATGGCTTAGTGGTATAGTCACTGTGCTATTAATCTAGTAACCCAGCTACTGTTTTGGTGATAGGTTAAAATTGTGAACAGAGATAATGGGAACGGCAGATGCTGGAGAATCGGGTCTAGGCCCAAAATGTCAGCTTCTGTGCTCCTAAGATGCTGCTTGGCCTGCTGTGTTCATCCAGCCCCACACTTTGTTATAATAAAATGTGAGGCTGGATGAACACAGCAGGCCAAGCAGCATCTCAGGAGCACAAAAGCTGACATTTCGGGCCTAGACCCTTCATCGGAGCTCTGATGGGTCTAGGCCCGAAATGTCAGCTTTTGTGCTCCTGAGATGCTGCTTGGCCTGCTGTGTTCATCCAGCCTCACATTTTATTATCTTGGAATTCTCCAGCATCTGCAGTTCCCATTATCTCTCTCCCACACTTTGTTATAATGTTTTGGGCACTTGGGGTCAAATGCTGCTATGGTGGAATTTGAATTGATTTTTTTTCTGAATTAAGAGTTTAATGATGATGTCAGCTGTTGAGAAAAATGTCCTCGAGGGAAGGAAAGTTACCATCCTTCCCTGGTCTGGCCTACATGTGACCTCAGACCCACAGCAATGAGGTTGACTCTCAACTGCGCTCTGGGCAATTAGGGGTGGGACAGTAAATGCTGCCTAGTCAGCGATATTTAAATCCCATGAATGAACAAACAAAAACATATTGATGTCGTACAGGCTTGAAAGGATACTTCCTCTGATCTTTACATACAGTTCTTGTGCTCAAAGGGTTAACTGCTGGATCAGGCCTTGTCAACCTCTAAAGAATCTGTTCCACTGAAGTGTTCTGTTTCCTTCAGTGCAGATTTATATGTGATCAAAGGATTACCCCAATCCCTTCATCACTTCGTAAATTTCAGTTTCAACAACAAACCCCTGATCCAGGCTTTAGCTTGACGAAGTTCTGAATCAAATCAGTCAACTGGAGACAGTTACAGAAATCCAAGGCTTTCCCCATAGGTCTGTTATCACTTAATTGCCTCAGGCACATGAGTCCTTGAAGGAGTTAATCCCCAGTTGGACAGCTGAGAGAGAGAGCTGGAGCTCAGGCAAAGGGAATTTGTAACCGAATGTTTACCAGTCAAACTCTCTTGTCTGGTGCTTCTTCATTCCCATTCCTCAGAGCATCATGGTGTCCCTCAGTTATATCGCATAGACCTGCTTCATCGCAACGGTCTGTATTTATATCGAAGCAAATGTCTTCCACTTTTATCTACATTGCTGCCAATTTTCTCCTGATCATTCAAGATTGACTGCATCCTGGGGTATAGGTGCACTGGCAGTGGACATCACACCCACTGTTTCTCCCAGTGCATGTCTGTGCATGTTTATGGGAGAGTTTTTTTTTCAGGTTCACATTTCAAGCATTGCAGAAGGCCCACGGACACAACAACGCAATACTTATAATGAAATGTGAGGCTGGATGAACACAGCAGGCCCAGCAGCATCTCAGGAGCACAAAAGCTGACGTTTCGGGCCTAGACCCTGCATCAGAGAGGGGGATGGGGGGAGGGAACTGGAATAAATAGGGAGAGAGGGGGAGGCGGACCGAAGATGGAGAGGAAAGAAGATAGGTGGAGAGGAGAGTATAGGTGGGGAGGTAGGGAGGGGATAGGTCAGTCCAGGGAAGACGGACAGGTCAAGGAGGTGGGATGAGGTTAGTAGGTAGCTGGGGGTGCGGCTTGGGGTGGGAGGAAGGGATGGGTGAGAGGAAGAACCGGTTAGGGAGGCAGAGGCAGGTTGGACTGGTTTTGGGATACAGTGGGTGGAGGGGAAGAGCTGGGCTGGTTGTGTGGTGCAGTGGGGGGAGGGGACGAACTGGGCTGGTTTTGGGATGTGGTGGGGGAGGGGGAGATTTTGAAACTGGTGAAGTTCACATTGATACCATTGGGCTGCAGGGCTCCCAAGCGGAATATGAGTTGCTGTTCCTGCAACCTTCAGGTGGCATCATTGTGGCACTGCAGGAGGCCCATGATGGACATGTCATCTAGAGAATGGGAGGGGGAGTGGAAATGGTTTGCAACTGGGAGGTCCAGTTGTTTATTGCGAACCGAGTAGAGTTGTTCTGCAAAGCGGTCCCAAAGCCTCCACTTGGTTTCCCCAATGTAGAGGAAGCTACACCGGGTACAGTGGATGCAGTATACCACATTGGCAGATGTGCAGGTGAACATCTGCTTAATGTGGAAAGTCATCTTGGGGCCTGGGATAGGGGTGAGGGAGGAGGTGTGGGGGCAAGTGTAGCATTTCCTGCGGTTGCAGGGGAAGGTGCCAGGTGTGGTGGGGTTGGAGGGCAGTGTTGAGCGAACAAGGGAGTCACGAAGAGAGTGGTCTCTCCGGAAAGCAGACAGGGGTGGGGATGGAAAAATGTCTTGGGTGGTGGGGTCGGAATGTACATGGCGGAAGTGTCGGAGGATGATGCGTTGTATCCGGAGGTTGGTGGGGTGGTGTGTGAGAACGAGGGGGATCCTCTTTGGGCGGTTGTGGCAGGGGCGGGGTGTGAGGGATGTGTTGCGGGAAATGCGGTTGACGCGGTCAAGAGCGTTCTCGACCACTGTGGGGGGAAAGTTGCGGTCCTTGAAGAACTTGGACATCTGGGATGTGCAGGTGTGGAGTGCCTCATTGTGGGAGCAGATGCGGCGGAGGCGGAGGAATTGGGAATAGGGGATGGAATTTTTGCAGGAGGGTGGGTGGGAGGAGGTGTATTCTAGGTAGCTGTGGGAGTCGGTGGCTTGAAATGGACATCAGTTACAATCTGAGATAATGGGAACTGCAGATGCTGGAGATTCCAAGATAATAAAATGTGAGGCTGGATGAACACAGCAGGCCAAGCAGCATCTCAGGAGCACAAAAGCTGACGTTTCGGGCCTAGACCCTTCATCAGAGAGGGGGATGGGGGGAGGGAACTGGAATAAATAGGGAGAGAGGGGGAGGCGGACCGAAGATGGAGAGTAAAGAAGATAGGTGGAGAGGGTGTAGGTGGGGAGGTAGGGAGGGGATAGGTCAGTCCAGGGAAGACGGACAGGTCAAGGAGGTGGGATGAGGTTAGTAGGTAGCTGGGGGTGCGGCTTGGGGTGGGAGGAAGGGATGGGTGAGAGGAAGAACCGGTTAGGGAGGCAGAGACAGGTTGGACTGGTTTTGGGATGCAGTGGGTGGGGGGGAAGAGCTGGGCTGGTTGTGTGGTGCAGTGGGGGGAGGGGATGAACTGGGCTGGTTGAGGGATGCAGTGGGGGAAGGGGAGATTTTGAAACTGGTGAAGTCCACATTGATACCATATGGCTGCAGGGTTCCCAGGCGGAATATGAGTTGCTGTTCCTGCAACCTTCGGGTGGCATCATTGTGGCAGTGCAGGAGGCCCATGATGGACATGTCATCAAGAGAATGGGAGGGCAAACCATTTCCACTAAAAGCACATCTGCCAATGTGGTATACTGCATCCACTGTACCCGGTGCGGCTTTCTCTACATTGGGGAAACCAAGCGGAGGCTTGGGGACCGCTTTGCAGAACACCTCCGCTCAGTTCGCAACAAACAACTGCACCTCCCAGTCGCAAACCATTTCCACTCCCCCTCCCATTCTCTTGATGACATGTCCATCATGGGCCTCCTGCACTGCCACAATGATGCCACCCGAAGGTTGCAGGAACAGCAACTCATATTCCGCCTGGGAACCCTGCAGCCATATGGTATCAATGTGGACTTCACCAGTTTCAAAATCTCCCCTTCCCCCACTGCATCCCTCAACCAGCCCAGTTCATCCCCTCCCCCCACTGCACCACACAACCAGCCCAGCTCTTCCCCCCCACCCACTGCATCCCAAAACCAGTCCAACCTGTCTCTGCCTCCCTAACCGGTTCTTCCTCTCACCCATCCCTTCCTCCCACCCCAAGCCGCACCCCCAGCTACCTACTAACCTCATCCCACCTCCTTGACCTGTCCGTCTTCCCTGGACTGACCTATCCCCTCCCTACCTCCCCACCTACACCCTCTCCACCTATCTTCTTTACTCTCCATCTTCGGTCCGCCTCCCCCTCTCTCCCTATTTATTCCAGTTCCCTCCCCCCATCCCCCTCTCTGATGAAGGGTCTAGGCCCGAAACGTCAGCTTTTGTGCTCCTGAGATGCTGCTTGGCCTGCTGTGTTCATCCAGCCTCACATTTTAATATCAGTTACAATCTGGTTGCCTGAGATGGAGACTGAGAGATCCAGGAAGGTGAGGGATGTGCTGGAGATGGCCCAGGTGAACTGAAGGTTGGGGTGGAAGGTGTTGGTGAAGTGGATGAACTGTTCGAGCTCCTCTGGGGAGCAAGAGGCGGCGCCGATACAGTCATCAATGTAACGGAGGAAGAGGTGGGGTTTGGGGCCTGTGTAGGTGCAGAGGAGGGACTTTCCACGTAACCTACAAAGAGGCAGGCATAGCTGGGGCCCAAGCGGGTGCCCATGGCCACCCCCTTAGTCTGTAGGAAGTGGGAGGAATCAACCAGCCCAGCTCTTCTCCTCCACGAATTGCATCCCAAAACCAGTCCAACCTGTCTCTGCCTCCCTAACCTGTTCTTCCTCTCACCCATCCCTTCCTCCCACCCCAAGCCGCACCTCCATCTCCTACCTACTAACCTCATCCCACCTCCTTGACCTGTCCGTCTTCCCTGGACTGACCTATCCCCTCCCTACCTCCCCACCTATACTCTCTCCACCTATCTTCTTTTCTCTCCATCTTCGGTCCGCCTCCCCCTCTCTCCCTATTTATTCCAGAAACCTCACCTCATCCCCCTCTCTGATGAAGCGTCTAGGCCCAAAACGTCAGCTTTTGTGCTCCTGAGATGCTGCTGGGCCTGCTGTGTTCATCCAGCCTCACATTTCATTATCTTGGATTCTCCAGCATCCGCAGTTCCCATTATCACAGCGCAATACTTATGCTGCTCGACTAATAATCTAGAGGTGATAATGGGAACTGCAGATGCTGGAGAATCCAAGATAAAAAAAGTGTGAAGCTGGATGAACACAGCAGGCCAAGCAGCATCTCAGGAGCACAATATCTTTTGTGCTCCTGAGATGCTGCTTGTCCTACTGTGTTCATCCAGCTTCACACTTTATTATCTAATAAGCTAGAGGTCTGCATTTGTAAGGTCCTTGCATGGACTAAAGTTGTTCAACAGGCAGGAAGCAGAGACCAAGAATAAATGGGCCATTGTCTGGCTGACTGACTACAGTCTGTGAGATTGTGTAAGGATCAGTGCTTGGGACACAGCTTCGCATAATCTACATAAATAATTTGGATGTTGGGAACCATTGTAATATCTTCAAGATGATAAAGGAGCTTGATGAGAACATAAGTTGTGAGAAAAGGTGCAAGGAGGTGAATCATAGAATCCCTACAGTGTGGAAACAGGCCATTCGGCACAACAGGTCCACACCAATCCTCGGAAGAGCATCCCATCCAGACCCATTCAACCTGATTTTCCCATGTCTAACCCACCTAACCTAAACATCCCTGGACACTGTGGCAAATTTAGCATGGCCAATCCACCTAACCTGCACATCTTTGGACTGTGGGAGGAAACTGGAGCTCCCAAAGAAAATGCACGCAGACAGAATGTGTAAATTCCACATAGACAGTTACCTGAGGCTAGAATCGAACCTGGGTCCCTGGGGCTGTGAGGCAGCGGTGCTAACCACAGTCATTTAGGCCAACTGAGTGTGTGGGCAAGAGCAGTGCAGAAGGAATGTGGTGTGGATAAGTGTGAAGTTATCCAATTTAGTAGGAAGAGTAGAACTGTCAAATAATTCATAAAACATAGAAACAAAGAAACATAGAAAATAGTTGCAGGAGTAGATCATTCGGCCCTTCCAGCCTCCTCCACCATTCAATATGATCATGGGCCATCATGCAATCTCAGCATCCCATTCCCACTTTCTCTCTATACCCTTTTATTCCTTTAGCTTCAAGGGCCACCTCCAGTTCTACATTCTATGTTCGATGTTCTATGTTCACAGATGCTGCCAGACTTTCCAGCAATTTCTGTTTTTGTAATCTCTGGTGTTTAGGGGAAGGAGGATCAATTTAATGGAAACATATAAAATTCTCAAAGAGATAGGCAGCATAGATGTAGGAAAGATGTTTCCCCTTACTGTACGCTTTAGATCCAGGGGAACCAGTCTCAGAATGAAAGGTCAGCCAGTTAGAAGTGAGAATGGAAGGAACTTATTCATTCAGAGGGTAGTACATTTTTGGAATTCTCTACCTCGGGGGACCGGGGAAGCTCAGTTATTAAATAAATGCAAAATAGAGATTGATTGTTGCCAAGTTGCTAATGATATCAAGGGATATGGGGAATAGGACAATAACAATAAATGATCTAGAATGGCAGAGCAGGCTCAGGGGGCTGAATGGCCGGCTACTTCTCCCATGTTCCAAAAACAGCAAAAGGGAGTTTGACTCCTGTCATCCTGAGAAAGTGAATTCAGTTAAACCATTACTCTGATTATTCAGGGTCCATGGCAAATTACAATCTGCATTTATGCAATGCCTTTAATGTGGTAAACCATTCCAGGGTCACAGGAGTGATAGCAAGCGAAATTTGACACTTAAAGACAAATTGGGCTAGATGACCAAATGTTTTGACGAAGAAATAGTGATTTAAATGACCGGCGTTGTCCACAGAGCTGGAGTTGTTGAGGGAGCAAAGTCCAGGGCATTGAATTAAGGCAGCAGGTGATAGAGTTATGAAAGTTATGAGCACAAGAAGCCAGAATTTGAGGAACTTAGCATCTTGAAGGTATCAGTCAAAGCAAACAAAAACCCAAAGAACTGCAGATGCTGTAAACTAGGAGCAAAAACTGAAGTGGCTGGAAAAGCTCATCAGGTCTGGCAGCACCTGTGAAGGAAAGAACAGAGTCAACGTTTCAGGCCCGGTGAGCCTTCCTCAGAACAGTGCTAAGGAAGAGTCACAGGACCTGAAACGTTAACTCTTTCTTTTTCCTTCACAGATGCTGCCAGACCTGCTGAGCTTTTCCAGCAACTCTGTTTTCATTCAAAGCAAAGATATCTTTATTTATTCTTTCATTGCATGACTGACAAAAACAGCACTTGTCGCACATCCATGATTACCCCTGAATTGAATGGGTTGCTAGGCTATTTCAGAGGGCAGTTCACCCCATTGTTGTAGGTTAGGAGTCACATATATGCTGGATCAAGTAAGGAGCATAGATTTTCTTTGCTAAAATGCATGTGTGAACAAAGTGGTTTGTTCTTAACAACAAACCACAATAGTTCCATGATCACTGCCACTAAGACTGGCAGTAAATTCCAGATTTATTTTTGTCCTCGTTGATGGAATCCAAATTAACATGGTCAGCTTTTAACACGTCCCCAGACCATTAACCCGAGCCACTGAGTTAATAGTACCACTTCACCACCATCTGCCCATAAGTTCAGAAACATTGAAACATAGAAACTGGGCACGGTTGTAGACCGTTCAGCCCTTTGAACCTACTCCAACATTGTCATAGCTCACCTGTGTCTCCATGCTATATCCCAGATTCTCTACATACCTCTCAATGTTTCAAAATCTGAAACATAGAGCAGTACAGCACAGTACAGGCCCATCGGCCCACGATGTTGTGCCAAAGTTTTACACTAATCCGTAGGTCTATCTAACCTACACCCATACCTTATACTATCATCCATATGCCTTTCTAAATGCCACTTAAAAGACCCTAATGATGCCAAGTTCACTACCCTCTCCGGCAAAGCATTCCGCGCCCCAACCACTCTGAGTAAAGAACCTACCTCTGAAGTCTCCCCGATATCTACCTCCACCCACTTTAAAAATGTGCCCTCTCATACCTCCACCCTATGAAAAAGTCTCTGGCTGTCCAGTCTATCTATACCTCTGATCATTTTGTACACCTCTATCAAGTCACCTCTCATCCTTCGTTGTTCTAAAGAGAAAAGCCCTAGCTCTCTCAACCTTTCCTCATAAGATCTTCTCTCCATTCCAGGCAACATCCTGGTAAATCTCCTCTGCACCTTTTCCAATGCTTCCACATCTTTCCTGTAATGAGGCGACTACAACTGGACACAACACTCCAAATGTGGCCAAACCAGGCTTTTGTGTAGCTGGAGCAATAAAACTTCACAACTCTTGAACTCAATCCTTCTATTAATGAAAGCTAACATTCTTAATGTTAGCCTTCTTAACAACTCTATCCACCTGGGTGGCAGGTCTCAGGGAACTCTGGACATGAACCCCGAGATCTGTCTGCTCCTCCACACTGCCAAGAATCTTTCCAATAACTATGTATTCTGCTTTCAAGTTTGTCCTTCCAAAATGAATCACCTCACACTTTTCAGGGTTAAACTCCATCTGCCACTTCTCAGACCAGCTCTGCATTCTATCAATGTCCCTTTGTAACCTAGAACAGCCCTCTGCACTGTCCACAACTCGACCCACCTTTGTATTGTCCATGAACTTACTAATCCACACTTCCACTCCGTCATGCAAATAATTTACAAAAATCACAAATAGAAGAGGACCAGAACAGATCCTTGTGATACACCACTTGTAACCGAGCCCCATGTTGAATATTTTCTGTCCACTACCATCCTTTATTTTCTAAGGGTCAGCCAATTCTGAATCCAATCTGCCACATTTCCCCCTATCCCATGCCTCCTTCCCTTCTGCATGAGCCTACCATGAGCAACCTTGTCAAAAGCCTTACTTAAGTCCATGTATACCACATCCACTGCTCTACCTTCATCCACGTGTTTGATCACCTCTTCAAAGAATTCAATAAGGTTTGTGGGGCATGATCTACCCCTCACAAATCCATGCTAACTATCATGAATCAAACTGTGCCTTTCTCTTTCTTGAATTTATTCAGACATTTGGCCTCCACAGTCTTTTGCAGTGGAACATTCCATCAGTTCACTATTCCTTGAGTGAGGGATTTTTTTTCCCGATCTCAGTCTGCAATGGCTTACCCTATATCCTAAAACTGTGTGTCCCGATTGTAGAAACTACAGCCAGGCAAAACCATCGTCCCCACAGCTAGTCTGTTCAGGCCTGTTAGAATTTGATATGTTTCCAGAGAAAAACAAAGCAAAAATACTATTGAAAATGGAACTGGTTTACTCACATCTTTTCTGGAATAAGCTTGTGATGAACTCCTTTTCTTTTAATCATCCCAGTGTGTATTTTTTCGGATCTATAGACGTAGGAGTCAGCTGTAAGAGTGAACAGCTGAACCCTTATCATGACACTTTGGTTTACTGATTATATTACATGACCCGATGTAATCTTCCTTGAGGCAGTAAAATAAGCACTTCAGCAGGCTGTGGCCTGAGTTAAAATCAGATTTATTAAGCAGTAAGTAGGTAAGTGAACAGAAGCAACAGCAGATTCAAAGCTATCCTTGGACAGTACAAAGTAACAAATGGCTGTGTCAGTGATGTAGAATTGGCACAGGAATGGCCACAAGCACCCCTGAGTATCAACATTGACAGTGCAGTTTGTTGCAGCCCATTTCCCTTGAATGTAGAGTTTATTGCTGACCTTTCTCTCTCCCTCTCTCGAACTGTGTCTGAGGGCTTTTGACAAGCCATCAATCAAGAAGTACTGGGCCTTCCGTATCTGTTTAGAACCTCCACAACTTTATTGACTTTGCTTAGGTGTCCCCTCAGCCTGCCCTGTTCCAAAGAAAACGACCCTAACCCACCCAATCTTTCGCCATAATCAAATTTCTTCAGTCCAGGCACATCTACACATCTTCCCTGTAGCTGTTCTCACACAATAATATCTCTTCTATAATGTGGTCATCAGAGCTGCACAATACTCCAGCTATGAACTAACAACTATTTACACCATTCCAGCATCATCTCCCAGCTTTTATATTCTGTGCCTCAACTAGTAAAGGCAAGTATTCTGTCTGCTCGCTTGACCATTGTGTTAGCACTAAGCTGGGGTTGCTTTAGCACAGGTGGCTTGCAAAGCAGTGTAATGCTGACAATTCCTGCTACCAGCTGAGGTTACCATGAAGGACTTTCCTTCTAGCCCTCTACCGTCGCCTGAGGTGTGGTGGCCTTAAGTTAACTCGCCACCGTTGTCTGTCTCAGCCCAATGGCCTGATAAGGCTGTGGTGACTTGCCTGGCTCTAAGCAGAGGTCTTGAGTTTTTGAAACTTGCTGCCAAAGTTTGGGGGCGCCATAATAATCTCTTGGCTGAGCTTTTCTGTAAAAGTGAAGTGGATGAAGCCTCTGTACGAGGAGTTATAGAAGCAGCCTGCGGTCTCAGTGACATTTCATTGTTGACCATGATGTAGAGACAGCAGCTGAGTGTGTCGTTGAGATTTACCCATGCTGCGTCGCAGGATTACTGCACAATGAGTAATAATGCACGTGGAGAGCAGGCAATAGCTCCACACCAGCCCTGACCTTGCCCTCTTTGGGTCCCTTCCAATTAGCTCCACAATGACCACTTCAAACTTTGCGCAGAATCCCTCACAAAAGCTCAGCAAAGCTATATTCTGGAAAATGGAGCCTCGCCAGTTGGAGATGCTGAATCTGTAGAGAAACCAGCGCTTATATTCAACTTAAGATAATAAAATGTGAGGCTGGATGAACACAGCAGGCCCAGCAGCATCTCAGGAGCACAAAAGCTGACGTTTTGGGCCTAGACCCTTCATCAGAGAGGGGGATGAGGTGAGGTTTCTGGAATAAATAGGGAGAGAGGGGGAGGCGGACCGAAGATGGAGAGAAAAGAAGATAGGTGGAGAGGAGAGTATAGGTGGGGAGGTAGGGAGGGGATAGGTCAGTCCAGGGAAGACGGGCAGGTCAAGGAGGTGGGATGAGGTTAGGAGGTAGGAGATGGAGGTGCAGCTTGGGGTGGGAGGAAGGGATGGATGAGAGGAAGAACAGGTTAGGGAGGCAGAGACAGGTTGGACTGGTTTTGGGATGCAATTCGTGGAGGAGAAGAGCTGGGCTGGTTGTGTGGTGCAGTAGGGGGAGGGGACGAACTGGGCTGGTTTTGGGATGCGGTGGGGGAAGGGGAAATTTTGAAGCTGGTGAAGTCCACATTGATACCATTGGGCTGCAGGGTTCCCAAGCGGAATATGAGTTGCTGTTCCTGCAACCTTTGGGTGGCATCATTGTGGCACTGCAGGAGGCCCATGATGGACATGTCATCTAAAGAATGGGAGGGGGAGTGGAAATGGTTTGTGACTGGGAGGTCCAGTTGTCTATTGCGAACCGAGCAGAGGTGTTCTGCAAAGTGGTCCCCAAGCCTCCGCTTGGTTTCCCCAATGTAGAGGAAGCCACACCGGGTACAGTGGATGCAGTATACCACATTGGCAGATGTGCAGGTGAACCTCTGCTTAATGTGGAAAGTCATCTTGGGGCGTGGGATAGGGGTGAGGGAGGAGGTGTGGGGGCAAGTGTAGCATTTCCTGTGGTTGCAGGGGAAGGTGCCGGGTGTGGTGGGGTTGGAGGGCAGTGTGTAGCGAACAAGGGAGTCACGGAGAGAGTGGTCTCTCCGGAAAGCAGACAGGGGTGGGGATGGAAAAATGTCTTGGGTGGGGGGTCGGATTGTAGATGGCGGAAGTGTCGGAGGATGATGCGTTGTATCCGGAGGTTGGTGCGGTGGTGTGTGAGAACGAGGGGGATCCTCTTTGGGCGGTTGTGGCGGGGGCGGGGTGTGAGGGATGTGTTGCGGGAAATTCGGGAGACTCAGTCAAGGGCGTTCTCGACCACTGTGGGGGGAAAGTTGCGGTCCTTGAAGAACTTGGACATCTGGGATGTGCGGGAGTGGAATGCCTCATCGTGGGAGCAGATGCGGCGGACGCGGAGGAATTGGGAACAGGGGATGGAATTTTTGCAGGAGGATGTTCTAACACCCAATTCTAAATGATTGAATGTAACAATTTCCTGGAAATGAATGTTGTCTAGATGTTTTATAATGTCCTGTTTTCCCTCTGCTATCTACATTACCACAATGTCAATATTCTAATAGTCCTTAGTTGACTGAAAGCACTTTAGGACATGCTGCAATTAGGAAAGATGCTACAGATAGAAAGTTTTTCCTTGCTTCTTGTTCTCTTTCCCAGCCTTTCCTTCACTTTTTCTTTCCTAGAGTGTAAACAGGATGGATTTCTGGACCAGTACGTTGAGGAAACAACTAGAGGACAGGCCATTTTGACTGTATTGTGCAATTAAACTGAAATAATTAGTCATGTAGTTGTGACACATCTCTTGGGGATGAACGACCATGATATATAAGGGAATATGTGATGGTGTAAGGTAGGAGTTGGTTATGATGGATTTGGAAATCTTATTGAAAGTAATGTCAATGCATAGGCAATGGCAAATATTCAAGGGTAAATGGGCAAAATACAATAATTATTGATTCCCGTCTGGTACACAAGTGCAAAGAGAAAAGTGACCAAACCAAGGAAATTAGAGACCTATTAAATGCAAAAAAGAGACACACAAATTGGCAAGAGAAAACAATAGACCTGATGTTTGGGAACAGTTTAAGAATCAGCAAAGGAGGACCAAGGGATTGATGAAGAAGGGGAAAATAGAGAGTAACCTTGGGACAACATGGAAACTGACTGAAAATGTTTCTAGAGGTATGTAAAGAGAAAAAGATTGGTGAAAACTAAAGTAGGTCTCTTATAGTCAGAAATGAAGGATTGTGTCATGGGGACCGAAGAAATGACTGATGAACCAAATTCATACTTCACTCTGTGTTCACAAAGAGGACATAAATAACATACCAGAAATGATGGGGAACACGGGGTTTAGTGAGGGAGGAAGTGAAGCTAATCAGTATTAGAGAAATGGTGTTGGAGACATTCATGAGAATGAAGGCTGGTCAATGCCGAGGGCTTCATAATCTACATCCCAGAGCACTTAAGGAAGTGACACTAGAATTAGTGGATGCATTGGTGGTCATCTTCCACCATTCTTTAGATTCTGCAACAGTTCCTGCAGATTGGACAGTGGCTAATGTAACCTTACAATTTAAAGAGGGAGCTGGAGAGAAAATGGGGAATTATAGACCAGTAGTGGGGAAGATAGTGGAATACATGATAAAGGATTTTACAGCAGAGCACTTACAGTAGAATCAGATAAAGTCAGCATGCATTTACAGAAGGGAAATCATGCTTGACAAATCTACTAGAGTCATTTGAGGATGTAATTGTTGGGTTCATTGAGGGAGCCAGTGAATGTTGTTCATTTGGGCTTTCAGAAAGCTTCTGACAAAGTCCCACATAAGTGGCTAATATCCAAAATTAAAACACATAGGATTGGGGTTAGTCTATTGGAATGGATAGAAAATTTATTCACAGACAGAAAATAAATCATAGGATTAAAAGGGTCCTTTTCTGCATGACAGGAAGTAACTAGTGGGTTACTTAGGGATCAGTACTAGAACTCCAGCTATTTACAATATGTGTTAGTGATTTAGATGAGGGAACAAAATGCAACGTTTCAAAATTTGCAGATGACACAAAGCTGGGTGAGCTGTGCGGAGGATGCAGAGATGTTGCAGTGTGATTTGGAGAGGCTGAGTGAGTGGGCAAATGTATGGCAGATGCAGTATAATGTGGATAAATATGAAGTTAACACTTTGGTAAGAAAAATAAGAAAGCCGATTATTATCTGAATGGTTATAAATTGCAAGAGGGGAATGTGCAACAAGATCAAGTTGTTCTTGTACACTCACTAACGGCAAAAATGTAGGTACAACAGGCAGAGACGAAGGCAAACGGAATGTCGACCTTCACTGCAAGCAAATTCAATGACTTGTTGCAATTATACAGGACATTGGTGAGGCCATATCTGGAATATTTGTGCAGCTTTAGTCTCCTTATCTGAGGAAGGATATTCTTGCAAGAGAGGGAGTAGAGCAAAGGTTTACCAAACTGATTCATGGGATGGTAGGACTGACATATAAGGACAGATTGAATCAGTTAGGATTATGATCACTGAAGTTTAGAAGAAACCTATAACTTTTTGACAGGACGAGACAAGTTAGATGCAGGAAGAAAGTTTCTGAGGAGTAGGGATGCCCAGCAATTGGGATCATCATTTAAAAATAAGGGGTAAACTTTTTAGGAGTGAGATAATGAGAAATTTCCTCACTCAAAGAGTGGTGAGCCTGTGAGCTCACTACAACACAGAAGGGATTGAGGCCAAAACATGATTTGCTTTCAAGTAGGAGGTAGGTATAGCTCTTGTGTTTAAATGGATCAAGGGATATGGGGGGAGGGTAGGATTATAGTATTAAGCTCGATGATCAGCCGTGATCATATGGAATGGCAGAGAAAGCTCAAGGGAGCCAAACGGTCTATTCCTGCTCCTTATTGTCTTTGTTTCTATGTAAGACATTATTCAGCATCTTTGAAATGCTACTAATGGGGGCAAAAGGAAGAGAGGAAATAAATACAATAACGATTGCTAGAGAAAATGTGCCAGGGAATCTCATAGGGGTGAGGACCATGAGGTCCACTGGACCCAATGGGATGTGTCCTCGGGATACTAGAAGAAATAGTTACAGAGATAGTGGATGCATTGGTAGTAATCTTCAAGGAATCCTTTGGTTCTGGAGTAATCCCACAGGATTGTAAAATTGCTAATGCAGCACTGATTGTCAGAAAGTGAAGGAGAGAAAAGAACAGGTAACTATCGGCCAGTTAATAACATTAGCCTTAGTTAATACATCTGTTCTTAGGAAAATGTTAAAATCTATTACAAAAGATGTAACAGCAAAGCATTTAAAAATACACAGTATGATCAATTGGAGTCAACATGGTTTCACAAAGGTGACATGATGTCTTATAAACTTATTAGGATTCTTTAGGATAAATAAAGGGGAAGCAGTTGATGTAATATATTTTGATTTTCAGACAGCATTTGATTAGGAACTACCCATCAGATTACTTAATAACACAAGTACATATGGTTCGGAGGTAGCATGTCAACATGGAGAGAGGATTGACGAACTAGTAGAAGATGGAGAGTTGGGATAAGCGGAGCATGTTCAGGACAGCAACCTGTAACTAGTGGATTGCCACAGGGATCAGCAATGGGGCTGCAATTATTTGCAATGTACAGTAATGGCGTGGATGAGGAAAGTGAATGTACGATTGCCTAGTTTACAGATTCCACAAAAATAGATGGGATGGTGAATAGTGAGATGACAAAATAAGTTTGAAGAGGGGCATAGATGGAATAAGTGAGTGGATAAAATTTGGCCGAATACAATGTGAGGTTATCCACTTTGGTAGGATGAATATGGTAATATAAATGATTTGGATGAGAATTGAGGAGGTATGGTTAGTAAATTTATGGATGACACATAAGATTGGTGGTGTAGTAGACAGTGAAGAAGGTTGTTTGGGAATACAGCGAGATTTTTATCAACCAGGCCAGTAGACTGAGGAATGGCTGATGGAATTTAATTTATATAAATGCAAGGTGTTGCATTTTGGTAGGTCAACCAGGTAAGGGCTTATATAGTCAATGGTAGGGCCCTAGAGAGGGTTGATCTTGGGGTACATGTTCATAGCTCCTTGAAAGTGGAATCATAGGTAGACAGGTTAGTGAAGAAACCTTTCTGCATGTTTGTTTTCATCAGTCAGAGCACTGAGCAGAGGAATTAGGACATCTTGTTGTAGCTGTACAATTTGTTAGTGAGGCTACATTTGGAGTACTGCATGCAGTTCTGGTCACCCCACTATAGAAAGGATATTAAATTTGAAAGGAGTGCAGAAAACTTTTACTGGGATGCTACCTGGACTGGACAGTTTGTATTTTAAGGAGAGGCTGGATAGTCTGGGACTTCTTTCCCTGCAGCACAGGAGACTGAGATGTGCCCTTATAGAGGTTCATAAAATTATGAGAGGCATAGATGAGGTAGACAGCCAACAGCTTTTCCCCATGGTAAGGAGTCTAAAGCTAAAGGGCATAGGTTAAGATGAAAGGGTAGAGATGCAAAAGGGTCCGGGAGCAACCTTTTCACACAGAGGGTGGTGTCTGGAACGGTTTGCCAGAGGTAATGTGGAGGCGAGTACAATTTTGTTATTTAAAAAATATTTGGACAGGTACATGGAGAGAACTTGGGCAAATGGGACTAGTTTAATTGTGAAAACTGGGAGGCATGGACAAGTTTTGACCGAAGGGCCTGTTTCCATGCTGTTAACCTTTATGACTCTAATGAGGAGCTGATTTTTTTTAAATGGAGAAAGACTGAAGAAAGCTATTGCACAGGGAATTTGGAAGTGCATAAATCTCAAAATGTTAGCATTCTAGTCAGTCAGTAATACGAAGGCAAATGGAATATTGGGCTTTATTTCCAAGCAAATGGAATATAAAATAGGAGGTCTTGCTAAAATTATATACAGCTCCAGTGAAACCACAGCTGGAATACTGAGAACATCTTTAGTCACCTTACCTAACAAAAATATATTGACATTGGCGATAGTCCAAAGAAGATTCGCTAGGCTGATTCCAGGTATGGAGAGACTGTCCTATGAGGTGAGATTCAGTAAGTTGGGCCTGTAGTCATTGGAGCTTGTAAGAATAAAAGGAGACCTTAATAAACATGTAAGATTCTTAAGGAACTAGGCAAGGTAGATGCGTAAGTGTTGTTGGAGAGTCTTGGACCTAAGTGCATAATTTCAGAATAAAGTGTTACATATTTAAGACTGAGATGAGCAAGAATTTCTTCTCTCAGAGTCAATCTGTGGAATTCTTTAGGCAGAGGGCTATTGAGGCTGGACCTTTAAGTATATTCAAGCCTGAGTGAGATAGATAGATAGACCTTCAATCAATAAGGAATCAAAAGTTATGGGGAAAAAGTAGCAAAGTGGAGTTGAGGATGATCATTTCAGGCAGGATTTCATCGAGGAGCAAAGCAGACCAAATGAGCTGAATGGCCTACATCTCCTGTGTCACCTCTACTGCACTCTCTCCAATGAAGTCACATCTTTCCTAAATTGTTGGTGCACACATCTAAACAATGAGCTCTAGCTGAGGTCTAACCAATGTCCTATCCAGGTTCAATATATCTCCCTACCAATGAAGCATAGAAAACTGTCTACTTCTCTCTCCTTAGAAGAAATTATTTCGAATTTCTTTCTCTTCTTTAGAATAGTACACCTTTTTTTTACTAACTCACTATGTTCTTTGAACCCAAGTGTTTCACTCACATATCTCCAAACTGAAGTTCATCTGCTACCTATCCATCACCCCATCAACAAATGTCTACACTGTCCTCCTCACAGTTCATAATTCTTCCAAGTTTGTGTCCTCTGGAAATGTTGCAATTTCCTCTTGCACGTCAAGATCTACATATTTTATATATACAAGAGAAGCAAAAGTCCCACTACCAAACCCTGGGCAATGTACATCAAACCTTCCACCAGCTGGAAAAATGCCCATTAACAATTATCCATCCTATCCCTTAGCCAATTTTATGTCCAAATTGCTGCTGTTCCTTTTATTTCCAGGATCTATAACATTTTTCACAAGGCTGTTATGTGACACTTTCTAAAACACCTTCTGGAGGTCCATGTACACCACATCAACAGCCTTGCTATCATTAACCTTCCCTGTTACCTCTTCAAAGCATGATGTGGAGATGCCAGTGTTGGACTGGGGTGTTCAAGGTAAGAAGTCACACAGAACACAGTTACTGTCCAACAGGTTAATTTGTAATCACAAGCTTTTTGAGCACTGCACCTTCGTCAGGTGGAGTGAGCAGCGCTCCAAAAGCTTGTGATTTCAAGTAAACCTGTTGGACTATAACCTGGTGTCCTGTGACTTCTGATCTCTTCAAAGCAGTTATGATACGTAATTGTCCCTTAACAAGTCCATGTTGTCTGCTCCAAATGAATCCACATTTTTCATATGGGTACTAATTTTACCCTAAATAATTGTTTCTAGAAGTTTCCTCACCATTGAATATCGGCTGTCATTGCTGAAAGTGTCTTTGCAACTTATTTTGAACAAGGCCAAGATTATTGCCAGTCCCTCTGCAATTTCCACTCTCACTTCCTTCAATATTCTTGGATACATTTCATCCGGTTCCAGTGAGTTGCAATCTTTAATTACTGATACTGTATTTAGTATGTCTTCCTTAACAATTTTCTGACTGAGTTTCCCCTCTGACGGCACGGCCTTGGGTAACATCGGCCATGCAAGTAAACATTGACGCAAAATATTTGTTTAACACCTCAGACATGCCTCTTGATACCATTTGCAAATCCCTTTTGGTCCCTCATCAACCTTACTCCTTTTTCCACTATCCTTTTACAACCAATGTGCTTATAGAAGAATTGGGGGTTTCCCTTTACAATAGCTGCCAGTCTTTCTCCAGAAACTCTTTTGCTTCTTTACCCCCTTTGTTTTTCATTCTACTTACAACCCAACACCTATTTTTTTGGATGTGAGTTTGCTCGCTGGACTGGAAGGTTAGTTTTCAGACGTTTCATCACTATTCTAGGTAACATCATCAGTGAGCCTCCGACGAGGCTTCATCGGAGGCTCACTGATGATGTTACTTAAAATGGTGATGAAACGTCTGAAAACGAACCTTCCAGCTCAGCGAGCAAACTCACATCCAGAACCTCAACCTGAGCTACAAATCTTCTCAAAACTCGCTAGCACCTATTTTTTTCTCTAATTTAATTTCCATCTCCTTTCTCAGCCAGGGAATTCTCTTTGTTTATCCTAAATTTCTTTTTTGAAGAAATGTACACTGGCTGCGCCCAAATGATCTCCTCTACAGGCAGCCTATTGTTCTTCCTATCACTGAGTGAAATGCTCACTTGGGGGAGCTGGTGCAGAGACAATAGGCCAAATGGCCACTTTCTGTGCTGTAACAATTCTGTGATGCCCAAGTTGAGATGGAGTTATCCTTTAACTTCTAGTTATAGCATTCCCCCATTGTATTTGGCGGTGCAACCTAATGGCACAGATGGACACATGGTATACTGCGAAGTGTAGGATTTTGAAATAGTGTGCAACAGATATTTTGTGAATAATCAATGCTTGACAGATTTAGGACAGTTTAGTCAGCCTGAGTGACAGATGTAGATAGCTGAGATTTGTTTAGCCTCACTAGAGGAGACCCGCTTTAAAAGGAATCGAGTAGTTTCTAATCACTGGCCAGCCGCATGATGGTCCACAGTGCACTGAACAGTTGTATGCGCAGTGGGCAGGCAATGTCACAACATTCTCTAGGATAAGGTAGAGTGCGGTTATGATGGATGAGGCTTGGATTAATGTTTCTCTCTATGGTATTGCCTTTCATCTTTCAGACCAGATTGCTCAGGACCACAGGACCATTGTGTGCCCAATGATCGATGTCATTGACCACAATCATTTCGGCTATGAGATGCAAGCTGGAGACGCAATGAGGGGAGCCTTCGACTGGGAGATGTACTACAAACGTATTCCCATCCCACCTGAGCTCCAGAGGGCTGATCCCAGCGACCCGTTTGAGTAAGTAGCACGGACAGAAAGAACGGCAGATCAAATAAAGCAGCAGTTTTGTGCGGTTGGCAAATTTCAGACAGCAGCAGTGACTGTGAATCTGTAATGCAGTTGTATTTTTAGAAAGGATTTGTATCTTTTCATACTGTCACAGTGTGCCTTTTCTCTTTGGAAGACATTTCTCCCTGCTTTACCCCAAATGAGCTCTCTAGTTTAGAAAAGCTGGAGGAGGGCATTCAGAACATCGAGTTTTTAACAGCTTCATCGAGCAAGCTATTTAGCTCATTCCGCAGCCTCACAGAATTTTCCTGATCAAAAGGAGAAACTATTCCGAGGTGTGGAGGATTGATAGCCAAACGGCACAGATTTGAGACCGTTGGCACAAGAAGCAAAAGGAACATGAGGGAATGTATTTTTCTCTCAGCAAGTGGTTAGGGTCTTGAATGCAGCCCCTGAGAGAGCGGTGGAGACGGATTCAATTGAGAGCATTCAAGAAAGCATTGGATAATTTGTGAGGAATGTACAGGGCTAGAGGGGGAGAAGACAAGGGAGTGGTACTAGACAAGTTATTCCTAAAGTGGGTCAGTACAGGTACAACAATTTGAATGTCCCACTTTGAGCTGCACATATTCTATAATTTTAATAAGCAAATATCACTTTTGTTTTGAATATTATAATCAAATCTTCCTCCATTGATCTTTCAGTCTGTTCATTCCAGCTCAAAGTAATTGGCTTAAAAATAGCCTCCTCTTCATTTAATGTCTATCTTTTTTGCCTGTTATCTTAAGTTTGTAACCTCTGGCTTTTATTCTGTGCAATGAAACGGGATGCCCCTTAATTACTTCATTTGAACCTTAGATCATTTTAAGCACTTTCGTTGAACCTTTTGTCCTGTCAGGAGAACAAGTCCAGTGCCTGGTGTTTCCCCAGATAACAGAAAGCCCTCAGCTCTGGGATCTTACTGGTGTAGAATAGCTTACTGTCCCACAAACTCAACCCCATTCCCACAACCCTTCTTTTCCCATTCCTAATCCCTCTGGTCTGAACACCTCTGTACGCAGTGGACAGTTTAGTATGGTCAATCCACCTTACCTGCACATCTTTGGACTTTGGGAAGAAACTGGAGCACCTGGCGGAAACTACAGATGCAGGGAGAGTGTGCAAACTCCACAGATAGTCACCCAAAGCTGGAAATGAATCTGGACCCCTGGCACTGAGGCAACGATGCCAACCACTTAGCCACTGTGACCTTTGTATCAATCTCAGCTGGTGCAGGAACTAAACTGGTTGTTGGTGTCACAGACCAGCCATCCAGCAAACAGAAGCAAATCAAACTCCACCCCCCACCCTACCCAGCTAGATGCAACAGCGATGACGAGCAATACAGGAAAGCAACTGGACTCCTACCACCCGTCTACCCTCTCTACCCCCTGCAGGGAGAGCCTGCACGATTGGGAAGTTACTTGGGGATTCGGAGCCCCGGTGGGAGCATGTGCAGAAATGGGTGGGCACAGCAGTTTACAGTCCAACCTCCATGTCTGACTGTCAGTGCCACCTGCCCTTCACCACCCCCAGCCCCTGTAACTACCTGGGAGCCAACTGAGCCAGATTCAATGATGAAGGGTCTAGGCCCGAAACATCAGCTTTCGTGCTCCTGAGATGCTGCTTGGCCTGCTGTGTTCATCCAGCCTCACATTTTATTATCTTGGATTCTCCAGCATCTGCAGTTCCCATTATGTCTGAGCCAGATTTAAAGCCTAGTTAAGGCCTACTTCCTGAAGACGGTCTCCAAGGCTGCAGGGTCTAAGCCAGCTGCCATACTCCATATAGTCAGCCTCCCCAGTGGCAGACCCTGAGAGGCCAGAACTCCAGGCAGGCTCTGAGGCCTTGTCAGCCAAGCACCATTCCTTGTTCAGGGGCATAGTTAAACTAAAAAAAATAGAAATGTTAACTAAAAAAGGGAAGTGGTCCCTCTCTCCAAGCTGAACTGCAGGCTGCTCCATCACAGCTGGAGGCTATCATTGTGGTTCATTAGCTTCCAAGGGTCACTTCGGCCTCTTTGAATCAACACCGAGTTTGGCAATTTGATAAATGTCTCTGCCAGGTGAACACTGCCAGCACACCATTCATGACCCCGACCCCAACCCCACCCTCCACTTGGCCTGAGAGCCTATGTCCCAATCAGCCAGAAGTCCCAGCTAAAGTTGGGTTTCAAATCTCACCGTGAAAATTTAATTTCAATAGATCTCAAATTACAAACTAATCTTAGCAGTAGTGACCACAGAACCATTGTCAATGTTTGTACAAATAAACACCTGGTTCACTAATGTCCTTTCGAAAAGGAATTGGGGTTACCATTGACCAGAAACTCAACAGGACTCAACACATAAACACAGTGGCTACAAGAGCAGGTCAAAGGCTAGGAATACTGCAACGAGTAACTCACCTCTTGACTTCCCAAAGCCCGTCTACCATCTACAAGGCACACATCAGCAGTGTAATGGAATACTCCTCACTTACCTGGATGAGTGCAGCCCCAACAACACTCAAGAAGCTTGACACCATCCAGGTCAAAGCACCTCACTCAATTGGCATCACATCCACAAGCATCCACTCCCTCTACCACTGACCCTCAGTAGCAGTTGTGTGCACTATCTACATGATGCACTGAAGAAATACACCAAAGATCCTTAGACAGAATCTTCCAAACCCACAAGCACTTCCACCTAGAAGGGCAAGGACAACAGAAAGATGGGAACAGCACAAGCCTGCAAGTTCCCCTCCAAGCCACTCACCATCTGACTTGGAAAAATATCGCTGTTCCTTCAGCATCACTGGGTCAAAAACCCTCCTGAATGGCACTGTGGATCAAACTGCAGCAGATGGCCAAGAAAACAGTTCACCATCACCTTCTCAAACGTAACTAGGGAAAGGCAATAACAATGCTGGCCCAGCCAGTGATGTCCACGTCCCACAAGTGAATAAAAAAAGGAAATCTGCTACGGTCACGTGATCTGGTCTATTTATGACTCCAGACCCACAGCAATGTGGTTGACTCATTGACACAGCCTAGCAAGCCACTCAGATCAGGGACAAATGAAGGATGGGAAACAAACGTTGGTCATGCTGCTGACCCCCAGTATCCCATGAATGAATATAGAAACCCTCCCCAAATGGATTTGCTGTTGCAATAGAACTTTTGATTTTTTGCCACTATTTTATGTGGCAAAGATTCCCATGGCACCATACAACACTAACAGGCAAAGCAACATATTCTAGCTTCCTGATTGGCTGAAATATTGATACATCAAGCTATAATTCCAGCCAATAGGAGCCTTGGCCCTCATGTCCATCGATCATTAGACCATAAGACATAGGAGCAGAAATTAGGCCTTTCGGCCCATTGAGTCTGCTTAGCCGTTCATTTACGGCTGATAAGTTTCTCAAACCCATTTTCCCACTTTCTCCCCATAATTGATAATTAAGAACCTTGACCCCTTGATAATTAAGAACCTACCTCTGTATTAAATAAACTCAATGACCAGGCCTCTACAGCCTTTTGTGGCAATGAATTTCATAGATTCATCACTCTCTGGCTGAAGAAGATTCTCTTAATTTCAATTCTAAAGATCTTCCTTTTACTCCAGGGCTGTGCCCTCAGGACCGAGTCTCTCAAACAATGAAGCATCTTCCCAACATCCACTCTGTCCAGGCCATTCAGTATTCTGTAAGTTTCAATTAGATCCCATCCTTCTAAACTCCAATGAATATAGTCCCAGAGTCCTCAAATGTTCCTCATATGTTAAGCTTCTCATTCCTGGGACATTTGTCGTGAACCTCCTCTGAATCCACTCCAGGGCCAATCCATCCGTCCTGAGACATGGGGCCCAAGACTGCACACAATACTCCAAATGTGGCTTGACAAAGGCCTTATAAAGCCTCAGGAGTACATCCCTGCTTTTATATTCTAGTCCTCTCAAAATAAATGCCAGCATTGCATTTGCTTTCCTGACTACTTACTCAGCCTGCAAATTTACCTTGAGAGCATCCTGGGCTAGAACTCCAAAGTCCCTTTGTACTTTAGATGTCTGAATTTTATCCCTATTTAGAAAACAGTCCATGCTTTTATTCTTCTTACCAAAGTGCACGACCTCACAATTTCCCACATTGTACTCCATCTGCCACTTCTTTGCCCCCTCTCCTAACCTGTCCAAATCCTTCTGCAGCCTCCCTGACCACTCAATACTACCTGTCCCTACCTTTGCAAACGTAGCCAGAATACCCTCAATTCCTTCAACTAGATCATTAATGTATAAAGTGAGTAGTTGTGGTCGCAATACTGACCCTTGTGGAACACCATTTGTCACCGGCTACACATTGGGCAACAAAGCAAGCACCAAGGAGACAAGCACAGGATCCACACTTGACCTCTGAACTCTAATCTTCCCTGCCTTTCTTCACTATCTCTATGTGCATAACAGAAGCAAACGTGATCAAAGGCAATGAATAAAATCCACTTTATTCAGATGCCCCTACAATGGTTCTCCTGGGTGTTGATCAAAGCAGTGCCCTGGAGACCAATTTGCAATTCTTGGGGATTCCAATGTGATCCTTTAGGATTGGTAACACTGGGCTGCTTCTGGACATCAGGCTACGTTTCCATGTTTAGAGCAGAACCATGAATCCTACCCAATGGAGAGCAAATATTGCTTAAAAAGAGACCAGAAGTCGGCATTTTCCAACTGCACTCATCAGGATCAAAACACAAGAAAGCAAATGGAGGAAGAAAACATCAATTTATACAGTATGAGGGGAGGATGCCCACTGATTGGACTATGATCAGCATTGGGATAGGGTACATGCTGTAAACATTCACAACAGCAACAACTAAGTTGCTGGAAAAGCTCAGCAGGTCTGGCAGCATTTGTGGAGGAGAAAACAGAGTTAACGTTTTGGGTCCGGTGACCCTTCCTCAGAACTGATGGTGGCTGGGTATGCTGTAAACAGTCATCCTACCTTTCCTTCTCTTTCTCCCCACTGCCATGGCTCCTGAGCAAGCTGACTGAGGTTTAACCGTTGACCAATGATGAAAGAAAATTTGACATAGAACCACAAATGCAGAAGATACCGGGACAGGCCACTGAAAGGTTGGTCAAAGAATGAAAGAACATCTTTGAGGAGAAAAGGGAGAAGGAACAGGAATAAAAACAAAGTTGCTGGGAAAGCTCAGCAGGTCTGTGAAGGAGAAAACAGGAGGCGATCCTTCCTCAGGAACTGGATATTGTTGCAAGATGGCAGCAGAGTAGGATGCTCCAGCTGGAACTCAGCAGCACCACCCACTCTTTTCTTACTCACACCCTGCAGCAACCTCCAGCAAGGAGCAATAATTTCTGGTCTCCAGGGATGATTCCCAGCCTCTGGCAATGACTGCCAACCTGTCATAGCAGCTTCTCAGCTTGGCATAGGCAGCTTCCCTACCAGGAACAATAGACTCCCACCCCAACCCTGGAGGCCACAAAGCCACCTACAGCAGCATTACCCCTTTGCAGTGTGGAGCCAGGGCTCAGCACACACTGGAAGCTAAATGCCAGCTGCTGTACTGAACTCTTTTCTGTAATGCTGGACATCTTACTTCCGTATTGTCTAAATCTTGTCACAAAAGAAGCTGTGTCTATGTACTTTTATAGCTGTCAGTGCTGTAATTGACAATGTACAAACTTTTCACTATACTCATTGAGTATATGTGGCAATAAAGCCTATCCTATTTTATTCAGATATGCAAAGTGGTACTCAGTCCATCACCTTCCTGTCCACGCCCCCCACCCTCCAGGGCTAACCCCGATAATATCAAGGGGATTATATTAAATAAAAAAACTAAGAGTCAATTAAGCATGTTAAAGCTCAAGTTGACTGGATTTTTACTATGTATGATGTGGGCAGAGAAGTGGGGAGGTTGCAGCTTGGTTTTATGTCAAGTTTCGATGTTCAGGGAGGAAAGGAAGTCGGAGGATGGTACTACTTTCCGTTGTGCATCTGGGGGCTAGCCTCTGAGAAGATAGCAGCATCTCGCCCCCAGCCTTCCTCCACACCCAGAGCTTTACCATCCACCCCTCCACAGCCCTCTTCCATCCCCTTCCCCATCAATGCTCCAAAGTAGATGCCTTCATATTCCATTGGAACATCAATCCCCTGGGGCTGGTCTATAGAGTTGGCCAGATCGTGGTGGTCAGAAAGGCAATCGGACTGGCCGACAGATCGGGAGGGAATAAGATCTCCTCCTCTACCTGAGAAATGCAAATCCCACTCTGCACCAGCTGCAGAGTGCTTTGGCTGCGAGGGAGCGTGGAGGCCGCTTCGCTGTGGTGGTGGGATGCAGTCAGCCTCCTCATTCAGTTATGTCCAGGAGAACAGAGCGGGGAGCTTTAAGGAGGAAATTCCAGTGTTCCGGGCCCGAGCGGCTGAATGAGCGAACATTGTAGTGCAAAGGGAATAAATAGTGGATGCTCGTGAGACCGGGTTTGGGAGAACATAGCGATATCAGAGGACTTTGAGGCTGGAGGAAATAGGGATTTGAGCATAAGACTGAGAATTTTAAAAAGATATTTCCAGACCACTGTCCCAAGGTTACAGGGATATTGTGAAGAAAACGGCCCATGAGTCAGGATTGGGAATGTTTTCTGTAAGACAGGAAGAGAGGGAGCCTAACGTGATTCTCACAGATGTTTTAAAACTGTGATGCGTACTCTAGTGGGCACAAACCACAGTATTGGACCCTAGTGAAATACGGAGGGCTGGCAAGCAAGTAATGTGAGAATCAAGTAACAGATGAAGAAATTGGACGATTTCAGAACTGGCTCTGCATCATGTTACTAGGCCTACAGCACCACCTGCTGGTCTACGCACTAAACAGCCTTTTCCTTGGAGGCTGTTAAATAACGCTGGTCAGATTCCAAAGCTTTCAGAGAATCAACTTTGAATCCAGAGTGATTATAACCCTCTGGGCTCACTTTTAGGTTCATTGCTTAAAGAGCACACACCAATCAAACCTGTGCTTTTCACATACTGACTTGCTAGCCTGTGGCATTAGCCAACTAATCATCATTCAAACAGGTTTCGAATTACAGTATACATTTCGAATCAGAGAATCCCAACAGTGCAGAGAGGGGCTATTCATCCCATTGAGTCTGCACTCATCCTGTAAAGAACATTCCATCTCATAGCTCTGGCCTTCCCATGGCTAATCCACCTAACCTGCACGTCTTTGGACTGTAGGAGGAGACCGGAGCACCCGAAGGAAAACCACACAGACACGAGGAATTTGCGCAAACTCCAGGGCGACAGTCAGCCGAGGGTAGGATCGAACCCGGGTGCGTGCTGCCGTGAGGCAGTATTGCTAAATTAACGTGCCACAATGCCATAAATTTTCTCATCTGGCACGAGAAATTAACTCCCTGCGCAAAGGTCAGCCCAACAGTAATTTAGGGAGCTGTTGATCATTAAAATCCGAAAGAACTGCGGATGCTGTAAATTAGAAACAAACGCAGAAATTGCCGGAAAAGCTCAGTAAGTTTGGCAGCATTTGTGGAGAGAAATCAGAGTTAGTGTTTCAGGTGGAGTGAACCTTCCTCCGAACCCTGACTTCAATCAAACGTGCGGCAGCCTGATGAGCCACTGTAAACTGAAACAGATTCAGACATGGCTTTCAGAAGCGAATTTGGGTAAATGCTTCACAGAGAAGGATTGGTAGAGTTGTAGGGACAAAGCATGGGGGCGGGGTGGAACTTATGGCTTCTTTCTGTGCTCTATGATTCTGTGAACATTATGAAGTAAATATACACAAGTACAGGGCCACAAAGAAAGAAACGTTTGTCTTTATATAGCCCCATTCATGATGACAGGGTGCCCTAAAGTGCTTCAAAACAAATTGACAACCTTTGAATTGTGGTCACAGTGGCCAATTTGCAGTCAAGGTGGTATTAAAAGCAAAATTAGAGAATATGTGCAGTGCAAAAAGAGTCCATCTGGCCTACTGACTCTCTGAAGAGCATTTCATCCCAAGGATACTGTTCGACAAATCTGAAGATAAAACAGAAAACTCAGCAGGTCAGGCAACACCTGAGCAATAGGTTAATGTTTGAATACCATGCGACTCTATTTCAGAGGGGAGATGATCGTGTTTTGGTTATATTACTGGATTAGTTGGTCAGAGGGCTCAGTCTAATGTGCCAGAGATAGGGATTTCACACCAAATCCTTCTCTTGAAAACAATCTGACTAGAGCCGTAGAGTCTTACGGCACAGAAAAGGACCCTTCGGCCCTACCATATTCACAAACTTAACTGGACCCACCTGCTTGCATTTTGCTCATATTCCTCCAAACTTTTTCTATCCCTGTACTTAGCAAAATGTCTTTTAAACATTGTAACTGTACCCACATCCACCACTTCCTCTGGTAGTTCATTGCACATATGAACTACTCTCTGTGCAAAAAACGTTACCCCGAAGTCATTTCTAAATCTTTCTCCTCTCACCTTAAAAATATGCCCCAAGTTTTGTACACCCCTGCCCTAGGGAAAAGACCTTGCTATTCACCTTATGTATCCCCGTCATGATTTTATAAACCTCAACAAGGTCACCCCTCAACCTTCGACACTCCAGTGAAAGAAGTCCCAACCTATCCATCCGAACTCAAACCTTCCATTCCCAGCAACATCCTGGTCAATCTTTTCTGAACCCTCTCCAACTTGATAATATGCATCCTGTAGCATGGTGATCAGAACTATACACAGTACTCCAGAAAAGGCCTCACCAATGTCCTGTACAACCTCAACATGACGTCCCAACTCCTATACCAAGAGATCTGAGCAGTGAAGGCAGGCGTGCTAAACAGCTTCTTAACTACCCTGTCTAAATGTGATGCAGATTTCAAAGAATTATTTACTTGAATCCCTACATTTGTTGGTTCTACAATATTACCCAGAGCCCTACCATTAAGTCTTACCCTTATTTGTTTTATCAAAATGCAATGCCTCACATTTGTCCAAATTAAAGTCCATCTGCCACTCTTCAGCCCATTGACACAATTGATCAAAATCTTTTTGTAATTTTACGTTTTTTCACTGTCGACTATACCACCAATGTTGGCGTCATCCACAAGCTTACTAACCATGTCTCCCAAATTCGCATCCAAATCGTTTCTATAAATGACAGACAAAAGTAGGCCCAGAGCTTATCCCTGTGGAATACTGCAGGTCACAGGCCTCCAGTCCAAAAAACAACCCTCCACCACTGCTCTCAAGCCAATTTTGGATCTAATTGGCAAGCTCACCCTGAATCTGATGTGATCTAACTTTACAAATGAGTCTATCATGCAGAACATTGTCAAAGACTTTACTAAAGTCCGTGTGAACCACATCTATTACTCTCCCCTCAACAATATTTTTGGTTACTTCCTCCAAAACTCAATCAAGTTTGTTACTTTTTCATTTCTGCTCTGTTACTTGACTCTGTTTCACACAGCATACATTTAAAGATAGGCTCTGAGTTATCATAGAATAGAATCATACAACCGCTACAATGTGGAAGCAGGCCATTCAGCCCATCAGATCCACACCAGCCCTCCAAAGACTATCCTCCCAGACCCACCTCAGAGCCCTGAATTTCCCATGGCCAGCCCACCTAGCCTGCACATCATTGGACTGTGGGAGGAAACCACAGCACCCAGAAGGAAACCCACACAATCACCTGAGGGTGGAATTGAATCCAAACCCCTGGCACCATGAGGCACTAAGTTGCAATGATATAAGCCAAAAGAAATAGAATAAAATGTAACAGCATTGTAAACTTCATGACTGTTAAAACACAGATGAGGATTTTCAGCAGCAAATGAGATGAGGCAAAATAGAAAAAGATTTACCCACTATAATAGAGATAACAAAGCGTGGAGCTGGATGAACACAGCAGGCCAAGCAGCATCTGAGATGCTGCTTGGCCTGCTGTGTTCATCCAGCTCTACACTTTGTTTTCTCGGATTGTCCGGCATCTGCAGCTCCTACTATCTCTGATATAAGATTTACCCACTGTCTTTCACATCCACTCAATGTTTCAAAGTCCTTCACAAGCAGCAGAATACTTTTGAAGAGAAGGAAACGCAGCAGCTAATATGTGATAGTTACTGGATGATCTGTTGACCGTGATGTTGTTTGAGCAGTGAGTGTGGATCAGGACACTGGGCAAAACTTCAGAGGGATACAGTCACCATCCTCTTCTGACAAATGGTACCATGGGACCTCTCACATATACCTGGGCAAGTAGAATGGGCCAGTGCAGCGTTTCTCAGTGATGCATTGGGATAAGGGTCTTGGACTTTGGACTCACAGCCAGGAGAGGGCATTGAACCTGGAACCTTGTAACTCAGTGGTGAAAGTGCAACCCGCTAACCAACAATCTGAAAGATGCAAAAGGGTGGTCTCGGCAATGGATTAAACAGGTGGTTGGGAGCTTCCCTTGACATCAGGACTGTGAATGTTCTGACCTAACAGCGGAGAATGAGCATGGAAGAGGGATGGAGTTACTTACCAGAGATAATGGGAACTGCAGATGCTGGAGATTCCAAGATAATAAAATGTGAGGCTGGATGAACACAGCAGGCCAAGCAGCATCTCAGGAGCACAAAAGCTGACGTTTCGGGCCTAGACCCTTCATCAGAGAGGGGGATGGGGAGAGGGTTCTGGAATAAATAGGGAGAGAGGGGGAGGCAGACCGAAGATGGAGAGAAGATAGGTGGAGAGAGTATAGGTGGGGAGGTAGGGAGGGGATAGGTCAGTCCAGGGAAGACGGACAGGTCAAGGAGGTGGGATGAGGTTAGGAGGTAGGAAATGGAGGTGCGGCTTGGGGTGGGAGGAAGGGATGGGTGAGAGGAAGAACAGGTTAGGGAGGCAGAGACAGGTTGGACTGGTTTTGGGATGCAGTGGGTCGGGGGGAAGAGCTGGGCTGGTTGTGTGGTGCAGTGGGGGGAGGGGACGAACTGGGCTGGTTTTGGGATGCGGTGGGGGAAGGAGAGATTTTGAAGCTGGTGAAGTCCACATTGATACCATTGGGCTGCAGGGTTCCCAAGCGGAATATGACTTGCTGTTCCTGCAACCTTCGGGTGGCATCATTGTGGCACTGCAGGAGGCCCATGATGGACATGTCATCTAGAGAATGGGAGGGGGAGTGGAAATGGTTTGCGACTGGGAGGTGCAGTTGTTTGTTGCGAACCGAGCGGAGGTGTTCTGCAAAGCGGTCCCCAAGCCTCCGCTTGGTTTCCCCAATGTAGAGGAAGCCACACCGGGTGCAGTGGATGCAGTATACCACATTGGCAGATGTGCAGGTGAACCTCTGCTTAATGTGGAAAGTCATCTTGGGGCCTGGGATGGGGTGAGGGAGGAGGTGTGGGGGCAAGTGTAGCATTTCTTGCAGTTGCAGGGGAAGGTGCCGGGTGTGGTGGGGTTGGAGGGCAGTGTGGAGCGAACAAGGGAGTCACGGAGAGAGTGGTCTCTCCGGAAAGCAGACAGGGGTGGGGATGGAAAAATGTCTTGGGTGGTGGGGTCGGAATGTACATGGGGGAAGTGACAGAGGATGATGCGTTGTATCCGGAGGTTGGTGGGGTGGTGTGTGAGAACGAGGGGGATCCTCTTAGGGCGGTTGTGGCAGGGGCGGGGTGTGAGGGATGTGTTGCGCGAAATGCGGTTGACGCGGTCAAGGGCGTTCTCGACCACTGTGGGGGGAAAGTTGCGGTCCTTGAAGATCTTGGACATCTGGGATGTGCGGGAGTGGAATGCCTCATCGTGGGAGCAGATGCGGCGGAGGCGGAGGAATTGGGAATAGGGGATGGAATTTTTGCAGGAAGGTGGGTGGGAGGAGGTGAATTCTAGATAGCTGTGGGAGTCGGTGGGCTTGAAATGGACGTCAGTTACAATCTTGAACTGAAGGTTGGGGTGGAAGGTGTTGGTGAAGTGGATGAACTGTTCGAGCTCCTCTGGGGAGCAAGAGGTGGCGCCGATACAGTCATCAATGTAACGGAGGAAGAGGTGGGGTTTGGGGCCTGTGTAGGTGCGGAAGAGGGACTGTTCCACATAACCTACAAAGAGGCAGGCATAGCTGGGGCCCATGCGGGTGCCCATGGCCACCCCCTTAGTCTGTAGGAAGTGGGAGGAATCAACCAGCCCAGCTCTTCCCTCCACCCACTGCATCCCAAAACCAGTCCAACCTGTCTCTGCCTCCCTAACCTGTTCTTCCTCTCACCCATCCCTTCCTCCCACCCCAAGCCACACCTCCATCTCCTACCTACTAACGTCATCCCACCTCCTTGACCTGTCCGTCTTCCCTGGACTGACCTATCCCCCCCCTACCTCCCCACCTATACTCTCTCCACCTATCTTCTTTACTCTCCATCTTCAGTCCGCCTCCCCCTCTCTCCCTATTTATTTCAGAATCCTCTCCCCATCCCCCTCTCTGATGAAGGGTCTAGGCCCGAAACATCAGCTTTTGTCCTCCTGAGATGCTGCTTGGCCTGCTGTGTTCATCCAGCCTCACATTTTATTATCTTGGAGTTACTTGCCAACCTGGATGAAAAACACCACAGCAGGCCATCAGAACGCCGGGCCGAAAGCATCTGCGAGGAAAATGCCAGTGGGTAAAGACCACCAACCTGGACGAAGATGCCATGCCAGGCCGTTGGAGCAGTGGAGTGTTCACTGGAAATTTAGCTGGATCACCAACGAGACCTCAACACTGGGGCAAAACTGCCCAGCTATGAGACCAGCCAGTAATGCCCCTACCTCATGAGTGAGTGAGGAAAAAGGCAGCTGGTAGAATTTAAATACATCGACTTAATCTGTGAGGATAAAATTAGTTACCAGTGCTGACCATTGCTGGCATTCATTGTTGTTTAAAAAAAAACCCACCATGTGCTTTAGGAAAGGAATCCAGCATCCTTACCTAGTCAGGCCAATAAATGACTCTCACTAAAGAGCTCCCCTAATATAGATGACTTGTAACTACCCTCTTGAGGGTAATTTGGACAGGACAATAAATGATGGCCTTGCCAATGTTGCCCACATTCTGTAAAAGAATAAGGAAAGCTGTGAAAAGTGAAGGGATATCATGATGCGTTGGGCAGTCGGAGGAACATAGAGTTTACAAAGTGGCTGTCTGGCTGAAGAAGATCGCAGAGGTATTAATTCGTTACATCCCCCTATAAATAACCTACCTGTTTTCAAAAGAACTCACTTTTTACCGCAAGGAAGATAAAGTGGGAACGCAGTGCGGCTTTCTAACGTTTGAGTGTCAGCATAGTCCTCTGTAGTTTATTGACCTTGCAGTTTGAGTACTGTTTGGGGACATTAAGTAGACTTACACAGACTGCAATGCTGTCTTTAGGAATCTGCACTCAGATAAGCAGAAAAGCCACTTCCCCAGTTATTGCAAGCAAAGCTAAACCTCCCCAACCATCCTCTGCGACTGGTGCTGCTGGAGAGAAGACTTTTCACTCCAGGGAACTGACATCCCTGTCCACTACACAACATTTTTGTTTTGCATTTCTAGAGTTGGCGGGCATAGGGGATTGCAAAGCCAAAGGAACAGGGTCAAAAAAGTTTGTGGTTCCTCCGTGTGTGATCCCACACAGACATGTAATGCACATCAATCACACCACAGACAAACATCAAACACACATCACCTGGGCACAAACAAACATACGCACACATGTACATTTACAACAAACATGTAAACACATAACATATACTTCTTTGAGTCTGTTTTTGTATTTGTTTATGCTCCCAGATTGTGTTTTATAAAATGCATAGAACTCCTACAGTGTGGAAACAGGCCCTTTTGGCCCAACAAGTCCACACCAACCATCAGAGCATGGCCAACCTGCCTATCTTTGGACTGTAGGTGGAAACCAGAGCACCTGAAGGAAACTCACACAGAATGTGCAAATTGTACACAGACAGTCATCAGAGTGTAGAATTGAACCCAGATCCCTGTCACTGTGAGGCAGCAGTGCTAACCACTGAGCCACCATGCCGCCCGAATTGTAAATCACTGGTGTAAAATTTAGTAAATCCTAGTGTACAGAGGTGCCACTGTCGTGTGAATGTGCATATGTGTGCAAGCGTGAATATATATGTGTGCATGTCTATATATATAGTCTATGTGCGTGTGTCTGAGTGTATATGTATGTGTTTACATGAATATATGCATGTATGCATGTGTGAATATGCATCAGTGCATGTATGTGTCCATGTGTGTGCATGTGCATCTGTATATATGTATGTGACAGTATCTATGTGTATTTTTCTGTGTTTGTTTGTACATGTGTATATGTGTTTGCCTTTGTGTTAATGTGTATGTGTGAGTGGTGTGTGCGCACGTGATTAATCTAAGGACACATACAGTATATGGAAAATAATGCTATGAGCAGAATGCAGAATGTGGAGAGGCAGCATCTGCTATGAACAGACACAGAATAGGAAGTGAGAACAAGAGCAATGTGTCTCGTGGACCTTTACAGGAAGGAACTGGTATTGCTCTTGTAATAGGCAAGAAAGTCTAATTTCATTACAGTTAAGTGCTCACCTTTCAATTAGGCCTGGTAATTGAGTAACATTGTACAATGCAATGCTGCAATAAATAGGCTGCAGTCTATTACAGAGCAGCAAATTGCTTTTGGCATTCACAGCTGGCCCCACTCCTCATCTTGTTTGCCGTCTTTCTGCAACCTAATTATATAGTTTAGTAGAGATTACTGCTCAGCTCCAACTCTCTGACCTCCCACCCACCATGTAGTTTGAGACACAAACTGACGCGGATTTGAATCCTTTTGTTGCCACCAAGTAAATTGCCTGTGGACCTCCGTATTAATCTCCCTATGATTTGCAGTAAATTAAATATTATAATTACCTCCTTTCACTTCAACCCAAAACTATCCACCTCCCAGCTCTAATGTGACAATGGCAGATACAATGACGAGCTGATCATTCCCCAGCTGGAGTAACAGAGCGGAGGCCAAATCATTAGCTACCTGTCGCACTCACTCAGCCCAGGGTACGGCTGCTGTCAGCTTGAATACTTGTCACAGCAACAAGTTCGGTATCTTCGCAGCTCCATAAGCTGTTTCAAGGTTCTCCATATCAGACCGCATCAAACAGCACTGGCAAATCAGTGACCGAGT
Source organism: Stegostoma tigrinum (assembly GCF_030684315.1). Classification (NCBI taxonomy): domain Eukaryota; kingdom Metazoa; phylum Chordata; class Chondrichthyes; order Orectolobiformes; family Stegostomatidae; genus Stegostoma; species Stegostoma tigrinum. The sequence goes on along the minus strand of NC_081356.1, from coordinate 124,640,270 downwards.
GATGTTCGTTCCCAAACTCTAAATGTACAATCTTCAGCTGATGGCTTTGTCCAAGCCAAGCTCAACAGGCAGACGTTTTACCTGTTTCTTTCCATCAGTCACTAAACAAAATTTTGATATTTCCTTTTCCAGTTCAGCACAGAGCTAATGGGCCAAGTGGCTTTCTTTTCTCGGCTTTTGTTTCAATGACACACCTGGCAAAGCACACAGTGCGTGCTGCAGTGTTATAGTTGAACAATGCTGAAGGAGCACTGCTGTATTTCAGGGCAAGACTGAAGGAGTATGTTGTATCACAGGGGGCAATGCTAAGGGAGCACTTCATATCACGGGGAACAATACTGAAGGGTCACAGCATTTCACAGGGACAGTACAGAGGGAGCACTGCAATATCACAGGGGGCAGTACTTAGGGAGAACTGCACTATCACATGAACAGTACTGAGGGAGCACTGCACTATCAAAGGGGGCAGTACTGAGGGAGCACCACACTATCACAGGGGAGAGTACTGAGGCAGCACTGCACTCTCACTGGGGGCAGTACTGAGGGAGCACCACACTATCACAGGGGAGAGTACTGGGGCAGCACTGCATGATCAAAGGGGGCAGTACTGAGGGAGCACTGCACTCTCACTGGGGGCAGTACTGAGGGAGCACTGCACTCTCACTGGGGGCAGTACTGAGGGAGCACTGCACTATCACAGGGGGCAGTACTGAGGGAGCACTGCACCATCGCAGGGGAGAGTACTGAGGGAGCACCGCACTATCACAGGGACAGTACTGAGGGAGCACTGCACTATCACAGGGACAGTACTGAGGGAGCACTGCACTATCACAGGGACAGTACTGAGGGAGCACTGCACTATCACAGGGGGCAGTACTGAGGGAGCACTGCACCATCGCAGGGGAGAATACTGAGGGAGCACCGCACTATCACAGGGGGCAGTACTGAGGGAGCACTGCACTATCACAGGGACAGCACTGAGGGAGCACTGCACTATCAAAGGGGGCAGTACTGAGGGAGCACCACACTATCACAGGGGAGAGTACTGAGGCAGCACTGCACTCTCACTGGGGGCAGTACTGAGGGAGCACCACACTATCACAGGGGAGAGTACTGAGGCAGCACTGCATGATCAAAGGGGGCAGTACTGAGGGAGCACTGCACTCTCACTGGGGGCAGTACTGAGGGAGCACTGCACTCTCACTGGGGGCAGTACTGAGGGAGCACTGCACTATCGCATGGGGCAGTACTGAGGGAGCACTGCACTATCACAGGGACAGTACTGAGGGAGCACTGCACTATCACAGGGGGCAGTACTGAGGGAGCACCGCACTATCACAGGGACAGTACTGAGGGAGCACTGCACTCTCACTGGGGGCAGTACTGAGGGAGCACTGCACTATCACAGGGACAGTATTGAAGGCGCACGGCACAATCACATGGACAGCACTGAGGGAGCACTGCACTGTCACATGGACAGCACTGAGGGAGCACTGCACTATCACAGGGACAGTACTGAGGGAGGATTGCATGATCTCAGGGACAGTACTGAGGGTGCACTGCACTATCACACGGAAAGCACTGAGGGAGTACTGCACTATTGCAGGGACGGTGCTGAGGAAGCTTTACAATATCAAATGTGCAGTACAGAGAGGCAACTGCACTATGGACCAGGGCAATACTGAGGAAACAGTGAGCTATTAGAGGGACAAATGCAATAATGCAGCTCTTCCTCTGTACTGCTCCTGTGATAATATAATACTCCCTCAGCACTGCCCCCATGATAGTACATAGAACATAGAACATTACAGCACAGTACAGGCCCTTTGGCCCTCGATGTTGTGCCAACCTGTCATGCCGATCTCAAGCCCATCTAACCTACACTATTCCATGTACGTCCATATGCTTGTCCAATGACGACTTAAATGTACCTAAAGTTGGCGAATCTACTACCATTGCAGGCAAAGCGTTCCATTCCCTTACTCCTCTCTGAGTAAAGAAACTACCTCTGACATCTGTCCTATATCTTTCACCCCTCAATTTAAAGCTATGCCCTCTCGTGCTCGCCATCACCATCCTAGGAAAAAGGCTCTCCCTATCCACCCTATCTAACCCTCTGATTATTTTGTACGTTTCAATTATGTCACCTCTCAACCTTCTTCTCTCTAATGAAAACAGCCTCAAGTCCCTCAGCCTTTCCTCGTAAGACCTTCCCTCCATACCAGGCAACATCCTAGTAAATCTCCTCTGCACCCTTTCCAAAGCTTCCACATCCTTCTTATAATGCGGTGACCAGAACTGTACACAATACTTCAAGTGCGGCCGCACCAGAGTTTTGTACAGCTTCACCATAACCTCTTTGTTCCGGAACTCAATAACTCTATTAATAAAAGCTAAAACACTGTATGCCTTCTTAACAGCCCTGTCAACCTGGGTGGCAACTTTCAAGGATCTGTGTACATGGACACCGAGATCTCTCTGCTCATCTACACTGCTAAGAATCTTACCATTAGCCCAGTACTTTGCCTTCCGGTTACTCCTACCAAAGTGCATCACCTCACACTTGTCTGCATTAAACTCCATTTGCCACCTCTCAGCCCAGCTCTGCAGCTTATCTATGTCTCTCTGCAACCTACAGCATCCTTCGTCACTATCCACAACTCCACTGACCTTAGTGTCGTCTGCAAATTTACTAACCCATCCTTCTACGCCCTCATCCAGGTTATTTATAAAAATGACAAACAGCAGTGGACCCAACACTGACCCTTGCTGTACACCACTAGTAACTGGTCTCCAGGATGAACATTTCCCATCAACTACCAGACTCAGTCTTCTTTCAGCAAGCCAATTTCCGATCCAAACTGCTATATCTCCCACAATTCCATTCCTCCGCATTTTGTACAATACTTCCATTCCTCTGCATTTTGTACAATACTTCCATTCCTCCGCATTTTGTACAACAGTGCAGTGCTCCCTCAGCATTGCCTCCTGTAATCCTGCAATACTCCCTCAATTCTGCCCTGAGATAATGCACTACCTACTCCACATTGTTCACCTGTATTAGTGCATCATCCACTCTGTGGCTCACCTTGTATGTCATTGAAACAGAAATGACAGCCATTTGGCCCATCAGGCCTGTGTTGAACTGGAAGAAGAAATATCAAATGCATGACTTTTGTTTAGTGACTGATGGAAAGGAGCAGGTAAAACTTCTGCCTGTTGAGCTTGACTTGGTCAAAGCCATCAGCTGAAGATTGTACATTTAGTGTTTGGAAAGGAACGTCCCTAGGTCATTAGTTTGCCAGTGCAGCTTGGTGTAAAAGTGTGTGATGGAGAACCTCAAAACAGCTTGAGGAACACTGCATTTTTGCAGAAGAACAATACTGAGCAAGTACTGCATTATCACAGGAGTAGCACTGAGGGAGCATTACAAGATAACAGGGGAAGTACTGAGAGAGCGTTACACCATCATGGGGTGGTATTCAGGGAACACTGCAAGGTTGCAGGTTCAGTACTGAGAAAACACTGCATTACGCATTGGGCAGCACTGTACAATCACAGGAGCTGGACTGACAGACCATTGCACTATTTCTGGGGCTGCACTGAGGCAGCACTGTGGTATTGAAAGGGCAATACTGAGGGTGTACTGCACTATCACAGAGACAAAACTGAGCAAAAATTGCACCATCAGGGGACGTACTGAGGGATGTTTGAACCATCGCAGGGACAGTACCGAGGGAGAATCACACTATCACAGGGGTGGTACTGAGGGAACACTGCACTATTGCAGGGACAGAACTGAGGGAGTATTACAGTATCACCGGCACAGAAGGAGTGAGCACCGCACTATCACAGAGGCAGTACTGAGAGGGCAGTGCATTAATGCAGGGGCAGGACCAAGGGAATAAAAACCCAAAGAACTGCGGATGCTGTAAACCAGGAACAAAAACAGAAATTGCTGGAAAAGCTCAGCAAGTCTGGCAGCATCTGTGAAGAGAAATCAGAGTTAACTGTGACACTTCTGAGGAAGGGTCACCAGACCTGAAACGTTAATTCTAATTTCTCTTCACAGATGCTGCCAGGCCTGCTGAGCTTTACCAGCAAGGTCAGTAGTAAGGGAAACAGTTTGGGGAGAGCTCTCCACAACTGTTGTTCAGTACCTGGGAACAGTACCTCAGTACCTGAGGATGCACCATACATTCAGAAGAGCAGATCTGAGTGTTAACTGCTCAGCAGTTGATTCAGAGGCAGACTACTATAATAACACTGTGTTGGAAGTGCTGTCTTTTATGCAAAGCTATTAAACCTTCATGCAAATGACAAATATCCTGAAGTCAATATTTCCAAGAGGATTGGGGGAGGATTATCTTATTGCCCTTGCAATACTTATGTCTGAACTAACACATTAAACCAATTGCAAAGGCAAAATGCTGTGGATGATTGAAACATAAAACATCTGTGATGATTGTATGAAATGTTGATGCTTTCTCTCCCTCTCTCTCTCTCTCTCTCTGAAGGTGCTGCTTCACTGGCTGAGTATTTCTCCAGCATTCTCTGTTTATCATTGCATCAAGCTAATTTTCTGTTCATTCTAATTTTGCTGCCTATGGGATCTTACTCTGTACCAATTTACATCGGCTCATTTGTTTAATTAACTTCAAGTCATAGAGACATTCAAGCGACTCTTGGGTGGGCAGATGGAGGATAATAAAATGTAGGGAACACAGGGTACATTTATCTTAGTAGGATAATAGGTCGGCACAACATCGTGGACCGAAGGGCATGTTCTGTGCTGCACTGTTCTATGTCCTATTAAAACAATAATGAAAATATTCCGTTCGTTATGAAAGCACTTGGCAAGTCCTGGCATCGTGAAACAAGCTAGCTAGAGGTGCAATTTTTTTTATCTTGAATTAGCAGGAATGAATTAGAATCATAGAATCCCTGCAATGTGGAAGCAGGCCATTCAGCCCATTGAGTCCACACCTCTCCTCCGAAGAGCATCTCTATTCCTGTAACCCTGCATTTCTCATGGCAAATCCATCTAACCTCCACAGAGGAGCATTAAACTGTTCAATTCTGCTCACTCTGTTACAGTGGATGCTTATTAACCTTTCTAATAGAATGCTGGTCATGTTGAAGAGCAAAAGGATTTCTCCCTGGTGCCCTAGCCAATAATTAATCTTTCTGCAACATCATTTAAACAGATTATCTGATTACTGATCTCAGTGCTTTCTGCTGCACTTTGCTGTGCTAATTTTAATAACACCATCTCAATAAACGGTGTCCTTCAAAAACCTGTTGTGGATTTAAAGACTTTTTGGACATCTTGAGCTCAACAGAGGTACTATATAAATGGTGGTTTTCTCTACTCTCTCTGCATTCCCATTCATATGGTGTTGCAGCTGGAGCCTTTGGGCTTAAGCATCTCTTTTCATTAAATTATTCCTTCCTTTTTGAATCTGCACTTTTCATTGACACTATGATTATTTTCGTTCTTGCGGTCAGTAGAGTCATAAAGTAATTTTCGCACTTGGAGGCTGTTTGGCCCATCAAGTCCATGCTTGCACACCATTACGAATGGATGGGCAGTCTTTCATTTTTATAATGTCACTTACAAGTGTAACCACACCGTTCTAGATGCTTCCCTGGCTGTAGAATACTTTGCAATGACCTTACCATTGTATGAGGTGATGGGTATGAACAGGTTAAATCCCAGCTCAGATGAAGCTCCACCACACCAAGATACACCACAAGGTGGAGCATTGAGCAGTGCATGGGATAGTTTGGAAGTTGTAATTGGGCACAGTCATATTTTCTACTCAAACAAAATCAGAAATTTCTGGAAAAAATCGGCACATCTGGCCGCATCTGTGAAGAGAAAGCAGAAGAAATATTTTGGGCCCAGTGACCCTTCTTCAGAGTTGATTGTAACTTGAAAAGGTTGGTAAGTATGCTAAATATGGGGTGCGTTAAGGAGTAAATGATAAGTGGAGTTGGAGCCCAGAGAAAGAGAGACAAAGAAATGAGAGAAGGTCAGCCTGGAGAATGAATAGCTATTAAAGGGGACTGTTAGTGGCTGACAATGTTCTGTTTGTGATAGCAGACCATGTGATGACAAGGCCTAGTATGTGTGGATTGGAATAAGGACATGGGAGAATGTGCCTCAAGCCCTGAAATTATTGATCTTGATATGGAGTCCAGAAGGCTGCAGGGTTCCCAAGCAGAAAATTAGATGCTGTTCTTCCAGTCCGCACTGAGCTTCACTGGAGCACTGCAGCAATTCCGAGACAGAGATGTTGGGGAGGGAACAGGGTGATGTGTTGAAGTGGCAGGCATGTCTTCTACTCTGTATGATTCCATAAGTACAATGTAATCTGTATATTGTTACTTAAATGTTTTAAACCTTGACTTGTTACCTAAGTATAGTCTGCTGTGGTGTATGTGTTGTTCATCTATTTAATTAGAAGAAACCCCCAGACTACAATAGGAAGAGTGACTGATGGCAGCCATGACTGAAGATGCATTGGCCTTGTCGTCACTGTTATGACACTTAGGTTGTGAAAGATGGAAGGTTCAATTTTAATGCATCCACATCTCTTAACTTACCCTCTTCTGCTCCAGATTACATACAGTCCTCACGTGCCAGTTTGCCCTCAGTCTTTCTTTCTGCTTCACTCTGACCTGTTCAACTGTTCCCTCAAGAGCTCCAGCCCCCTATTCCCCAGCCCTTTGGTTTATGCCTGAGGAATAAAAGAAAACCTGGCACTCCAGTCTCAAAAGCCTTTCTATCTGCTGCTTTATGTTCCTCCCCCTGACGAGGCAACACATTGACGAGGGTCGTAAAACTAGCTGTTTCTGCATCTCATTGGATATATCCCACAACAATCTGTCACTTGTTGTCTTGCTCAGTGGTTTCTTGGTAACCAATCATTGCATGATACATTGTGGATCATGGTTGTCAAGTTTGCCCTCTTTCTTCATTTTATGCACTTCAGACACTGTAAGCCCTACAGAGAAATCAAAACACCATGGGGCCCTCCGTTGAAAATTGAGACCGGAAGGCCATTCAGTTCTTTCAAGCTATTCCACTACTCAATTACGTTATCTCGATCTGTATCCAAAATTCAACTATCTGCCACGCTTCTGTCATCTTTCAAAGTCTTACTCAAAAAAAATCTATTGATTTTAGTTTTGAAATTTTCAGCTGACTGCTCCACAGATTTTCGGGAAGTGAGCTCCAGATCCTCTTTGTGTGATGAGTACTTTCAATTTAAAGAATTCACTCAATTGTTATGCTTCTACACCCCATGAAAGCGCATCACCAGAGACATTAAAGCTTGTTCCCCACTTCCTGACTACAGAAATGAACTTTCTTCAGTGTACCCAATCGAGTCATCCATTGGCCTCAACATCCCTGAGTTAGCAAGATATTTCCTCCACAGATCACTATTCAGCCATACTAGTGGAAGTACCTTGACATTGAGAGTGGACATAGTTAGGTTTTTGACCAACATTTATCACTCATCCTTAACTGCTTTGATGAAGAAGAAAGTGGGTGAAGTCCGTTCCATGATTTTGACCAAGTGACTGTGAAGGAATGTATTCCCAAGGCAGTATGATGTGTGATTTAGCGGGTACTTGCAGGTGACAGTGCACCTATGCATGAACTGCCCTTAGCTTTTTAGGTGATATGGGTTGAGGGTTTGGGAGGTGCTGTCGATGGAGCCTTTTTGAGGTTCACCTGTGTTGTACAGTGAATGAGTGACCCTTACCGTCTAGACTTGACTCTGTTACTGGAGATGAATGGACACCCAAGGAGGAGCAGGACATTAGAGTCATCACTTTCACAAGAGAGTAGGGCACTGATGTGAATGAAGGTGTGAATATGAAGAGGAAATTTCAACTTATGAACGAGATCAAAACTAAAGGCCATAAATATTAGATGACTGTTAATTGCTGTCATCTTTTACAGTCTTACCCAACAAAATTCTATTGATTTTGGTTTTGCCAATTATTACCAATTCTTAATTGCCCATATGAAGATGGTGGTGAGTTGCCTTTGTGAGTCATTGCAGCCTGCACTGTAGATCCAATTGCATGTTTTTTTTTCCCTGTAGTTTTGATATAACTGAGCGAATTTCCAGGACCCACATTGCTGTGAATCTGCTTTGATGTATAGGTCATGCTTTTGGATTTCCTCCCCGAATGACATGATCGAAACAGATGAATATTTACAACAATTGATTAGAGAACATTAGTCCACAACTGTGATAATCATGGCAAAATAAGTGAACTTTGCATAGCTTCCAAAGCATGGATGGTCTGTTACTCAATGGACAGTATGATATATTGGAAGGGTTTTTATTAAATTACTGCAAGATAATTACTGAGATAATCATCTTTTTGATCATAAAATTGCATAGAATTATAAATGTATTGATATCAATTAACAATGTAATTAGTTACTTCCTGAAATTTCAATGTTATTAATGGAACTGATTAGTAAAATTTCGTGAGATTATTGAGTTAAAAAGATTAGAACATAGAACATTACAGCACAGTACAGGCCCTTCGGCCCTCGATCTTGTGCTGACCTGTCATACCGATCTGAAACCCATGTAACCTACACTATTCCATGTACGTCCACATGTTTATCCAATGATGACTTAAATGTACCTAAAGTTGCCGAATCTACTACCGTTGCAGGCAAAGCGTTCCATTCCCTTACTACTCTCTGAGTAAAGAAACTACCTCTGACATCTGTCCTATATCTTTCACCCCTCAATTTAAAGCTATTCCCCCTCATGCTTGCCGTCACCATCCTAGGAAAAAGGCTCTCCCTATCCACCCTATCTAACCCCCTGATTATTTTATATGTCTCAATTAAGTCACGTCTCAACCTTCTTCTCGCTAACGAAAACAGCCTCAAGTCCCTCAGCCTTTCCTCCATACCAGGCAACATCCTAGTAAATCTCCTCTGCACCCTTTCCAAAGCTTCCACATCCTTCTTATAATGCGGTGGCCAGAACTGTACGCAATACTCCAAATGCGGCCGCACCAGAGTTTTGTACAGCTTCACCATAACCTCTTGGTTCCGGAACTCGATCCCTCTATTAATAAAAGCTAAAACATTGTATGCCTTCTTAACAGCCCTGTCAACCTGGGTGGCAACTTTCAAGGATCTGTGTACATGGACACCGAGATCTCTCTGCTCATCTACACTACCAAGAATCTTACCATTATATGGTAAGATATATTAAATGCAGAAGATGTTACAAAACGTGTGCAAGATGCCAAATGAATCGGTCTTCGTTTGCCTGCTTTCTGGGTTGGTTAAAGTGAGGAGTGTTCTACTTGCAATTAAACATTCATCAGTTGGGAAGAGGAACTTTCTGTATATTGACGACATCAGAGGAGGTACAGATCCAGCAGAGATGCACTGCAACAAGTGCCATCTTCTGCAATGAAACAGTGACCGTGACCTGTCCGTCTTCCCTGGACTGACCTATCCCCTCCCTACCTCCCCACCTATACTCTCCTCTCCACCTATCTTCTTTTCTCTCCATCTTCGGTCCGCCTCCCCCTCTCTCCCTATTAATTGCAGAACCCTCACCCCATCCCCATCTCTGATAAAGGGTCTAGGCCCGAAACGTCAGCCTTTGTGCTCCTGAGATGCTGCTGGGCCTGCTGTATTCATCCAGCCTCACATTTCGTTATTCTGCAATGAAACAGACTGGTTTGTTAGTTCACTTCAGAGTTGTATTTCAGTTCCAAGGCTATTGGTCTGAAGTCACATATCAAACAAACTGGTTAGTTAGTGGCACATTTACCTTAATCAAATGAGTTTTTACAACCATTCAGTACTTAATTGTTAGAAAAAAAGAAAAGCTTGCATTAACATTGTACCTCAAGATATTCCAAAATGAAAACCTATCTATTTGCCTAAGCTTTAAATCATTGGTTCTAATATCTCTATTCAGATTTAGTATCAAATTATGTTTGAGCGTGTTCCTTAGGATGGATTATAATACGAAGGTACTACATAATAACAACTGTTGTATATCTCTGCTCTGAAGTGTCAACCTTGCATATTTTTTTAATTCAAGTTCTAGTCTTTTGACAACCATTTGACTCAAGTAAGAGTGCTACCACCTATTGGATACTATTTCTAATAATAGGGTTTTACTTGAAATGTATTTAATTACAGGAAGTTAAATCTCCCAGCTGCTGTTTGGGATTATGAACTGACATTTTCAAATCATTAGCCCAATAACATAGCCAATATGCTGCCAGGTCCAAAAAGGCTGTTTTGACTGAGCTTATATTTTTCAGAGAATCGAGGCCAAAGGGTAAACCTTAATTGAGGTGCTTCAAATGACGAGAGGAAATGTTAGAGTAAATAGAGAGAAACTGTTTCCTCTGGACAGACCCTAACGAGGGAGCAGAAACTTAAAATTAGTGCAAAATTATTCAAAATTAATGCCAGGATCCATTCATCTCACAAAGAGTAAAGCAAACTTAGAACTCTCTCCGACAAATGCATATTGAAGCTGGGAGCTCAAATGAAAATTTCAAACCTGCTGTTCCTAGGTGTTTATTATTTATAGTGGAGGCAGTGTTGTAGTGTGGACATCACTGTGTGAATAATCCCGGGACAAAAGTTAGTGTTTGAAGGACATCCGTTCAAATCTCATCATGGCAGATGACAACATTTGAATTTAATAAAATTTGGTATTAAAAGCTGGTTTAAGGGTGACTACGCAACTATTGGTGATTGTAATAAAATCCATCTTTTTTAGTAATGGTCAATTGGGAAAGCAATTTGTCATCCTTATCCTGTCTAGCCTACGTGTGACTCCTGACCCACGGCAATGTGACTCTTAACTGCCCTCTGAAACGGTTTATCAAACCACTCAGTTATTTCAAAACTACTTTCAAAACCTAAAGAAATACATGAAACCAAAAAGGCCACCCAGCATTGATCAAGGCACTGGCATTCACAACAGCAAACAAAGCTTTGTTGACTCTATGAAGATCTCCTCACAAATATAAAGGTACTTTTGACGAAATTGGGAGAGCTGTCTCACAGAGTAGTCAAGTAACAGTCTGACCTAGTTATACTCATAGAATCATACCTTACAGGCAATCACCCAGACACCACCATCACCATCCCCACTGGCAGGACAGACCTGGAAGAGGTGACAGCATGGTTGTATGCAGCCAGGATGGATTTGCCTTCAGAGTGCTCCACATTGACTCCAACGTGAGCATGGAAACTTCTTGCTGATTACCTCATACCATCCCCTCCCTACCTCGATTGATGAATCTGTACTCATCCCTGCTGAATACAATTTGGAGAAAGCACTGAGAATAGCCAAAGACACAGAATGACTCCGGTTAGGGGATGTCAACATCCATCACCAAGAATGGCTGGTAGACTGGGTCTGCCGAAGGTGATGAGGGAACAGAGGGAAAAATCAAACTTCACTTTATCTACACCAACCTGCTAGTCACAGATGCATCTCTGCATGACAGCGTTGCAGCAGGAACCATCATACAGTCGTTGTGGAGACTGGACAAACTCTGAATAGATCTAGCAACTCAAAACTGGACATTCATGAGGCACAGTGGGCTGTCTATAACAGAACGGTATTCTGTAACCTCATGGCCTTGCATACCCTACCCACTCTACCAATAGCATCAAGCCAGGGTAATCAATCCTGGTTCAATGAAGAATGAAGGAGAGTAGTATCAGGCATAGGAAAAAAATGAACCTTCAATCTAGTGAAAGTACAACACATGATCCACTTGGCACTTCTGGCTGAAGCTGGATGCAAGTGCTTCAACCTTGTATTTTGTTGAGCTGTGCTGTGCTGGCGAGATATTTGTGGACTATCCTCCTCCTGTTAGTTGTTTAATTGTCCACCACCACTCATGTCTAGATGTGGCTGCAGGACTGCAGAGCTCAGATCTGATCCATTGGTTGTGGGCCCACTTAGTCCTGTCTATTGTGATGTCCTTCTGTTGTTTGGCAGGCAAGTGATCGTGTTTTGTACTTTCACTAAATTGAAGGTTCATTTTTTTCCTATGCCTGATACTACTCTCCTTCATTCTTCAATGATCAGAGGCATAGATTTAAGTTAAGAGGCAGAGTTTAATCAAGATGTGAGAAAAAACCTTTTCACCCAGAGGGTGTTGGGAATCTGGAACTCACTGCCTGTGAGGGTGATAGAGACAGAAACCCTCTAACATTGAAGAAGTATTTAGATATGCTCTGGCAATGCCAAGGCATACAAGGCTATGGGCCAAGTGCTAGAAAATGGGATTATAACAGTGAGTCATTGTGTTTGTCTGACACAGACATGATGGGCCGAAGGGCCTTTTCTGTGCTGTAGTCCTGTATGACTATGATTCTAAGGAACCTAACAAACGCAGAGTCCTTAACGTTGACTGTTATTGCCATCGCAGAATGCCCCACCATCAAAACCCTATAGGGGCAGATTATCGTTTTACAATGAGTTGCAGAGGGAGAATTTTATTGCACTAAAATAACGTAAAGAGCTGCAGGTGTGAAACAAAAGAGACATCGCTGGAGAAAATCAGCAGGCCTGGCAGCATCTGTGGAGAGAAAGCAGAGTTCACGTTTTGAACCCAGTCACCCTTGTTCAGAAGATTATTAACACATTAGCTGGGCTGGCTAGGAGCCAAGGAGACTAACAAAGCCACCGAGGTGTATTGTGCAGCCTGCTGTGAGGCTTTACCTGCTTGTTAGTGCCTTTGCTGTCTTCATTTAAAATGCATTTTTTATTTTAATCAACATTGGAATCACTGCTTAGCTTGAAATTCTAGTCTGGCCACATTTTGACTTACTTCTCAGAGATATGAGCCTTACTAACTATGATAAAGATCTTAGTAGCAGTTATCACTGTAACAGAAGCATATTCCAATAAATCGACCAGTTGGTTAATGATAGCCAAAAAGCAGTTCCATGGAAACGGCTTATTGAGAAAGGTTGAAACTTTTTCTCTGAAGACGTGAAGGTTGAGTGGTGAGCTAATGCAAACCTTTAAAATTAAATGAATGAGTTTGATAGGCAGAGGAAACGTAGGGTAGTTCAAACCAGGAGAATGTTGGTATAAGAGAGTGACTGATAAAGTCAGCAGGATATTCAGCAGAAACTTCTTTACCCAGTGAGATGTGAGAGTGTTAATCTTGCCAACTCAAGGAGAATTGAACTGGTTAGCATACGTTAGCATTTAAGGGCAAGCTAAATAAGAAAATAAGATACAGAGGCAGCTGTAGATTGTACTGTCTGATTTGTCTGTTTCACCATTCAGCAAGATTCTGCCTAACACTAACTCCAATTTTTTGCCTTTCCCCACGTCCTCTGATTCCCTAAGGGAACAGACATTTTGAGGCTGGTGGTTCGTAATAAACAACTGCACCTCCCAGTCGCAAACCATTTCAACTCCCCCTCCCATTCCTGAGACGACATGTCCATCCTGGGCCTCCTACAGTGCCATAATGATGCCACCCATAGGTTGCAGGAACAGCAACTCATATTCCGCTTGGGGACCCTGCAGCCCAATGGTATCAATGTGGATTTCACATTTTCACTTCAAAATCTCCCCTCCCCCGATTGCATCCCAAAATCAGCACAGCTTGTCCCCCCCCGTCTACCCTGTTCTTCCTCTCACCTATCCCCTCCTCCCACCTCAAGCTGCATCTCCATTTCCTCCCTACTAACCTCATCCCACCCCCTTGAACTGTGCGTCCTCCCCGGACTGACCTATTCCCTCCCTACCTCCCTACCCATACTCTCCTCTCCACCTATCTTCCATCCATCTTCGGTCCGTCTCCCCCGTCTCCCTATTTATTTCAGAATCCTCTCCCCATCCCCCTTTTCTAATGAAGTGTGTAGGCCCGAAATGTCAGCTTTTGTGCTCCTAAGTGCTGCTTGGCCTGCTATGTTCATCCAGTTCCACACTTAGTTATCTCGGATTCTCTAGCATCTGCAGTTCCCATTATCTCAGAGATAATAGGAACTTCAGATGTTGGAGAATCCGAGACAACAAGGCGTGGAGCTGGATGAACACAGCAGGCCAAGGAGCATCATAGGAGTAGGAAGGCTGACGTTTGGGTCTGATGAAGGGTCTACGCCCACAACATCAGCCTTCCTGTTCCTATGATGCTGCTTGGCCTGCTGTGTTCATCCAGCTCTACACCTTGTTATCAATGGTCTAGTGGTACTTTGCACTCGGGCATCCTGCAGCCTTCCAAATTCAATATTGAGTTCAATAGCTTTACAGCTTGAGCTCCCCCATGGCCTTCTCCCAAACCCCATACCTCAGGCCTCATTATCATATGCACACAACCTATTGTTAGCCACTAATAGTTCCCATTAATAGCTATTCACCTCCCTTGTAGATTGTTATCCACTCCTTTGTCCAACTGTTCTTCCCTCACTCTTTGGGCTCCATCCCCAACCATTGTTTGCTCCTTACCCCCTCCTCCCACCCTATCTTCTGTATAAAACCAATATTTTCCTAGCTACCATCAATTCTGAGGAAGGGTCACTCGATTGGAAACATTAACTCTGATTTCTCGCCACAGATGCTGCCAGACCTACTGAGTTTTTCCAGCAAATACTGTTTTTGTTGTACGTGGTATTACCATGGATTTCCCGATATATATTAATGATTTGGATCTCGATGTACAGAGGAATAATCTCAAATATTGCAGATGATGCAAGACTTGGAGGAATTGGAAACTGTGAGGCGGCCGATGTGGAAACTACAACAGGACATTGATAAGTGCTGAAATGGGCAGATAAGTGGCAGATGAAGTTCAATGAGGAGAACTGGGAGGAGACACAGTTTGGTTGGAAAATATCCAAAGACAATACAATATAAGGGATTCAATTCTAAAGGGGCTGCAGGAACAGAGGGACCTGGGAAAATCTGTGTACAAATCATTGAAGATGGCAGGACATCTGGAGAGAGAAGTTAATAAAACATACAGTGTTCTTAGGGATAGACAGAACTGCCAACACTGGAGTCTGAGATAGCAAGATGTAGAGCTGGATGGACACAACAGGCCAGGCAGAATCAGAGGAGCAGAAAAGCTGACATTTCGGGATTGGACCCTTCTTCAGAAATGGGGGAAGGGAAGGGGGCTCCAAAATAAATAGAGAGAGGCGGAGGCGATGATAGAGATCTTAGAAGGTGGATAGAGGAGCAGATAGGTGCCCACTTCACTGACCAACCCCCACCCCCAATTCCTACCTACCTGTCCCATTCCTGCCTCCTTGACCTGTCTGTCTTCCCTCCCACCTACCTGCCCCTCCCTCCTCACTGATCAACCCCCATCCCAACTACCTACCTACACTCATCTTTACTGGCTTCATCTCGGCCTCCTTGACCTATCTGCTCCTCTATCCTCTTTCTATCATTGCCTACCCCTCTCTCTATTTACTTCGGAGCTCCTTTCCACTCCCCCATTTCTGAAGAAGGGTCCAGACCTGAAACGCCAGCTTTCCTGCTCCTCTGATGCCACCTGACCTGCTGTGTTCATCCAGCTGTACACCTTATGCATTGTTCTCAGCTTTGTAAATCAGAGCGCAGAGTACAAGATGGGAGAGGTGATGTTGAACTTGTATAAAACACTCATTAGACCTCAGCTGGAATATTGCTTACCATAACGGGGGCCACATTACAGAAAAGATATGAATGCATTGGAGAGAGTGCAGAAGTGGTTTACAAGAATGGCTCCCAGAATGAGAAACTTCAGTGATGAGGATATCTTGAAGAAATCAGGTCTGTTCTCCTTGGAGAGAAGAAGGCTGAGAGGTGATTTGACGGAGGTTTTCAAAATCGTGAGGATCGGGATAGAGTAGCTAGGGTGAAGCTGCTTCCACTCATAAAATAGAAATGAACAAAGAGACATAAATTTAAAGTGATGTGCAGAAGAAGCAAGGATGATATGAGAAACAACTTTTTCACACAGCGAGTAGTTAAGGCAAGGAGTGCAATGCCTGTAAATGTACTGGAGGCAAGTACAACAGAGCCATCCAAGAGGACAATGGATAATAATTTGGAAATAATAGTCTGTAGGGATGTGGGGCAAGGCCAGGAGATTGGTAATAGGTTATTGAACCAGTTCAGGCATGATGGGATGAATGACCTCTGTCTGTGCCATAATAATTCGTGATTCTGTGGACACCAATAGCGTTGCCATTGTTTTGATAATAAAATCTGGCCAATTGTAATTTTATCTTACTAAATTCAAAAACAAGATGCCAACCCAAAAGTACAGTCAGGGGTGATATATGTCTCATTCTTGATCAATGTGCAATGTCTCAAAATTTTTCTTCTTGGTTTATCCAGAGGGAGTAGAATACGCACAAAACTAACCAGAACACTAGACCAAATATATGTAGCATCTTTAATGTAATAAATGTTCTCAAGGTGCTTAACAGATGTGCTGTATGCAAAATTAGACACCGAGCCAATTATTGAACTTCCCCAACACTGTGGGGTGAAGAACTCCAAAGATTCATCACCCTGTTAGAGGATACTTTGCCCCACACCTCCATCTTAAATGACCTATTCTTTGTCCCAAGACTCTGTCCCCTCGTAGTAGGCTCACCAGCCAGGAGATGCATTTTTCTAGGGCAGATTTTTCAAGCAGTGGCATATTTGCCACTCTGTTTCTTCCTTTTTACATCACAAAAGAGCTCTGTATTCTCACAGTAGATTCCAATCAGACCACAATCAGTGAAGATAGCCAACTGCACCTTCTCCCCGATTATCCTCAATACTGGTGTCCCGCAAGGATGCATTCTCAGCTCCCGTACTCGACTCTCTACACACCATAACTGTGTAACCAAATCCCGCACAAATGCCATCTACAAATTTGCTGTCAACAGGTGGGTAGGGATTATGGTGCCCAGGGTATGATGCCAGGTGGGAAGGGTTCCAAATGGTTGGTTGGTAGCTTAGTAGTTAGCACTGCTGCCTCGCAATGCTGGATACTTGGATTCAATTCCAAACTCAGGCGACTGTCTGTCCAGCTTTTGCATGGTCCGCCTGTGTCTGAGAGCGTTTCCTCAAACAGTCCAAAGCTGTGCAGGTTAGGTGAATTGGCCATGCTAAACTGCCCAGTAGAGTCCAGAGATGTGCAGACTAGATGGTTAGCCACATAAGTGCAAAATTACAGGAATAGGCTGGGGGACTGGGTCTGGGTGGGATGTTATTCAGAGAGTGGGTGAAGCTGCCTCTTTCTATGTATTCTATGATTTGAAGTGGATTAGGTAGAATGCCAAGGGGGTAGAGTTCAATGCAAACAAGGTGGGACGTACATTCCATCTGAAATCCTGGGAAAGGTGAAAGGACTTTTTTTTTAAATCAACAGAAGTAACGGGAAACGGTCCCTGAATACAATTTGTCAACTATCTGGCTACCTTCCTTTTTACCTCTTTAATGCAACCCTTTTGTACTTACTCAGTTTCTCTCTCTCTCTGCATGGGCTTCAGACTCCTACGTATGAAATAGATGAAATATACAAGGTGTGGAGCTGGATGAGCACAGCAGGCCAAGCAGCATCAGAGGAGCAGGAAGGCTGACATTTTGGGCCTAGAGCCTTCTTCAGTACAACCACATTAGCAGCAAAATAGATTCCAAGTTATTTTGCTGAACAAAACATTAATGTGTGCTCGAGGTGCCAATCCAACTATAAGTATACTGACATTCTCTGTTGCAACTTCTGTTTAAAAATTGACTTTCCAATGTGGGCAGAAAACTCTATACACACTGTTATGTCATTAAGCTCTGTGGGAGACACAGCAACATGCAGGTGCCTTGATATTCGGAGCTGCCCATCATACTGTACAGGATAATACCATTCTGTAATGGCACCCCTAATGAGTATTGAATTACAGCACAGAACTGAAATTGAGTGTTTCTTTTTTTCAGAAATTAACACAATAATTCATCAGTCATGTTGATTTCCTGTATGCAAGATTGTTGTGCTGATTGAAATCTTGACAGTTTGGTTATATTTTATTTTACACATTTGCATGCATTAGGCAAAGAGTGAAGTAGTGGAAAGATATAAGTATTAATAAAGAGAGTGATGAATCTGGTCTTCATTCAGAACCGTAGCTTAGTGGATTTCTATCTTGCCTCTGAATCAGCGAATCAGCTCCAATGATTTCAATCCAAATTCTAAGGTAACACTCTCAGGGCGTGTTGCATTTTCAAAGGTGCAGTCTTCTTGATTGGCTAAACAGTACCCTTCTGAAGTTATTTAGTTCTGAAGAGGCCTTACCAGGCTCGAAACATTAACTCTGTTTCTCTTTCCTCCACGCTGCCAGACCAGCTGAGTTTCTCTGCAGTCACAGCATCCTTCTCTCACCATATCACTCAACAATCCCTGTCACTGACATTTGGATGTGTGAAGGTGAACAGCGCATTGTCTTTTCTTGAGCTGGGAATGATTAGGAGGTTAACAGGCAGCTCTATAAACGCCTGCTTATTGGAGCCTTGTCAGGTGACTCAAAATGACTTCAAAAGAAATAATTAAAAATTGTTTCTGGAAGAGCATTAGATGTTACAATATTTTCCGCTTTCAGATATATTTCAAAGTTTTTCAGATCTTTAGCTGTCAGAAAAACAATTCTCAATTCCTATATTCTTTATTTGAGCTGAGAGTACTTGTTTTATTTGAAACTGTCAATAGTGGCACTATTAAAGCTTGTTTTCCTCTTTCTAACTCCTTGATATTAGAGATTAAATTAGGTTAAAAATGAGCTTAAGTAATGAGTTCCAGTTGGGAAGGCCATTGTCACCAAGAGAACTCAATGCAACAAGCTCCACAACGACATTGACCAGGATTCTCCATGGGCTGTGTGAAAGTTATCATATTTCCAAAGGTCACTATTGAACAGTTTGTCTCTATTAAATATTTTTTTCTTTAGGCTTGAATTCAACTACCAGCAGGAATAATTACATACATAATAATTAGAAACAAGAATAGGCTGACTCTCTATTTTTCCACAATTTCTGCTCGATAATTTCTCTCACTCTGCCCTATCTGTTTGGCTAGATATCTTGAAAACTTGGATAGAATCCATGCCTTAAGCTTCTAAATTCCAAGGAATACATCCCTCCTGGTAGTTTAACCTTTGGAGTGTTAGTACAACTTTGGTAAATCTACGCCATGTTGACTTCAAAGTAACTTTCATGGAGGGCAGCGCACCATCTAAATCTCTACAAGAATAAATATTTTCAACATTCTTGCTATTGACAGAGCCCAGCGAAGGTTCGCCAGACTGATTCCTGGGATGGCAGGACTGACGTATGAAGAAAGACTGGATCAACTGGGCTTGTATTCACTGGAATTTAGAAGAATGAGGGAGGTATCTCATAGAAACATAGAAAATACTGATGGGACTGGACAGGCTAGATGCAGGAATACTGTTCCTGATGTTGAGAAGTCCAGAACTAAGGGTCACAGTCTAAGAATAAGTCGTGAGGTCTGAGATGAGGAAGAATTTCTTCACTCAGAGGGTTGTGAATTTATGGAATTCTCTCCCACAAGAAGCTGTTGCGGCCAGTTATTTAGATATGTACTAGAGGGAGCTGGATGTGATCCTTGTGGCTAAAGGGATCAAAGAGTACGGGGAGAGAGCGGGAATGGGACACTGAGATTGCATGATTAGCTATGATCATGATGAACGGTGGTGCAGGCTCGAAGGTTCAGGAGTAGGCCTATCTTCTATGTTTCTGTGTTAAATTCCTACATCTATGTCCAGACTAATGCTTTCTCATACAGGCTCCTTTATTCACAGCTAATGTTATAGTTAACAAAGCAACACTAGATCTGAGGGACATTTTCAAAATCCTGAGTGGGCTGATTCGAGCAGATAGGGAGAAACTATTCCCACTTGTAAATGAAACAAGAATGAGAGGACATAGATTTAAAGTGGTTTTCAAAAGGAACATACAAATAAAGAACAAGAATAGGGCTGCTTGGTCCTTCAAACCTGATTTGCCATTCAGTACAATCATGGCTGATCTGATTTTAACCTCTACTCTATATTTCTGTACATCCCTGGCAATCTTTCACCTCCTTCAAAATCAAGAATCGATGTAGCTCTGTCTTAAAAATATGTAAAGATCCTGCATCTGTGAGGTTTTGATGCAGGGAATTCCAAACAGTCCAAACCCTCTGAGGGAAATGAGCAAATGTGATGTGAAAATGAGACCTGTGAATAGTAAGAGTGTGGAATGCACTACCTGGAATGTCGTACAGGCAGATTCAATTGAGACAGTCAAATGAGCATTGGACAACTAGTTGGATGGGAAAAATGGACAAGGGAATGATGAAAAAGCAGGGCATTGGCACGAGGCAATGCAATTTATTGGAAGAGCCCATGCAGATACAATGGGCCAAACGACCTCCTTCTGGCATTGTAACAATTCTGTGATTGCAGGCTTACTTCAATGATTCTCTATTGCATAATCCTTGACAAAGTCTAAATGGAAGCATTAATACATGGTATTTACCTTTGTTTTATCTTTCAGATCTCCTGTCATGGCGGGCGGCTTGTTTGCTGTTCATCAGCGATGGTTCTGGGAACTGGGTGGCTACGATTCAGGACTGGAAATCTGGGGAGGAGAACAGTATGAGATATCATTCAAGGTAAGTTAGCCCTGCAGGACATTTGTGCTGCCAACTTTAACCACAGCACTGCACTTTTTACATCATTAACGTTTTAAAAATACTATATTTATAGATCTGGTCTTCAGCCCATCATTTCTTTATGTCACTATTTCTCATCCCCACTGAGATACAAAAAAGATTCCAGTCTCAGACTGATTTTGTTCATAAGGAGCAAGATTGAGCCATTCAGCCCCTCAAACCTGTTTCACCTTCCAATTTGCAAAATGTATGACCTTATAGCTCAACTCTATTTACTTACCTTCTCTCTGAATCCTTCATACCCTTGGCCAACTTTATTCTATCAACCTCAATCAAAGACACTCCAGTTCCCAAGGCAATTCCCATAGCCTTTTGAGGGAGAGTAGTGAGAACTGTAAAGATGGAAGGAGGATTTAAAGATGAGGGGACGTGAAGTAACAGCAGAATATGAACACAAACATGTTAAATTTGAAGTATTATTGCACGAAGAGGAAATGCAGGTTAACAAGGAGAGGGCTTTGGGATCCTGTACAAGTTAGATATGGGGAGCAGAGTTTTAAAGTGAGTGAGTTTAACAGAGAATGGAAGGTGGAAGCACAAGCAGGAGATCATTGGACTGTTCAGAATGGAGGGAATAAAAGTATCAGCTTTTTTTATTATACAGCTTAATCAGCTGTCTACCTGGCAGTTATGATTTACATAATTATTGTTGGTCAAAATCTACTTGAAATCTAACTATTTTCCACATAATTATAAACAGTAAGGACATAAAAGATTCAATACCACTGCATTAGATTTCTATATTCGAATCTGTGTCTACAAACGTCATTCAAATACATAGTCAGCACAAGCAAAAGTGTCGTATTCATTGCTCACAATGTAGTCTCCTCTGCATTGAGGAGGTGAAACACAGGCTGCTTATTGTCCTGAGCTTCAACATGCCACTTGGTTCCCTAGCCAACATCTCTGACTCGGGCTTGCTACAGAGCTCCAGCAAAGCTCAGTGCAAGCTAGAAGAAGAGTGTCTTATTTTCAGTTTTGGGGAACCTGCAGATTTCCTGACTCATTGTCAAGTTCAACAATAATAGAACCTGAGCACCTTCTCCCATGTCTTTATGCCACCACCCACATGCCAAGCCTTTCATCATCTCATGAGGTGCTATCACACAATTGTCAGCCACTCATAGTCCCCATTAGCAGCTATTCAACTTCATAGGTGAACCATTACCCATTTATTTGTCTGCCCAACCGTCTTTAGAACATAGAATGTAGAACAGTACAGCACAGTGCAGGCCTTTTGGCCCACAATGTTGCGCCGAACTTTTACCCTAATCCTAAGGTCAATCTAACCTCCACCCCTACCTTATACTATCATCCATATGTCTATCTAATGGCCGCTTGAATGCCCCTAATGAGGCCAACTCCACTATCCTCTCCGGCAATTCATTCCACACCCCGACCACTGTCTGAGTAAAGAACCTACCTCTGACGTCTCTCCTATATCTACCTCCACTCACTTTCTCTCTCTCTGGGCTCTATCTCCACCTATCATTTACCCCTCCTGCTCCCGACCACTTCAGCATTTATGTCAACGTCTTCCGAGCTACCATCACTTCTGAAGAAGAATTAAAACATTAACTCAATTTTTTCCCCATATAAACTGCAAGACCTATGAGTTTTTCCAGCTATTCCATTTTTTTGTTTCAGAAAAGAGTCATGTTGATTTTGACTCTCAACTTGTTGTTCGTCATGACACAAAGGCTAGAATTTTCACCGTGAACACCTTCATAAAATTGATTTGGGAGAAAGAGCTCCAGATGTTGGAGTTTCCATGAAAAGTGATAAGAAGCTGGAAATAGGGCGACACGAGCCCAGAAAGAGTGCAGAGGATGCCAGGAGGGATGGCAGGCAGGGTAGAAGGTCTGCTTCGGGGTTCTGACACTGCATCCAAATTTAAAATTAAATCATGAAAAATAAAGCATCCCTCCAAGTCTTGACACATCAAGTCCTCTTACCTTCGCCCCCTCACCTCACATCCCACTACACAGTCACACTCCATATGCCCTATCCATAACAACTCATGATTTCCCCCACACCCATCTCCCCTCATACACTCCACGCTATCCTCTATATCCTCTTCCAACCTCCATAAGCCCTTATACATTCAATGGCAACCTATACTATTCAACCCACAACTCTATATTGCTGAAACCCACCATAGAAGTGTGCTCCCTCTGCACACCTCTATGGTCCAAGTCTAACTGGTTCCACTTCATGCCTCCATAGACCCAGCCTACCCTTCCTTCTAATTTTAATGTCTGTGCATTATTATCCCATCTCCTACCTACTAACCTCATCCCACCTCCTTGACCTGTCCGTCTTCCCTGGACTGACCTATCCCCTCCCTACCTCCCCACCTATACTCTCCTCTCCACCTATCTTCTTTTCTCTCCATCTTCAGTCTGCCTCCCCCTCTCTCCCTATTTATTCCAGAACCCTCTCCCCATCCCCCTCTCTGATGAAGGGTCTAGGCCGAAACGCCAGCTTTTGTGTTCCTGAGATGCTGCTGGGCCTGCTATATTCATCCAGCCTCACAGTTCATTATTATCCCTGCTGGTTGATGATTTTAAGATGACAAGACATGGTATAAAACTTGACGCTAAACTTACAGGAATAAACATCGCCCATACACCTACCGTAGCTTTTGCCTTCATACCTACAATATCAACTCACGCAGTATCCACCACGGGCAGATCACTCCAACCATACTGAGATTAAAGAATGTAAAGTTCAAAATATCTATTACAGACTCTACATTGTTAAAAACACTCATTCATAAAAATGTCAATTACGTTTAATTTATTTCAGTTACATGATCTCAGATAATTTTTTTCTTAAATTGCACATGCCTTTATAGCAACAAACATTGGAAACCATAGGTCCAGTTCAAAGAGTCTTTAACCACTGAGAACTCTCAATCAAACTATGAAATGCCTGGCAGGTGACAGTGATAATAAAATGTTGTGAATTTGCTTGTGCAGTGTAAACAGATACAAATATATAAATATACGAGGTAAGAGCAGAAATAGACCATTAGGACACGGGTTGAGTGAAATAGCATTGACTTTTTTAAAAGAAGTTGCAGGCAGCTTGTTCAAAGATTTAAAAGGCTGGAGTTTTAATTGCCTTCACATTTCTGACAGTATCTTTTGACCGGTCTGTTAACAGTTGAGCTTCATATTTATGTTAACAAAGTGTGGAGCTGGATGAACACAGCAGGCCAAGCACCACTTCAGGAGCACAAAAGCTGACGTTTCAGGCCTAGACCCTTAATCAGAGAGGGGGATGGGGAGCGGGAACTGGAATAAATAGGGAGAGAGGGGGAGGCGGACTGAAGACGGAGAGAAAACAAGATAGGTAGAGAGGAGAGTATAGGTGAGGATGTAGGGAGGGAATAGTCAGTCCAGGGAAGATGGACAGGTCAAGGAGGCAGGATGAGGTGGTAGGTAGGAAATGGAGGTGCGGCTTGAGGTGAGAGGAGGGGATGGGTGAGAGGAAGAACAGGTTAGGGAAGCAGAGACAGTCTCATATTCCGCTTGGGAACCCTGCAGCCCAATGGTATCAATGTGGACTTCACAAGCTTCAAAATCTCCCCTTCCCCCGCTACATCCCAAAACCAGCCCAGTTCGTCCCCTCCCCCCACTGCATCAGAAAACCAGCCCAGCTCGTCCCCTCCCCCCACTGCATCCCAAAACCAGCCCAGCCCGACTCTGCTTCCCTAACCTGTTGTTCCTCTCACCCATCCCTTCCTCCCACCTCAAGCCGCACCTCCATTTCCTACCTACCACCTCATCCTGCCTCCTTGACCTGTCCATCTTCCCTGGACTGACCTAACCCCTCCCTACCTCCTCATCTATAGTCTCCTCTCTACCTATCTTGTTTTCTCTCCATCTTTGGTCCGCCTCCCCCTCTCTCCCTATTTATTCCAGTTCCCTCTCCCCATCCCCCTCTCTGATGAAGGGTCTAGGCCCAAAACGTCAGCTTTTGTGCTCCTGAGATGCTGCTTGGCCTTCTGTGTTCATCCAGCTCCACACTTTGTTATCTTGGATTCTCCATCATCTGCAGTTCCCATTATCATTCATATTTATGCACTTTTTATACACATTCATGCCTTCTTTTAATAATTCTAAATGATGCCACACTCTCCTAGAGAGGTCCAATGAATCAATTTACCTCTCTAAAGATATCCAAATGAATCAACAAACTTCAGACCTGTTCTGACCAGACCCACCTTGTAATGCCATGTTTCACACAAAAGTAACCACAGTCAGATGTGGGTCTTCTGATTCCTAGGAAATCTGCCTCCACAACACATTCATGTGTGAAAATGACAGCATTCCAGCACCCACCCCAACTATCAATAAAAAGTAGTCTCCCATGTGAAGGATAATATATTTGAATATTAGGAACTATATGGTAAAATAGGACAAAGTCAGCATGGTTTCATCAATGGGAGGTCATGCCTGACAAATCTGCTAGAATTATTTGAGGAAGTAACGAGCAGGATAGACCAAGGAGAGCCCATAGAGGTTATCTACCTGGACGTTAAGAAGGCCTTTGACAAGTTGCTGCTCAGGAGGCTACTGAGTAAGATAAGGGCCCATGGTGTTAGAGGCAAGGTGCTAACATGGATAGAAGATCGGCTGTCTGGCACAAAGCAGAGAGTGGGGATAAAAGGGTCTTTCTCAGGCTGGCAGCCAATGACAAGTGTGTTCTGCAAGGGTCAATGTTGGGAACACAAATTTTCATGTTAAACATTAATGATCTAGATGAAGGAACTATGGGCATTCTGGCTAAGTTTGCAGATGATACAAAGATAGGTGGAGAGACGCGTAGTATTGAGGAGGTAGGGAGACTGAAGAAAGATTTGGACAGGTTAGGAGAGGGGAAAAAGAAGTGGCAAATGGAGTACAATGTTGTAAAGTATGAGGTCAAGCACTTTGGTAAGTAGAACAAAAGCATGGACTATTTTCTAAAAGGGGAGAAAATTCAGAAGTCTAAAGTGCAAAGAGACTTGGAAGTTCTAGTCCAGGATTATCTCAAAGTAAACTTGCACGTTGAGTCAGTAGTCAGGAAGGCAAATGCAATGTTGGCATTTATTTTAAGAGGACTTGAATATAAAAGCAGGGATGTACTACTGAGGCTTTACGGTCAGGTCACATTTGGAAAATTGTGCACAGTTTTGGGCCCCATATCTCAGGAAAGATGTACTGACCCTGGAACAAGTTCAGAGGAGTTCCATGCGAATGGTCCTAGAATGAGAAGCTTAACATATGAGGAAAGTTTGAGGACTCTGGGATTATACTCATTGGAATTTAAAGGATATGGGGGGATCTAATTGAAACTTATAAAATACTGAATGGCCTGGACAGAGTGGATGTTGGGAAGATGCTTCCATTGGTAGGAGAGACTAAGACCTGACGGCACAGCATTAGAGTAATTTTAGAATGGAGATAAGGAGAAAATTCTTCAGCCAGAGAGTGGTGAATCTATAGAATTCACTACCACAGAAGGCTGTGGAGGCCAGATCATTGAGTATATTTAAGACTGAGATAGACAGATTATCTTGATTATCAAGGGGATCAAGGGCTACGGAGAGAAAGCAGGAGAATGGGGTTGAGGAACTTATTAGTCATGATTGAATGGCGGAGCAGACTCGATGGGCTGAATGTCCTAATTTCTGCTCCTATGTCTTATGGTCTTATAGTTGAGTGGATGAACCATTTTATTCTTTAGTGTTTCATGTGACATGAGCGTCAGTGGAAAGGCCAGCACATGTTGCTTATCCCTGATTGCCCTTGAATTGAGTGATTTGCTGAACAACTTCAAAGCAGCGGTAACAGATCTTGCAGCGGGTCTGGAGTCACATGTAAGCCAGACCAGGTAAGGTCAGCAGATTTCCTTCTGTGAAGGGCATTGATGAACCAAATGCGTTTTTACAATAATTGATAGTATTTCATGGTGACAATTACAAAGATTCAGTTTATATTGCCGAATTATTATTGAATTTAAAATCTGTCATGCCCAGCGGTGAGATTTGGACCTGTGTACTCAGAATCTAAACCTTGACTTCAGGTTACTCACAAGTCTACACTACTGTCATTACATTTGGACATAACAATACATTCACACATTCTCTCTCTCTCTCTCTCTCTCTCTCTCTCTCTCTCTCTCACACACACACACACACACACACACACACACACACACACACACACACACACACACACACGAGGATGGGTTGCTTCCTCACTTAGATGCTAGAGCATTTTAAACACCTGGATTAAATCATCCTCCAACATGTTACAGTTAAGGGAATTCAATTTGATTTTATGCAACCTTTCCTCAAAATCCAAAACCTTCTGCCTCAGTGTTTTTCTGCAGAATCCACTCCAAGGACAATCACTCCTTCCAGAGGTACTTTTAATTCAATCTTGAGATGAATGTATTGCTGTTTAACCCTGCATTTGTTGCCCATTTTCTTTGCAGTGAAGGAGAGTCTGTCCATTATTGAGATTTTGGAGGCCAGTGGAGACT
Source organism: Stegostoma tigrinum (assembly GCF_030684315.1). Taxonomy (NCBI): domain Eukaryota; kingdom Metazoa; phylum Chordata; class Chondrichthyes; order Orectolobiformes; family Stegostomatidae; genus Stegostoma; species Stegostoma tigrinum. Next base: position 124,612,967 of record NC_081356.1, on the reverse strand, counting down.
AATCAAGGTCAAAATGTTCAGTTCTTAGCCGCAAAGTACATGGAGAAAATTTTCTATTTTCCTTCACTCAGTCATTGTTGTTGAATTGTGTAGCTGTGTGATTTCAGAAAGATATTTACTTCATGGTGATAAAGCAAGTTAAATCACAGAACCATACAGCACAGACGGAGGCCATTGAGGTAACTGGTTGAGAAAGCAATCCAGTTACTGCCACTACTTTCTCCCACAGCCCTGCAAATCTCACCCCATCAGATATATGTCCAACTCCCTTTGAAAAGTTTTACTGAATGTGTTTCCACTGCTAATTCAGGCAGTGCATTCTTGATCCTGTCAGTACAGTCAGTGCTAAAACATCCTTCAACAATCGCATTAAATGCAAATATAGTCAGGTGGATATCATAATTGACGTAAGCCTTGTAAGCGCTGGCAATGCATTGCCAAATACAATAAACACATTTAATCTATTCCCCATTTGTGATTTTTTTCCTACTCTTTTCCGTCCTCACCCACGTCCTTTTTACTGTAACCGATAGATAATTTAAACTTGACTTTGGCAATAGGACAATCAGTTGCAATTTCACCACACAGTCAGCAAGTTGTGCATTCAGATTCCACCCCGGAGGTTTAAACTCTAAATCCTGGCTGATACATCAGTGTAATGCTGAGGAAATCCAATCATTAAAATGAGACAATAGCATGAAGTACCCTCCTTCTTCTCAAATGGATATTAAACATCCAACTGCACTATTTGTAAAAGAGTAGGGGAAGGGAGTACTGACCCATAAGACAATAAGATCATATGATTCAGGAACAGATGTAAGCCATTCAGCCCATCGAGGTCTGCCTTTCAGTGAGATTATGGCTGATCTAATGACCCTCAACTCTACTTTCCTGCCTTTTTGTCATCACACTTGATTCCCTTACTGAATGGAAATCTGCTGACCTCAGCCATGAGTACACAGATTGACCCAAGCTCTCAGCCATCTTGTGGTAAAGGATTCACAGATTCACTACCCTCTGAGAAAAGAAATTTCTCCAGCTTTTCCCTAGAGTTTCGGAGGCTGAGAGTGATGTTGTAGAAGTTTATAAAATCATGGGCAAGGATGTAGGATGAATATCCAAGATGTTTTGCCTTCCCCAGGGTGGGAGAATCTGAAAGTAGATGGCATAGGTTGAAGGTAAGAGGGGAAACATTTAAAAGGGACCGGAGGGGCAACATTTTCATGCAGAGAATGGTTCGCGTATGGAATGAGCTGCCAGAGGAAGTGGTGGACATGGGTATGATTGCAATATTTTAAAAGCATCTGGATGGGTACCTGAATAGGAACGGTTCAGAGGGATATGGGCCAAATACTAGCAAATAGGACTAATTTGGTTTAAGATATCTGGTCAATGTGGATGAATTGGATCGAAGGGTCTGTTTCTTTTATGACTCTATGATTCTGTCTTAAATGTGTGATACCCTTAATCTGAGAAGATGACCTCTGGTCCTAGACTCCCCAACAAGGTAACAACCTTCCTGCCTGTCAACCTATCACACCCTTGAAGAATGTTACAATGAGTTCATCTCTCATTCCAAAAAATTACAGACTAAAATCTATTCAACCTCAGCCCATAAGACAGCCTCTCCCTAGGATCAACCTGGTGAAACTTTTCTGGGTTGTTCCAGTGCCAATGTATCTTTCATTCCATAACTCAAAACTGTTCACAGTATTATAAATGTGGCCGATCAGATGTTTTAAGACTTTCCAACGTTTATACTCCATTCCTTTTTAAATAAAGGCCAGCATTCCATTTGTCTTCCTGAATACCTATTGAGCTTGGGTGCTAGCTTGTTCTGTTTCATGCAAAACAACTCCTAAATCCTTTGTTATTCAGGTTTTTCCTCATTTAAATGATACTTAAATGAGATGAGAGATTTTCCTTTGAGGAGATGTTGAGAAGTTTGTGCTTGAACTTATTAAGTATATTCAAGGCTAAGATTGATTTGTAATCAATAAGGAAATCAAGGGTGTTGGATAAAAAGCAGGAAAGTGGTATCGCGAATCATCAGATCAACTATAATCTCATTGAACAGTAGAACAGACCCAACGGGCCAAATAGTCTACTTCTGCCATTAAGTCTTATGGTCTTCTCCTATGATTAAGGATGAAGATAATTGTAGATCCTTCTGTTCCTTCAGTGCCATATTTCATTGTCCGTTATGATTCATAATTAAATGTAGAAGGATCATGGAACATAGAACTTTACAGCACAAGAATGGGCCCTTCAGCCCACGATGTTGTGTTGAACATAAATGCCAAATTAAACTAATCTCTTCTGCCTGCCCTTGGATCTTACCTAAAAGCCCCTAAAGCGTTCCTATTGAAACTGCCTCCACCACAACCCCTGGCAGCACGTTCCAGACTCCTACCACTCTCTGTGTAAAAAAAATCTTACCTCTCATGTCTCCTTTGAACTTACACCCCCCACCTCCATAATTTCATAATTTCATCTCATAATTTCATAGTCTTCTATCAAGTCTCCCCTCAGCCCCCACCACTGCAGAGAAACCAACTGAGTTTTTCCAGCCTCTCCAGGCAATTAGGGGCAGGCAATAAATGCTGACTTGGCAGTGATGCCCTCATCCTGTGAATGAATTTAAAAAAAGAACAGCATGGTGTGCATTTACACACCGCACAGTTTCAAAAAGGCAGCTCACCACGAGCTGCCTGGGGTTAATTAGGAACAGCAATAAATGTTGGCCTTGTTAGTGATGCTCACATCCCAAGAGCGAATAAAAAGAGATTTAGCCTGCAGGTCTAGATGATACCGGTGATAAAATTCTCCCCACCTCAGCAGTAGAAGTACAATTCGTCAAATGTGTTTTTTTTCAACAGAGAGCAATTTGGTGTCTCACTCCACGGCTTCCACTTGGTAATGCAAAGGATTGATACACAGCTGAGCACATACTGCTTTGTTGCCATGTAAAGTAGAGGAAGCCTGTTGAATCTGGAATATATCAGGTGTACTCACACAGCTATTTATTGTGCCTGTCAGAACCCCGCCATCATCCGAGACTTCATTACCCTATTTTCCTGTAATCTGTCACTTTCTGGGCTGTAATTGAAATGCAGGCCTCACCTTATTGTCTCGTGTCTGAGGGGAACCATGGTAACAGCACACAAGAGTTCAGATGCTAAATTGACTCAGTGTATTTTGCTCAGGGAATAGATTCATCCAGAGACTCTCATGTCACAGGGCTTCCATCTTAGTCATCTCTTGTCGTTCGTCTCATTAAAGATACTGACCTCAGGGCTCTGCCATGCTTATTAATATAAATGGAGGTAATGGGTAGGCAGTTCTTTCAATTCTGAAACAGGCTTTAGCCCATTATTGATAGGATTTGTGACAAGAAGATGAAGGTCAGTGTGACATTGACAGTGACAGTAATTCTAGTTGATGGGAATCTGGCAAAGAATGAAGCAGAAAGTTTGGCTGTAAGACTCATTTTGAGATCTTATGCAAGGCACAACTCCCAGGGAGACAAATGGGATGCATCAGCCACGGGACTGAGATCATATAGAAAGTAACATTGACGTACTGACTTCTGTTCATGAATAGAGTCTGTTTTATTTTAAGGAATCTCCACTGAAGAAATATAAGTAGCAAAGGAAGAAGAGATTGAAAGGGAAGCACAAGTTGCAGTCACAGAGTTCCTTGTCTCAAACAGAGGTCAGTTCCCTTGACCACAAGGAAGAGACTAATTCCATATGTCTCTTGCCATTTGGATCAGAGTAACAATAGTCTGAGAGGAAATTTCCCACTTTTCCATCATTACAGCTCACCTCAGTCCTGCAGGTTGATGGAGGTGTTATGGGAGTGTGATGAGAGGGTTCGGGGAGAGTGGGGAAGACAGTACAGGAACAAGAAGTCGAGAGAAAAAGAAACATCGCCGGCTCCAGTTAAGTTTGCAGTCTTGAAATCACCCTGTGGGATATGAGAAATTACAGCACAAATTCAATGGGCTGAATGGCTTCCATTATGACTCTTTAGTGACATCTACTGATCTCAGTACAGCCAACAGTCATCACTGGTGTAGGAGAGAGAGGAAGAGTTTTTCTGTGACACATACACTTGAAGAAAGAAAATAGTGAAAAACCAGGAACGCTGTATATGAGACCTGTGACTATCACACACCTGTGGAAGCCATTACCATATCCCATATGTAGTGCAGTGTTTTGCATTATCATGGTGAGCTAGATTTGTTAAATAACCATTTCTCAGCAGCTGTTTTGCCACTATATTATCATAAATCTGCATGTGTCCATCGTTTACCATTTTTCACTTTCCATTTCCATTAGCAATACCAATGTTCCCAGGGCAGAAATGGCTAGCACGAGGGGTCATAGTTTTAAGCTGGTTGGTGGAAAGTATAGAGGGGATGTCAGAGGCAGGTTCTTTACGCAGAGAGTTGTGAGAGCATGGAATGCGTTGCCAGCAGCAGTTGTGGAAGCAAGGTCATTGGGGTCATTTAAGAGACTGCTGGACATGCATATGGTCACAGAAATTTGAGGGTGCATCCATGAGGATCAATGGTCGGCACAACATTGTGGGCTGAAGGGCCTGTTCTGTGCTGTACTGTTCTATGTTCTATGTTCTATGAAGCAGTTTGTGGGATTTGTCAAACTAGTGTCCTGAATGTCAGTCATAATCTCTTTCAGAACTTTTTAAATCTTCATTTGTATCAAAATCCACACACACGCCTTTCGGCCACTGTGCTTACCAATTGGACCTCAGTTTTAAAGTTCATTGACTGGTTTCTAAATCTCTCCATGGCTACCAACCTCTGCATCTTCCTCCAGCCATGTCAGCATTCATTACACCCCATTCCCCTAAATATCCCCAAGATTTTGGCACATGTCCAACTCTGGCCTCTTGAGTCATCCTGATTTTTAGCATTCCATTAATGACAACATGCTTTAGCCATTAGAACCTAGAATCATAGAAAATAGATGCAGGAGTAGGCCTTCGCAAAGTTTGTCTCTTCCAGCCTGCACCACCATTCAATATGATCATGACTGATCATGCAATCTCAGTATCCCATTTCTGCTTTCTCTCCATGTCCATTGATCGCTTTGACCACAAGGGTCATGCCCAGCTCACCCTTGAATATATCTAACAAACCAGCCCCAGGCTGCTGGAATCTAGGCTTTGGAATTCCCCTTCCTAAAGCTTTCCACCACACTTCTTCCCCCTCGCCCTTTCAGACACACCAAAGAGCTGTCTTTCTCATGATTTGCTATTCATTGTTTATTTAAGTCAACTCCCATCATGGCCAAAGAATGATTTAAGGCAAGTTTTTCAAGTAGCTTGAAGTAAAGTACAAAATTACAAACAAAGAAAGGAAAGCAAAAACAAAATAAAAATCAGACGAATATCCCAGTAACAGAAAGGGTCGATGAGGGCAATACTATTGATGTGGTGTATGTGCACTTCCAGAAGGCATTCGATACACTGACTGTGGGAAAAATTATAGCTCATGGTATAAAAGGGACCTAACAACATAGATACTGAATTACCTGACTAATAGGAAATGAAAACTAGTCAATAGATTATTTTTTTGGGTTGAAGGAGGTTTGTAAAGGAGTTCCCTAGCGATCAATATTTGGACCTTTGCTTTTCCTGATGTATATCAATGACCTCGAAGTCAGTGTGCAGGAGCAATTTCTAAGTTTGAGGAAGATAAAAAAAACTTGGAAGAACTGTGAGGACAGCATGGAAGTTGTAAAGGATGTCAACAGGTTGATGGAATAGGCAGAAAGCTGGCAGATGAAGTTCAATGCAGAGAAGTGTGATGTGATACAATTTAGTAGGAAGACATGGACAGACAAGGGTACAATTACAAGGGTAAGCTAAGAGTACAATTATAAAGAAGGTGCAGAAACAGAGGACCTGGTTGTATGTGTGTATAGTTTATTGAAGGTGATAGGATAAGTGGAGAGAGCTGTTAATAAAGCATAACAATATCATATGCTTTATTAGTAGGGCTGTAGAGTACAAGAGCAAAAATATGACACTGACCTGGTATAAGACACTTGTTAGACTTCAGCTGGAGTATTGTGTAAAGTGCTGAGTGTCACATTCTAGGTTAGAAAAGTGAACTAGAAGTTGACAAATGGAATGTGATGTGAGAAAGTGTGAGGTTATTCATTTTGGAAGGGACAACAAAAGGACAGTATTATTTAATTGAAGAAAATCTGCAGAAAGAGGCAACACAAAGGGACTTAGGGATATTTGTGCACAAAACACAGAAAGCCAGCACACAGGTAGCAGGTTATTAGGAATAATGGAATATTGGTCCTTATTTCAAAGAAGTTGGAGTATAAGAGTAGAGAAGTCACAGTGCAACTGCACAAGATGCTGGTGAGATCACGTCTGGAGATCTGTGTCCCCTTCTTTAAGAAAAGATTTTATTTCATCGAAGGCAATTCAGAGAATGTTCACTCAGATGATCCCTGGTATTGAGGGATCATGTGCAAAGGTTGAGATTCTAATCACTAGATTTTAGAAGAATGAGAGGTGATCGCATTAAAACATATCGGATTCAAATGGAACATGACAAGATAAATGCTGAGATAATAAAATGTGAGGCTGGATGAACACAGCAGGCCAAGCAGCATCTCAGGAGCACAAAAGCTGACGTTTCGGGCCTGGACTCTTCATCAGAGAGGGGGATGGGGAGAGGGAACTGGAATAAATAGGGAGAGATGGGGAGGCGGACCGAAGATGGAGAGTAAAGAAGATAAGTGGAGAGAGTATAGGTGGGGAGGTAGGGAGGGGATAGGTCAGTCCAGGGAAGACGGACAGGTCAAGGAGGTGGGATGAGGTTAGTAGGTAGATGGGGGTGCGGCTTGGGGTGGGAGGAAGGGATGGGTGAGAGGAAGAACCGGTTAGGGAGGCAGAGACAGGTTGGACTGGTTTTGGGATGCAGTGGGTGGAGGGGAAGAGCTGGGCTGGTTGTGTGGTGCAGTGGGGGGAGGGGACGAACTGGGCTGGTTTAGGGAGGCAGCAGGGGAAGGGGAGATTTTGAAACTGGTGAAGTCCACATTGATACCATTAGGCTGCAGGGTTCCCAGGCGGAATATGAGTTGCTGTTCCTGCAACCTTCGGGTGGCATCATTGTGGCAGTGCAGGAGGCCCATGATGGACATGTCATCTAGAGAATGGGAGGGGGAGTGGAAATGGTTTGCGACTGGGAGGTGCAGTTGTTTGTTGCGAACTGAGCGGAGGAGTTCTGCAAAGCGGTCTCCAAGCCTCCACTTGGTTTCCCCAATGTAGAGGAAGCCGCACCGGGTACAGTGGATGCAGTATACCACATTGGCAGATGTGCAGGTGAACCTCTGCTTAATGTGGACTGTCATCTTGGGGCCTGGGATAGTTGTGAGGGAGGAGGTGTGGGGGCAAGTGTAGCATTTCCTGCGGTTGCACGGGAAGGTGCCGGGTGTGGTGGGGTTGGAGGGCAGTGTGGAGCGAACAAGGGAGTCACGGAGAGAGTGGTCTGTCCGGAAGGCAGACAGGGGTGGGGATGGAAAAATGTCTTGGGTGGTGGGGTCGGATTGTAAATGGCGAAAGTGTCGGAGGATGATGCGTTGTATCCGGAGGTTGGTAGGGTGGTGTGTGAGAACGAGGGGGATCCTCTTTGGGCGGCTGTGGCGGGGGCGGGGTGTGAGGGATGTGTTGTGGGAAATACGGGAGACGCGGTCAAGGGCGTTCTCGATCACTGTGGGGGGACAGTTGCGGTCCTTAAAGAACTTGGACATCTGGGATGTGCGGGAGTGGAATGTCTTATCGTGGGAGCAGATGCAGCGGAGGCGGAGGAATTGGGAATAGGGGATGGAATTTTTGCAGGATGGTGGGTGGGAGGAGGTGTATTTTAGGTAGCTGTGGGAGTCGGTGGGCTTGAAATGGACATCAGTTACAATCTGGTTGCCTGAGATGGAGACTGAGATGTCCAGGAAGGTGAGGGATGTGCTGGAGATGGCCCAGGTGAACTGAAGGTTGGGGTGGAAGGTGTTGGTGAAGTGGATGAACTGTTCGAGCTCCTCTGGGGAGCAAGAGGCGGCGCCGATACAGTCATCAATGTACCGGAGGAAGAGGTGGGGTTTGGGACCCGTGTAGGTGCGGAAGAGGGACTGTTCCACGTAACCTACAAAGAGGCAGGCATAGCTGGGGCCCATGCGGGTGCCCATGGCCACCCCCTTAGTCTGTAGGAAGTGGGAGGAGTCAAAAGAGAAGTTGTTTAGGGTGAGGACGAGTTCAGCTGGGCGGATGAGAGTGTCGGTGGAGAGGGACTGGTCGGGTCTGCGGGACAGGAAGAAGCGGAGGGCCTTGAGGCCATCTGCATGCGGAATGCAGGTATTTGCCCCCACACCTCCTCCCTCACCCCTATCCCAGGCCCCAAGATGACATTCCACATTAAGCAGAGGTTCACCTGCACATCTGCCAATGTGGTATACTGCATCCACTGTACCCGGTGCGGCTTCCTCTACATAGGGGAAACCAAGCGGAGGCTTGGAGACCGCTTTGCAGAACACCTCTGCTCAGTTCGCAACAAACAACTGCACCTCCCAGTCGCAAACCATTTCCACTCCCCCTCCCATTCTCTAGATGGCATGTCCATCATGGGCCTCCTGCACTGCCACAATGATGCCACCCGAAGGTTGCAGGAACAGCAACTCATATTCCACCTGGGAACCCTGCAGCCTAATGGTTTCAATGTGGACTTCACCAGTTTCAAAATCTCCCCTTCCCCTACTGCATCCCTAAACCAGCCCAGTTCGTCCCCTCCCCCCACTGCACCACACAACCAACCCAGCTCTTCCCCCCCACCCACTGCATCCCAAAACCAGTCCAACCTGTCTCTGCCTCCCTAACCGGTTCTTCCTCTCACCCATCCCTTCCTCCCACCCCAAGCCGCACCCCCATCTACCTACTAACCTCATCCCACCTCCTTGACCTGTCCGTCTTCCCTGGACTGACCTATCCACTCCCTACCTCCCCACCTATACTCTCTCCACCTATCTTCTTTACTCTCCATCTTCGGTCCACCTCCCCCTCTCTCCCAATTTATTCCAGTTCCCTCTCCCCATCCCCCTCTCTGATGAAGGGTCCAGGCCCGAAACGTCAGCTTTTGTGCTCCTGAGATGCTGCTGGGCCTGCTGTGTTTATCCAGCCTCACATTTCATTATCTTGGAATTCTCCAGCATCTGCAGTTCCCATTATATCTAAGATAAATGCTGAAAGAGTCATGGATAATTAAGTCATTCAATTCAATGAAATGAATGAGCCGCTGTTTGAACCCCTTTATTCAATTGAGAGAAATCCATGCACCAACTCAGTTCACAATTAGGTTTGAAAATTTTTAATTGTCCTGAGCAATGTTGAGTTGGTTCTGTCACTGATGGCCTGACCTTGCATATTAATTCACTATCTAGCTGAGTCTTCACCTTTTCTCATTGTGAACAAGATACTTTCCTTGGAGCATGCAGGCAGAAGGACTCAATATTTTCTTAAAATAGAATCTCTACAATGTGGAAGCTGGCCACTCAGCCCATCAAGTCCACACCAACCCTTCGAAGGGCATCCCACACCCCTGCCCTATCGCCATGGACCTGCATTTTCCCATGGCTAACCCATCTTGCCTGCACAACCCTGGACACTATGGGCATGTTAGCATGGTTAATCCACCTAACCTGCACATCTTTGGATTGTGGGAGTAAACCAGAGCACACAAAGGAAACCCACCCAGACACAGGGAGAAGGTCCAAATTCCACACAGACAGTCACCCAAGGGTGGAATCAAACTGGGTTCCTGGTGCTGTGAGGCAGCATTGCCAACCACTGAACCACCATTTAATGCAGAACAATGTGGAACTCCTGTTTTAATTTGCCTAAGCCTCTGAATAACATTATAAATTCTCCATTCAATTCTCTGCCATTTGCCTCAAGGAGCATTGCATTCACCAAGAGAACAAGCTGAATGCACGCATTTCTGCTGTTCTGGTTCTTCAATATAGAGAGAGTCACACTAACCTCTCATCTTTTGTAATGGAGTTTGGTGATTAATTGGCCATGCACCTTAAGTTCTGTGCAGCCTGGACCTTGTAGTTTGTTCTTTGTAAGTGCAGGTTTCATTCATTATAGCCATGGGAAGCTGTCAGCTAATATTAAAACAGCTTCCCTGTGTCAAGTTTGAATTCTGTTTCAAACTCTTGATCATTTGACGTGACAGCCCAGAATCCTGTCTGACCCTCTGTCTTAGATAATAAAATGTGAGGCTGGATGAACACAGCAGGCCAAGCAGCATCCCAGGAGCACAAACGCTGACGTTTCGGGCCTAGACCCTTCATCAGAGAGGGGGATGGGGGGAGGGAACTGGAATAAATAGGGAGAGAGGGGGAGGCGGACCGAAGATGGAGAGTAAAGAAGATAGGTGGAGAAGGTGTAGGTGGGGAGGTAGGGAGGGGATAGGTCAGTCCAGGGAAGACGGACAGGTCAAGGAGGTGGGATGAGGTTAGTAGGTAGCTGGGGGTGCGGCTTGGGGTGGGAGGAAGGGATGGGTGAGAGGAAGAACCGGTTAGGGAGGCAGAGACAGGTTGGACTGGTTTTGGGATGCAGTGGGTGGGGGGGAAGAGCTGGGCTGGTTGTGTGGTGCAGTGGGGGGAGGGGATGAACTGGGCTGGTTCAGTTCATCCCCTCCCCCCACTGCACCACACAACCAGCCCAGCTCTTCCCCCCCACCCACTGCATCCCAAAACCAGTCCAACCTGTCTCTGCCTCCCTAACCGGTTCTTCCTCTCACCCATCCCTTCCTCCCACCCCAAGCCGCACCCCCAGCTACCTACTAACCTCATCCCACCTCCTTGACCTGTCCGTCTTCCCTGGACTGACCTATCCCCTCCCTACCTCCCCACCTACACCTTCTCCACCTATCTTCTTTACTCTCCATCTTCGGTCCGCCTCCCCCTCTCTCCCTATTTATTCCAGTTCCCTCCCCCCATCCCCCTCTCTGATGAAGGGTCTAGGCCCGAAACGTCAGCGTTTGTGCTCCTGGGATGCTGCTTGGCCTGCTGTGTTCATCCAGCCTCACATTTTATTATCTTGGAATCTCCAGCATCTGCAGTTCCCATTATCTCTGACCCTCTGTCTTGATATTTTTCAACAACTGGTTTTCCAAATGTTTCTTTTTCAGGGGATTTGTTTTCCTTGGTGGGACCTCTCTGTTTTCACAGAGTTAGCAATAATTCTAGGTCTCCAATGGTGAGAAAGTGGGAACAGGGTATTGAGTTTAATAATCAGCCACGATCATACAGAAGGGCTGAATAGTCTACTCCAGCTCCCATTTTCTTTGTTTCTATGTTTCATTCCGCCAGAAAGAGAGATGAAACACAAAGAGCAAAAAAATTCTTTCATTAAGGCAGCATCCCACAAGTATTCTTGAAATTGAGAATAATGGTGAATCTCTGTATTATTTGCCTGTGACAGTTTTGACAGTGTCCCTGAGGAAGGTGATGAGTGAACTTGCTCTTGATCTACTGATCTTTCTGGCAGTTCAACGTAACAGAAACCACTTTGAGTAGAGTCGAAGGTACCAGAAGATGTAAGAGCAGAAATAGATTATTCAGCCCATTGAGCCTGCTGCACCATTCAATGACATCAAGGCTCGTAGAGTTCATAGAATCCCTACATTATGGAAACAGGCCATTCAGCCCAACAAGTCCACAGCACCCCTCAAACGACCATTCCACCCAGACCCATTCCCCTACCCCTGTATTTCCCATGTCCATCCCACCTAACCTAAACATCCCTGAACATTACGGGCAATTTAGCATGGCCAATTCACTTAGCCTGCACATCTTTGGATTGTGGGAGGAAACCGGAGCACCTGGAGGAAACCCACGCAGACACAGGGAGAATGTGCAAACTCCACACAGACAGTCGCCCGAGGGTGGAATCAAAACCAGATCTCCAGCATTGTGAGGCAGCAGTGTTAACCACTAAGCCACCATGTCACCCTGATAATCCTCTATTCCACTTCCCTGACATTTCCCCATCAACCTTGATTGCCTTACTGATCACAAATATGTCTATCTCGGACATATACTTAATGACCCAGCATCAATAGGCCTCTGTGGTAAAGAAAATCCACAGATTCACCACCCCTTTCATCTCTGTGTTAAATCGGCAACCTCTTATGCCAAGATTATGTCCTCAGGTCCTCGACTTTCATACGACAGAAACAACCTTTCTACATCTGCTTTGTCATGTTGCCCAAGAATGTTGCAATATTTTCTGGTCTCCCTGTTATAGGAAGAATATTATTAAGCTGGAGAGAGTTCAGAAAAGATTGACTGGGTTTTTGGTGGGAATGGAGGGTTTGAGTTATAAGGAGAGGCTGGATAGGCTGGGATGTTTTATGGAGCATATGAGGGTGAGAGGTGACTTTATAGAGGCTTCCAAGATCATGAGGGGTATAGATCGGCTGAATGGCTGATTCCTTTTCCCTAGGGTGGAGGATTTCAACACTGGAATGCGTATTTTTAGGGTGAGAGGAGAAAGATTTTAAAAATACATGAGGGGCAACTTTTTTATACAGGGAGTGGTTCATGTGTGGAATTAACTTTCAGAGGAAGTCGTGATTGTGAGTATAGTTACAACATTTAAAATACATTTGGATAAGTACATGAATAAGAAATGTTTGGAGGGATAATGGCCAAGTGCAGGCAGGTGGGACTTGTTTAGTTGGGGATTATGGGACTGGTTGGACCGAAAAGTCTGTTTCCATGCTGTATGATTCTAGGACTATGTCTGTAAGATTGTCTCTTATTCTTCTAAACTCCAATGAATATGGGTCCAACCTGCTCATCCTCTCTTCATAGCACAGTCCAACCATACCTGGTATAAACTTTGTGAACCTTCTCTTGACACCTCCAATGCCAGTGTATCTTTCCTTAAATACGGGAACCCAAACTGTTCATAGTATTCCAACCATGGTATTGCATATATTTGGCAAAATTTCCCTATTTTCACACTTAATTCTTTTTGAAATAAAGGTCAACATTCCATTTGCCTTCCATTACCCTACTTTGAAAGCTAGTTCTTTGTAATGTATATTCAAGGACTGTCAAATACTTCAATGCTGTAGCTTTCTACACAGAAGATAGTCATATGTCCTATTAAGTCCACGTCAGCTTTCTAAGTAGCTTTATTGCATCACTCAATGTCCCTAAGAGTTTTGTTCTTGCATTACTCATCCAAATTCCCTTTTGAAATCATTATCTCTACTTCTACCACCTTCAAAGGCGCTTGGTTCAAGGTCATTACCACTCACCCATAAAAATAGCTCTTCCTCACATTCCCCCTGCATCTCGTGGAGGAAATCTTAAATCTGTGATCCAAGCCTGTAAACCTTCAGTAAATGGAAATAGATTCTCTCTGTCTCCCTCAGTTATGTATATGTCGACTGCTACCAGATTTCCCACCAATCTTATTGCTCCAAGAAGTAGAATCTTTACTCATTGTCAGCAGTCCATCAGAATCAATGACAGTGTCTCTGCAGCACGATGACTCTTTGTGTGACTGAGGAGGACAATGTAAGATCGAAGGGATTTTCCACAGTGGGGACAGGTTATAGGGAACTGGATTCACAACCTGGGTTGGCATCTTCCTCCTTCCTCTGTCACTGATGTTCCACCTCACAACCAAGTCTCCGAGCTTTGAAGTGGTCTGTGCCTGGATGGATCAGGAGATGCTAATCATTCTGAGCTTGCTGAATTCAAAACCAGTAACAACATTATCATACCACTGTTCTTTATTTGGTATTGTTGCTATGCTGCAAACAAAGGAAATATTTCTGGTCTCTGCAGTGTACAGGGGAAAATCACTAATATCTGTCACTTTCTTTTCCCTTTGTTCTGAAGGTGTGGATGTGTGGAGGTCACATGTACGATGCTCCTTGTTCCAGGGTGGGACACATTTACAGAAAGTACGTCCCTTACAAAGTTCCCTCTGGGACCAGTTTGGCAAGGGTGAGTATCTTAGAGAGTGGCTATCATCCTTTTTCAGAGAAGACTGTAGCTTAAGCTTAATAAGTGTTTTCCTGTGACATATGAACATGGATGTCAATGTTAAAGACACCCATCCCTCAAGGGGAGAAAATCAGGACTGGACAATACTTAATAGAACATAGAACAGAACAGCACAGAACAGGCCCTTCAGTCCACGACGTTATGCTGACCATTGATCCTCATGTATGCACCCTCAAATTTCTGTGACCATATGCATGTCCAGCAGTCTCTTAAATGACCCCAATGACCTTGCTTCCACAACTGCTGCTGGCAACGCATTCCATGCTCTCACAACTCTCTGTGTAAAGAACCTGCCTCTGACATCCCCTCTATACTTTCTTTCAACCAGTTTAAAACTATGACCGCTTGTGTTAGCCTTTTCTGCCCTGGGAAATAGTCTCTGGCTATCAACTCTATCTATGCCTCTCATTATCTTGTATACCTCAATTAGGTCTCCTCTCCTCCTCCTTTTCTCCAATGAGAAGAGTCAGAGCTCAGTCAACCTCTCTTCATAAGATAAGCCCTCCAGTCCAGGCAGCATCCTGGTAAATCTCCTCTGAACCCTCTCCAAAGCATCCACATCTTTCCTATAATAGGGCGACCAGAACTGGACGCAGTATTCCAAGTGCGGTCTAACCAAAGTTTTATAGAACTGCAACAAGATCTCACGACTCTTAAACTCAATCCCCCTGTTAATGAAAGCCAAAACACCATATGCTTTCTTAACAACCCTGTCCACTTGGGTGGCCATTTTAAGGGATCTATGTATCTGCACACCAAGATCCCTCTGTTCCTGCGCACTGCCAATAATCCTATCCTTAATCCTGTACTCAGCTTTCAAATTCGACCTTCTAAAATGCATCACCTCACATTTATCCAGGTTGAACTCCATCTGCCACCTCTCAGCCCATCTCTGCATCCTGTCAATGTCCCGCTGCAGCCTACAACAGCCCTCTATACTGTCAACGACACCTCCAACCTTTGTGTCGTCTGCAAACTTGCTGACCCATCCTTCAATCCCCTCATCCAAGTCATTAATAAAAATTACAAACAGTAGAGGCCCAAGGACAGAGCCCTGTGGAACACCACTCACCACTGACTTCCAGGCAGAATATTTTCCTTCTACTACCACTCGCTGTCTTCTGTTGGCCAGCCAATTCTGTATCCAGACAGCTAAGTTCCCCTGTATCCCATTCCTCCTGACCTTCTGAATGAGCCTACCATGGGGAACCTTATCAAATGCCTTGCTGAAGTCCATGTACACCACATCCACAGCTCGACCCTCATCAACTTTTCTAGTCACATCCTCAAAGAACTCAATAAGGTTTGTGAGGCATGACCTGCCCCTCACAAAGCTGTGTTGACTGCATTTAATCAAGCCATGCTCTTCCAGATGGTCATAAATCCTATCCCTCAGAATCCTTTCTAACACCTTGCAGACAACAGACGTGAGACTTACTGGTCTGTAATTGCCGGGGATTTCCCTATTTCCTTTCTTGAAGAGAGGAATTACATTTGCCTCTCTCCAGTCCTCAGGTACGACTCCAGTGGAGAGCGAGGATGCAAAGATCTTCGCAAGTGGCAAAGCAAATGCATTTCTCGTTTCCCAAAGCAGCCGAGGACAAATCTGGTCCGGGCCTGGCGACGTCAATCTTAATGTTTGACAAGATTTTCAACACTTCAGCTTCCTCTATCTCTATCCATTCCAGCATGCACACCTGCTCTTCAAAGGTTTCATTCACTACAAAGTTCGTTTCTTTCGTAAAGACAGAAGCAAAAAACTCATTTAGGGCTTCCCCTACCTCCTCAGACTCCACACACAAGTTCCCTATGCTATCCCTGATCGGTCCTACTCTTTCTTTAACCATTCTCTTATTTCTCACATAAGTGTAAAATGCCTTTGTGTTCTCCCTAATCCGTTCTGCCAAGCCTTTCTCGTGCCCCCTCCTGGCTCTCCTCAGACCATTTTTGAGCTCTTTCCTTGCCTGCCTGTAATCCTCTAGAGCTGAGCTTGACCCTAGCTTCCTCCACCTTATGTAAGCTACCTTCTTCCTTTTGACGAAAAGCTCCACTGCTCTCATCATCCAAGGTTCCTTTATCTTACCCCTTCTTGCCTGTCTCAGAGGGACATATTTATTCATCACTCGCAACAACTGTTCCTTAAACAGTCTCCACATGTCTATAGTGCCTTTACCATGGAACAATTGCTCCCAGTCCATGCTTCCTAACTCATGTCTAATCGCATCATAGTTTCTTCTTCCCCAATTAAATATCCTCCCATTTTGCCTAATCCTCTCCTTCTCCATAGCTATGTAGAATGTGAGGCAGTTATGGCCACTATCACCAAAATGCTCTCCCACCACAAGATCTGATACGTGCCCCGGCTCGTTTCCGAGCACCAAATCTCGAATGGCCTCTCCCCTCGTCGGCCTGTCAACGTACTGAGTTAGGAAACCCTCCTGAACACACCTTACAAAAACAGCTCCATTCAAATCTTCTGCTCGAAGGAGGTTCCAATCAATATTGGGAAAGTTAAAGTCACCCATTACAACAACCCTACTACGTCCGCACTTTTCCAAAATCTGCCGACCTATGCTTTCTTCAATCTCCCTGCTGCTATTGGGGGGGCCTGTAGTAAGCCCCTAACGAGGTGACTACTCCCTTGCTGTTCCTAATTTCCACCCACACTGACTCGGTAGGCAGATCTTTCTCGACAATGGAAGCTTCTGTAGCTGTGATTAGTAGTGCTACACCCCCTCCTCTTTTTCCCCCCTCCCTATTCTTTTTAAATGTTCTAAACCCTGGAACATCCAGCAACCATTCCTGCCCCTGAGAAACCCATGTCTCTGTTATGGCCACAACATCATAGCACCAGGTACTGATCCATGCTCTAAGTTCTCCAGCCAATTAATTTTTTTACAATGCAATGTGACAATACTGTGGCTTTAAGAGATGTGTTTTGTCCAGTTGTTTTTAGACAGAGCCTGGGGGACAAGTACCTAGCAGTCTATGAGAAGATAAACAACTTGTGAAGCCTTGGGTGTTTTCTTAACAATTGAAATAATAGAAGCAGCCTGAATGTGTGTGTTTTTGAGTTCCCTCAGAACCAGGGATTTTTAGGTTTAGCTTTCAGCAGTTGCTGTTGGGATCTTGAAGATGTGGAAGCTATTTGTACCCCTCTCTTGGTTACAGCCAAAATCTGGGGGTTCTGTGCCTGTTACGGGAATTGCATGTGAAACGGTCTGTTTTCTGAATTTGCCTTTTGCCAAGGGTGTGTTTCTAGGATGTTTCTATATTGGAGCAGTTAATTAGTAATAGGTACTGCATCTACTCTTCTGCTAAGTTTTCCAATAGAGTTAAGCTTTTACGATCATTTCCTTCTTTTGACGTATTTTAACAATGTTGGATGAATAAAGTGTGTTTTGTCTTAAATCTGGCAGTTTGACCAATCGAATTGTATCTGGTACACAACACTTTAAATTTTCCTTTAAAATAAGAAAATGTTAGGGTCTAGGTTATCTTCTGAATAGTTTGAGGGAGTTTGGTCTGGTCTATAACAGCAGGGATCGAATATTGGACAAGACATGTCGAAAAGGCAGGTAGGAGCCTGATGAATTGTGGTCTGATGGCTTAAATGTAGTTGTAAGTGAAAGGGAAACCACAGAGTCCCTGTAGCTGATCCAAGACAGGATCTGTCAGTTCTCCAGGATCTGTCTGTTCCCCTGGCTGTGGACACAGGGGAGTTGGTGTGCTCTCCTCTCAGTCCTCAAGACATTCTGAATGCTTCTCAAACACCAAGCTCTTGCCTACCCTGTATCCTCCGATTTCCCCTTGATTTCAGGGACGTCCTTTCTCAAACTCATCCTGATGCTCCTATTAATCTGTAAAAATTACAATTGACTTTCCTCCTTTGGTGCCAACGTAGGACTTCTTGAAAAATTCAATGACGGGGGTGCTGATGCTGCACTTTCCAACACTTATGCTAATGTCCCAAAACAACAGAAACATTCTGTTCGGAGACTGCAAAGCAGGCTTTGTGTTGATTAAATGTCAAGATTTTTAAATCAAGCGCACTCATGATGAGTAGACTTAAATAATACTGCCAGTATTCACACTAAAACAATTAAAAGAAAAAAGCCATAAGTACCTCTGGAGCTTTAAAAAAAAGATATCTGATTGAGACAGACTTGAGTTTTTTGTTGAAGTACGGTTTTATTTGTAGCAAACTCTTTGTGTGCATTGGAAAGGTTCCCAACCTTTGGAAATGTTGATCATAATATAATGTGTTGTGGCCAAGGTTGACTGATAAGATATGTGCTGTTGTTAATTGTAAGTTTTGTGATTTTATTTTGGATTAAGGTTAGCTTTATGTCATCTTTGAATCAAGGAACAGCTGACAACAAGATAACAAGGTGCAAAGCTGGATGAACACAGCTGGCCAAGCAGCATCTTAGGAGCAGGAAGGCTGACGTTTTGGGCCTAGACCCTTCATCAGAAATGGGGGAGGGGAAGAAGGTAACTTCTTCAGGTTAGGCATCCTCAGAAGAGGCTCTGCAGTGGTGTTAAAATTGTATCAGAGATGGTAGGAACTGCAGATGCAGAAGAATCTGAGATAACAAAGTGTGGAGCTGGATGAGCACAGCAGGCCAAGCAGCATCTTAGGAGCACAAAAGGTGACGTTTCGGGCCTAGACCAAGTCTGAATTCATCATTAGCAGAGTAGACATCATTTCCAATGAAACTCAAAATGGCACCTTTTGAAATGTGAATGATGACAAAAATTAATCCACTTCACACTTGGCCTACTGTCCACAGACACCTTCCAAATAAATATCACTGCCAACCCATTGAAGTGTTAGTGGGAGCTTACTGGTGTACAAATTGGTCACTTACATTTCCCACATTACAACAGTGACAACCATGAAGCATTATTTAATTGGTCATAAAAGCAATTTGTTACATCCTACGGTTGTGAAAGATGTTATGAAAATGTAAGTCTTTCTTTCTGTTGCTCCCCAGATGAGATTTATTGAGTCTAATTATACTGGAGATGGACAAAATTGTTTCACACAGATTTCTAACAACATATAATTTATAAAGTACTTTGAACATAATAAAAATTTCCCAAATTATTTTGTGGAAAATCATGAAGCTTAAGTGGTTGACTGTTAACTGCCCTCTGGGCAATTCAGGATGGGCAATAAATGCTGCCTGGCCAGCAACGGCCTCATCCCGTGAATAAAAAAGAAAATAAAAGACACGCATATGATAATAGATATTAAAGGAGATAAAGGTGATCTTCAGTTTTAAAGAGCTTCTTACAGGAAGAAACGAAGGTGGAGAGTTGGTGAGGTCTAGCTATTGAGGGAATCCCAAAATTTTGGGCCTACAGGGAGCTGAAGGCATGGCTGCTGATTGTGAAGTGTTGAAAATCAGGGATGTTGAAGAGACTAGATTAAGGCAAGTGGAGAGACCTCAGTGGGTTGGGACTTCATAAGAAATCAATGTCAGGGAGGGAATCAAAGGTTGACCTGTGAGTAAATTCCTTTTGTTATGACTATTGATTGCATTGAGTTTGAATTGTTAAGCAATTCTGGGGTAAGATGTCAAAGAGAAGTCTCCAATTCTGTGTTCAGCAGTACAAGTGACCTGTGCCACCTGTAGGCATGGGTAGCCCCAGTCAGGAAAGAACAAAGGATTATACAGGTTTATATAAAACCAGCAGTACTACGATTACTTATTAATACTATAAATCTCAATGCTTCCTTCATCTTTGTCCCCAAGCTGTTACTATTACTTACATTTAGCAATAGCTTTGTTCGATGAATGTAAACAGGAAAAGATCGCAGTGAGGGATCAGGTATCTCATACAGTCGTAGAGTCTTACAGCTGAGCCACAGGCTCTTCAGCCCACCTGTTGTAGACTGAATAAAGAATATCAAATTACACCAATCCCATTTAACTGCACTTGGCCCATACCCTACTATGCCCTGGAAGAGCAGGTATTGTTATCTCAGCGAGTCATAGGTTCAAAGAATCATGCAGCACCTTCGGTCCAACCAGTCCATGTTGAACAGATAATCAGTAACAAAATAATCCCACCTGCTTGCTCCTGGCCCCTATCCTTCCCAACCTTCCCAATTCATGTACTTATCTAAGTGTCTTTTAATAACATTTTTTAATATAAAATCAACAGTTGGTTCATTTATTAATGTAGGAATTTAGGAGTGGACACTATTTCAGCTTAGAGTTTAATGCTCTTGGTCTGATGTCAAACCATTTGAAGAAACAAACTATACTTATCACATTAGTTGCAAAGGGAAACTCTAACTTCATCTATATTGTTTCATTTAAAGTCACATATCTCAGGAATGCAACAACATTGTTTATTGGCGACTTTCTGTATTCCATGACTGCTTTCAGAGAATCTAATCAAAAGCAATATCCTTTCATGAACATTTTGTGCAAAGATAGGAATTTGAGACTGAATAAACATCCTCTCCTGACTGTTATATCTGTGCTAACATTGGCCCATTCAAGACAGCTACATTAACATTGTAAATATCACTCTCATTGAATTACTATCTGAATCATCCACATTTCCAAGAGGAGATACAAGTTAGGTTTTTACTCAGCACTCTAATGAATGAAAGGAAGTCAGACATGCCGAAATTCATTCATTCAGGGTGGTGGTAAGCTTGTCTCTTTTTGGGATTTGTATGGCATGAATGTTACTTGCCACTTTTCAGCCCAAGCCTGGATTTTGTCTCTATCTTTTTGCATATGAACAAGGACCACTTCAGTATCTAAGGAGACATGAAATGTGCAATCATCGATGAACATCCCCACATATGAAATACTTTGGAACAAGGTCATGATGAAGCAGCTGAAGATGTTTGGACCTGGGACACCACTGTGTGGAACTCCTCCTATATCTGAGATGTGAAGGGCCTGTTCTGCGCTGTATTGTTCTATGTTCTATATGTTCTATGACTGATCTCTGACAACCATAACTACATTCCTATATGCCAGAATGGACTTATTAGGGATAGTCCACATGGCTTTATGCAGGGGAGATCTTGTCTCATAAACTTGATTGATATGTTGATTTGATTTGGTTTATTGTTGTCACATCATAGTTTGATATCCATCCTACCATGGTGGTGTCATCAGCAAACTTGTAGATGGCTATGCAGTGATGGATGTACAGGGAGAAAGCATTTCGGAGGGGCTCCAACATTGAGGGTTATTGTGGAAGAGGTGCAGTTGTCTATCTTCACTGACTATGGTCTGTGGGTCAGGAAGTGGAGGATCCAGTTGCAGAGGGTGGAGCCGAGACCTAGACCTTAGAATTTTGAGAATACTTTGGAGGGGGTTATGGCATTGAAGGCAGAGCTGTAGTCAATAATTAGGAGTGTGATGTAGCTGTCCTTGTTGTCCAGATGTTCCAAGGATGAGTGCAGGGCTTGGGAAATGGTGTCCTCTCCGGACCTGTTACATTGGTAGGCAAATTGCAAGTGATCGAGGCAGGCTGGAAGGCTGAAATTGAAGTGGACCATACCAGCCTCTCAAAGCACTTCATGATTATGGAGGTCAGCGCCAATGGGTGGTAGTCATTAAGGCACATTGCATGTGTTTTCTTAGGTACAAGGATGATGGTGGTCTTCTTGAGGCAGGTGGGAACTTCAGCTCATAGGAAGGAGAGGTTGAATATGTCAGTGAATACCTTCGCCAGCTGGTCCACACACGATCTAAGCACACATCCTGGGATTCTGTTCAATCCGCTCACTTTCCTTGGAAGACCAATCTGATGTCAGCAGCAGTGATGGAGAGAACAGGTGCATCCTGGGCTAGTGGGGCAGGCGGCACTGTGGCGCTGGCATTCTGCTTGAACTGAGCTAAGAAAACACTGAGCGCATCAGGGAGGGATGTGTTTTGTGTGCTACCTTAAAACATAGAACATAGAAAAGTACAGCAGAGTACAGGCCCTTTGGCCCACGATGTTGTGCTGTGGAATAATCCTAATCCAAAAATAAAATAACCTAACCTACATTCCCCTCAATTCACTGCTGTCCATGTGCATGTCCAGCCTGTGCAGGAATGGAGTACAATTGGGAAATCTTGGCAACAGGGCCAACTGGAAAATGTTTACATAACTGCAGCTTCTAACCTCAACACGCTTCATCAGTTGACCCCCATCACTCTTCTCCCATCACCCCAACCCTTTAATTTGTCACTTTATATCCAAAAACCCCCCTTCATCTATATTTTATCTTATGGATAATTATCCCCTCCAACCGCATTCACAAGGATGTCACACAACCGACAATGAGCGACGCATGTTTTAAACATTGCTTCCCCAGAAAGATTTGGCCCAGGCCATCCAGGAACTGAGGAGCTGCTCTAGCCCAGAGATAGGAGTCACTTGAGCAAGATGGCCTGAGCAGAGATCTCAGTGCAGGTGGGCAGCTATGGGCTCCACCCAGTATCCTGGTCTCGGTGCCACAGAGAGGTCAGCCAGGGCAAGTGGCCTTGTGATGTTATGTCAAAACAACTTTACTTGATAGTATCAAGCCAAGTGAGTTTGCGAGTGGAAAAAGAGGCCAGGCTGGAAGGTTAATATTCATCACCAATACTACATGGACAGAGCGGCCAGATCGTGAGACAATTTTTATTTGTTCACAGCATGTGAGTATTGGTGGCTCAGCTAACATCTTAGCGCAAAAGTACTGTGGATGGTGGAGATTTGAAATGAAATCATAAAGTGCTGTAGAAACTCAGCAGGTACGCAGAGGTCGTCTGAACCATAGTACAAATGCAGATACCCTTCGAAAGAAACAGAATAGTGAAGAACATGTTTGATATGCTTGCCTTTTTTTGTCAGTCCGTTGATTAAAGGAGTTGGGAGGTCATGTTACAACTGTACAGAACATTGGTTGGATAACTTTTGAAATATTAGGTTCAATTCTGGTCTCCCTGGGATAGGAAAGATGTTGTGAAACCTGAGAGGGTTCAGAAAAAAGTACAAGGATGTTGTCAAGTTGGAGGGTTTGAGTTATAGAGAGAGGCTGAATAGGCCAGGGCTGTGTTCCCTGGAACATCAGAGGTTAAGGGGTGACCTTACAGAAGTTTATAAAACCATGAGGGGCATGAACAGGATGATTCGGAAAAGTCATTTTCCCAGAGTGGGAGAGTCTAAAATTGGAGGGCATAGGTTTAAACTGAGGGGTGAAAGGTTTAAAAGGGATTGAAGGGGCAGCATTTTCACACTGACGGTGTATTGAATGAGCTGCCAGAGGATGTGGTGGAGGCTGGTACAATTACAATATTTAAAAGACATCTGGATGGGTATATGAATAGGAAGGGTTGAGAGGGGTATGGACCAAATACTGAAAAATGGGACTAGATAAATTTAGGATATCTGGTCAGCTTGGATACATGTTTCTATGCTGTATATCTCCATGACCTTAAATGCAAGGAAGCTTCCTGGACAAGTGGGTAATATAACTTTAACCTCACCACCTGGGCTATTGACAGCTCCAAAGCAATCCGAAAACAGCACTCAGGCAGATAATTGAACGGCCGGGGAAGGTTTCTTGTACTGTATATCCAAATTGGCATGAAGATTCAACTAAATTATTTCATTGAAAAGTAAATTTAAAGGCAAAAGCAGTATCAGACGAACTGGATAGCGAGAGTAGCTCATTCTGCTTTCTCACCTATTTTTGGCTGTGCAGAGACCTTAAGGAAAAGATTTACGAGTTGATGCTTTGTGAGAGCCACAGTTACCAATGCATTAGTAGAATAAGAAAATCCTACTTCACAAAAAATATTCAACCCATCATGCCTTATTGAAAGAGCTTTCCACTTCAGTCTTATAGGAGAAAATTACTGCAAATGCTGGAATCTGTACTGAAAACAACAAATGCTCGAGATCACAGGGGATCAGAAAGCATCCATGGAGAGAGAGCATGCTAACGTTTCAAGTTGGGATGACTCTTTGGCAGAGCTGATGTGAAGTGTGGAGAGGGCAACACTTATGCAACAGTGGAGAAGCCGGTTGCGTGGATTGCTGGGGCAGAAAGGATGTTGATATTGCAGATAAGTGATTGGAATGTGGGAATGGCAGACCAGTGGAGCGTTTAACTGCCAGACTTGAAAGAACAAGTAATCCCACTGGAGTCGAGGGATAGAGCGGACTTGGTGACAGAGAATGTAACAAGCAAAGCTGAAAGAAAGGGAAGGAATAAGAGTGAGTTCACATTTGAAGTTGTTGAGTCTATTTGTAATACCACTGACAGTCCAGACTTCAAGTACTTCTGCTCCTAAGATGCTGCTTGGCCTGCTGTGTTCATCCAGCTCCATACTTTGTTATCTTGGATTCTCCAGCATTTGCAGTTCCCATTATCTCTCTCAAGTACTTGTCCAATTGCCTTTTGAAAGCTTCTCTCAAATCTGACTCCCTCACCCTTTTAGGTAGTGCATTCTAGATCCTAACAGATCTCTATTAAAAAATAAGTTTGCTCATTTGCTGCACAATTCCTTTGTCAATTGTTTTAAATTAGTGATCTCTGGCTACTGGTCCATTTCCCAAAGTAATCAGGAGCAAAAACAGAAGTTGCTGGAAGCTCAGCAGGTCGGGCAGCATCTGTGAAGGAAAAAATCAGAGTTAATGTTTCTGGTCCAGTGACCCATCCCGATCTACAGCATCCGCAGTTCTTGCAGTTTCCAAAGTAACCAGTTACAGCCCAAGATAACAAAGTGTGAAGCTGGATGAACACAGCAGGCCAAGCAACATCTCAGGAGCACAAAAGCTGACGTTTCGGGCCTAGACCGTCCATCAGAGAGGGGGATGGGGAGAGTTCGCTCTCCCCATCCCCCTCTCTGATGAAGGGTCTAGGCCTGAAACGTCAGCTTTTGTGCTCCTGAGATGCTGCTTGGCCTGCTGTGTTCATCCAGCTCCACACTTTGTTATGTTGGATTCTCCAGCATCTGCAGTTCCCATTATCACAGTTACAGCCCACTTTGTCTATCAGAATCCTCACCAGGCTGACTATATTATCATAAGGAGGTAACAGGAGATAGTGGCATAACAGTAATCTCATTGGACTGTAATCCAGAGGAAAACGAAGTTCTGTGGATGCTGAATAGCGAAATAAAACAGAAAATGCTGGAGAAACTGAGCAGGTCTGAGAACATCTGGGAAGGGAGAAACAGAGTTAACCTGGAGCCCAATGACTTTTCTTCAGACACTGGAGCAGAGGAGACTGAGAGGTAACCTTATAGAAGTTAATGAAATCATGAGGGGTATAGACTGGATTAAATGTAAGTGTCTTTTTCCTCAGATTTCAAGACTAGCGGCACATTTTTAAGGTGAGAGGAGAGAGATTTAGCATGAGGGACAACTTTTTTTACATGGAGGGTGGTTCGCGTGTGGAAAATCCCTAAGGAAATGGTGGATGTGGGCACAATTGCAAAGTTTAAAAGACATTGGATAAGTACATGAATAGGAAAGGTTTGGACGGATATTGTCCAGGAGCAGGCAGGTGGAACTAATTTTGTTTGGGATTATGTTCGGTATGGACTGGTTGGAAAGGGTCTGTTTTCGTGCTGTATGACTGTATGACTTCAGAAGTTTTCATGAATCTATTATTGATTGTTGTAAAAGCCTTTTTGGTTCAATGATGTCCTTTTGGGAAGGAAATCTACCATCCTGACCTGGTCTGGTCTCCATGTGACTCCAGACCCACAGCAATGTGGCTGACGCTCACCAGTCCTTAAAGCATAATTGGGGTGAGTCAGCTTGCTGTGATGCTCACTTTCCATGAAAGATTATGTTTTAAATTAGGATACCGCTTAATATTCCTTGCTCCATGAAGAAATTACCAGCTTTGCCAATCGTTTCACAGCACCAATCCTCAATTCTTCTTAAACAAGTTTATTTAGGCGCTAAAACATTGGCCCTGATTTTACTTAGATTAGGGGGCATTTTTAGATTCATGAGATTTTAGTATCAACTCATTTAAACATAGCTATCTATGTTACTCTCCAGGTGGACATCAGTAAATATTGATGCCGTCCAGAGGTTGAACAGAGCCATCAGGACAGATTTGCTTTAAATCCAAAAGATCCCCAATACCAAGGATGGCAGGATCAAGGAGACATAGGTTTTCCTTGATGGGGCCTGGAGCAGTTCTACTTTAAAGGCAAATATCACAGATGCTAGGTGCCTGAAATAAGAAGTAGAAAGCGGCAGAAATACTCAGCAAGTCAGGTTGTATCTGTGGAGAGAGAAACAGAATGAAGGTTTCAGGCTGTGATCTTCTATCAAAACTATTCCCTCTCCTCCTTTGCCCATGTAGGAAGCATCATTAAAATTTAAACTTATCTTTTTTGCAATCCCCTTTGGCTTTCACCCACTTCCACACACTGTGAGAAACTCAGATCTATCTGTCACTCAAGTCGCCAGATTAAAATAGTAACCAAGTCCCAAATGTTCTCTTCGGGACTGAAACACACGGAGACAGTGCAGGGGAAACTCAAAAAAAGCCCGGCAGCACTTATGGAGAGAGAGAGAGAGAGAGAGAGACATGAAGAGTTTTACCAGGCTCAACGTTAACTCTGTCTCACTTACCACAGACGCTGCCAGACTAGCTGAGTTTCCCCAGCATTCCCTGTTTGTTTTGGATTTCCAGCGACCACAGCATTTTGCTGTTAGGCAGAAGATCTCTGCCTCTTTAACAGAATAGGCAAAAATTCGTCCAACTCCAGGACCAGAAAATTGTGGTGTAACAGGTTAATTTCTGACTGTGTGACTCAATAAACATCATCATTGGAAGTGCAAGGTGGAATTACTGTGAGATAGTTCTCAGCAAACTTTATAAGTACTCTTCAGTAGCGTATCAAGGAATAGGTTGGAAAGTAGGGTTGGAGCTACAATTTAAATCAGCCATGATTTCATTAAATAGTGGAAGAGGCCAGAGGGGCCAAATGGACTACTCCTGCTCTTTGTGTTAATGAGACCAAAAATGTTAGAAGGCCCTGACCCCAGCAGTATTATTTTTATTTAACCTATTTTCCTGATCAATCTGTTTAGAGATGTTATTGCACAACTCTGGAGCAGGTGGGATTTGAACTGAGGTTTGTGTAGTTCAGGGGTAAGGATACTACCAGTGCACCACAAGAAGATTGTGACCTAAAAAGTGTTTACCTTCCCTCCTAATCTGCATCACGTGAGTTAAAATTCCCCCACCATTTAAACTGAAACTTCCCTTGAAAGAAACTTTCTGAAGTATGCATGTACTATTGGCTGTCGTGAAAGTAAGAATTTTTTTTAACTTAATTGTAGTTGCGTTTAAAGCAAACAAAAGTGACTCCTTTCGCGGCATAGCACTTTGGAACTTGCTGAGGTACAAAAGCTGTTTTGGGAAAGCACGAACTTCCTTTCTTTGAGCCAGCGCAGCTCTGCCCAATTTCTCCTTGATATCCCTCCCCCAGAATGGAACTGAATGTGAACTCCGGGACATTAGACCATGTTATAATTTGCATTACTCAACCTGAATCCCTGCATTACACGGATGATCTTTCATGGTTGGGGAAGTGTCTGGTGTCCAGTGGAGTGTGTTCGTGTTAATCTGTACCTCCTTCGATTCCAAATGGAAGCAAATATCCATCATTTTGAAAGGAGTTGAGTTAATGGGGTTTTCATTGACATGACAGCTGTGATTTGTGCAGCATAATGGTGAGCAAGGGAAGCTGCATTAACTGTCCTTTTATAGCTGGACCAGTCGTTGCAGTAACATGAGAATATGACAGAATATCTCTTTATTAATCAGCAACCTTTTCAAGGCAAAAGCACTATGTTCTTTAGCCTTTTGAGAAAGGAATGTGAGTGAGAAAGTTGCAATTCATCTCCCACACAACCCAAACCTCTTCACATGAAATTAATTACTTTAAAAACTAGCAAAAGACACTATTGACAAAGTATTTTAATTTTAATCCCTGTGATGAATAATGCAATTATCCCACATTTGATTAATGCTCCATTATAAATATGATGCCAAATGTTTGGTTATTAGGACACAAATAAGAATCACTGATGAATTTATCTAATCTAATTATACTGATGCCCCTGCTCATTCACAATGACCACTTGCATTTGAAATTAATAATGCAGAGAAGATTCTGTGTAACTCATGCGCCAGTCAGGAACTTGTGACCCGGCGAATGCTGCACCATGCCTTCCGGGATGTGTGTGAAGGCATGAAGGCAGAAGTCGAAAGTCTGGTCTAAGTAAGATCTCCGCAGATGGGAGCTAACCTCACTGCCTCCCAGTTGGCTGTCAAACCTGTCAGATGAAGATGGCAACCATGGCTTTTCAGGAAGCATGTTAATTGGGGGCACGTCAGTTAAGCATGCTGCTTAATCAGTGGGAGCCTCCATGGTATGTCGAGTTCAACCAGTCGATGTGCACATGAATTCTTCAAGGCTCATGCTACCAAAAATGTCACACTTACTCAGCAGCAAAGTTTTCTTCTGAACTTCATTTTATGCTTTTATTTATGTTGTTTCTGAGATTTTCTTCTGTAAACTAAAGGTCAAACATGCATTTCTAAGACGTGGAAGTGCCAGTGTTGGACTGGGTTAGACCAAGGTCAGAAGTCACACAACACCAGGTTATAGTTGGACGGGTTTATTTGAAATCAAAAGCATTCCAAACGCTGCCAAGGCACTCTCTGTCACATAACAAATACCTGAATATAACGGTCATTGAGTCATTCAGTATGGAAACAGCTCTTTCAGCCCAACTCATCCTTACCAACTAGATATTCAAATTCATTTGCCTGTGTTATTGTCCATATCCCTCTAAATTCTTCCTATTAACATATCTGTCCAGATGCCTTTAAAATGTAATTGTACCAGCCTCCACCACTTCCTCTGGCAGCTCATTCCATTCACACGCTACCCTCTGTGTGAAAATGTTGCCCCTCAGGTCCCTTTTAAATCTTTCCCCTCTCACCTTAAAGTTACATCCTCCAATTTTAGACTCCTGTACCCTGACGAAAAGACCTTGACTATTCAACTTATCTATCCCCCCCATGATTTTATACGTCTCTATAAAGTCACACTTCAGCCTTGAATACTCCAGGGAAAAAGGCTCCCACCTATCCAGTCTCTCGATGGCTCAAACCCTCCAATCCTAGCAACAACCCTTTTAAATCTTTTCTGTACCCTTTCCAGTTTAACAACATTTCCTACAGCAGGGTGACCAGAATATGTATGCAAAATTCTGAAAGCGGCCCTGACGGTGTCTTGTATAGCTGAAACGTGACGTCCCAACTCCTGTACTCAATGTGCTGACCAATGAAGGAAAGTATGATAAATGCTTTTTTCACCACCCCATCCACGCGCGACCCCACTCTCAAGGAGCTATGTGCCTGCACCCTTAGGTCTCTCTGTCTGGCCACATTCCCCAGGGCCCTACCATTCACTGTGTAAGTGCTGTCCTGGTTTGTCTTACCAAAATGCAACACCTCACATTTATCCAAATGAAACTCCTTCTGCTACTCCTCAGTCTAATAACCTAATTGATCAAGATGTCTTTAAAATTTTAGATAACCTTCTTCACTTTCGACTGTAATTTTGGTGTTGTGTGCAAACTTACTAACCATTCCTCCCATATTCTTATCCAGATCAGTAGACCCAGCACCAATCCTTGTGGCACGTGACTGTTCACAGGTCTCCAATCCAAATAACAATCCTCTGTCTCTTAATATCAAGCCAATTTTGTATCAATTGGCTAGCTCTGCCTGAATCCCATGTGTTGTAACCTTATTAACCTGTCTACCATGAGGAACCTTGTCGAAGACCTTGCTGAAATCCATATTGATGTCTACTATTTGTCTTCATCTGTCTTCTTTGTCACCTCTTCAAAACACTCAATCAAGTTAGTGAAGGGCAATTTTCCACGCACAAAGCCAAGCTGACTATCTGTAACCAGTCCTTGCCTTTCCAAATGCATGTAAATGCCATCCCTCAGAATCCACTCTCCACCATTGACGTCAGGCTCACCAGTCTATAGTTCCCTGGCTTTGCTTTACAACCTTTCTTAAATTATGGCACCTTGTTAGCCAACCTACAATCTTCCAGCACCTCACTTGTGGCTGTCGATGACACAAATATCTCAGAAAGCAGCTGTACAATCTAAGCTTTAGCTTCCCAGCAAGTTTTGGGATACATCTCACCAGGTCCAGGGGATTTTTCTACCTTTATAGATTTTACGACCTCTGGCACCCTTTCTTCTATAAATGGACTTTTTTTAAGACATCACAATTTATTTCCCGAAGTTCCCAAACTTCATGTCTTCTCCACAATAAATATTGATGCAAAATACTTGTTTAGTATCTCACCCATCTCCTGTGGTTCCATACATAGACGATTTCGTTGATCTTTGAGGGCCCTATTCTCTCCCTAGTTACTCTTTAGAGTAACGTTTTTAGCGTAGTCAGACAAAAGAAATTATTATAGAGAAGGAGACTTTAGAACACAGACATCACCTTGAAGGAGAGCAGAGAGGTCAAGCAGAAAGGTTTGAAGAGGAAACACTGAGTCCTAAACCTGAGAAGTTCTGTACTTGGTTATCAGTTAGCTGGATGGTTGCTCTGCAATATAGAGTGATGCTAATAGCACAGTTTCAATTCCAGCCATGGTTGAGATCACTGTAAAGGTCCAACCTTCTCAACCTGGTAACAGCAGAGTTGCTATTATCAGCAGTCCTCAAGAAGTAAGGACTATGGAGACATTGGAAAAGGCTGAATAGGCTGGGGCTATATTCTCTGGAGCATCAGAGGCTAAGGGGTGACCTTATAGAAGGTTATAAAATCATGAGAGGCTTTGATACTGTTATGGACCAAATCAGATTCATTAAAATATGTTAAGAGAGTAGCCCAGGCCCTAACATTTTCTTATTTCAAAGGTAGATATGAAGTGTGTTTTCCATATATGATGCGACTGGTCAAACTACACAATGGAAAGCAAAGCACAATTTATTTAAAATTATCATTAAAATACAAATAAAAGAAAGAAGAATTTAGAATATTTAACTGTTGGAAAACTTATCCAAACGACAGGTAGAGTATCTATTACTAATTAACCGTTCCAATATAGTAACATCCCATAAACATCCCCCTTGGTAAAAAGGCAAATGCAGACACAGATGCTGACATGCAGCTCTCCAATCCAGGAGGAAAAAAACTTTCAGAGGAAGTAGCAGCTCGGGATCAATCACTGAAACTTCAAATTCTTCTGAGACTGAAACAGCCTGGTCTGTGAGAGCTGGGCACACCCATTCAGGCTGTTAAAAATAAATCCAAGGCTGAAGGGTCTAGGCCCAAAACTTCAGCTTTCCTGCTACAATGATGCTACTTGGCCTACTGTGTTCATCCAGTTCTACACCTTGTTATCAAAGGCCTCCTAAGCTGTTTACTTAAGCCATTTTCAGGAGCCATTTTTCAACTCTACCTTTACAACATCATTTCAAAACAATCAGAACAAAATAACCTTTTAAAGAAACAGTATCGTCACAATAGAGTGAAAAGCTAAGGTAGGGAAGTCCAAAACTAGACGGCATATGTTTAAAGTGAGAGGGAAAAGGTTTAAAAGGGATCTAAGGGTCAACATTTTCATGCAGAGGGTGGTACACGTATGGGATGAACTACCTAAGGAAGTGGTGGAGGCTGGTACAATAACAATATTTAAAAGGGGTGGTATACGAATAGGAAAAGTACAGATGGATGTGGGCCAAATACTGGCAAATGGGGCCGGGTTAATCTTGGGTATCTGGTCGGCATGGACGAGCTGGACTGAAGGGTCTGTTTCAATGCTGTACATCTCTAATGTCTAGATGGGCTTTCTGTAATAATCTGCCGAAAGGAAACTGATCAGAGCCAAGTCAGCTGAAGTTAAAATGTGGAGGTGAAACTGATTCAGTGATAATGGGAACTACAGATGCTGGAGAATCCAAGATAATAAAGTGTGAAGCTGGATGAACACAGCAGGCCAAGCAGCATCTCAGGAGCACAAAAGCTGACATTTCGGGCCTAGACACTTCATCAGAGAGGGGGATGGGGTGAGGGTTCTGGAATAAATAGGGAGAGAGGGGGAGGCGGACCGAAGATGGAGAGAAAAGAAGATACGTGGAGAGTAGAGTATAGGTGGGGAGGTAGGGAGTGGATAGGTCAGTCCAGGGAAGACGGACAAGTCAAGGAGGTGGGATGAGGTTAGTAGGTAGGAAATGGAGGTGCGGCTTGGGGTGGGAGGAAGGGATGGGTGAGAGGAAGAACAGGGTAGGGAGGCAGAGACAGGCTGGACTGGTTTTGGGATGCAGTGGGTGGAGGGGACGAACTGGGCTGGTTGTGGGATGCGGTGGGGGAAGGGGAGATTTTGAAGCTGGTGAAGTCTACATTGATACCATTAGGCTGCAGGGTTCCCAAGCGGAATATGAGTTGCTGTTCCTGCAACCTTCGGGTGGCATCATTGTGGCACTGCAGGAGGCCCATAATGGACATGTCATCTAAAGAATGGGAGGGGGAGCTGAAATGGTTTGCGACTGGGAGGTGCAGTTGTTTGTTGCGAACCGAGCAGAGGTGTTCTGCAAAGCGGTCCCCAAGCCTCCGCTTGGTTTCCCCAATGTAGAGGAAGCCACACCGGTTACAATGGATACAGTATACCACATTGGCAGATGTGCAGGTGAACCTCTGCTTAATATGGAAAGTCATCTTGGGGCCTGGGACAGGGGTGAGGGAGGAGGTGTGGGGGCAAGTGTAGCGCTTCCTGCAGTTGGAGGGCAGTGTGGAGCGAACAAGGGAGTCACAGAGAGAGTGGTCTCTCCGGAAAGCAGACAAGGGTGGGGATGGAAAAATGTCTTGGGTGGTGGGGTCGGATTGTAGGTGGCGGAGGTGTCGGAGAATGATGCGTTGTATCCGGAGGTTGGTGGAGTGGTGTGTGAGAACGAGGGGGATCCTCTTTGGGCGGTTGTGGCGGGTTCGGGGTGTGAGGGATGAGTTGCGGGAAATGCAGGAGACGCGGTCAAGGTGAAACTGATTGTTCACTGATTTTTTAAAATTCATTCATGGGATCAGGGTGTCACTGACCAGGCAGCATTTATTGCCCATCCCTAACTGTCCAGAGAGCAGTTAAGAGTCAACCACGTTGCTGTGGGTCTAGTGTCCCAGGTAGGCCAGACGAGGTAAGGATAGCAGTTTCCTTCCCTAAAAGCCATCAGAAAACCAGATGGGCTTATCCCAACAATTATCAATGGTTTCATGGTGACCATTAGACTCTTAATTCCAGATTTTATTGAATTCAAACTCCACCATGGCAGTATTCAAATGCAGATCCCAGAGACACTACCTGGGTTGATGGATTAGCAGTCAGTGATAATACAACTAGGCCATCGTCTATCCTTTCAGTGTCCATAAGGGTATTACTGGGATAACAAGGGATCAACCTTTCTTTGCGATGTTTGTAATTAGATCACTCAACAGTTTTTGCCTGGTGCAAAACAGCTCATTTTTAATTCTATTGTGTAATGGTCTTTTACGTTCTTTACTTTAAATTTGATCAGCAGTCTCAGGAACTGACCTTGACAGTGTACAAAAGAAACATAAAAAGACAGTCTGTCCAGATAGGTTTCACCCTGGATCTGACTCTTACAAGTATTACCAACAGCTGGGATCGTCTCAAAATCAAAAGATACTGCCCTAAACAGAGACATGGCATCACACATAAATTTTTCTTCAGCTATCATCCAAATCCATCCATTCACCCACAACCATTGATTGTCCTGCTCACTGTCAGCAGTTACCACACATGATAGCCACCTTTAGAAGATATTTTGAGTCTTTTTGCTTAGTAATGTTTTCCACCCTACTATTTGGTTTCTTTTTTTTTGTTCTAAGTGTCACTTCTGCCAATCTCTGATGCTGCTGTGACCATGTTCATCGCTCCTGTTCCTGCTCATCAGTTTGTAAATTTTGCTTTGCTTTTGACCTGCGTGAATCACACACTGTTTGTTGTTATTCCTTTCTGTTCAGAGTTGAAAGAAGAACTGAAATAATTTGCATTTCTGTCACATTTCACACTCTCAGAATATCTGAAAGCACTTTACAGCTGATGAAGTGTCAGTTAATGCTAGTCAGTGTGGCAATATGAGAAATCTGGCATCCATATGTGCACAGCAAGCTCCCATGAACAGTAATGACAAAATGATTGCTAGGGGAGCTGCACCCCACCATTCCCCCAACCTCCAATTCTCCACAGGATAGGGCTGTGGGGATTTTCACATCCTGCTGAGAGAGTAAACAGTGCCTCAATTCAACAAGTCATCAAGTGGCTACTCTGACAGTTCAGGACTCCCTGCTGTTCACAGAATCCCTACAGTGTGGAAAGAGGCCATTCAGCTCATTGAGTCTGTGCAAACCCTCTGAAAAGCATCCCACTGAAACCTATCCCCTCAACTCTATTCCCATCGCCTCACATTTACTATGTCTCAACCTTCTATCCTGCAAACCCTAAGATATTATCAGGCAATTTAGCAAGCCAACCCACCCAACCTGCACATCTTTGGATTGTGAGAGCAAACTGGAGCAACTCACAGAAACCCATACATAGAGAGAATGTGCAAACTCAACGCAGATAGTTGTCTAAAGTGCGAATCAAAGCCAAGTCCCTGTGAGACAGCAGTGCTGACCACTATGCCACACTGTTCTCAGCTTGGAGTCTTAAAAAAGAAGCTTAATTTTCCCTTTGACACTTGACTGGGGGAGTGGTTCTTTCAGGAATCAGCAAATCAACAAGTCTGTCCTGTGTTCATCATCCAGTTAAGGACACCAGTTGGTTTCCTGAGGCAGAAGGCCATTTAGAACAACTGGACTGATCAAGGCATTGTTAACGCATTGTCAAAATGTAAACATTCAGAAAACCCATAACTCCTAGGCCACAAGGAGAGTTTTGTTCAAGGCTGCAACCTTTCCCGGTCCATTCGTTGGGCCGGTGATAGAGTATCTGGATGAGCAAATTGTTTGAGCTTGCAGCTGACAAGTCCTCAAACTCAAAAGGACTAGATCCTCGGGTCTTAAAAATGGCTCATGATGCAATTGAAGTTTTGCTTTTAATTTTCTAAAAGTTCTCTCGATTCAGCAATTCAGCAATGGAGTATGGCTAGTGTAGGTATTTTATTCAAAAAGTGAGGGAGACAAAAGGCAGGAAGCTACAGGCGAGTTAGTTTAACATCTGTCATACAAAAGATATTCAGAACTATAATTAAAAATGTTATACCACAGCACTTAGAAAAGTTCATGGTAATCAAGCAAAGCCAAAATGGCTCTGTGAAAGGGAAATAATGTTTAATCAGTTTAAAGTGCCCTTTGAGAAAGTAACATGTGCTGTGAATAAAGGAAATTCAGTTGAGATACTGTACTTGGATTTTCCGAAGGCGATTAATAAGGTGCCACATTCATGAATTGTGGTGATTGGAACCAGGTGGACCTTGTTAACTATGAGATTCTTGAATTGGGGTTGGTACCCCAGGCCAATCAGTAAAACCCTGGCTAATGAATATAAACAGGAGATTAGGATCTGCTCAGTTGAGGGGACTGTTTGAAAGCTGGTTAGCTTCAGTTGGTGTACTGTGCACACTAAAGCAGGACTTAGTGACAGGATACTGGCTTCTGCAGTTATTTCAAGGTTATTGCAGGGAATGCAAGCTTATGGTGTAGGATTAATATATACCATGATAAAAGGTTGTCTAGCCAATAGATGTAACAAGTGGTTTGGGATAGAGATCATAGCTGGGATCTCAGCATTTTACCAGTTATATAAATGACTTGGAAAAGGCCCTTGTGTGTCATTGGTTGTATTCCAACCTCTGGGTCAAAAAGTCTGAGTTCAGTTCCTACCTACCTAGTTATATGCTGTAATAGGGTAAAGGCAAAATACTACAAAAACTGCAAATTTGAAACCAATTCAGAGAACACTAAAAGAAACAACACAGCAAGGTGTAAGGTTGTGGATAGTGATGAAGGATGCTGTAGGTTGCAGAGAGACATAGATAAGCTGCAGACCTGGGCTGAGAGGTGGCAAATGGAGTTTAATGCAGACAAGTGTGAGGTGATGCACTTTGGTAGGAGTAACTGGAAGGCAAAGTCCAGGGCTAATGGTAAGATTCTTAGTAGTGTAGATGAGCAGAGAGATCTTGGTGTCTATGTACACAGATCCTTGAAAGTTGCCACCCAGGTTGACAGGGCTGTTAAGAAGGCATACAGTGTTTTAGCTTTTATTAATAGAGGGATTGAGTTCTGGAACCAAGAGGTTATGGTGAAGCTGTACAAAACTCTGGTGCGGCTGCACTTTGGAGTATTGTGTACAGTTCTGGTCACTGCATTATAAGAAGGATGTGGAAGCTTTGGAAAGGTGCAGAGGAGATTTATTAGGATGTTGCCTGGTATGGAGGGAAGATCTTATGATGACAGGCTGAGGGACTTGAGGCTGTTTTCATTAGAGAGAAGCAGGTTGAGGGCTGACTTAATTGAGACATATAAAATAATCAGATGGTTGGATAGGGAGAGCCTTTTTCCTAGGATGGTGATGGTGAGCATGTGGGGGCATAGCTTTAAATTGAGGAATGAAAGATATAGGACAGATGTCAGGTAGTTTCTTTACTCAGAGTAGTAAGGGAATGGAATGCTTTGCCTGCAACGGTAGTAGATTTGCCAACTTTGGGTGCATTTAAGTTGTCATTGGATAAGCATATGGACATACATGGAATAGTGTAGGTTAGATGGGCTTGATCGGTATGACAGGTCAGCACAACATTGAGGGCTGAAGGGCCTGTACTGTGCTGTTATGTTCTATGTTCAAGGCTGGCAGCATCTGTGGAAAAGGAAGTAGGTAATTATGAAACCTAAAAAATGTACATTAACATGGGGGAACTGAACACCATCAAGGGATGTTAAATTTCATTTGCACAGGATACTGGATACATCTGGACCACCACACACTATATTGGAGCCTCCTTAGTTAGGAAGTTTATAAATGCACTTGAGACAATTTATATGAAATTTAGGGGTTGAATACCTCAAATGGCAAATTGTCTAATGAGGAAAGGTTGGTCAGGCTTGGCTTATATCCATTAGAGTTTGAGTCTAGAGTTAATATTAGATTAAATTATAAAGTATATTAAAACAATTTGATTGAAAGAGGTTGTGGCAGTGGATTTGAAAAGGATACTTCCTCATGTAGGAGAATCCAGAGTCAGTGACCCAGTGGTTAGCACTGCAGCCTCACAGCACCAGGGACCCAGGTTTGATTCCACCCTTGGGCAACTGTCTGTGTGGAGTTTGCACATTCTCTGTGTCTGCCACAGTCCAAAGATGTGCACATTATATGGATTGGCCATGCTAAATTGCCTGTAGTGTTCAGGGAAATGTGTAGATTAGGTGAGTTACAGGGGATGGGCCTGGATGGGATGCTCTTAGTTTAGGTGTGGCTTGTTGGGTTCAAGGATCTGTTTCCATACTGTTGGGACTCCATGATCCTAATTTTAAAATAAGGTGTTACTCATTTCAGGCAGAATTAGGAGAATTAATTCTCTTACAGAAGGTCATAAATATTTGGAACTCTTCTCCAAAAGGCAATGGAAGCAAAGCCTTTGAATGTTTAAGGCAGAGATAGATTATTGATGAGCAAAGGGGGTGAAAGGCAATCAAGGGTAGATGGAAATACAGCATCATTATGTCAGCTGTGATTTTATTGAATAATGAAGCAGGCTTGCAGGCTCAAATGCTCAGGTGCCCTGCTCCTGCTCTTAATTTGTATGTTTGTAAAACACTACAGCTTGGCCTGGGAAGCCATCTAGGTAGGAAGTAGTTCTAGTCTGACACCATGAAAATTCAATTGGTCTCCTCAACCTATCTCCAAGTGGGGTCCCAACTGGGGCAATTGTCTAACTGCCGCTGCTGGGCACATGGCTAACAACTCACTAAGACCCCTTCGACAATGTCTTCCAAACCCCCACACTGTACCACTGAGGAAGGGCAATGACAGATACAAGGGAATGCCAACCCCTCCAGGTTCCTTTCCAGGCAACTCAACATCCTGATTTCAAATATCAGCCATTCATTCTCTGTCATTGTGTCAAAATCCTGGAATCCCCATCTCAAAGCACTTTGGGTGTATCTGCAGCACATGCACTGCAGCTGATTCAAGAGTGTGGATCGCCTCTACTTTCTCAAGGGCATTCAGGAATAGGCAATAAATGCTGCCCTAGCCAGTGATAGCTGCATCCCAGACACTAATAAAAACAAACTCCCTGGGAGTATGCCTACAGAACAATTGCATGGAAGCAGCAAAGTATTGACTAACCAATGTGGCAGCATTCATTTACTGCCTGACTTGGATTCTAACCTGACTCTAATCCTGTCACAAAATCCAGCCCTAGGTGAGATTTAACTGCACTTCAGGTGGGGAAGCTAGGAAATGGGGATCATGGTAAAATCTTGGGTAGGCCTATTTTTGCTACCTGTGCTATCTTTACAGGAGGAATGGCAGATCAGACACAAATTCTTCATCATTTTGTATCTTCCTATTTAGTGAGGTTTCTTACCCTGCCCCATTTTGCTGGACATTTGATGCTTTATTGATGGCGTTACGAAACTTGCTGTTTCCTTGGCAGCAAATTCTGGCCTTTTTCACACAATTATAAAAAAAAGAGACGCAGACATGGAAACTTTCTGAATGCAGTTTTTTGATTAAGTTAAAATCAGGTGGAAGCATCTTCTCTTGTCTCTATTGTCCTGCCATTAAACAATTGCTGATCAGAAAAAGCATTCTTTCCACACTGTCAAATTAGCTCAATGCCAAGTCCAATTGGCACTTCTGGCTGTGTCTGAAATCCATCCCATTCTGCAGACATCAAGCTGTCCCTGCGAACCTATCACCAAAGTGTTGTACAGGTTTCCAGAGAAAGAGAGAGAGAAAACAAGGGTTGAGCCTTTCATTGAACACACACATAGAATCTGATGGCCACCACTGCAGCTGCCTTGAATTAAAATTTAAAAGGATCATAATTGGTTGTAAATTATTCAGTCCTAGTAATGGACTTTGAGTCACTTTAATTACATGGGAGTAACAAGTTAATCACCATAGTAGACAAAAGAAATGATATGCATTTATAAGTGGACAGGAGCTGCTGGATGTGAAGACTGCTGAGGTAATTTACACATCATGTGGTAACTGGTAATCAATAAGGAAAACAAGTTACAAGCAACACTGCTCAGCATGATGCTGCCAGGGCATCTGCAGCTCCTGCCAACTTGCCACTTGACGGATTAATGTACAAGTCTGTGCTAATGCCCAGCATCCACTTGTTTGATTCAATACTTCCCTGCTATTAAACAAAGCTCAGATCTGTGCTAAAACAGTGGTATAGTTTCACACAGCTAAGTCTACCTGTTGAAAACCATGCGGCTTTCATTACAAGGTATTGACTTGGACACAATGGAAATTTAAGGATGCAGAGATATGGCAAGAAAGTGACTATGACACCAAAGTACCCCTTTATTCACTTATGGGATGTGGGCATTGCTGGCTGGGCCAGTGTTTATTGCCCTTCCCCAGTTGCCCTTGTGGAGGTGGGGGTGGGCTGTCTTCTTGAGCCACTACAATCCATTTAGAAACAAAGAAAACAGGAATAGGAGGAAGCCACTTGGCCCTTCGAGTTAGCTCACAATTTAAATTGATTATGGCTTATCATCCAACTCAGTATCCTATTCCATTTTCAGCCCATACCTCTTGATCCCTTTAGCCCTAAAAACTACATTTGTCTTCTTCTTAAAAATTTTTGATGTTATACTCTCAATCGCTTTCTGTGGCAGAGTTCGGCAAGCTCACCACCCTCTGGATGAAGAAATTTGTCATCTCTGTCCTAAATGGCCTACCCCCTATCCTGAGACCCTTTGTTCTGAACTCCCCAGTCATCAGAAACATCCTGCCTTTCCCAAATTTTATGGGTTTCTATGAGATCCCCCCCGCCCCACCTCAAACCGACTTATCAGCTCACGTTCTTCTAAACTTCAGTGAATATAGTCCCCACAAATCTAGTCTCTCTTCTTAGGTCAGTCCTACCATCCCAAGAATCAATCTGGTGGTCTTCAGTTAGCCTTCTCAAAAGTGTCTAGAGACATTTTTACAGTGCTAAAGGCATTACACAAAAGAATTTTGTTCTTATTGTTGGCTTTACAAGGAAGCTGAAGTCGAATTGTTTTCAGGTCAAACTACATCTGTTTTGTTAGAACCTCCAGGTTTGACCTAACCCTAACTCTAACACCTAACCCGAAACTGAATTCTAACTCGAATTGTAACTCTAACCCTAACCCAAACCTGAATTCTAACCCTACCCCTACCCCTAACCCTAATCCTAATCCTAATCCTAACCCTAACTTTGACCCTAATCTGAAGCCCTGGTTACAAAATGAAAAGGAATTGGAGATGGTCTCTAAAGTGGTCATCCAAACCCTCTCTAATAAATTCACTGTAAGTCATTGCAGTCAGTGGTCATTATTGCAAAATAATTATCAGAGTTATCATCTCCCAAAGAAAGTTGGGAGGGGTTTGGATTCACACTAGTTGTAAATTGTCCCAAGCAATTACCTCCTTTCATTTTCACCACTCTGATCTTAAGAGCATCTGAGAACCCTCCAGGAAGAGGTGGGCTCTCCATGATTATATGTTGATGAGGCTCAGATTTTCTGGCAACTCAGATGTTCCAAGCTCTTGAGAAAACTGAACAACTCAAGGGACGTGTGACTCACTGAATCCAGTTATTTTATGTAATTTCATAGGACTTCCTTATCTCAGCAATTTCCTCTGTCTCTATAAACCTCTGAGAATTGTGTTCTTCTTACCAAACTCTAGTGCCAACCTCCTAATTTATACTGTTCTATTGTTATTGCTATATCTTCAACTGTCAAGGTTCTAAGATCTGAATCTCCATCCCTAACCTTCATACTTCTTTTTCCAGCATTGCTTGTGAGTTGAGAGGAGCATTTGTGCTTCCTCAGGCCTTTCAAGCAACTGTTCTATGAGTGGTCCATCTTGTGTTTCTTGTGCATCAATGCCTTCCAGTTGCTGGTCTGATTCCCCAGCCTCTCGAAAAGCACAATGTTGCTTGTTGGCCAGGGGCTGCAGCCTCCTGCCTTAGACTTTCCTGCCTAGCAGCTGACTGTTCAGTGGGGCAGGAAATGGAGCAAGAAGAAAAAATGACAATGGCGTCCTGGCATTAGATTTAACAGGACCTCCACTTGCCCAGTCACTCCCAGATTTCTTCCAGCCATCACAAACATGCTCTGTCCCAGCACCTTCCCCGACCCAATTTTCTTGACATTTAGAACAGCATTGCAAAGCTCTCTTCTTCCAATTCACACTTGATCCATCACACCCATCCCAGCTTGCCTAGCGCCATTTTCCTGCCTTCATCCCATAACAGTGTGCATTGATTCTCTTTACGTCATCACCTATTTCCCTCTTCAATGCCTGAACATTTCTCAACAAAACTTCCAGGCAGTGCAATCATAACTATTTACTGCATTACTTTCATTTTTCCTCCCTACCTGAACTTCTTTCAAAACTTATTTTAAATAACTAAACTCTTCTTCCCAATCCTTTTATTGAGGATTGAAACGTCGAGGTTATTAAAGATTTCTTCCTCTCTACTCTATCCACACGCTTCCTGATTTTGAATATTTCGATCTTATCTCATTTTAGCTACCTTCAGTCAAAAAAAACAGTCCCAGTGCCTCCAATCAATCTTCATAATTGAAGTTTCTCATCCCTGTAACTGCTCTTGTAAACTGCATTCTGTGTATTAAACATTTCTAAATACTAAACAGAAATGTTCAAAATTACGGAACGGTTCAGGCTTTAATAAAACAGACAGGGAAAAACTGCTTTCATTGGGGCAGGAGGGTCAGTCACTAAAGAGGCCAAATTTATGGCCTTCAATCAAGAAATGGGGCAAGTAAAGATATTCTTTTTTAAGTACATTGTCATTATCAGGGGTGTACTGTCAAAAAGTAGAAGCAAATTCAATCGCAATTTTCAATAGTTCAAATACCCTGCTCCTGCTTATAATGTGTACATTTATAACTATATTTGTAGGGCAAATTTGAAGGCAATGGGAAAAGTGTAAGAGCATTGGTAGTAGTTATATAGATCTTACAAAGAGCTGGCACCTGAAAGATGGGCTGAATGGCCTCCATTTGCTGCAAAATTCTATGAAATAAGCAACTAGAGGATTGATCCCTTAAATACACAATTAATCAGTTTACGTGAAGCAGGATAGTAACTGGATTTTTTTTACTGATGTTCGTAGAATTTGAAGAGAGTGGCAGAGACCTGGATGGATGAGTATGCAGAATACATCTACCAGCGGAGACCTGAGTATCGGCATCTCTCCGCTGGGGACCTCACCGCCCAGAAAATGCTACGGAAACATCTCAAATGCAAAGACTTCAAGTGGTTCATGACAGAAGTGGCCTGGGACCTGCCCAAGTACTACCCTCCTGTGGAACCCTCACCCGCTGCCTGGGGAGAAGTGAGTATGAGGAGAAATGGGTCAGGCTGGAGACCTGAG
Organism: Stegostoma tigrinum; assembly: GCF_030684315.1. Classification (NCBI taxonomy): domain Eukaryota; kingdom Metazoa; phylum Chordata; class Chondrichthyes; order Orectolobiformes; family Stegostomatidae; genus Stegostoma; species Stegostoma tigrinum. Next base: position 124,570,173 of record NC_081356.1, on the reverse strand, counting down.
TGCTAGCCTGAGGCATCATTAACCATGGATTTTACAGTTGCATCATGTTGTCTCTCTCTCTCTCACACACACACTCCACACACACAATCCACACACAAAATAAGAAGCCACATGACAACTTTCCCCTGCGTAGGTGTCAATCACGGTTCAGTGGATAGCACTCTTGCTTCTCAGTTGGAATGTCAGAGGGTTGAGTTCTGCTTTGGAGAACTAATGAAATAGCCCAGTTCTTGTACTGAGAGAGTGATGCAGCATTATCAGAAGGTCAAGGTCCCATCAATCCTCAGAGATGAATATGTAAAAATTCCATCATTAATTCTGAAGAAGAACGGGGGGAGCCCTCCCCAGTGTCCTGTCCAATATTTATCACTCAGCTTACATCACTAAGCATTATAATTAGCACATTTCAACTTTGAGGGCTTGATCTGCACAAATTGATTGCTGTGTTTCCTACTTTGCAACGATAACTATTTGTAAAATGCTTGATAGTTACTGAAATATTTTGGAATGTCCTGAGGTCATGAAAGGAACTATGTAAGTGCAAGGTTAAGTGTCTTATAGTGCAGTGACAGCATCTTTACCTCTAGGCTAAGTCATCTTGGCTCAAGCCCCACCTGTTCCAGAGGTGTGTAGTAATATCTCTGATAAAGTGATAAGAAATATTTCTGAAAACAAGCCTTTCAATTAAACTTTTCTCTGCAGCCATTCTTTTAGTTTGCTCTCTAATTTTCATGATCTTCTGGTGGCCCTGTTAGTAGCACCCGAAAGTACTTTACTGTGTGACTCTCCATATGACACTTTTGTTCTCCATTTCTGCCTGTGATTCTCATTTTCCAAAAGCCCACTTAATCTGGAACCTGAAATCAGGCTTTGGAGATAAGGAAGGACCCATATCATTACCAGAATTATGAGCTATTCCAGACTGGAGGAGGGGCATTTCAATAAGGGGTGTTGGTGTAAGATTATTGATACTGGCTTAGCAAATCAATAAAACCAGGTAAATGTTCTGATGCATGGGTTCAAATCCCAGCGAGTCAGATTGCAAATTTGAATGCAATAAGGAAAAAGGTTTGGAGTGAAAATGTTAGCCTATTGGTGAGCTACTGCTTTTTCTCTTTTTAAAAAAAAGCCCATCTGGTTCACTAATGCCCTTTCTGTCCTCGCCTGGTCTGGCCTACATGTGACTCCAATTGACTCTTTACTGTCCTTTAGGCAATTAGGAATGGGCAATAAAGCTGGCCTAGCCCGTGACGCCCTCATCCCAGTCATAAAAAGTAGAAAATTACTTCAGATTGTAAGGCAGAGATTGTGGAGTGTTATGGATCAAACCAGACCCCTTCAAAATATTCAGAAGATATTCTAAACTCTAACGTTTTCTTATTTTAAAGGTAAATGTAAGATGGTGCATTCTAGATGCCGTTCAATTGGTCAATCTACCAAATTTAAAGCAAAACATGCTTTATTCAGCCACTATAGCTAAAATATAACAAAAGAGAGAAATAATTATAAAAGCTTAACTCTGTTGGAAAATTTAATAGAATAACAGATACAATAACTATTAATAACTGTTCCAATACAGTAATATCCCATATCACACCTTTGGCAAAAGACAAATCCAGAAAACAGAGATAATGGGAACTGCAGATGCTGGAGAATCCAAGATAAAGTGGGGAGCTGGATGAACACAGCAGGCCAAGCAGCATCTCAGCAGCACAAAAGCTGACGTTTTGGGCCTAGACCCTTCATTAGAGAGGGGGATGGGGAGAGGGAACTAGAATAAATAGGGAGAGAGGGGGAGGCGGACCGAAGATGGAGAGGAAACAAGATAGGTAGAGAGGACAGTATAGGTGAGGAGGTAGGGAGGGGATAGGTCAGTCCAGGGAAATCGGACAGGTCAAAGAGGCGGGATGAGGTGGTAGGTAGAAAATGGGGGTGCGGCTTGGGGTGGGAGGAAGGGATGTGTGAGAGGAAGAACAGGTTAGGGAAGCGGAGACAGGCTGGGCTGGTTTTGGGCTGCAGTTGGGGGACGGGGCGAGCTGGGTTGGTTTTGTGATGCAGTGGGGGAAGGGGAGATTTTGAAGCTTGTGAAGTCCACATTGATACCATTGGGCTGCAGGGTTCCCAAGCAGAATATGAGTTGCTGTTCTTGCAACCTTCGGGTGGCATCATTGTGGCACTGCAGGAGGCCCATGATGGACATGTCGTCTGAGGAATGGGAGGGCGGCTTAAAATGGTTCGCGACTGGGAGGTGCAGTTGTTTGTTGCGAACCGAGCGGAGGTGTTCTGCGAAGCGGTCCCCAAGCCTCCGCTTGGTTTCCCCAATGTAGAGGAAGCCACATCGGGTACTAATTACTCACCATAGTATTCCTAGCCTCCGAACTGCTCTTACAGTCACTGTTTTTATGTGCCTGCTCCAGCTGGGTTTCTGATTAATGATGACCTGCAGCATGTTCATAGAGGGGGATTCAGTAATGATAACACCACTGAATGTCAAAGGGTGGTGGTTAGATTGCCTCTTATTGGACATTGCTTGGCGTTTGTGTGGTGCAAACGTTACTTGCCACTTGTCAATCCAAGCCTAAATATTGTCCAGATCTTGTTGTATTTGAACATGGACTGCTTCAGTATCTGATGAGTCACAAATCATGTTGAATATAGTGCAATCATCAGTGTACATCCCCACTTCTGACCTTAAGATGGAAGGAAGGTGCTTGTGCTTCTGGGCCTGGGAGCAGAAGACTCAGAAATGGCCATATGGAGAAGTTTGACATCACTGAAGGAATGGAGAGAGTAAGGAGAGAGAAAGTGCTTCCTATCATGCCACAGTCCAGAACTAAAGGGCATAAACTTAAAGCTGAAGGCAATATTTGGAAAGACTTCTGCACATAAAGGGTCGTGGAAAGCTGGAATTTATTCCCAAAATGTTATTACAGCGGAGGAAATGAAGACTGATTGTTTAATATCAAATGAGGAATTTTTAAAAAATCAGAACAGAAGTATGGAGCTACAATACAAACTCAACATGATTTAATTGAATGATAAATCAACCTCAGGAGCTAAATAGCCATCTACATTCCTACGACCTGGCAGGGTAGCTGTTCACTGCTGATTACAAGCTTTGTTCTTCCAGTGCACCTTTGCCTTTTGTCGCTCACCCAATCAGAAGTAACAGCGCTTCCACTGTCCCTCTTAATGTCTACTGTTCATCCTCAGACCTGAGGGAGTTCCAGGAATCTGTGAGCATCAGAGCTTGAAAGTCACAGTCTGGGTGAGGGAGAAAGTGCAGCCATCACAGACTCACAGCCCTTGTCACATGGATCTGTGTGGAGTGAATAGATTTGATCCATTAATCTGATGGCTGGCTGCACCAGGTTGCTTCAGCAGTCATTTAATTCGAATTAGGATTATATGTAAACACCACAGTGTGAGGGAAGATTATCTTCTTGCCCTTTCACCAGTTCCCCTAATTGTTTGCAAATGTTTTATTCATTTTTTATGCATTTAAATCTTACAGAATTCACCGCTAAATTGAGTTTACAACAGTTCCAATTATTTGAAAAATATCCCCTAATCTCAGCAGTGGATTAAGATATCACTGAGGTTATTCACTCAGCACAAGACTGCTGAAGCGACCTGGTAGCCATAATATTGGCACATCTCAAAGGGCTTCACGAAGAAGCTCGCTTGGAGGAGTGGGCAAGCCAGGGGCGATAAAGTATGAGGAGGGTGTGAAGGTGGAGAGAAAGGCCAGTCAGGAATCTTGAAACAGAAGGAGGATGCAAAAGGTAATTATCTTCAATATTTACTGTTTCTATTACTGATGCACAATGGCAGCAGAAGGTACCATTTACAATTGCACTGTAGCAATTCATCCCAGCTTCCTCTGACATTACACTCCAAAACCATCTCCTCTGCCACCCAGAAGGGCGAGGGCAGCAGGCATTTGGGAACCAATGTTCCCTCTAATCTCCCTTTCTGACTTTACTGGAGATCCATGCATGGCAGTGATTTCTATGGGCAATTTAGCACAGCCAATCCATCTAACCTGCACGAGTTTAGACCATGGGAAGAAGCCAGAGCACCCAGAGTGGATTCATGCAGACACAGAGAATTGCCCGAGGCTGAATCAAATCAGGGTCCCTGGCTGTGTGTGTGTGTTTGTGTGTGTATTGGATCGTACTCTGTTCTTTAAATGTGTACTGACCTTGTTTAAAAATCTGACCTTTGTTTGGCTGCAAATAGGTAACTAAATGTGAATACATAGCATGCATGCACCATGGCATTACGTGCCAGTGATGGGCTATCGTGATTAAAGAATATGGCAAACTGATCAACAATGATATGACTGATAGACTTAATGGCTACAAAAGATAGTTCTTACAGCTAATTTTCAGCTGACAAATTCCAATAATTTGCCAGCTGCTTTGGCTTCAACAATGAGTGGTGAAAAGCAGTAGGAAATTTAGGCAACAAAAACATTGTTTTTAAAGTTAATGGAAAATTGGGAAAGATGGAAAATTGAGAAAGACAGCATTGGGAAAATGGAAGATAAATGAAATTAAAACGATGTTATGCTCAACATGACAATAAATTTAACTCAGATAGTAAGATCTTGGATTCAGAGATACTACAGTGTGGAGTTGGATGAGCATGGCAAGCCAGGCAGCATCAGAGGAGCAGAAAAGTTGACATTTCGGGTCAGGGCCCTTCTTCATAAATGTAACTAATCCCTTCTGCATGCCCTTGATTCATATCCCTCCATTCATTCCACGTTCCAAATTGCAGATGATATCTGTGACATATGATTACATTGCTTGTCGTGTTAGAATCCCTGTAGTTTGCATAAGCTAAGACTTGTTTTCACTGTCCAGAGAGATATTCAACTCTCAGACTCTGCCAGCAGTACTCTCCAGTTGCTGCAGATGGCTGCAAAAGGCAATGCGAGGCATTCACTCTCACGGTTGCCATCTGCAGACATTTAATGATATTGCAACAATGCCTTCAAAGTCTCCACAAGTAACATATTAATGAACAGTCAAAATGAAAATTCATGTTTAAAAGTTCTCAAAGAGGTAAATGAGCCCACATTTTGGCAGTGTGGGTCACTTATTGATGCAAGTGTTGGAAATATTCAGCCACTTGTAATGGTTGGGCAGAAGAGATTGTTGTGAGGACAAAATCAGAACTCCTCAATAAATCAACTCACCCTAACACAAAGTACTCCTGGATTTTACCATCTGGGCAGAAAGCCCAACACCATAAGGAAATGCCAGAAGCCGTGTACATGTGTGGGCAGCAGGTTCCTTGGCAGAATTTTCTGGTTGCAGTCAAGCAAGTGGGTGGAAGGGCACCTTCTTGAGAAAGAAGGTGTACTGTCCCATAGGCTGACAGCTCAGCAGTGACACCAGAAAGATGTTGTTAAACCTGAAATGGTTCAGAAACGTTTTACAAGGATGTTGCCGGTATTGAAGGATTTGAGCTGTAGGGAGATGCTGAATCGGCTGGGGCTATTTCCCCTGGAGCTTTCATGCAGAGGATAGTGTGTGTGGGACCAGCTGCCAGAGAGAGTGCTGGGCGCTGGTACAATTACAATATTTAAAATCTTCCGGATGGATAGATGAGTAGAAAGGGTTTGGAGGGATATGGGCCAAATACTAGCAAATGGGACTATTTTAGGATGCCTGGTCACTGTGGATGAGCTGGACCAAAGGGTCTGTTTCCATGTTGTATAACTCTCTGATTCTATGGCTATGAGTTGGGACAGGACTCTCCAGCCTGCAGCAGGCAGGCACAAGATATTTCCATTAAAAAGTAAGGCCACGGTCTAAGGATTGGAGAAGCCCAGTTAGGGCTGAGATGAGGAGAAATTCTTCACCCAGGGGATGGTGAGTGTATTGAATGCTGTGCCACGGAAAGCAGGTGAGGCAAAAACATTGAATGTTTTCAAGGAGGTAGGTATAGTTCTTAGGGCAAAAGGGATCAAAGATTGTGAACAGAAAAATAGTATACCAGGAGAGAAGATAATCCATTCTGGGAAAATGCCAGGGCCTTGTTGGCTCCTCTGTCCATGGTTCCCTCTTGCTTTCCAAACCATGTGTGCAACACCCAGACTGCTCTGAACCTGCACATAGCTGGCACCCTCCTTTTGCCTACAGCACTGTAAAATGGTCCCTATTTGGGTCTTAATTTGGGGAAAATTTGTTGCCCACTTACTTGGGACCTGCCATCTCAACACCAGAAAATCATGCCTTGTCATGCTTCAAAAGTCAACCAAAATTGTCAAAACCAGGAAGCAAAAATGAGATTTAAATTGCATATCAAAAGAAAAGATTGGAAAAGAAAAGTGGAATCCAGAAGAAAACATAATAGGGACAAACAAATTCCAGATGAAATTAAGCCCCCAACACTGGCTAAATCATGAACAACTAGAAGCACAGATACATCAAAAATAGGGACAGGAGTAGCTATTCTGCCCTTTGGACCTACTCCGCCATTCAACATGATCATGGCTGATCATCCAACTTAGGACCTTGTTCCCACTTTCTCCCTATACCATTTGATTCTGAAGAACTATATCTGTCTCCTTCTCAAAATCACTCAATGTTTTGGTCTCAACTGCTTTCTGTGGCAGAGAATTCCACAGGCTTCAGAGATAACAAAGTGTGGAGCAGGATGAACACAGCAGGCCAAGTTGCATGTGTTCTCCTAAGATGCTGCTTGGCCTACTGTGTTCATCCAGCTCCACACTTTGTTAATTCCACAGGCTTTCTGGGCAAAATAATTTCTCCTCATCTCAGTCCTAAATGACTTACTCCATATCCTTAGACAGTGACGCATGATTGTGGATTCCCCACCGTCAGAAACTTGGTACCTGTATTGACCCCGTCTGGTCCTGTTAGAATTTTTCTAGGTTTCTGTGAGATCTCCCCTCGTTCTTCTCAACTTCAGTGAGCACTGTCCTAACCAATCCAGTCTCTTTTCATACATCAGTCCTGCCATCTCAGGAATCAGTCGCATAAACCTTTGTTGCACTCGCTGCATAATAAGAACATCCTTCCTCAGATAAGGAAACCAAAACTGATCACAATACTCCACATATAGTCTCAACAAGGCCCCATTCAATTGCAACAAGACATCCCTGTTCCTGTACTTGAACCCTCTCACAATGAAGATCAATGTACTTCTTCACTACCTGTTGCAATGACATGCTTTCAGTGATTGATGTACAATAACACTCAGGTCACATTGCAAAGCGAGTCTACACTTGTAAAATTATACTTTAAGAGAGGTCGTTAGGCTGCGGTTATGATTTATCATGCTATTACTAATCCACTTACATATAAGTGCACCAGCCCTAACATTTCCATCATGTTCAGAGGGTAATTAGTGGATAAGTACAATGACTGTGCTTTTGGAGATGTTTCATTGAGGTTCTCTTATAGCTCAGCAGGGTAAACTCCTTCATGATCTTTGATGCCCTCAGCAATATCCTTTTATTCTTAACCCACTGGCACCTAAGATTAATATGCAAGGGCATTCTATGCACAACATGATGGGGTGCATTTACAATTTCTTCTGAATAAGGAGGTAAGAAAGATGTTAATCAATGCAGTTCAAAATCAGGAAACAGCTTGCCAAGTGCATCGGAGAAATGTCCCAGAGCACATCCCATAAACAGAAGCAGACAAAACTGGATAAAGAGCCAAGAAAGGGACGCTATTAGGAGACATGGGCAAACACATAGCTAAAGTGGTAGTCAAGATGGGTATTAAAGTAGGAGAGAGGGCTAGAAAGGGATTTAGAGAGTCCCAATCTATGTTTGAAAATGTCACTATTATTATACCATAATTCTATCAGTCTTAGTAAGACACAGTTGATGACATTCTCGCTCTGTCAGGGGTCCATTTCGAGAATTCAGATAGTAACCTTGTAACAGTGACTCTATTTCAAAAATACATCATTGACTGGAAAGCACGTTGGTACATTTTGAGTCCATTAAAGGTGCTACATAAATGCAAACCACTCTATTAGTTTTCCAACATGTTTGAAAATCTCGCCACTATATCACACAGGCGTTAAATCTAGAACCTACTGCTTGACAGGTTGCTGCAAAGGGATTATTGAATAGAAGTGTTTGGGTGACAGTATCTGCAGAAGAAACATTACAGGGCTGTGGGGAAATAGTAGGGGAGTGGAACTGATCTTTCACAGAGCTGGCAAAGGCTTCATGGGTTAATGGCTTCCATTTAGAAATTTCTGTAGTGCACATTAAAGGTGATATTCTATGAAGAAATCTGAGTGTAGATATTTTCCTCTAGTCAGCCTATGGGACTTGAACCCAGGCCTTCCAGCTCAGAGGTGGCAACATTTCCACTGTGCCACAATAGCCTTATGATAGTTGGTTATGATAACCAATCCATACAGACACAGCTTTGTGTGGGGTGGGACTTGAAGCAGGCCTCCTGGTTCACAGGTCAGGACGCTATCACTGCATCGCAAGAGCCCTAGAAATCCCAGTGTTGGGATTTTCCTAACCAACTTGTTCAGAGACATTGTTACACATCTCCAGAGTAGGTGGTTGTGAACCTGGGCCAGAGGTAGAAACCCTACTACTGCACCACAATCTGTGTCATGTTGCTAAGTATGTTGGTGGCACCTGAGTAGCTGTTCCCATTGTATAATTTTGAAAAACTACACCGGTTTGAAATCTAAAGCAGCAAAGGCATTGAGATGTCAACACCCACAATGTCCATCTCAGATTCTCAGGTACCTTCAACGCTTGATGGAGAAAGAGTACCATTGAGTTCCAGAACAGTGGAAAGGCAATTGAGGAGCAGGGCATATTTTGCTCCCACACTATTTGTGAGTTTGTAGCTTCCACATGATCCATGTGCTTGTTCAGGACCATTACACCCAGCTGAACTTTATACCTCACTGGACCTAATTTCACATCGGTTATGCCTCTTACTCATGGGGGGCCATTTCTGTGGTTCCTGCACCAAACTCTGTCTCCTGTTTAAAATCCTCACAAAGACAAATCAATATGTCAGGCTTCATCATAGTTACAACCGGAGCTGCCCATTCTGCAAATTGGATTGGTATTATGACTCTTTCCTTTTCTAACCTTCTAAATTTTGCTACTACGTTCGTTTGTAAGGTAAAGGGCACTGGAGGGACCTTGCAGGATTGTGGAATTTCTTCCTGGTCAACATCCAAGTTGGTCTTGGCTTCTTTGATAGATCCAAGATCTTCCTGAAAAACTTCTGGGTATTTACTTCAGACTTCACTAAGGCAACCACTTTCTAATTGAAAAATGTCAAGCCAGCCCAGGTGAATCTTTCTCAATCAATTTTTCCCCGTCAAGCTTGGGCCCGAGCCTTTTACTACAATCAGTGTAATTGAATCAGCTGTTTTACATTAGAAACAGAAACGGAAGTTGTACCCTTAATCTGAAAACGTTTCCAGGTATATGTTCTCAGTCTAGTCGAGGTCTTACACAAACTTAAGCGTTGGAGTCCAGGGCAAATTTTGTTGAAGTCTGTTTCTGCAATCACGCTGGTATCGACCTCCATTAGAACTGGGCTATCATTTAACTAGATGTTTATTTGGGTTGGTTCTGATTTGGGTGTTGTTAAGCAATTTAACTATTCCAAACCAGATGTAGGTGAACTTTCCAGGGTGTGTACTCACTTTGCTACCGTCCTATGAGTTCTTTTACTCAATTCAGACCTAGCAGGATTCTTTTGCTGTCTTGATTTCGCACACTGACAGCAACTACAAAGGCTTACCAGCCCAGGTCCTGAAGAAAACTTTGTTTGGCTCAGGCTTGGCTCTGTTTTGGAGTTTTGCTGTGGACTGACCTACAGTCCCTCTGTTCAGGATATGCCCTTACTGAAGGTCTGCAATTGTCTTCACTCAAATGGTGTTCCTCAGGCTCAGTAAGACTGGTGAGGGTGTCCACTTCCATTGGAATACCCTGTAATTAATATCCTCCACTTGCTCCATTTTCCAATGCTAAAGCTAGTTGTAGCCAATGTTTGAATCCAGTTGGACTACAGCTAGAAGGCACTTTTGCATGGTTACATCATTAATCCCACATACCAAACGGTCCCTCAGCATCTCATTAGGGTTCATCATTAACCTAGCCAAAAATCCCAATACAGATTCCCCTGGTTCTCAAATTGCCAAATAAAGCTATTAGTATCTCAGAATTAAAAGGGGCTTGTGTTTGTAATATTCCTTACCTAAATCCATCAACTCCTGAAAGGTTTTGTCTCAGGGAAAGTTAGGCTTCGAATAATTGAAAAAGGTGCTGATCCACAAGCTGTCAGGAGAATTACTTGTTGTTTTTTTCATCTTCCCCAATGTCATTTACTCAGAAAACATACTACATTCCTTCCACATACTAAACCCTGACTCAACGGCAGGGTCAAATGAGTCAAGCTTCCCAAATAATGGCATGATCAGAAATGCTTACCCCAACTCAAAGATGACTATTGCAAGTAGATTTCTTCAGTAGCATGTTTTTCCCTCAACCCCAGTGAAATAGCTCCACAGAGGCCAGTATCCCACCACCAGGTCACTACTTACTTACACGTGGATAGTCTTTAACACTGATCCAGCTTGTGCAGAGCTACGCCTCAGAGTGAACAGGATGTCTGATACTCCTGTTTTGATTTGTCAGTGAAGGCTCCCGGACTGGACCAGATTAACAGCCCCAATCAGAGAAACTCATTTTTTATGACATCTACCTACCTGACCTCATTACAATCACTACGAATGAGACCAAAATTGCACACAATACTCTAGCTGTGGCTTCAACAAGGCCCTGAGTGGTTAGGATCTGACATGGGCTTCCTGAGAGTGGGATGGAGGCAAATTCTATTACGACTGACACTTTGGAATTGGAAAATTATCTGAAGAGAGAATATTTGCAGAGCTTTTGACTGGGACTAACTCCTAGAGACTAGTTAGCATACAGCATGTATATGATGAATGGCCTTCAACTGTGCTGTGAAATTTTGTGATTCTGTGGGCACAAGAACAAGATTAGTGTCAACCCCCTGCATTTTGGCCTCCTCCCTGAAATACATCATTGAGTGCCGCTGAGTCTGACTTGAATTGGGAGACGGAGTGACCATGTACGCAGAAGGAATTACCATACTCGGTAGACAGATTACCTGAAAAATTTTTAAAAAGTTGAAAAAAAATTTCCTCGAAGTTAACAAAACTTTATGCCATCTCATTGTTTGTCTTTGTCTCGGTAGCTTGTAGAGCAGCACCCTCTGCTGTGGATAAAGCAACACTTCAGCCACCAAAAGACCAAAAGATAGAGGAGTAGAATTAGGCCATTTGGCCCCATCAAGTCAACTGCGCCATTCAATCATGGCTGATATGTTTCACAACCACATTCTCCTGCCTGCTCCCCCTAACTCTTGATCCCTTTACTAATCATGAATCTATAAGTCTCTTCTTAAATATACTGAATGACTTGGTGTCCACAGACTCCTTTGGCAATGAGGTCCACAGTTTCACCATTTCCAGCTGAAGAAATTCCTCCACATATCAGTTCTGTAGGGTTGTCCTTTCACTGAGGTTGTGCCCTCGGGTCCTAATCTCTCATATTAGTGGAAACATCTTCTCCATGTCCAGCCTATAAGCAACTGGGCTTATTTCCCAGATACTTAGCTGCTGACGGAAGCTCTTGAAACAAAGGCCTATCTGATCAAGAACTGCCATTTGCTCCACTCCAGTTTTGGCCAAAGTAAGTCACAAAATAAATATTGCTGATGAAAACTATTCAATCCATTTTGCACAAAATTAGAGCTAAGTTGAAGTTGCCTGAGTCGCAGAGGACCACTGGGCCAGCCTCTCATTAGACAGATACAGACAAATAAATTTTGGACTTTGTGTGCTTTGCTTAAGTTGGTAACATTTGTGACTACACCTGGAGTAATGAGGGTTTGAGCATCACTTTCCCAAGTAGGTTATTTAATGTTGAGGAATGAAAAAGAACATTTGTTACAGTTCATTGGTGTATACAAACAGTATACACAGGCACTCACAGTTAAGTCAACATCTGAGACCTTTACACCCTCAAATCACATGCAAATACAGTGAAGATTTCACAGACTTGTCTCTTAAAGGGATACTGGCATAATGTGTCCCTTTAAGATATACTGACCTATTGTGTCTCTTAAAGGCATGCTAATACATGGACCTTGAGATAGAACACACTTGTGAGGAACTACAGGAAATCTATGTAGAATTTCATTGTGTTCCCAAAGCTTCTGGATGAAAACAGAACATCTGTCCATGTGAATCCCTGCTTCTGTTAGAAATAAGCTTTATAACTGTTTATGGATGTAACTAGTTCATAAACAGAATGGGAGGCAGTGAAATAAAAGCAAGGAATGGCAAATTGAAAGAAAAGAAATAACTGGCATTTCAATAGTGCCTTAAGATGCCCTAGAGTAGTTTGCATCCAGTAATTTGGAAGTTTATTCACTGTTGTAAAAGTAATCTGATACAAAACCAAACATCATCTTGACATCTGTGTTAGGGAAAATGTTAGAAGTTATTAAAGAGGTTATAGCCATGAACTTGGATAAGTTTAAGGCAGAGTCAACTTGGTTTTGTGAAGGAATAGAGGAGATTGGATGGGGTGGAGAAGGCAAAGAGCAAGGCACTGTAATTTAATATCAGGATAACTTCCAAAATGTTCACCATACTGCGAGTGCCACTGACAATCCTAAATTAGTTGTCAGAATAATTTTTCACGCATCCAGAATTATCAAGTAAGTGTTGATCAGTTGCAGAATCTTAGCTAATGTTGACACTGCTTTGTGAAATTTGCAAGTGTAGACTGGTTGGGTTTACTTGTTGCAAACAACTTAAGGAACATATTTTCTGAAGAAGGGTCTAGGCCCGAAATGTCAGTCTTCCTGCTCCTAAGATGCTGCTTGGCCTGCTGTGTTCATCCAGCTCTACACCTTGTTATCTCAGATTCTCCAGCATCTGCAGTTCCTACCATCTCTTAAGGAACATGCTGTTTGATTCAACCTACCAGTCTTTGAGACATACAGCAGACGTCAGTATTGGCAGACAGGAAAAAACAGGTACATACACCGTACCTATTTCTACTCAACAAAATAGATAACATTATTCACTGGTTCATTTATCAATGCCCCAACCAATCAAAGCTAACATACCTTGGTTAAAACCTAAACAAAACCTAGCAATTAATTGTCAATCATCATTAACTGCTACATTCTCCATGGTAATAATCCAATTGATCGACTTGCTAACCAATTAGCGTGGTTCTCTCATCCTGTATAAATGTTATTCTTCCCATGATTGGTGTTTTTGCAAATCATCCTGATGAGTGCAAAACTATCAACATCGATAAATGTTTCATTTATGAGCAATACTCAAATTCCACCATCAGCAGTACAATTTGACTGCTGAGTGAAATTTTCTAAGACTACTTGCTGGAGTTGTGTACAATGTGAGGGATCTAAATAGGGACAGAGAAATATACAGAATCCAACTCAACAGTCTCCATTTATATAAACAGTTGCTTGGTAGTACAGGACATAAATACTGCGGAAGAGGGAAACATGTTGCCAAAGTTTTCTTGACTTGCATTCATTAGAATAATGTGAGAATGCTAAAAGTTCATGCCAGTTTATACAAAGGGCACTGCCAGGTATTTAGGTCGTACAACTTGGAGATGAACTGCTCAAATCAAATTGCATATGCCTTCAGTTGTTTAAAATAGACAGAGCTCAGACAGTATTCATCCACCCTACACTTGTAAAAATTTCAAAACGAAATGTTTCCATACTTGAACAGCACTTGCTGAATTTCCTCGGTTTGCTAATCGCTACTCTTGTAACAAAATTAGTATATTCAGTCGAGAGTATAACGCCGTTCATCTATGCTTGCTATAAGCAATATACAGTCTTAAGCAGGGGCCTGCTGTCTGTAGACAAATATGATTCAGCTTTGTGCTTTTTTTCTGAATTACCCTGTAGCTTGGGGACCCCTTGCATTCTCCATGGCATTTCCTTAGGCAATTAGAGATGAATTGACAATCAGCACTTTTTCTCCTGTAGTATGAATTATTGTGATAGATGGTTAGTTATTTAGTACCCTTACATTTGTCCTCGAGTTCAAGATGTAAAGCCTTAATAATATATCTCCCTCTACAGCAAGGTTCCAGTTTCAGTGGTTTCAAAATGATCTTTAACGTATTCCCCTTTTTCTCATGCAGTTCTATCACTTTCTCTTCCAAGTTCCTATTGAGCTCCCAGTTGGATTTATTGAAACTTCAGAACCCCACTGCCCCTCCCCACTAAGCAACTGGTGCTTCAAACATTGATCACCTTCTACATAAAAAGCTACAGTTATCTGGATTGGTTCACTTTCCATCTTGGCAGTTCATTTTCGATGAAAATTGTTGTTATTTTAAATATAGCTTTATTTTTAAAATGTAATTTGTGGAATGAGTGGCTTCCTTCTGTGCAGTAATGATTTAGTGCCTCCTAATTGACCTTGAGATTACACTTTCTTGAGCAACGTTGATGTAAAAAGAGCAATGGTGATATGAGGAAAAACTTTTTCACACAGTGAACTGTTATTGGTGTGGAATGCACTGCTTGGAAGTAGCTTCAACTGAGACATTCAAGACACAAGATTAGCACTAGGTAATAGAGCCTAAAGAGATAACAGAGCCATTGCAGAAATGTGGACCAAATGACTGTCTTCTGCATCATAATAGTTTGTGATTCTGTGAAGAAGGGTCCTGACCTGAAACGTCAGCTTTCCTGTTCCTTTGATGCTGCCTGGCCTGCTGTGTTCCTCCAGCTTCACACTATATTATCTCTACTTTATTGACAGTGTTTTTGAAATAAATGTGCGCTCTTTCTTATTTTTTCTTTGCTCGGACTGTTACGTGGACACTTCAGTTTTACTTGGTTCTTCCCTGTAGCTGAAGGCCAAACCATTAAGTTAGCATTCCATCTGAGTTCACAATCTGAGAACATTTTTTAATGTGGTGGTGTCCAGCCCATATACTACACACCACCTCTCAACATGATGACATCTCTTGATGAGGTGATGGCTGCACTTAGCCCTGAAGGCAGCTGTCAGCTGCCAAAGTCTTGTCAGTCAGTGATGAACAATGAGTTACATAGTCCAAGTCTGTCTATCTCCTCACGATGTTGCTTCTTCGTGTTTCAGTCCTTCCTGGTTGAAATAAAGATATGTCATCTGTCTTTTTATAACTTAAAATATTCTCTGATCTCTTTGTTATATCATGCATTAAGAACTTCAGTAATAATGAAAGGCCAGAGAAAGTCGACTTATTGCACACCTCTCAATAACCTTCTGGAGCCACATTACCCTCTGAGATTTCTCTGCTCCATCTAATTGTTGTACCTTTGACACTGTGCCTTCAGCATTTGCAGCCTCTGTATTTACAATACCCTCTTCAAAACGTCTCATCCTCCATATCCCTCTTGATTTAAGATGCTTCTCAAGACCACTTTGATGAAGGCTTTGATCACATTTCCTTCAGTGACTTAGAGTCAAATTTTGTTTAATAATACTCCCATGGGTGACATTTTCTATATTAAAGCTGTTTCATAAATGCAGGATTTTATTTTCTTTGGTGGTTAGGAATGCATGACAACAAAGGGGTTGATCCAATCTAATTTGCTCACCGCAATGGACTATTCTTGTATCTATAAATATCGGGCATTGGGAATAAACAGGAGAGTGATGGGGGTCCCTTTTCACTGAAAGGGTAGCTGAGCCGTTGATAATTTACTAAGGATAATCACAGGTGAATGCTTTAAGAGGATTTAGGAGACTATTCGTCTTGCTTCTGAAGCAAAAATGGATTGAGATTAGAGACATCTGGAAAATGATCCAGAATGTGTTACTAGTATGCAAATAATGGAGCAACTGGAACCAAGGAGGAGATGTTCTATGGATTGTAAAGTACCACAAACTCTGACATGAATCTCACATAAACAGGAGCATGTCTTCAACTCTCAAGAAATTGCTATACACTGAACATCAATTAAGTTTACCACAAGGTTAAGGTTCCTACACAAAAGTGAAAGGATCCTTTCAATAATCAGATTTATGTTTCTGTAATGACACTCAGCTTCTCCTGCCCAGAAAGTGAACAAACTATTGAAGTCTCTTTTCTGAAGAGATATTTTCTCCAAATTAATAATGTAAATTCATATCATTTCTTTTACAATTTTCTGTCTCTTCTATCTCATTCTTAATTAAGTATTTCTACCCTTCACTCTAATTCCAGTTTGATCTGACCTTCATTCATATTATTTCCTTCCCTGTCATTCCACTGATTTTCCTTTGTGAAATTTCATTGGTTCATTAGGTGACTGTGGTCTATTGTTCACTGAATCCATCTTACCTTTTGGAGCCATTATCAACTCGCACCTCCAGATGGTGAGGATGGAAATTGTTTTTGAGTTAGCAGGGGAGTAGGAGGGGTAGATATTGCCTTACTAACAACGTACACCACAAGATACTCGATTTAAGCAAATTCTGAAAGATTGCTTTACTGTTAGAGTAATGTGAGGTCAGGCATATTGTGAACGCAACATCTTTCAGATAAATATATAACATTGGACTCATGATTCCTGAGGCTGTTCAGCACTGAGGTTTTCTTCTCAGACTCTTATAGTATAGGAAATTATTGATAGAGAGTTAATTAGACAACAAATAAAAAGCGAAAGAACTGCGGATACTGTAAAACAGAGACAAAAACAAAAATTGCAGCATCTGTGGACCATTGGGCAGCATCTGTGGAGAGAAATCAGAAATAACGTTTCGGGTTGAGTTCTGAGGAAGAGCCAGATCTGCTGAGCTTTTCCAGCACTTTCAATTTTTGTCTCTCGTTCAACAATAACTTCATTATCATTGAATCGCATAAATACCAGGTTGATAACGAGTGAGGTAGATGGATGTTGGATATTTTTTTCTATCAGATAAGACCAATGAGGGATAAGATGAGACAGCTGATATGATTTTTCCGTCTAAGATCTGTTAGGTCAGTGGCCTTTTCTCTGTCTATAAAATTCCTTAATACAAATTGCTGACACGGTGTCATAATGTGCACTAATAATCACATTAGAGTATTAATAGTGATAAATGGTGAAAGGCTTATTGCACATATGCCGAGAAATAATCTGAAATTGCTCATTGGGAATTTTTATGGCTAATGTATAGGGTTAAAAAAGAAACAGTGCATCAACGAATTATTGTCACTGTTGTAACATAGGAAAACACAGCAGCCAATTTGCAGGCAGCAAACTCACATGGACAGCAATTAAATAATGACCAAATAATTTTTGTTTATTATGGAGTGCACGTTAGCCAGGATGCTAGGGAGATTCCTTGCTCTTATTGGAATCACGCCATGGGATCTTTAAGTCTCCTGAAGCAGCCAGGTAATCTTTGAACTTATCCATCAGGTGGCGCTTCAAACACTGTTGAACTCCCTTAGAGTTTCACTAAAACATCCAACAAGACTTTTTTGGATGATCGATTTTACGCTGTTAAACGTTTTTGGCAGTTCAAAAAGTTTGTCAGAAAACCACAAAAGAGAAACTTTAAATCAAGATGCACAACCATCTGGCTCGACTAGAAGGATATTACTAATATAGAAAGAGGGAGAGTATTTCACATCATAATTATAAAGGGAGTGGCAGTTTCTCAAATCCCGTAAGTTAACACTGTCAATTAGCATAATAGTTCTTGGGAATTCCTCAGCATTTGCTGCTTAGTGGTTTGCTGAAGTGGTTTGTTGACTTTTGATGGTAGCAGCTGTGACAACTGTAAAATAACGACTTGTCCTTTTTATTCTTTTAAAGTGTATTTTAAAGCTCCATTCACAGCCTTCGGCCATGCCAAAGTGTGTTACAGTTGAAGAAGAACTTTTGAAATGTAGCCATTCTTATAAAGTAGGATCATTAGCAACAAATTTGCCCACAAGCACCAACAAACTAATTCTCATGATACTTACCAGACGGTTTGTTCCATTGGTGTTGGTAGGGGGATAAATATTGGCCCGGACAATGTGGAGAAATTCTTTACTTTCTTCTAAGTAGTAAAGAGATGGGATAACAGGTGATGTAGATGGATGTTGGACATGGGATATTTTGCACCTACATGAGAGGGTAATGGGGCTTTGCTTTAATATGTCATCGAAGGGCAGCACCTCCAATAGTGCAGCACTTGTTCAATACTTAGCCACAACTGTGTAATGCTGCACATTGTTAGTATTTAATGAATATATATGAAAATCTTCTGTTATTTAAATGAAGATACGTTTCAAATGAAAAACTAGCACATGGTCAAAATAATATCACGGTCACTAATGTCGTACTACACTCATTTCTCCTCAATATTTTTTTTTCCTTTCCTTCATCATTCAGGAATCGTTGGCATTGAAGAACTAACATTGTGCACTTTGAAGCTTTCTTCTTTAATTCCCTATATGTTTCTCCTCCTGGGATGCCTTTAGCAGCATCATCACATTTCACTCTAATCCATTGTTCTGTTTCTTTGTTTTATTCCAGATGTATTGGCACTCATATGTTTCTCTTTGTACCTCTTTGGCTGGGTTACCATCTTCCTGACTGCTAAATTAACTGCTGCTGCTGCCAAGGTAGCTTCTGTGCTGTTTGAGAGATCATGCGGAAGGCATTTCATTATGATTGTTCCAAATGCCCATTATGTCCCTGACAACTGCATTAAAACAAGTAGCTCTCTGTCCATGAAACTACTAATATCTTGAATGCTCCATCAAGGATCATTGGCAAATTGGACTTGCATTGCTGGAAGAATGGAGACAACAATCAAAATGTTAGATATGACTTTCTCTTTAAAGTGTTGGCCAGTTTTATTGCCCTTGATAAGCAAATGTAAAGTTTGCAGGGCAAATATTACTCATAAGATGAAAATGGCTTACAGTTCTTCTTTACACTAAAGCAAAACAAAATCTGAGCGCATGTTCACCAAAATAACAGTTCCCTTTAAAAGAAAGTCAGAGACATGGTTGCAAACTGAGCTCGGGATGATAATTTGGTCCATGTGGACTGCTGCTGTATTCATAAATCCCGTCAGGCCACTCAGCCCATCAACCTTCTGAAAGCATCCTACCCAGACCCACCCTATCACTGTAACCCTGCATTCCATACAAATAATCCTCCAAGCCTGCACCGCCCCCGGACACCTTGGCATGGCTAATTCACCTAACCTACACAGCTTTGTACAGTGAGAGCACCCAGAGGAAACCAAAACAAGAATGCAGATAACATGAAAACTCAACACAGACAGTCATCTGAGGCTAAAATTGAACTTGGTCCCTGGGGTTGTGAGGCAGTAGTGCTAACCTCTGAGCCACTGTACCACACCATTAAGCAGTGAAGCCTGCAGTTTGCTCACTGCAAAGTTCCGTTGGTGTTTATAACCTGAACAACACTCAATTAGCTCTCAACTTCTTTGGAAAGGAATGAAAGAATTAATAATCTACTTGGAACACTAAGATGGGCAGACAAGGTTTTCTTGTGTCAGTCACCATGTCAGCAACATAATGCACAAATGTAAGAACACTTACCAATCACCACACCTACTCAAAATTAATCTCTGGCTCTCTGATGAAGGGTCTAGGCCCGAAACGTCAGCTTTTGTGCTCCTGAGATGCTGCTTGGCCTGCTGTGTTCATCCAGCCTCACATTTTATTATCTTGGAATCTCCAGCATCTGCAGTTCCCATTATCTCCAAAATTAATCTCTCCCTTGTTTGTGGATTCTTTCCAATGCTCCAGAAACTTCTGCTTAAACACATAGACAATTCCAAGTTCCTCAGCAGACAGGCAGTGAATGCAGCAGCAATCAGCCAAAGTATGGTAACATTGTGTGCCAAGTATCCATTTTCCCACCAGAAAAACCAAAAGAACTGTGAATACTGTAAAATAGGAACAAAAACAGAAGTTGCTAGAAAAGCACAGAAGGCCTGGCAGCATCTATGAAGAGAAATCAGCGTTAGCACTTTGGGTCCGGGGACCATTCCTCACAATGGATGGTTCGTTTATATGTTCGTATATGCATGTTTGTTTATATGCAGGGATGGGGCAAAGGGAGGGGTAGGGAGTAAATGGTAAGTGGGAATAGGGCCCAAAGTCAGAGAACAATCATT
Source organism: Stegostoma tigrinum (assembly GCF_030684315.1). Lineage (NCBI taxonomy): Eukaryota > Metazoa > Chordata > Chondrichthyes > Orectolobiformes > Stegostomatidae > Stegostoma > Stegostoma tigrinum. The sequence continues at coordinate 124,549,932 of NC_081356.1, read as the reverse complement.
GGATAGACAATGAAGCAGCTAGTGATCTGGCTAGGAGGGTGGATAACTGTTAATGGGGACTGTTAGTAGCTAACAATACGTAGTGTGTTATGGCAGACTACGTGATAACATGGCCTGGTGTGTGGGATCGGGGTGTGGGACATGAGAGAGTTCAGGCCCTAAAATTATTGAACTCGATATTGAGTCTGGAAGGTTACAAGGTCCCCAAACAGAAAATGAGATGTTGTTCTTCCAGCTTGCACTGAGCTTCGCTGGAACACTACAGCAAGCCTGAAGCAGAGATGTTGGCCAGGGAACAGGGTAGTGTGTTAAAGTGGCAGGCAGGTGGAAGCGCAGGGTCTTTGTAGGCAGAGTGTAGATGTTCGATAAAGCGATCACCCAGTCTACACTTCATTTCCCCAGTGTAGGGGAGACCACATGGTGAGCAGTGAATGCAGTAGACTAGATTATGTGAAGTACAGGTAAAGTGTTGCTTCACCTGGAAGGTATGTTTGGGTCCTGGGGAGCAAAGAGGTAAATGGACATCTGTTAAAACTTCGCCAGTTGCAGGAGAAGGTGTGGTGGCGCCATGGGTGTGTTGGGGGTGCAGGAAGAGTCGGCCAGGGTGTTCCTGAGGGAACGGTCCCTGTGGAAGGTGGACAAGGGAATGCGGGGGGGGTGGGGGGGTGAAGACTCCATTCCATTCTCCCAGTTCCTCCGCCTCCGTCACTTATGTTCTAAAGAGGCCAACTTCGACAAGGGAGCCACCAAAATGTCCACTTTCTTCCTCAACCAAGGATTCCCTAGCACCTTGGTTGACAACGCTCTCAACCAGGTCCAACCCACCTTCCGCACTTCCACCCTCACCACTTCTCTTCCCTCCTGCAACAGTGATATGCTTCCCCCTGTCCTCACCTACCAACCCAGCAGCATCCAAATCCAGAAGATCATCAGCCACCATTTCCACCACCTCCAGCAAGATGCCTCTACCAGACACATTGTCTTTGTCCAACTTTTGCAGGGGCCATTCCCTCTGGGATACCCTGGTCCAGTCTTCCTTCACTTTTAACACTACCGTACATCTCCAAAACACCTTGTCCTGCAACTGGCGAAGGTGTAACACCTGGCCATTTACCTTCTCCCTCCTCAGTAGGCAAGGGACCAAATACACCTTCCAGGTGAAGCAGCACTCTGCCTGTACTTCACACAATCTAGTCTACTACATTCGCTGTTCAAAATGTGATCACCTCTACATTGGGAAAACAAAATGTAGATTGGGTGACTGCTTCCTAGAAAATCTATGTTCTGCCTACAATAAAGACATTTTGCTTCCAGTTGCCTGCCACATTAACACACGATCCTGTTTACTGGCTAACATCTCTGTCTCAGGCTTGCCGCAGTGTTCCAGTGAAGCTCAGCACAAGCAGGAAGAGTGGGCCAGGGTGTTCCTGAGGGAACGGTCCCTGTGGAAGGTGGACAAGGGAATGGGGGGATAAAGACTCCATTCCATTCTCCCAGTTCCTCTGTCTCCATCACTTATAGAACAGTACAGCACAGAACAGGCCCTTCAGCCCACAATGTTGTGCCGACCATTGATCCTCATATGCACCCTCAAATTTCTGTGACCATATACATGTCCAGCAGTCTCTTAAATGACCCCAATGACCTTGCTTCCACAACTGCTGCTGGCAACGCATTCCATGCTCTCACAACTCTCTGCGTAAAGAACCTGCCTCTTGACATCCCCTCTATACTTTCCACCAACCAGCTTAAAACTATGACCCCTCGTGCTAGCCATTTCTGCCCTGGGAAATAGTCTCTGGCTATCAACTCTATCTATGCCTCTCATTATCTTGTATACCTCAATTAGGTCCCCTCTCCTCCTCCTTTTCTCCAATGAAAAGAGACCGAGCTCAGTCAACCTCTCTTCATAAGATAAGCCCTCCAGTCCAGGCAGCATCCTGGTAAACCTCCTCTGAACCCTCTCCAAAGCATCCACATCTTTCCTATAATAGGGCGCCCAGAACTGGACGCAGTATTCCAAGTGCGGTCTAACCAAAGTTTTATAGAGCTGCACAAGATCTCACGACTCTTAAACTCAATCCCCCTGTTAATGAAAGCCAAAACACCATATGCTTTCTTAACAACCCTGTCCACTTGGGTGGCCATTTTAAGGGATCTATGTATCTGCACACCAAGATCCCTCTGTTCCTCCACGCTGCCAAGAATCCTATCCTTAATCCTGTACTCAGCTTTCAAATTCGACCTTCCAAAATGCATCACCTCGCATTTATCCAGGTTGAACTCCATCTGCCACCTCTCAGCCCATCTCTGCATCCTGTCAATGTCCCGCTACAGCCTACAACAGCCCTCTACACTGTCAACGACACCTCCGACCTTTGTGTCGTCTGCAAACTTGCTGACCCATCCTTCGATCCCCTCATCCAAGTCATTAATAAAAATTACAAACAGTAGAGGCCCAAGGACAGAGCCCTGTGGAACCCCACTCACCACTGACTTCCAGGCAGAATATTTTCCTTCTACTACCACTCGCTGTCTTCTGTTGGCCAGCCAATTCTGTATCCAAGCAGCTAAGTTCCCCTGTATCCCATTCCTCCTGACCTTCTGAATGAGCCTACCATGGGGAACCTTATCAAATGCCTTACTGAAGTCCATATTAGATTCGCTACAGTGTGGAAACAGGCCCTTCGGCCCAACAAGTCCACACCGCCCCTTGAAGCATCCCACCCAGACCCATCCCCCTATAACCCACACACCCCTGAACACTATGGGCAATTTAGCATGGCTGATCCATTAACTTATGTTCTAAAGAGGCCAACTTCGACAAGGGAGCCACCAAAATGTCCACTTTCATCTCATTTTCGGCTTGGGGATCTTGCAGACTCAATATCACGTTCAATAGTTTTAGGGCTTATCTCTCCCGTGTCCTAGCCCCTAAACACTCACACCAGGCCTTGTTATTGCATAGTCTGTAATTATACACTACCTATACACTAGCCAATAACGGTCTCCATTAACAGCTACTCACTCTTCAAGCCAGATCGATATTTATTCCTTTGTCTGTCCAACTGTTCTTCTCTCTTGTTGGCCTCTATTCCCTCCTTTTGTTTACTCCTCACCTCCTCCCCCAGTCCCCCTTTTCTCCACATAAACCAACATTTTCCTAGCTACCACCAGTTCTGAGAAAGGTGACAAGACCCAAATGTTATCTGTCATTTCTCTTCACAGATGCTGTTAGACCTGCTCAGCTTTTCCAGCAACTACTGTTTTTGATCCATTGTCCCTGCTTTGCTAAGCATTCAGCTTATGTACTCTGCCGCTTCACTTGGCGGCTGGTAATGGAGTTTTAACCAGTGCATGCAAATCTGTCATCCATCCCAGGAGTCCACAATATCTTTGAAAGAGATCTATGACCAGAGAATGACAGAGTTTGGGATAGGTTTGTCAATATTTTAACAAGCGGTACACTTTTTTAAAAAAGGGGTTACTTCTGGAGGAACCCAGAAATTGCCCAAGTAAGTAATTACTCATGGCTCATTGATGAGCATTCCTGCCTCAGAGTCAGCGGGTCATGTGTTCTAGACTTGCTTGATTTATAATCCAGGCTGAAACCCAAGAACAATACTTTGGGAATGCTGTGCTGTTAGATCGGCTATCTTTCAGTTGAGTTGTTAATGAAGTCTCTGTTCTCTCAGGTGGACATAAAACATCCCACTGGAACTACAAAAAAGATAAAAGGAATTTTCCCCTGGCATTCTGGTCAATATATACCTCCTAGTCTATATCACTAAAAACAGATTGGCTGTTTATTATCAGTTTATTGTTTGTGAGAACTTTCTGTGTGTAAATTGACTGCCTCGTTTCCATCTGTAAATTGTTCCAAACTGTTTAAAGCAAGTCTTTTTTCATAAAAGAGCTAAGTACCTTGGATGATGAAAATCTGAGATTAAAACAGAAAATGATGCAAATACTCATCAGTGAGAAACGTAACTAGCATTTCAAATCAATGGACTTTATTCGGAACAAATTTATTACCGACAACTGAGGGAAAGGAATCAGTGTGGAGTCGAGAATTTTCTTAGTCATACAGTAACCAAGTGGGACCTGGGAATGCACCATCTGAAAGAACATTGAGAAACATTCCTTTATAATTTTCAAGAGAGATTGGAACCCACTTGAAATGGAAGTCTTTGCAGGACCATAGGGAAAGAACATTGGGGTGGAACTAATTGGACAACTCATTCAAAGAGCCAATACAGGTATGATGAACTAAATGACCTCCTTCAGTAGTAAGATTCAATAATTTGCTTTCTAAAACCCCCCACCAAGCTTTCAAAATGTCACAAATTAAATTCAAATACAGTGAGCCATTTTTTTGGAGTGTACTGCCTGTTGTTAATAAGAACGACAAACAAGTTGAAATAAGGATAGTGCTGCCATTTGTTTCTTCCAGATCCGTAATGTTGCTACAAACCGGTGCGTGGACAGTAAACATGGAGCAACAGGAGCAGAATTGAGGTTGGACATTTGTATCAAGGATGGCTCGGAACGTACATGGTCACATGAGCAGGTACTAAAAGGTCTAGCAATAGTGTCGTGCAGCATAGAAACAGGCCATTCGGCCCACCATGTTTATGCCAACCAACAAACACCAAACCATACGAATTCTATCTACCTGTACTTGGTCTGTAGTCTACTATGCTCCAGCATTTCAAGTACTCAGTCAGATGTTTCTTAAATGTTGGGAGATTGTCTGCCTCCACCACCCTCTCAGGCGGTTCCATTTTCCTACCACCCTCTGGATGAAAACATTTTTCTTCAGATCTCCTCTACATCACATACACCTCACCTTAAACTTATATCCTCAGGTCTGAGACACTCAGAGAGTAGTAAGGGAATCTTTACTCAGAGAGTAGTAAGGGAATGGAACGCTTTGCCTGCAACAGTAGTAGATTCGCCAACTTTAAGTACATTTAAGTCATCATTGAACAAGCATATGGATGGGCATGGAACAGTGTAGGCTAGATGGACTTCAGATCGGTATGACAGGTCGGCACAACATCGAGGGCCGAAGGACCTGTACTGTGCTGTAATGTTCTATGTTCTATGTACATCTGTCATGGGGAAAAGATTCTCACAATCTACCCTGCCTATATCTCTCGTAATTTGTATACCTCAATCAGATCACACCTCAGTCTCCTCTACTCCAGGGAAAACAAACTCAGCCTATCCAGTCTCTCCTCATAATTCCTTGTATCATCCTGGTGAATCTCTTCTGCACCCTCTCCAGTGCAATCATGTTCTTCTGATAGTGTGGCAATCAGAACCGCATAGTGTCCCATCTGTGGCCTAACCAATACTCTATAATGTTGCAACAAGAGTTTCCTGTTCCTATATTCTACGCCCCTGCTAATGAAGGCAAACATCTCATACGCCTTCTTCACCACCCTATCTACCTTTGTCGATGCTTTCAGGGACCTATGGGCTTGTACAGCAAGTTGCTCTGTACTCCCTAACATTCATTGTGTAAAACCTTGCTATGTTAGACCTCTCAAAATGCATCATCTCACACTTATCAACATTAAATTTCACCTACCATTGCTCTGTCTAATTCACTAGCTGATTAATGTCAGACTGTAACCTGAGATCATCTTCACACTATCAACAACACCACCAATCTTCATGTCATCTGCAAACTTATTAACTATGTCTCAAAATTCACATCCAAGTCATGAATGTGCATAACAAACAGCAATGGTCCCAGGACCGATCCCTGTGTTACTCTACTGGTCACTAGCTTCCAATTACAAAAACAACCCATCACCTTCACCCTTTGCTTCCTGTTTGCAAAGCAATTTTGGATCCAGTTTTGTCAGCTTGCACTAGATCTTCATGAGCCCTTAATGTTTGGGCCAGCCTTCCATGTGGGACCTTATCAAAGGCCTTACTGAAGTCCATGTGAACCACATAATTGTATTATCCTCATCCATATGCATATTAATCTTTACATGCTCTAGAACCTCACTGTTGCAACTGAAATATACAGCTACAATGTTTTTCTCTGTTGCGAATACAAATAAGAATTATTTGTTTAAGATCTCACTCACATCCTCTGGTCCATACACAGATTGCCCCTTTGATGTCTAATATGCCCCACTCTATCTCTTGAAATCCTCTTGCCCTTCATATACTTGTAAAAGACCTTGGGGATTTCCTTCATCCTGCCAAAGATATTTCATGCTTTACAGTGTCAAATTGCGTCTTGTGTTTTTAATGCTCTGTACCTACCTAATATGTATCGTCATAGAGATGTACAGCACAGAAACAGATCCTTTGGTCCAACTTGTCCATGCCAACGAGAAATCTTAAATTAATCTAGCCCCATTTGCCAGCATTTGACCCATATCCCTCTAAATCCTTCCTATTCATGTAGCCATCCAGATGCCTTTTAAACGTAATTATACCAGCATCCATCACCTCCTCTGCACCTCATTCCATATAAATACCATCCTCTGCGTGAAAAAGTTGCCCCTTGGGTCCCTTTTAAATCTTTCCCCTCTCACCTTAAACCTATGCCCTATAGTTTTGGTCTCCCCTACCCTGGGGAAAAGACCTTGGCTATTCACCTTCTCCACGCCCATTTTATAAATCTCAATAAGGTCACTCCTCAGCCTCCAATGTTCCAGGGAAAATAGCTCCAGCCTATTCAGCCTCTCCTTATAGTTCAAACCTTCCAACCCTGGCAACATCTTTATAAATATTTTCTGAACCCTTTCAAGTTTCACAGCCACTTTCCCCAAAATAGGGAGACCAGAACTGAATGCATTATTCCAAAAGTGGTCCAACCAATTTCCTGTATTTGATCTCGCAACTCCTGTACTCAATGCAATGACCAATACTTCCTTACTTTTCTTTATCAAGCTCATGATCTCGCTTGACATCCAGGATTTCTTGGACTTGCTGCCCTTGCCCTTCACTCTTAGAGGAACATACAGATCCTGAACTCTCACTATACTATTTTTAAAATATTCCCACTTTCCGAATGTACACTTACTTGCAAGTAGCTGATGCCAGTCTATGCTTGCAAGATCCTGTCTAATGATACTTTCCCCAATTTAGACACTTCTACACTATCCTTATTCCTTTCCAAAAAAACCTTTGAAACTTACAGAGTTATGTTTACTATTCCCAAAATGCTCATCTGCTGACACTTCTTGAACAGCTTCATTCCCTAGGATTAGACAAAGCATTACTTTAGTAGGATTAGAGATAATGGGAACTGCAGGTGTTGGAGAATCCAAGATACTACTTGGCCTGCTGTGTTCATCCAGCCCCACACTTTGTTACTTTAGTAGGATTACCTCAATTCTGACACAGAACAGGTTCCCTGGAGGCACTTTAAAAATTTCACCTTGTCTCATCCTTTCCAATCCTTTCACATGAATGTGTGAAATGTTAATGTTAGTATTGGACCTTTTATCATTGGGAAACCTCAGGGACAAGGACCAAGCTGCATAGCACAAGCCATTGACTTGGATGAAGAGAGTAACAAAATTATTTGAACCCAAAAGCCCCCCATTGTCCATTCCTTCACATTCCCAATTTAAATTGTGAAAGCTGTGGAGGCCATTCTTTCAGCTGTCTGGGCCTGTCTAGACCTCTGAATTGTCAAAGCCTCCCCCCTTAACCCACGCTACCTCTATCTTCCTTCAGGATACTTCTTACAACTTATTTTGTTAGGTAACGTTCCTGTTTGGCACCTTGGGACACTTTGCTACTTTAAAAGGGCAACATAATTGAAAGTTGTTGCTTCTGCTCTACTTATTTATATAAATCAAAAAAATTAGGTACTGCCAAGAAGAAGTGCAGGAGGAATGGAAAGTTCAAGATGACTTTGGGAGTTCTCTCTGATGTCCTGGTCAATATTTCTCCTTCAGCTGCCTTCACTAAAGTAGATTACCTTATCATTAGCATAGTTGCCTGTTGTGGCAGCTTACTGTGTACACATTAGCTGCTGCATTACCTACATCGCTACAGTGATGCCACTTAAAAATACTTAATTGGTTGTAAAGCAATTTAGGGTGTCCAGAGGCTGTGGAAAGCATGTTTCTTTTTCAATTTCTAAGAGATAAGTCCTTGGCTAGCTTTCTCTGGTTTTTCCCCTCCTCTACCTCGAAGAACTGCATTAACACCCAACGTAAATGTAGAAAAGCTCCAACCTGGTCTGATCAGGATTCAGATACTCCCAATCCTGTCCTGGGAGGTTAGGATGGACAGAAAAATTGTGAGGAAGTAAAATTGAGATGGATTCCCATTGCATCTTTGGACAATGAAGGCAGGCAGCCATGAACATAAATAATCATAGACTCCCTACAGTGTGGAAACAGGCCCTTTGGCCCAATAAGCCCACAGCAACCCTCAGAGCATCCCACCCAGACCCATGCCCCTGCAACCCACCTAATCTACACATCCCTAGACACTATGTGCAATTTAGCATGGCCAGTCCACCTACCCTGCATATCTTTGGACTGTGGGAAGAAACTGGAGCACCTGGAGGAAACCCATGCAGACACTGGGAGAATGTGCAAACAGACAGCCTCCCAGGGGTAGAATCAAACCTGGGTCCCTGGTGCTGTGAGGCAGCAGTGCTAACCTCCGAGCCACCGTGTCGCCCCTAAGTGCCATATAAAGGATAATACTCTGGCCTGCCTGCATTTAGCCAGTGAACAGCTCCCCATCCTCTTCCACTATTCCCAATCACTCGCACTCCCGTCCCCAACCCATGAACCAGAAATGGGAGATCGCCAATTTGATGGAAGTGTCCTGTCTGCATCAGCCAGTGGGGTCAGCTTCCATAAATCCTGATTTATTTTTCTTTATTCATTCATGGAATCAGGGCATCACTGGATAGACAGCATTTATTGGCCACCCCTAATTGCCCAGAGGGTAATTCAGAGTCAACCACATTGCTGTGGGTCTGGAGTCACATGTAGGCCAGACCAGATAAGGATGGCAGTTTCCTTCCCTAAAGTACATTAGTGAGCCAGATGGATTTTTCCTGACAATCAACAATGGATTCATGGTTATCCTTAGATTCTCAATTCCAGATATTTATTGAATTCAAATTCCACCATCTGCCTTGGCGGGATTCAAACCCGGGTCTCCAGAACATTATCTGGGTCTCTGGATTAACAGTCCAGCAATAATATCACTAGGCCATCACCTCCACATTGGTCTACTGACATCTTTGTTTGGATAGTGAGCCGGAGATGACCAATTAAGAGGCCATTTCAGAGAAGGTCACTTGGTCCTACTGTCAGTAAATGTGGGCATGGGATCTTCATTTCAACAAAAAATGGGGTGTTGCACTTCCTGGCAAAATTTCAACCCAATGGATCAGCAAGTTGAAGTCCCACACTGCCATTATAATTGCAGTTTTTTTTTCCAACCAGTCCTCTCTTTGCTGTCCACTCCATAGAGAAACAATTTGCAAAGCTTTGGACATAATAACACTCCTCGCTCGTTTATGCAGAGCACTTCTACTGAAAGGTTTTATGGAATTCAAAGGTAATCTGTAGAAAAATGCATTCCTTGCCAATGGTCTCCACTAAACACTGGTAGTTAACTGAGAACATTTTAGTTCTAAAATATACCATTGAGGTGATGAATACATTTTATATTTAATATTCTTTGGAAGAGTTAAGTTTTCAAGGAGCGTCAAAAATGGGTTTATTTAAAGTTTTGTGGAAATATCTGGAGTGGTGATGCTTAGAAAGATAATTGAAAGTATATTGTGGTCGCTGGATTTTTTTTTAACATGGATTCCTATAATTCACATTGATTGGTGATAACTACTTATTTTGCTGCCGCCCTCTGCTAGGGCCCTTCTGGACGGTTACTGGCTTGAGGAGGTTTTTGTTTTATCTGAGCAGGTCTGGCAGCATCTCTGGAGAGAAATCCAAGTTAATATTTCAGGTCTAGTGACCCTTCTTCAGAACAGAACACTGTGAGCATGTGTGTGACCAGGAACCTGTGTCTAAGTACGACCTTGAGCATGTGTATGAGTGTAAGTGTGCATGTAAGCACATGTGTGCCTGTGTGTGAGCATTTATATGAGTATCAGCCTGAAAGTAAATGTGTTTGTGTGAGAATGTGAGTGTGAGAGTATGTCTGAGTGTCAGCTTGTATGTGAGCAAATGGATATGTCAGCATAAGTGTGCATGTGGCCATATGTGTCAGCATGAATGTATATCTCTCTCTGCATGTGAGCGTTTTTAGGTATATATTGCTGACTTTCTGTGTTAACCTATCAATATGTCTTTATTGAATAGTTTTTTTGATCATAAACCAATAATGGTGTTTATTAAGAAAGCTAGTTGTTGGGTGGGTAGGTAGGGTCCTAGAACCTACACACTTTACAAGCCCCACTCCACATCCAAAACCACACACAGCAGGAACACATAAAGCCAAGCCCTGTACTTCCAAATGAAGCAAGGTGTGGCCCTAAAACGGGTCAACATTGGCAACGTACACAAGCATATGTCAATATTGATAGAAGATTGAGGGGTAATTTAATTAAGGTGTTCATGAAGATTAAGGCAATTGATAGAGTAGAAATCCAGAAACTACATATAAATTAGGAGCAGGTTACAGGCCACTTGGCCTTTCAGCCTTCTGTGCCATTTAATGAGCTCGTGGCAGATCAAGCTTTTCCAGCTTCCCACCGACAAACCTTTCACCTGTTTGCTTATTAAGATTCTTTCCCTTCTGCCATAAAAAATATTCAATGAGTCTGCTTCCACTGCCTTTTGAAGAGAGTTTCTGAGATTCACAACATTCTATGAGCAAAATAATATTTCTGTTTTAAATGGGCGCCCCCTTAATTTGAAACAAAAACAGGCATAAAATCTAAGATTGGAGCTAGGCCACTCAGAGTTGGCAACGAGCAATGTTGCTTCATATAAAGACTGGGAAAATTGTGGAACCCTGTCTTCCAAAACGCTGTGTGTGCTGAGCATCGATGAGACATTTTGAAACTGAGGTTATAATTAGGTATAGGGATTAAGGATTGCAGAACTGAGACAGGCATATGGAGATTAAATAGAGAAGATTTAATTAGACTAGAGGAACAGGCTCAAGCTGTTGAGACAGACTCACATTCCATTGTAGCTCTGATCCACCCTGATAGTGTGTCAGTAGATGCAGCGTGCCCAGAGAGAAAAAAAATCATTGTAAAAAAACATAAGTAATACTAGAAATAAACATACCAGTTGTACTGGTCCTCCAATTTTGCAGTGTATGAGTTGACCAATCTCCACCCAGAAGCTCTTAAGAATGTAGTGATGAGTAATAACAGAGATATCTTTTAATTGCAGAACAGAATGGCTTCGTAAAAGAGTTAGGATTGCAGTCCATATAGCACAGAGCATGACAGAGGCATTGTGCTGCTCTCCAGTCTTCAGCTTCCTTTTTTATAATTTATTCATGAATGTGAGCATTTGTGGCTAGCCAGCGCTTATTTCCCATCCCTAATTACCCAGAGGTCAACCACATTGTTGTGTGTCTGGAGTCATGTGTAGGCCAGGCCATGTAAGGATGGTAATTTCCTTCCCTAAAGGACATCAGTGAATCAAATGGGTTTTTCCTGAAAATCAGCAACAGATTCATAGTTGTCATTACACTGTTAATCCCAGATTTTTTTTAAACTGATTTCAGATTTCACCCTCTTCCATGGTAAGATTTGAACGCAGGTGTCCAGAATATTAGACATAACAAGGTGTAGAGCTGGAGGAACACAACAGGCCAAGCAGCATCAGAGGAGCAGGAAGGCTGACGTTTTGGGCCTAGACTGTTCTTCAGAAAGGCCCGAAACATCAGCCTTCCTGCTCCTCTGATGCTGCTTGGCCTGCTGTGTTCACCCAGCTCTACACCTTGTTATATGAGATTCTCCAGCATCTGCAGTTCCTACTATCTCTCCAGAATATTATCTGTCTTTCGAAATTAATAGTCCAACAATAATACCAGTAGACTGAGATAATGGGAACTGCAGATGCTGGAGAATCCAAGATAATAAAGTGTGAAGCTGGATGAACACAGCAGGCCAAGCAGCATCTCAGGAGCACAAAAGCTGATGTTTCGGGCCTAGACCCTTCATCAAAGAGGGGGATGGGGTGAGGGTTCTGGAATAAATAGGGAGAGAGGGGGAGGCGGACCGAAGATGGAGAGAAAAGAAGACAGGTGAAGGGGAGAGTATAGATGGAGAGGTAGGGAGGGGATAGGTCAGTCCAGGGAAGACGGACAGGTCAAGGACGTGGGATGAGGTTAGTAGTTAGGAAGTGGAGGTGCGGCTTGGGGTGGGAGGAGGGGTTGGGTGAGAGGAAGAACAGGTTAGAGAGGCAGAGACAGGCTGGGCTGGTTTTGGGATGCAGTGGGGGGAGGGGATGAGCTGGGCTGGTTGTGTGATGCATTGGGGGGGAGGGGACGAACTGGGCTGGTTTTGGGATGCGGTGGGGGAAGGGGAGGTTTTGAAGCTGGTGAAGTCCACATTGACACCATTGGGCTGCAAGTTCACCTGGGCCATCTCCAACACATCCCTCACCTTCCTGGACCTCTCAGTCTCCATCTCAGCCAACCAGCTTGTAACTGATGTCCATTTCAAGCCCACCAACTCCCACAGCTACCTAGAATACACCTCCCACCCACCCTCCTGCAAACATTCCATCCCCTATTCCCAATTCCTCCGCCTCCGCCGCATCTGCTCCCACGATGAGGCATTCCACTCCCGCACATCCCAGATGTCCAAGTTCTTCAAGGACCGCAACTTTCCCCCCAAAGTGGTCGAGAACGCCCTTGACCGCGTCTCCTGCATTTCCCCCAACATATCCCTCACACCCCGCTCCCGCCACAACCACCCAAAGAGGATCACCCTCATTCTCACACACCACACCACCAACCTCCGGATACAACGAATCATCCTCCGACACTTCCGCCATGTACATTCCGACCCCACCACCCAAGACATTTTTCCATCCCCACCCTTGTCTGCTTTCTGGAGAGACCACTCTCTCCGTGACTCCCTTGTTTGCTCCACACTGCCCTCCAACCCCACCACACCCAGCACCTTCCACTGCAACCGCAGGAAATGCTACACTTGTCCCCACACCTCCTCCCTCACCCCCATCGCAGGCCCCAAGATGACTTTCCATATTAAGCAGAGGTTCACCTGCACATCTGCCATTGTGGTATACTGTATCCATTGTATCCGGTGTGGCTTCCTCTACATTGGGGAAACCAAGCGGAGGCTTGGGGACCACTTTGCAGGACACATCCGCTCGGTTTGCAATAAACAACTGTACCTCCCAGTCATGAACCATTTCAACTCCTCCTCCCATTCTTTAGATGACATGTCCATCATGGGCCGTCTGCAGAGCCACAATGATGCCACCCGAAGGTTGCAGGAACAGAAACTCATATTCCGCTTGGGACCCCTGCAGCCCAATGGTATCAACGTGGTCTTCACAAGCTTCAAAATCTCCCCTTCCCCCACTGCATCCCAAAACCAGCCCAGTTCTTCCCCTCCCCCCACTGCATCACAAAACCAGCCCAGCCTGTCTCCGCTTCCCTAACGAGTTCTTCCTCTCACCCATTTCTTCCTCCAACCTCAAGCCGCACCTCCATTTCCTACCTACCACCTCATTCCCCCTCCTTGACCTGTCCATCTTCACTGGACTGACCTATCCCCTCCCTACCTCCTCACTTATACTCTCCTCTCCACCTATCTTCTTTTCTCTCCATCTTCAGTTCGCCTCCCCCTCTCTCCCTATTTATTCCAGAACCCTTTCCCCATCCCCCTCTCTGATGATGGGTCTAGGCCCGAAACGTCAGCTTTTGTGCTCCTGAGATGCTGCTTGGCCTGCTGTTTTCATCCAGGTCCACACTTTGTTAGCCAGGTTGTAGTCCAACAGGTTTATTCGAAATCACACAAGCTTTCAGGTGCAGTGCAAGAGCATGGCAAACAGACCCAGAGTTTATAGGCAGAGAGACGAAGGGCAGAGAAATCAAACGAGCATACAACTGGTGTGAGTGGAGTGTCAGATGATAAGTCTCTGCAGGTGACCAAGAGTGTTGGACAGTGAGTGAGGTGTCAACAGCTGAGTAACCGGCAAAATGCTGACCTATATTTGATTAAGTAGGCAGAACACAACAACACAGAATCGCCGAGCAGAGACTGATAGCCAACAAGTTCCATACCCATGAAGACGGCCTCAACCATTGCAATAGATGTGATCCCCACCGTACTGTTCTGTATCTGTATAATCTTCCTTGCTGTCCCATTTTGACAGCCTCACCTTGATAAATTGCTACAATCTCTCTACCTCAATTAGTTTGTACAGTTTTGAATTACTTATTACTTTGGTTAGATGTCAGCACGTGGCTCTTATACCTATCATGCTATGCTAGTCATTTAGCACCACCCTATTTTTGTTTTTTAATAATTATCTCTCTGCCTCAGCTAATTGGATTATAGGCCATCCCTTTGCTGGTTAATCACCAGTGGACACTTTACTCTCCATCTAACACTCTTGGTCAACTGCAGAACATCATTGGATACTCCACTCATCCCAGTTGTATGATCTTTGATGTCTCTGCCCCTGATCTGTCCAGCTATAAATGTTGGGAATGTGTGCTCTCCTCTCTCAGTCCACCTGACAAAGGGATTGCACTCCAAAAACTTGTGTGATTTCAAATAAACCTGTTGGACTATAACCTGGTGTTGTATGACTTCTGATGTTGTCCACCCCAGTCTAGCACTGGCACCTGCAAACCATTAACTCAGCACAGAAAGACTTTTAAGACCTGACGCACTAAGCATGGGGGCATGCAGATGTGAAAATGTGCACTGGAGCCTGGTGTGCCAGTTCCCCATGTTGTGCAAGGGCATCAGCACCCTGAAACAGCCTTGTGATAATGTCATTGAGCTGCACATCACTGAGCATAAACAGCACAGCGTGGGTGGAGTTAGAATACAGTAAAATTCTAGAACAGACTGGAAGTATCAGTTTGGGAGACTCACTTGAAATATGTGACTGTCTGGGAGATATACACAAGTGAACTCAACAAAATGCGACTGCTTAGCTACTATCTAACATATCAATATGACAACCTGGTATATGATTGCCATGTATGAAACAATCAATACATAGAATGAAAGTTTCATTAATAGTACTGCTTTGAAGTCTAAGCCGAAGACAATCCTTAAAGTCAAGGACATCTCTTCAATCAGTCTGTTTTGAACCCACACTTATAGTGTATCACAATAACAGACAGTAAAAGAACTCATCCCATTCCTGGATCAGTTCCCTTGAGGCAGAATGGGGGTGGCAGCAGTTTTGCAGGAATTTTCCATTTGGCCTCTGTGCTCTCTGAAACTTTAGACTCAATGTCACCTCCCTGGTTATGACTGCCTATCACTGGGGAATCAGTGCTGCAGGCAGAGTTTGAGGCCACCCTGTTTGCTGGACCTCAGCTGTAGGATCCACTGTTGTTTGGCATTTTTATCAATGATTCAGATGAGAATATAGGAAGCATGGTTAGTAAATTTGCATTTTATACCAAAATTGGTGATATAGTAGACAGTGAAGAAGGTTATCTTAGAGTCCAACAAGATCTTGATCAGTTGGGCCAATAGGCTGAGGAGTGTCAGATTGATTTTAAGTTTGAAGAATGCAAGATGTTGTTATAAGGGAAGGCTGGATAGGCTTGGACTTTTCCCCCTGGAAGCATAGGAAGCTGAGGGGTGATTTTGACAGGTTTACAAAATCATGAGAGGCACAGGTGAGGAGAATAGCCAAGGTCTTTTTCCCAAGATAAGGGAGTCCAAGATTAGAGGACATAGGTTTAAGGTGAGAGGGGAGAGACTTAAAAGGGACCTGAAGGGCAACTTTTTCACACAGGGGTGGTGCGTGTATGGACTGCCAAAGGAAGTGGTAGAGGCGAATACAATTTAAAATTTTAAAGATATTTAGATATGTACATGGATAAGAAAGGTTAGCAGGATATGGGCCAAAGGCAGGCAAATGGGACGAGTTCAGTTTAGGATACCTGGTTGGCATGGACGAGTTGGACTGAAGGATCTGTTTCTGTGCAGTTTTATTCTATGACTCTATTGAGCCACGGGCTGCCCTATGGTGGAGATCCTCTATCACACCGGCAGCCCCTGCTGCTGATGCCAATTTTAATGCAGATATTTAAAAGGGTGAAGAGAATGTGCTCTCTTTCATACTGACTTGAAAAGCTGCCTGCATTTCCTGAGCTGGAAGTCTTCTATTGGCCCTCCAGCATTGACAGCTTGTCATTCTTAACAATGAGCTTGACCCTGGTAACTTGAGGGAAAGTCACTGTTCCCCATTTAGTGCAGGTGTTCTGACTCCAATTTAACCTGCCACTGGAGTCTTAACCCAAAGAGCAAATTCCTGTCCATACATTATAATTTGGAATGGGAGGCAACAGTCTACTGGTATTAAAGTGTGAGGCTGGATGAACACAGCAGGCCAACAGCATCTCAGGAGCACAAAAGCTGACATTTCGGGTCCAGACCCTTCATCAGAGAGGGGGATGAGGTGAGGGTTCTGGAATAAATAGGGAGCAAGGGGGAGGCGGACCGAAGATGGAGAGAAAAGAAGATAGGTGGAGAGGAGAGTATAGGTGGGGAAGTGGGGAGGGGATAGGTCGGTCCAGGGAAGACGGACAGGTCAGTGAGGTGGGATGAGGTTAGTAGGTAGGAGATGGAGGTACGGCTTGGGGTGGGAGGAAGGGATGGGTGAGAGGAAGAACAGGTTAGGGAGGCAGAGACAGGCTGGACTGGTTTTATTATCTTGGATTCTCCAGCATCTGCAGTTCCCATTATCACCAACACATCGCCCTGTTTGCTGACCAATACCACTGTCTCAGGCTTGCTGCAGTGTTACAATGAAACTCAACGTAAGCTGGAAGAATAGCGTCTCATTTTCTAATTGGCAATCCTGCAGTCTTCTGCGCTCAATGGTGAGTTCAATAACTTTAGGGCTTGAACTCTCCTATGTTGTAACGCCTACCCACACACACCAGGCCTTGTAAACACACGGTTTGTTGTTACACACAACCCATTGGGTGCCACTAACAGTCTCCATTAACTGCTATTCACCCGCCTAGCCTGATCATTATCCACTCCTTTGTCTGTCCAACTATTCTTCGCTCTCTCTGGGTTCTATCCCCACCTATCATTTACTCCTCATCCCCTCCCCCACCCTATCTTCTACATAAAAACAACTTTTTCCTCGTACCACCAGTTCTGTGAAAGGATCACTGGACCTGAAACATTAACTTTGGATTTCTCTTCACAGATGCTGCCTGAATGGTTGAGATTTTCCAGCAATTTCTGTTTTAGTTCCTGTTTACTATTCTTGAATTGCATTGTACATATTCAGTCAGTGGCTGCAGTACTTAGTACTTGCAGAAGATGGCAGTGAGGAGACATATTCCTTATTCCCCTCCCCCCACCCCCACCCCGACCAAACCTGCCACTCCCCTGCCTACCTATACATTGTTGACCCATCTGTAGCCAATCCACTTAGGTAGACCCACCAAAGGCAAATATTTGAACATCCTGTTTGTAGCCTGTACAATGCAATCTCGAAATCACATCACTTTTACTTCAATTGCATTGTAATATGAGTTGGGTTCAATTTCTCTCGGAGCAAATCCACTTTTAAATTCTGTATTGACTCCCTGTAACAATTGTAGTATAAATTGTTCACCCCTGTTCACCCTTCTGCATTTATTTGGCAGCTTCATCATAGGAGAAATGTCCCAAGGTTCTTCAGAGGACCTTTCTCAAGCAAAAGCTGACTGTGGGCCATAGAAGGAGATTAGGTCCAGTGTAAACTTGGCTAATGGGATAGGTTATAAGGAGTGTCTTAAAAGGAAAGGAGAGAAAGACATGGGAAATCCAAGGCAAAGTAGCAACTTATCTCTTCACCCAAAGTGAGGTTTAACAACGTATGGAGATTGTATTGTACTTCCCCTCGAACTAGTTTCTGAGGATGGGTCACCGGACCAGAAACATTAATTCTGATTTTTTCTTCACAGATGCTGCCAGACCTGCAGAGCTTTATCAGCAACTTCGGTTTTTGTTCCTGATTTACAGCATCTGCACATCTTTCGGTTTTTATCTGCTTGATCGCTGTCAGATTGCTGTAAATAAGAGGCTGCTCAGTACCAATTCCTTATGGTACAACAGCGCTTCAAAAAGACCTTCACTGGCGATGAAACACTTGGGTGTATCCTGAGTTCATCAGAGCTGGTACAGAAGTGGGTCTCTTTTGTTTAGTTTTGCCATCCCTTCCTTGTCACTTGATCAAAATGCTGAAACTTCCTCCCAAATATTATTAGGGTGTATCTCCTACACATGGACTACAACTACAGGTTTCAAGACCGTCACTGGGAGGTGCATTAAATGCTGGCCCATTGAGCAACACCCATATCCTGTGAGTGAATAAAAACAAAATGTACTTCACATCAGAACAACTGTGAAGTCAGGGGGAGGGGTGCGTGGTGGATGCTGAGGTTAAACAATAACTCATTCTCTTAACTCTCTTATTACCTTACCATGCCTCTAATGATCCATTAATATGATCCTTCTCCCATTCCCACCTCACCACCTCCTCATGCTCCCAAAGCAACTTACTTAACAGGTGGCTGATTCCCTCCACCCCACACCACCCCAATCTTTAGGCTGCAATCCAGCTTGCAAATTTCCTGAAAGATTTACATGTTTCAAAATAGCACAAGCCTCAAAAATGATCAATGTTAGCCTCAATTTGGCAGGGGCATGTTTACCTTCAGAAGGATGCTGCATCAATGCAAGTTAATGTGTTTACTTACCTTTTCAGTTCACCAATATCATTTTAACGCAAAGGAAGCTCTGATTAAAAAAAATATACTTTTGCTGATGTTGTACTGACATCACTACTAATTTTATAGCAATGCCCAAAGAATGGGATTAATAAACAGAATGTGAAATTCAATAGTACGAGGATTGGTTGACAAAAAAAATGGATTATTTAAGGTGAAGTTAAATAAACATATATGGGAGAGGGGTACAGAGAATAAACTTGATAGATTTGGATGAGAAAAAAAGTAGAAAGCTTAAGTGGAGGGATAAACAGCGCATAGAGCTGGTTGGGTCAGAGACAGAAAAAAGATAGAATTATAGGAAATAATAAAACAAACTAACCAAATCAATTCTTGGTTCCTGCTTCTGAAGTTAGAAAACAGAAATACACATACATATATATAGCTAATAATATGCAGAAAGCAACTTGCATAATCTTAGAATGTTCCAAAGCCCCGTGCAGCCCATGATATATTTCCCATTGTAAATAAAGTTTTATTACCATCCTATTGCAGGTATAGTACAAATGTACTTTTATTACTGCACAAGCAACAGACAGTGAGTATTCAAATATCACCTCAACAAGTTCTTTCGAATTACATAAAAGTTGCCACTCAGAAATAACCCATTTGATACAACAGATCTGGTACTTTTGCTCTTCAGGCTTTAACTCATATCGTCCTATCAACATTTCTTCCCAATTCTTCCTCTCTCAAGTACGTACCTAGATGTCCCTTGAATAATCAATGCTATTTGCTTTAAATACTCCATATGCCAGACAACTCTCTTGCTCCTCTTTAAAGCACTGCCAGGAATCTTTTACATCTAAAAGAAAGACCAAACACTACTCTGTGTTCAGTACTCTCCATCAAAAAAGTTCCTCCTGTCTTACTTATTGGAATTATTCATGACTGACATATGTTTACCAACCTCAGTTTTAGACCTCCCAAGCGTGTGAAAGTTATTTGACAATTAATGGGTTATACAGGAAAACGCATCAGGTTCACTGATTTTGTAAGAGATGAGGACCCACTATCTGCCCCAACTATTCTGTCCCAAACACCACTTTGAATCCACTCTACAACATTATACACTCTGAGCACTGGAGTCATTGTGAATAATTCTGGGGTCCTTAGGAAGGAGATATTGACTTATGAGGGTCTGTGTTGAGCCTTTACCAAACCAATACCTGAACTCCAAGGTCAAGGCACAGGGAAAGATTACAAACAAACTAGGGTTGTATTTCTTGGAATTTAAAAGCTTAAGTGGGAATATGATCAAAGTTTTCAAGACAGTAAAGAGAATAGTCAAAGTAGATGGAATAAACTTGTTTGCACTGGGTAAGGAATCAGGGCTTTGGGAGCGTTGTCTAAAAATCAGAGCAAGACCTAAATTAGGGTGAAATTTGAAAACATCTCTGCACGCAAATAGACTTTTAGAATTCTGTTCTACAAACAGTAAATGATACCAGATCAGTTGTTAATTTTAGAAACTCAGATCAATGATTTTTGTTAGCTAGAGGAATATGGGAAAAATGCAAGTAAATGGCTATTAATATATGCAAGATCGAAACCTTGCTTTATTTCCCCTTCTGAGTGAATTTGTCTATAGCATGAGTTTAAGTAATTTTCCCTACTCTGACTCATTTGCTCTGATGGTATTTCTTCACATGATTTGTTTGATCATCCTTTTGACTGATAATGTGTGTGTATTGCTGTATAGGGAATTAAATGTGTTCTTATTTTTCATCACAGCCACTTTACTTTTAACATAGAACATAGAACATAGAACAGTACAGCACAGAACAGGCCCTTCAGCCCACAATGTTGTGCCGACCATTGATCCTCATGTATGCACCCTCAAATTTCTGTGACCATATACATGTCCAGCAGTCTCTTAAATGACCCCAATGACCTTGCTTCCACAACTGCTGCTGGCAACGCATTCCATGCTCTCACAACTCTCTGCGTAAAGAACCTGCCTCTGACATCCCCTCGATACTTTCCACCAACCAGCTTAAAACTATGACCCCTCGTGCTAGCCATTTCTGCCCTGGGAAATAGTCTCTGGCTATCAACTCTATCTATGCCTCTCATTATCTTGTATACCTCAATTAGGTCCCCTCTCCTCCTCCTTTTCTCCAATGAAAAGAGACCGAGCTCAGTCAACCTCTCTTCATAAGATAAGCCCTCCAGTCCAGGCAGCATCCTGGTAAACCTCCTCTGAACCCTCTCCAAAGCATCCACATCTTTCCTATAATAGGGCGCCCAGAACTGGACGCAGTATTCCAAGTGCGGTCTAACCAAAGTTTTATAGAGCTGCAACAAGATCTCACGACTCTTAAACTCAATCCCCCTGTTAATGAAAGCCAAAACACCATATGCTTTCTTAACAACCCTGTCCACTTGGGTGGCCATTTTAAGGGATCTATGTATCTGCACACCAAGATCCCTCTGTTCCTCCACGCTGCCAAGAATCCTATCCTTAATCCTGTACTCAGCTTTCAAATTCGACCTTCCAAAATGCATCACCTCGCATTTATCCAGGTTGAACTCCATCTGCCACCTCTCAGCCCATCTCTGCATCCTGTCAATGTCCCGCTGCAGCCTACAACAGCCCTCTACACTGTCAACGACACCTCCGACCTTTGTGTCGTCTGCAAACTTGCTGACCCATCCTTCAATTCCCTCGTCCAAGTCATTAATAAAAATTACAAACAGTAGAGGCCCAAGGACAGAGCCCTGTGGAACTCCACTCACCACTGACTTCCAGGCAGAATATTTTCCTTCTACTACCACTCGCTGTCTTCTGTTGGCCAGCCAATTCGGTATCCAAGCAGCTAAGTTCCCCTGTATCCCATTCCTCTTGACCTTCTGAATGAGCCTACCATGGGGAACCTTATCAAATGCCTTACTGAAGTCCATATACACCACATCCACAGCTCGACCCTCATCAACTTTTCTAGTCACATCCTCAAAAAACTCGATAAGGTTTGTAAGGCATGACCTACCCCTCACAAAACATCTTTTATTCTTTTATTCTTGTCTTGAATATGCGCTTTGTTACATGAGGATTTAACTTATTGTTATTCCTTCAGTTCTCAGACCTTTGTACCATTCTCTTATCTGCATTTTTTAGTTTACTGGCATTTCTATATCAAACCTGGCTCAACCCCATCTACTGCCCCACCTACCCCCTCTACCACCTGTTTGAAATACTTTCCACACTAGTAATTAGCCTTTCAGTAAATGCCTTGTCCGTTGTTTGATTTGAGTGCAGCCTATCCTAAAGATACAGCTTATCCTCAAACTGGTAATAGTGTCTTATGACATGGAACCCCTCTTTCTTGTGCCTGTCCTACACCTATCTGATCTGTTCAATATATGCTCAGGCATCACAGAATTACTACAATGCAGAAGGAGACCATTTGGCCCATCATGTGTGCACCAGGCTGTTCAAATGAGCATTTTGCTTAGTCTAATTCTCTTGCCCACTCCCTATAACACTGTGTATTTCCCCTTTTCAGATAACAATCCAATTCCCTTTGAAGGCTTCAATTAACTCTACATACACCACACTGACAGACATGGCTTTCCAGACTAAAAATTACTCACTGCATGAAAAAATGTATTATTTTCCTCATTTCACTTTTACTTCTTTTGCTAATTTGAGTAGATTGGGGCTATATTTGATGGAATGTAAAACAATGAGAGGGAGTCTCATTGAAACATACAAAATTCTTAGAGGTCTTCACAGGAAGTGAATCAAGGGTTATGGAAAAAGGCAGGAAAGTAGAGTCGAAGATTATTTGATAAGCAGTGTTTTCACTGAATGAGAGCAGACTCGATATACTCAATGGCCCACTTCTGCTCCTATGGCTTACGGTCTTATTCTCCTAATTACTATAAATCTGTGCCCTGTTGTTCGCAATCCTCTCATAAATGGCAACAGTTTGGCCCTAACTACATTCCTGAACCCCACATAATTATATGGTAATGCAGTGGTAGACCCTGGTGCTACGTTGGTAGTAGTCAGGATCTCAGAAATTAAATCAGGAGATAGAAAAGACTTGTAAGAAAGGCTGGATTACATTAAACATGGGAGACCTCAATACGCAGGTGGACTGGGAAACAAACAGCTTGGTTGAGGATCCCAGGCAAATGAATTGATGGAATTTCTATGCCCCCACATTATCCATGAAAGCTATCATAGAAGTCTGTGAAATCCGACACAATACTAATATGACAATTAGAATAGTATTACAATTGAGTAATGTAACTATAAAAGTACGAGGAAGGAGCTGGTCAGAGTTAATTAAAAGGGGAGCCCAGTAGGGAAGACAGAGGAGTAGCAGTGGCGAGAGTTTCTGGGGATAATTCAGGAGACACAGCAGAAATTCATTGCAAGGATAAAGAAACATACTAAGGAGAGAATAAGGCAACCATGGCCGACAATGGAAGTTGGGGACAGCATAAAACCAAAAGAAAAGGCATACATTGTAGTGAAGATTAGTGAGAAACCAGGGGAACGGGAAGCTTTTAAAATCCTGGGGAAGAAGATGAAATAGGAGGGTAGGCTAAATAGTAAAATAAAAAAAATTGGGGGTTTTTGGAGATAGCAGGAACTGCAGATGCTGGAGAATCCGAGATAACAAGGAGGAGAGCTGGATGAACAGAACAGGCCAAGCAACATCAAAAGAACAGGAAGGCTGACGTTTCAGGCCTATAATCCTTCTTCAGAAATGGGGGAGGGGACGGGGATTCTGAAATAAATAGGGAGGGGGCGGCAGATAGAAGATGGATAGAGCAGATGATTGGTGGAGAGGAGACAGACAGGTCATGGAGATGGGGTTGGATCCAGTAAAGATGAGTGCAGGTGGGGAGTTCGGGAGGGAATAGGTCAGTACAGGGAGGACGGACAGGATGAGGCTAGTACGTAGGAGATGGTGGTGGGGCTTGAGATGGGAGCAGAGCATAAGTAGGAAGAAGGGCAGGTTAGGGAGGCAGGGATGCAGTTGGGGGAGGGGAGATTTTGAAGTTTGTGACGTCCAGAAGACCATAAGACATAGGAGTGGAAGTAAGGCCATTTGGCCCATCAAGTCCACTCTGCCATTTAAATCATGGCTGATGGGCATTTCAACTCCACTTCCCTGCACTCTCCCCGTAGCCCTTGATTCCTTGTGAGGTCAAGAATTTGTTGATCTCTGCCTTGAAGGCATCTAACGTCCTGGCCTCCACTGCACTCCGCGGCAATGAATTCCACAAGCCCACCACTCTCTGGCTGAAGACATGTTGTCTCATGTCCATTTTAAATTTACCCCCGCTAATTTTAAGGCTGTGCCCACGGGTCCTAGTCTCCTTACCTAATGGAAACAACTTCCCAGCATCTACCCCTTCTAAGCCATACATTATCTTGTAAGTTTCTATTAGATCTCCCCTCAACCTTCTAAACTCTAATGAATACAATCCCAGGATCCTTAGCCGTTCATCATATGTTAAACCTACCATTCCAGGGATCATCCATGTGAATCTCTGCTGGACATGTTCCAGGGCTAGTATGTCCTTCCTGAGGTGTGGGGTCCAAAATTGGACACAGTATTCTAAATGGGGCCTAACTTGAGCTTTATAAAGTCTTAGAAGCACATCGCTGTTTTTATATTCCAACTCTCTTGAGATAAACGACAACATTACATTTGCTTTCTTAATCACGGACTCTACCTGCAAATTAACCTTTAGAGAATCCTGGACCAACACTCCCAGATCCCTTTGTACTTCTGCTTCATGAATTTTCTCACCATTTAGAAAATAGTTCATGCCTGTCTTCTTTTTTCCAAAGTGCAAAATCTCACATTTGCTCACATTGAATTTCATCAGCCATTTCCTGGACCACTCTCCAAAGCTGTCTAAATCTTTCTGCAGCATCCCCACCTCCTCAGTACTACCTGCCTGTCCACCTATCTTCATATCATCGGCAAATTTTGCCAGAATGCCCCCAGTCCCTTCATCCAGATCATTAATATATAACGTGAACAACTGCAGCCCCAACACTGAACCCTGCGGGACACCACTCGTCACCTGTTGCCATTCTGAAAAAGAGCCTTTTATCCCAACTCTCTGCCTTCTGTCAGACAGCCAATCCTCAATCCAAGCCAATAGCTCACCTTGAACACCATGGGCCCTCACCTTGCTCAGCAGCCACCCGTGAGGCACCATATCGAAGTCCACATTGATACCATTGGGCTGCAGGGTTCCCAAGCGAAATCTGAGTTGCTGTTCCTGCAACCTTCAGGTGGCACTGCAGGAGGCCCAGGATGGACATGTCATCTAAGAAATGGGCAGGGGAGTTGAAATACTTCACGACTGGACAGCGCAGTTGTTTAGTGCACCATCAATAAATACCATTCACGCTTGGAGGTTGGACAGCTTTTCTGCCAGAGGCTTGGGGACCGCTTTGCGGAACACCTACATTCGGTTCGCACTAAAAAACTGCACTCCCAGTCGTGAACCATTTCAACAGCTCTTCCCATTCCTTACATGACATGTCCATCCTGGGCCTCCTGCAGTGCCAGAATAATGCCTCCCAAAGGTTGCAGGAACAGCATCTCATATTTTGCTTGGGAACCCTGCAGCCCAATGGTATCAATGTGGACTTCACAAGCTTCAAAATCTCCGGTCCCACAACCACATCCCAAAACCAGCCCAGCTCGTCCCCTCCTCCCTAACGTGTCCTTCCTCCCAACTATCCCCTCCTCCCACCTCAAGCCCCATTCCCACCTCCTACCTACTAGCCTTATCCCGCCCCCTCAACCTGTCCGTCCTCCCTGGACTGACCTATCCCATCCCTAACTCCCCACCTGCACTCACCTTTACTGGCTCCACCCCCACCTCTTTGACCTGTCGGTCGCCTTTCCACCTACCTTCTCCTTTATCCATCTTCAATCCGCCTACCCCTCTCTCCCTATTTATTTCAGAACCCCCTTCCCCACCCCCACCCCCACCCCCACCCCCACCCCCATTTCCGAAGAAGGGTCTAGGCCCAAAACATCAGCTTTCATGCTTCTCTGATGCTGCTTGGCCTGCTGTGTTCATCCAGCTGTTCACCTTGTTATCTCTGATCCTGCATAAGACTCTCGTCAGACCACATTTAGAACATTGTGAGCAATTTTGGGTCCTTATCCAACAAAGGATATGCTGGCATTGGAGGGTGTCCAGAAGAGGTTTAAAAGAGTGATCCTGGGGATGAAGGGCTTGTTATGTGAGGAGTGTTCCTGGTCTGTACTCCATGATGTTCAGAAGGATGGGGGGGAGTTTCATTGAAATTTAAAGAATACCGAGAGGGCTGGATGGAATGGATATGGAGAAGATGTTTCCACCAGTAGGAGAGACTGGTACCCGAAGGCACAGCCTCAGATTGAAGGGAGAACCCTTAGAACTGAGATGAGGAGGAATTTCTTGAGCGATTTTGTGGTGAATCTCTGGACCTCATTCCCACAGAAGTCTGTGGAGGCCAAGTCATTGAGTCAAAGAGTCATAAATTTTACATTTAGATTTTGTCGTCACATGTACTCAAGTACTCAGAGGAGGAGTAGAATGAAAAGTATACAATGTCACTACACATGGCCCCACCTTAGGTACCAAGTACTTAGGTACAAAACCTTAGTTACAGAAATAGAGCAAAAAATTAAGTTAAAAAGTTCAGCACTACAGTCTTCATAGCACAGAAAATTAAAGAAATAAAGATAAAATGTCAAACATTACAGTCTTTTCTTGAGCCACGAACCTGAAGATGCTCCAAGCTGGGCTTCCCGAAGAGGGCTTACTCTCTCCCGCACTGGACAAAGACATGCCCAGACATGCCAGGCTTCACTGCTGCTCGCAAGGCTTCAGCTCCAACCACTGTATCACTGCTGACTGTCACTGCTACCATCCCTCTCACTGATAGCAGTGGTGAAGAAATGTCAATATACTTTCAAGCTAGAATCATGTATGCCTATGAAGGGAACACACGCGTCATGGGGATCCTATGTCCATGCAACTATTATCCTTCTGATTATAGAGATCATAACTTTGAAACATACTGTTCAAGGCTCATTAATGAGTTGCTGTAGTAGCACATGCATATGGTGTGAAGACCTAGTTTGCTTACTACATGGTAGAGATCACAGATCCACAGTGATATGGTTGTCCCGGGTATTTTGGAGAACTTCTATGACTTTCACTAGCAACAAAAAACATTCAGATTCTTCCTGCTATTTTAACCATCCAGCACCTCAAGCCTTTTCCACTATTCAGTTAGAAAATGACTCATCTGTATCTCAGCTCCATCTGCTGAGCTTGGTTTCAAGTCTCTGAAGGAGCAAAATACCGTAAATGAATTGGCAGGTTTATTGGGAGAATGCTGGGAAGTGGCACAAACTGAACAGACCTTTCAAAGAGCCAGCTCAGGCATGAATATTCTCCTTCGTCGCCTCTTAATCAACAATTCTATCCCAGGCTTTAAACTATGAATTGAGCTAGCATTGACCTCTGCTGCTGCACATTCAATTTTGTGGGAAGTAGTTTTACACTTTTCTCACCCTGGCCTGAATAGCTATTTCCTACATTCTCTCTTGAGGGCCTGGCTCTAATTGTAGTGAAATGATCATGGTGTTGCCATTGCATAGTAACCAGAAAACATTTCTGCCCTTGTAGCTAGGATCAACTTTAGCAATTCGTATTGATTGTGCCAGCTGTGCTGGAAAAATGTTACTGCGGTAAACTTCTGAAAACTTTGTCTGTCTTAATTTCCATAGCTGTCTATTCAATTCTTAAATGTTAATTGTTTGATTTGTAGTGGTTCGAAGCACAGACAGGTAGAGAAATCACAAGCCCAGTCCACCATGAAGCTCAGGCATCTGTCTCCCCACACAACTACAGCAATGCCCCTGACCTAACACACCACCAACTACAGCACAGTGGCACTCATTCCAACCTAAACATGCTGGCTCCCATCCTAACTAAAGCACAGTGGCTTCGATCTCAACTCAAGGACAGTGGCCCCCATCCTAACTCAAACACAGTAGCCTCCATCCCAACTCAAGCATAGTGGCCCCCATTCCAACTTAAGTACAGTGGACCCCATTCAAACTCAAGCACAGTGGACTACATCCCAAATCAAGCACAATGGCCCCCACCCCAATGCAAGCACAGTGGCCCCCAACCCAAGACAAGCACAGCACCCCAACTCAAGAACAGTAGCCCCTCTTACAACTTTAGTACAGTGACCTCACTCCTCAAACTGAGCCATGTGGTCCTCCCCACTACTCGAGCACGGATTCTTTACTCTCCACATCTGTGCAGAGGGAGCCTTGCTATCCCCAATTTAATTAGAGCAGCCCCATCCCTAGCCAAAGCACTCAGGCCTCCTGGAGCCCTGCTTCCCATTATTTTGCTGTGTTAACAATGCTGTATAAATACAAGCTATTATTTTTGTTGTCAACAACTGGGCAAAAATCTCTACACAGAGGGAACATAGTTGATACTTCAAGTCAGGATCATTTCATTGAATCCCCACAGTGTGGGTCAGGCCATCCATCCCATTGAATCCACAGTGACGCCAGATCACCCCACTCAGAGCCACCCCACTATCCCATCCCTATAACCCTGCATTTCCCATGGCCAAACCACCTAAACTGCCTGACTCAACTGAATGTTTTAGTCACAAACTGGTTGCTTCTGCTTGTACTTGATACTCTTACTACAAAAATATTGGCATAACTATTACAGCAGGGCTTATGGCTAGAAGGTTGGCTCACCTCCCTGCAAGGAATAAGACCGAAGGCCTGACCAGAGTGTGAGCCCTCATGCAGCAGGAACCACTGCCAAAACCATTGGTAACATATGTCTCGTCATCCTAGCAAACAACACAAAGGCTCCGAGCCAACAGGCTGTTTTATTCACAGTCCCAAAATCTCCTCTCAGAGTACATGAGAGGAAAGCTACCAGAATGAAATGACAGAATTTTGGTACATACAGACCTCCTGGAATTTAAATAACACAATTACCTTATCAAGGGGGAAACGACAACACCATTTTTACAAATATTCTCTTCTAATGTCTGAGGGGTGTGTACATCTGGCACATAACTGGTCTAACCATCTGGCATTTAATCATGGCTTAACAACTGATTCTGTTCTTTACATCAGTGGAGTGTTCTTCCAACTCTGTCCTATTATGATTCCCTGAATCCTTCACTCCTCCAAAGGTTGCTTTGCCTTCTACTCTGAGATCTAAGCTTCGAAATTGTACCTATCACTTTTAGACGTCTGCAATATTGTGTCCTGGTGTGGCTTTGTGCCTATTTATTCCTGATACTGCCCAAACCACATTAAAGTGACCATTAAAATGCCTGCTGTTATGATAGTCTAAAGATACGAAAATACAAAAGCAAAACACTATAATTAGAGATAATGGGAACTGAAGATGCTGGAGAATCCAAGATAATAAAGTGTGAAGCTGGATGAACACAGCAGGCCAAGCAGCATCTCAGGAGCACAAAAGCTGACGTTTTGGGCCTAGACCCTTCATCAGAGAGGGGGATGGGGTGAGGGTTCTGGAATAAATAGGGAGAGAGCGGGAGGCGAACCGAAGATGGAGAGAAAAGAAAACAGGTGGAGAGAAGAGTATAGATGGGGAGGTAGGGAGGGGATAGGTCAGTCCAGGGAAGACAGACAGGTCAAGGAGGTGGGATGAGGTTAGTAGGTAGGAAATGGAGGTGCGGCTTGGGGTGGGAGGAAGGGATGGGTGAGAGGAAGAACATGTTAGGGAGGCAGAGACAGGCTGGGCTGGTTTTGTGATGCAGTGGGGGGAGGGGATGAGCTGGACTGGTTGTGTGATGCATTGGGGGGAGGGATGAACTGGGCTGGTTTTGGGATGCGGTGGGGGAAGGGGAGATTTTGAAGCTTATGAAGTCTACATTGATACCATTGGGCTGCAGGGTTCTCAAGCGGAATATGAGTTGCTGTTCCTGCAACCTTCGGGTGGCATCATTGTGACACTGCAGGAGGCCCATGATGGACATGTCATCTAAAGAATGGGAGGGGGAGTTGAAATTGTTCGCGACTGGGTGGTGCAATTGTTTATTGCGAACCGAGCAGAGGTGTTCTGCAAAGCGGTCCCCAGGCCTCCGCTTGGTTTCCCCAATGTAGAGGAGGCCACACCGGGTACAGTGGATGCAGTATACCACATTGGCAGATGTGCAGGTGAACCTCTGCTTAATGTGGAAAGTCATCTTGGGGCCTGGGATAGGTGTGAGGGAGGAGGTGTGGGGGCAAGTGTAGCATTTCCTGCGGTTGCAGGGGAAGGTGCCGGGTGTGGTGGGGTTGGAGGGCAGTGTGGAGCGAACAAGGGAGTCAGGTTTTATTGTGACATATATTCGAGTACAGGAATACGAGAGTACAGTGAAAAGGACAAATATTGGCAATGAAATCAGATATACCTCTCTTGTTTTTCTTCTCAATATTGACATGGGATGTTTTGTATAACATACCACAGACACAGCTTCCTTGAAAAAGCAGCATCTCCCTCAATGCAGTACTCCCTTCAGCATAGTACCACTCAGACTGCAAAAAATGGCTTTTGATTTTTCGTACTTGAGCCTAGGAATGGAACATGAACCTAAACCTTGTGACACTGAAGTGAGATTGCTATCAACTGAGATATGATTGGCACTAGTAAAGGTAGCATTGAGACTTCTACGTTAATGACTGAGGGCTTACTAGGTCTCTTGAGAGAAATATGAAGAGTCAGTAACATTCAAGGAGGACTTTAGTCACGTGTGGGTCAGAGTGGGTAAGGGTCTTAGTGAATAATTATAGTTGTTATAACATTCTGATACTTTTTTGATCACTTTCACTGGTTACAGCCTTCTTGCTTATTTCAGTTCTGTCGGAGATTTTACCACTGCTTTTCTTTGCTGTACTGGTTTTCATGGATACTCCTTTACACAACATATGTGCAAGGAAGTCAGTTCAGCGTCAGCAAAATGCTGCAGGTTGCAGCCGAATTAGGATGCCTGTATTGGAGGCTGAGGCTTCCATATAACTTTGTTGAGATGGGACTTGAAGATCTGGACATTTTTCTTTTTGTTTAGAACTGGATGTTTTTATTTCCTTTTGGGTCTGTTTCTTTTATTTCTGCTGCTTTGTTTAAATGCAGGTTTTGTAACCAAGACGGCAGCAAACAATGGAGGCTTTGTACACTTTTCACTGTACTCCTGTATTCCTATACTTGAGTTTACGTGACAATAAAATCTAATTATAATTATAGCGTTTTTACTTTTGAATTTCTGTACCCATGCATTATCACACAGGAGGCATTTTTATGGCACTTCAATGTAGTATGGGCAGTATCATAAATATGAAACAATACAACTGATGTCTAAAAGTGATTCCAAAGCTTAGATCTCAGAGTAGAAGGCATAGCCACCATTGGAGGAGTGAAGGATTGGGGAATCATTATAGGACAGAATTGGAGGAACACTCCACTGATATAAAGAACAGAAATGGCTGTTAAGCTATGATTAAATGCCAGATGGCTAAACCAGTTATGTGCCAGATATACACACCTCTTAGACATCAGAAGAGAGTATTTATAAAAAGTGTTGTCCTTTTCCTTTAGATGAGGTTAATTGTGTTATGTAAATTCCAGGAGATCTATATGTATCAAGATTGTGCCATTTCATTCTGCTAGCTTTCATCTCATGTATTCTAAGGGGAGATTTTTTGGACTCTGAGTAAAACAGGCTGTTGGCTCAAAGCCTTTGTGTTGTTTGCTAGGACGACGAGACATATGTTACCAATGGTTCTGGCAGTGGTTCCTGCTGCAGGAGGACTCACACTCTGGTCAGGCTTTTAGTCTTATTGCTTGCAGGGAGGTGAGCCAGTCATCCAGCCATGAGCCCTGATATGATTTGAAGCTTGTGAAGTCCACATTGATACCATTAGGCTCCAGGGTTCCCAGGCGGAATATGAGTTGTTGTTCCTGCAACCTTTGGGTAGCATCATTGTGGCACAGCAGGAGGCCCAGGATGGACACGCCATCAGCGGAATGGGAGGGGGAGTTGAAATGGTTTGCGACTGGGAGGTGTAGTTGTTTAGTGCAAACCGAGCATAGGTGTTCTGCAAAGCGGTCCCCAAGCCTCCGCTTGGTTTCCCCGATGTGGAGAAGGCCACAACGGGAACAGCGGATGCAGTATACCACATTAGCAGATGTGCAGGTAAACATCTGCTAGATGTGGAAAGTCCTCTTGGAGCCTGGGATGGGGGTGAGGGAGGAGGTATGGGGGCAAGTGTAGCACTTCCTGCGGTTGCAGGGAAAAGTGCTGGGTGTGGTGGGGTTGGAGGGGTGTGTGGAGCGGACGAGGGAGTCACGGAGAGAGTTGTACCTCCGGAAGGCAGATAAGGGTGGGGAGGGAAAAATGTCTTTGGTGGTATGGTCAGGTTTCAGATGGCAGAAGTGTGGGAGGATCCTGCGTTGGATCCGGAGGTTGGTGGGGTGAGGACGAGGGGGATTCTGTTTTGGTTTTTTTTATTGCAGGGAGTGGGTGTGAGGGATGAGTTGTGGGAAATGCAGGAGAGACAGTCGAGGGCATTCTCAACTAATAAGAAGTGGGGGGGAGTTGTTGTCCTTGAAAAACAAGGACATCTGCACCTACACTCACCTTTATTGGCTCCATCCCCACCTCTTTGACCGCTCTGTCTCCTCTCCACCTATCTTCTCCTCTATCCATCTTCTATACGCCTCCCCATCTCTCCCTATTTATTTCAGAACCTCCTTCCCCTCCCCCATTTCTGAAGAAGGGCCCAGACCTGAAACATCAGCTTTCCTCCTCCTATGATGCTGCTTGGCCTGCTGTGTTCATCCAACTCTACACCTTATTACAGTGTTGTATGTGTTGTCTTATGAGCTTCACAGGCAGATCGCACAATACATGCACATCAGAGTAACCAAACAGAGATCCAGACACAGTGGTACAGCTACAAGAAGGTGAGGACAGAGGCCAACATTCACATTGAAGAGGTCCATTCAGAAGTTTGATAACAGCAGGAAGGAAGCTGTTTTTGAATCTGTTCGTACCCGTACTCAAACTTTTACATTTTCTGCTTGACAGAGAAAGGTGAAAGAGAATATAACTGTGTTGGAAGGGTCTTTGATTATGTTTGTTGCTTTGCTGAGATAGCAGGAAACATAAATGAAGTCAATGGATGGAACGTTGGTTTGCATGATGGACTGGGCTGTGTTCAAAACTCTTTTGTAGTTTATTTTGGTCTTGGGAAGAGCTGTTGCCATACCACACTGTGATGCACCCAGATAGGGTTCTTTCTATGGTGCATCAGTAAAAATTGTCTCGAGTCTTTATGGACATGCCAAATTTACTTCAACTCTTGAGGAAGTAGAGGCATTGCTGTGCTTTCTTGATTGTAATGTCAGTGTGTGTGGACCAGGATAGATTGTTGGTGATCATCACACCCAGGAAGTTGATACTCTTGGCCACCTCCACCTCAGCAGTATTGATGCAGGCAGGTACCTGCCCTATACTTTGCTTCCTTAAGTCAATGACCAGCTCCTTCATTTTGCCAATGTTGATATAGAGGTTGATATCTTTACACAAGGACGTTAAGCATTCAATCTCCTTCTCCTTATTGTTTGAGATCTGATCTACAACAGTTCATTAGATATACCAATATTTTTGTAGTCAAGGTGTCAAATACAAACTTGGGCAATGAGTTTATGGCTAACACCTTCAGCTGAATCAGGCAGCTCTATTGGATTTTCTTTCATGAAGAAGATGTTTTGTTCTCAGTTTTCCTAAGAAGAATGCCTACAGCGAGCATCTTAGTGTGAGTGTGATTTGCCTGCTCTATGTGCTTGCTATAATATGAATGTAGCAGTTTCGCCATCCTTGCTATGTAACAAGAATAAAAATCGAAAGAACATTCAGCATGTATGTAACAAGAATGTTCCTTCTGTGTAGAGATCTTTTTTGCCCAGTTATTGGCAACAATAATAACTTTGCATTCATACAGCAGTATTAACATAGTAAAATAATGGGACACAGGGATCTAGATGGTCCTAATGCTCAGGCTGGAGATGGAGTGGCTGTATTCAAATTAGGGAAAGCAAGGCATTCTGTGCACAGATTTGGGGAGTGAAGATTCCGTGCTCGAGTAGTGGGGAGGACCACAGTGCTCAGTTTGGGCAGTAGGGATACTGTACTCAAGTTGGGAGTAAGGGTTCACTGATCCTGGACTGGGGACAAGATGTTGTGGTTGTGTTGGGACAGGGGCCACTGTGCTTGAGTTGTTGGTGAGTCGGGGGTTGGGAGACCTGCTGTCCTTGGGTCTGGCAAGCAGGTGCCTAGATGGCATTGTGATTCCTGTTCATGTCTGTGCTTAGAACCATTACAAATCAAAATAACTAACATTTAAGAATCCGAAGCTTAGGATAGACATGTCCAGCAAAGCTGGTGCAATTAATATGAATTTCTAAAGTTGTTCCCAGCGCACAAGGGTAGAAATGTTTTCTGGTTACTATGTAATGGCAACACCATGATTATTTCACTACAGTCAGAGCTAGGCCCTCATGAGAGAATGTAGGAAATAGCTATTCAGACCAGAGTGAGAAAAGAGTCAAACTACTTCCCACAAAATTGAATGTGCAGCAGCAGAGGTCAATGCCAGCTCAATTCATGGTTTAAAGCCTGGGATAGAATTGTTGATTAAGAGGCGACAGAAGGAGAACATTCATGCCTGTGCTGGTGTTTGAAAGGCCTATTCAGTTTGTGCCACTTCCCAGTATTCTCCAGATAAACCTCCCAATTTTTTTCTTACTTTGGTCTGCCTGCCCTGTTCTTACCATGTTCTGCCTGTACTGCTCACAAACAAAGCTTTTTACTGTACTAAGGTACAAGTGACAATCAATCAAATCAATCAATCAATTGAGATATTTTTGTTACTTCAGGGATTTGAAAGCAAGCTCAGCAAATGGGGTTGAGGTACAGATGAGTCATGGTCTAACTGAAGAGTGAAAAATGCTCGAGGTACTGGAAGCTTCACTCTTGTTCTAATGTTCCCAAAGCAGCAGGAAGAACCTGAATGTGCTTTGTTGCTAGTGGAAGTCATAGAAGTTCTTCAAAATACCTGGGACAATCTTACTGCAATGGATTTGTCACCTCTGCCATATACCAACCAAACAAGATCTTCACACCATGCATCCATTCACACCAACCAAAGCAACTCATTAAGGATCCTCAAACAGCACGTTTCAAAATTATGATTTCTTCAACCAGAAGGATAAGAGAAAAATGCACATAGGATCACCATGACCCATGTGTTCCCTTCCTAGGCACACATGATCCTAACTTGAAAGTATATTGACATTTTTTCACCATCACTGGGTAAAAGGCATGGAACTCCTTTCCGAACAATGAGAGTAGTTCATCAGATGGCTTGCAGAAATTCAAGAAGGTGGTGTACCCTCACCTCACCAATTGTAATTAAGGACAGACAACACATTTCAGTAACTATCACAACCATGAAACAAATATAAAAGAATTGAGACTTTGGAAAGCCTTCACTGCTGTCATTTTATTCAAATCCCTGTGGGAAAACCAGAGAATGTCCAATAGAGACATTTCAAAACTTTCATTTCTTGGGAAATTTACTTGTGGCTGTTCAGCCTACGTCAGCCATCACAAGGAAGGCAAGCAAGATTTGTTCTAGTTAGACCATAAGAAATAGGAACAGGAGAATGCCAATCAGTCCCTTGAGCCTGCTCCAACATTGAACAGGATCATGGCTGATTTGACATTTCTCATGTCTACTTTCCTGCCTTGATTCCCTTAATGATCAAGTCTGTCTCAGCCTTAAATATATAGAAGGACACTGTCCCCAAAACTCTGGACTTCCAAAGACTTACAACACTCTGAGAAAAGAAATTACTCCCAATCTCTGTCTTAAACTGGCATCCCTTTCTTCTGTGTCCCATGAGGGGAAACATCCTCTCAGCATTTATCCTGTCAAGCCCTTTAAGAATCCTGTATATTTCAATGTGATCACCTCTCATTCTGTTAAATTCCAATGAATAAAATCCCAACCATTTTAATCTTTATGCATTCAACAATCCCTCCATACTAGGGATCATCCAAGTGAACTTGTTCTGAACTGCCTCAAGGGACTAATTGGCATTGTCCTGTTCCTATTTCTTATGGTCTAACTAGAACAAATCTTGCTTGCCTTCCTCATGATGGCTGAATTAGGTTGCAGTGTAACAGTTGTAGTGGAAGAAATGTGGCAGTCAATCACCTACAAACAGAAAGATAATCATTGGCAGTAACTCTCATTTTCTAGCACTGTTGGCTGAGGCATATTAATGTCCAAGATACAAAGGAGAACTCTTCCAGACTTTTCCAAAATAGCAGTTTGGTAACTTTTATACACAGCTGAGAGCTCTCTCTCTCTCTCATCCACAACCCGAACAACAAATCTTCTGGAAAACTTTAAGCTCTCTCTCTCACTTAAAATATTGTGATCAGAATTCCTCTCATTCAGACAACATGACCAAGTAAGTCCTTTCCTTGTAATGTATTGTCATGTTTACACATTCAGTGCCCTCAACCTGGCCTTGGTGCATTTTGTCAAGGTCAGCATCTGGACAAATTAGGACATGGCCCCAGGGATGGTAAGAAAGTATCTTCACTCGAGAAATCTGGGACTGAAATGTAATGTGTGCATTATGTAGAATTTTCCTTTTCCTATAAAGAAGGGGACTCAATAGGTATTGTTACCAAATTAAGGCAGCGACTCAACCCAGTAATCGGTTCTTTCTGCATAAAATGCCGTAAAACCATTTCCCTTGACAGAGGCTCAGTATCTTGTGGTCAGATTTAAGACTATTTTTGCTCCTGTCTCTTCTGTTTGTAAAGTAACTGGTAAAAGAATCAAATGTAGAATGAGGAATTATACAGTGAGTTGTCATGATCTTGAATCAGTTGCAGATTCAAAACTTTCAAAAGTAACTTGAATGCATATGAGTAAGCTTCACACAAGCAGTTGGAAGAGAGCATGTCCAGAGTGAGGCACAACCCATGAGAGTATATGTTTCTGAGAATTGAACTCACTCTTTTGTTTTAAAGTCAGTTGTCCTGTAATAGGTAGGTATTAAAATTGGCAGGATGTGACCAGTGGTATCTCACAACGATCTGGCTTTGGGCCTCAATTATTCAGGATTTTTATTAATCATTTTAATAATGGCATTGAAAGTCATATATCCAAATTTGCTGATGACACAAAGTTGGGTGGCACTGTAGACAGAGGTAGGTAATAGCATAAAATTACAAAGGAATACTGATAGACTGAGTGAATGGGCAAAATTGTGGCAGATGGAATTCAATGTAAGCAAGTGTGACGTTATCTTTTTTCGACTGAAATAGAGAAGATCAAAGTACTTTCTGGTATGGTGGCATGAAGTTAAATACAATGAATGTCCAAAGAAGCTTAGGGTTCAGGTGCATAGATCCATAAAATATCCCAAACAAGAGTAAAAATAATCCTGGAATACTGGCCTTTATATCTAGAGGACACAGGAGTTGTGCTGTGCTTACACAAAATGATCAAAGGTAAGTAGGAGAAATATTTTTCAGATTTAAAAAAGAACTAGAGACCAGTAAGAAATTCATAAAAATTGTGGGCTGAGAATTGACAAATGCAATTCAATACAGATAAAGGGAGGTGTTACGCTTTGGAAAGTCAAACAAAGGTATACAGTAAATGGTAAGGTCCTCACGAGTGTTGTGGAACAGAGGGCCTAGGAATACAAGTACATAGTTTGTTGGAAGTGGCATCACAGGTAGACAGGGTGGAGAAGAAGGCATTTAGCATGCTGGCCTTCATTGATTGAGGCATTGAGTATAGGAGTTGGGACATTATGTTACAGTTGTAGAAGTCTTTGGTGAGGCCACACTTGGAGTGTTGTGTATGGTTTTCATCACCCTGTTATAGGAAAGACATAGTTAAAATAGAAAATGAGCAAAGAAGGTTTATTACAATATTGCCTGGACTAGTAGGTCTGGGTTATAGGGACACGTTGGCCAGGATAGGACTTTATTGGTACGAACATAGGAGAATGAGGGGTGACCTTATTGAGATGTATAAAACCTTGAGGAGCATAGACAGGATTAATTAATATAATCTTTTTCCCAGGGATGGGGAATTGAAAACTAGAGGGCATAAATTTAAGGTGAGAGGGGAAAGATTTAAGAATGACCAGTGGGCAACTTCTTCTCGCAGAGAATAGCTCGTATTTGAATTGGGCTGCCAGAAAATGTGGTTGAAACAGGTACAATAACAACAGTTTAAAAAACATTTGTATACATACATAGATGGGAAGGGTTTAGACAGATATGGATCAAATGCTGGTAATTCAAACTCGCTGAGTGGGCACAATGGTCAGCATGGACCAGTTTGGGCCAAAGGGCCTGTTTCCATGCTGTATTACTCTATGACTTAATCTAAGGGAGTGGGAGAGTTAACTGAACGCTGTGTTTCAGGAGGCAGTGCCTTAGATTAACCACCTTTGAATTCAGTCCGTGGTAAGGGACAAGAGGGTGTGATTATGAGCAAGGCAAGTAGAGGAATCCATTAGGTAGAACCGAAGGAGCCTCAGCCTTTATCCTTCTCCAACAGGTTTGAGGTTCTAAAACAGGAATTCCTGGAAAAGCTCAGCAGATCTGGCAGCATCTGAGAAGAAAAAATATCAGAGTCAACGTTTCAGCTCCAGTGACTGTTCCTCAGAACTAACGGTAGCCGCAAAAACGTTGTTTATATGCATAAAATTGGGAGGGAGACGGGTAGGGAGTAAATGATAGGATGCAGAATGGAGCCCGAAAAGAGAGAAGAGCAGGTGGATAAACAAAGGAGTTGATAACAATCTGGCTAGGAGAGTAAATAGCTGTTAATGAGGACTGTTAGTGACAAACAATAGAAAGTTTGTAATAGCAGGCTATGTGAAAACAAGGTCTGGTGTGTGGGGTAAGCAGCTAGGACGTGGGAGAGTCTAGACCCAAAAATTATTGAACTCAAAATTGAGTCCAGAGGCTGCAGCATTCCCAAGCGGAAAATGACGTGTTGTTCCTCCAGCGTGCATTGAGCTTCACTGGAACACTGCAGCAAGCCAGAGACAGAGATATTAGGAACTGCAAATGCTGGAGAATCCGAGCTAACAAGGTGTAGAGCTGAATGAGAGGGTCTAGGCCCGAAACATCAGCCTTCCTGCTCCAATGATGCTGTTTGGCCTGCTGTATTCAGCCAGCTGTACACCTTGTTCAGAGACAGAGATGTTGGTCAGGGAACAGGGTAGTGTGTTAAATGGCAGGCAACTCAAGGTCGTTTTTGCGAGCAGAATGTAAATGTTCTGTGAAGCAGTCACCCAGTCTATGCTCTGTTTCCCTCATGTAGAGGAGATGACATTGTGAGCAGTGAAAGCAATAGACTAGATTCTGGGAAGCGCAAGTGAAGTGTTGATTCATCTGGAAGGTATGTTTGGGCCCTTGGATAGTGGGGAGGGAGGAGGTAAATGGGCACGTGTTGCATCTTTGCCGGTTACAGGCGAAAGTGTCGTGGGGCTGTGGGGAGTTGCTGGGGGTGAAGGAAGAGTGGACCAGGATGTCCCAGAGGGAACAGTCCCTACAGAAGATGAACATGGGAGAGGAAAGGAATGGAATATATGTTTGGTGGTGGCTTCTTGCTGGAGGTTGCAGAAATGGCAGAAATGATGATCTTCTGGATGTGGACACTGTAGGATGATAAATAAGGACTAGGCTCACCCTATCACTGTTGCGGGAGGGAAGAGAAGAGGTGAGGGCAGAAGTGCAGGAGATGTGCCGGACCCGATTGAGAGCCCTGTTGGCAATGGTGCTAAGGAATCCTCGGTTGAGGAAGAAGATTGACATTTCGGAGGGCCCCTTGTCAAAGTTGGCCTCATCTGAATATATGCGATGGAGACAGAAGAACTGAAAGAATCAGATGGAGTCTTCACAGGAAGCAGTGCGTGAGGATGTATAGTCCAGGTCCGTTCGAAGTTATTTCTCCCTGTGCAAACTAGAGCAGGGATTATAGGGAAGTGAGCAAACTGACCATAGCACCGTGGTACCGGGGGTTATTCAAGATAGGGAAAGAAAAGAGAAATGAAGTTGTAATCAAGGATACTATAGTCAGGGGAATAGGCACTGTTTTCCATGAAGAAGACTAAGATTCCCAGAGGCTGTGTTGCCTGTCTCGTTCCTGGGTTCAAGATATTTCATTAGGGCTGTAGATAGGGCTTTAAATTAAATTGTTGTACTAAGCAAAGGCCTCAGCTTTATTCCTCTGTATCCCCACCTGAACAAATTTCGGGCACGACATGGCATCGAACTCCTCTTCCACTATCTTCGCCT
Source organism: Stegostoma tigrinum (assembly GCF_030684315.1). NCBI lineage: Eukaryota > Metazoa > Chordata > Chondrichthyes > Orectolobiformes > Stegostomatidae > Stegostoma > Stegostoma tigrinum. Next base: position 124,509,533 of record NC_081356.1, on the reverse strand, counting down.
CCATGCCCATTTCTTTGGAAAAGATTCCTCTCCCCATCCTACAGAAACCCTGCACCCAGTTCGAACACTCTCCATCCACCTGGACCCCTCCCTCTGGCCTTTAACCTGCACTTGAACTGTTCATTCATAACTGTTGATGTGATATTAGTCGCTTCAATTTTTCTGGCCCCCTCACCAAACCCAACCTAGCTCCCTCCGAACTGACTGCACTGTGTGCGCTTAGAACATAGAACAGTATAGCACGGTACAGCTCTTGTGCCGAGCTTTTACCCTAATCCTAAGGTCTATCTAACCTTCACCCCTACCTTATACTATCATCCATATGCCTATCTAATGGCCGCTTAAATGCCCCTAATGAGGCCAACTCCACTACCCTCTCCGGCAATGCATTCCACACCCCTACCACTTTCTGAGTAAAGAACCTACCTCTGATGTCTCCCCTGTACCTACCTCCACTCACTTTAAAACTATGACCCCTCGTAATTGCTACCTCCTCCCTTGAAAAAAGTCTCTGGCTGTCTACTCTATCTATACCTCTGATCATTTTGTACACCTCTATTAAGTCACCTCTCATCCTTCATCATTCTAAAGAGAAAAGCCCTAGCTCTGTCAACCTTTCCTCGTAAGACCTTCCCTCTATTCCAGGCAACATCCTGGTAAATCTCCTCTGTACCTTTTCCAACACCTCCACATCTTTCCTGTAATGAGGTGACCAGAACTGGACACAATACTCCAGATATGGCCGAAACAGGCTTTTGTATAGCTGGAGCATAACTTCACGGCTCTTGATCCCGATCCCTCTATCAACGGAAGCTAACATACCATATGCCTTCTTAATAACTCTATCCTCCTGTGTGGCAGCTTTCAGGGAACTGTGAATGTGAACCCCAAGATCCCTCTCCTCCTTCACACTACCAAGAATCTTTCCTTTAACCCTGTATTCTGCTTTCAAGTTTGTCCTCCAAAATGAAACACCTCACACTTTTCAGGGTTAAACTCCATCTGCCACTTCTCAGTCCAGCCCTGCATCCTATCAGTGTCCCTTCGTAACCTAGAACAGCTCTCTGCACTGTCCACAACGCAATCCACCTTCATATCGTCCGCAAACCTGTTAATCCACCCTTCCACTCCTTCATCCAAATCATTTACCAAAATCACAAATAGAACAGGACCCAGGACAGAACATTGTGGTACACCATTCGTAACCAAGCACCAAGTTGAATATTTTCTGTCCACTACCACCCTTTGTCTTCTAAGGATCAGCCGATTCTGAATCCAATCTGCCACATTTGCCCCATCCCGTGCCTCCTTACCTTCTGCACTAGCCTACCATGGAGAACCTTATCAAACGCCTTATTTAAATCCATGTATATCACATCCACTACTCTACCTTCATCTATGTGTTTGGTCACCTCTTCAAAGAATACAATAAGGTTTGTGAGGCATGATCTACACCTCACAAATCCATACTGACTATCACAAATCAAACTGTGTCTTTCCAAGTGATCATAAATCTTATCTCTCAGAGTCCTTTCCAATAATTAGCCCACCACTGATTTAAGACTAACTGGCCTGTAATTTCCGGGGTTATCCCTATTCCCTTTTTTGAACAAGGGAATGATGTCTGCCTCTTTCCAATCTTCTAGCACTATACCCATGGACAGTGAGGATGAAAAGATCATCGCCAAAGACCCTGCGATCTCTTCCCTCACTTCCCATAGAATCCTTGGATAAATCCCAACAGGCCCGGGAGACTTATCTATCTTCAACTTACTCAAAATTCCTAGCACGTCTTCCTTACTAAGATCGACCTCCTCTAGCCTACCAGCCTGTCTCACACTATCCTCCTCTACAACTAGGTCCCTCTCAGTTGTGAATACTGAAGAAAAATGTTCATTAAGGACCTCTCCTATCTCTTTAGGCTCCGTGCACAAATTCCCTTTACAATCCTTGTTCGGCCCTACCCTTTTTCTGGTCATTCTCTTATTCCTCACGTATGTATAAAAAGCCTTGGAGTTTTCCTTGATCCTGTCTGCCAAGGTTTTCTCATGCCCCCTTATAGCTCTCCAAAGCTCTTTCTTCGGCTCCTTCCTGGATAACTTGTATCCCTCTAGAGCCTTTTCCATTCCTTGTTTCCTAAACCTTACAGAAGCATCCTTCTTCCTCTTAACTAGTCGTTTGACCTCTCTCGAGAACCAAGGCTCCCTCATTTGACCGCATCTTCCCTGCCTGCTAGGGACAAACATATTGAGTATACGCAGTATGCATGCCTTAAACAATCTCCACATTTCAATCATGCTCTTCCCTGAAGCATCTGTTCCCAATTTATGTTACCCAATTCTTGCCTAACAGAATTGTAATTACCCTTCCCCCAGTTGTAAACTTTACCCTGCTGTCTTTTTCCATGTCTATTGTAAAAGAAACAGAGTTATGACCGCTACCGCCAAAATGCTCTCCTACCAACAGGTCTAACACTTGGCTCGGTTTATTGCCAAGCACCAAATCCAAAGTGGCCTCTCCTCATGTTGGTCTATCTACCAACTGTGTCGCGAATCCTTCCTGAACGCAGTGGACAAAATCTGCTCCATCTAAACCGTTACAACTAAAATGTTTCCAATCAATATTTGGAAAGTTGAAGTCACCCATGACTACAACCCTGTGATTTCTGCACTTTTCCAGTATCTGCCTCCTAATCTGGTCCTCTACATCTCTGCAACTATTAGGGGGTCTGTAGAAAACCCCCAACAAAGTGACCACTCCTTTCTTGTTCTGGGCCTCAACCCAAACTGACTCTGTAGATATCATTCTTGAATACTGCTTTTCAGTAGCTGCTATACCAGCCCTGGTACAGCAATGTCACTCTCCAGCCTCTTTTTCCACTCTCCCTGTCTCTTTTAAAACATCTAAATCCTGGAATTTCCACCAACCATTCCTCTCCCTGAGTTACCTAAGTTTCTGTAATAGTCACAACATCATAGTTCCAAGTACTGACCCATGCTCTAAGTTCATCCGCCTTATTCCTGGTAATTCTAGCATTGAAGTATACACACCTCAAACCATCTCTGTGTCCACAATTAAGCTCCATCAACCACATTTCTTTATAAACAACCTCACTCCCTGTTGTGTTCATTGGAAGGCTGAATACCTCAACCTCTGAATTATAAATCCGGTCCCCATTCCCTGCCAATCTAGTTTAAACCATCCCATATAGTTCGAGCAAACCTCCCTCCCAGGATATTTGTGCCCTTCCTGTTCAGGTGTGACTTGTCCTTCCTGTACAGGTCCCACCTTCCCCAGAATGTGCTCCAATTATCCACATAATGGAAGCCCTCCCTCCCCACAGGGATCTGTGCTGGGACCACTGTTGTTTGTGATGTATGTAAATGATCTGGAGGAAGGTGTAGGTGGTCTGATCAGCAAGTTTGCTGATGACACTAAGATTGGTGGAGTAGCTGATAGTGAAGGGGACTGTCAGAAATTACAGCAGAATATAGATAGCCTGGAGAGTTGGGCAGATAAATGGCAGATGGAGTTCAATCCGGGAGAATGCGAGGTGATGCATTTTGGAAGATCAAATTCAAGGGCAAACTATACAGTAAATGGAAAAGTCCTAGGGAAAATTGATGAACAGAGAGATCTGGTCCATTGTTCCCTGAAGGTGACAACGTAGGTCAATAGGTGGTCAAGAAGGCATATGGCATGCTTTCCTTCATTGGGCAGGGTATTGAGTACATGAGTTGGCAGGTCATGTTGCAGTTGTATAGGACTTTGGTTCGGCCACATTTGGAGTACTGAGTACAGTTCTGGTCGCCACATTACCAAAAGGATGTGGATGCTTTGGAGAGGGTGCAGAGGAGGTTCACCAGGATGTTGCCTGGTATGAAGGGTGCTAGCTATGAAGAGAGGTTGAGTAGATTAGGATTATTTTTATTAGAAAGACGGAGATTGAGGGGGGACCTGATTGAGGTCTACAAAATCATGAGGGGTATAGACAGGGTGGATAGCAAAAAGCTTTTTCCCAGAGTGGGGTCTCAATTACTAGGGGTCATGAGTTCAAAGTGAGAGGAGGAAAGTTTAAGGGAGATATGCGAGGAAAGTTCTTTACACAGAGGGTGGTGGGCGCCTGGAACACATTGCCAGCGGAGGTGGTAGACCCAGGCACGTTAGCGTCTTTTAAGATATATCTGGACAGGTACATGGATGAGCAGGGAGCAAATGGACACAGACCGTTAGAAAATAGATGACAGGTTAGACAGTGGACCTTGATCGGCGCAGGCTTGGAGGGCCGAAGGGCCTGTTCCTGTGCTGTAGGTTTCCTTGTTTTGTTTCTTACCAGCCCTGTAGCCACTTGTTTAGATGCACTCTCTCCCTATTTCTTACCCCATTATCACCTGGCACTGGTAGTAATCAGGAGATAACTACCTGAACTTAAGTTTCCAACCTAACTCCCTTTCGTTTTTCACATTCTCTGTCCTTTTTCTACCTATTTCATTGGTACCGATGTGCACCATGACTGCTGTTTGCTCACCTTCCCCCTGAAGGATCTTGAAGACACGATCCAAGACATCATGGATTCTGGCACCCGGGAGGCAATATACCGGGAGGCAACACACAGGAGGCAACATCATCTCGTTCACATCCACAGAACCGCCTGTCTGTGCCTCTTACTATCGAATCCCCCACTACAACTGCTCTCTTATTCTCCTCCATTTCCTTCTGTGCCACAGGGCCAGGCTCAGTGCTAGAGACCTGTCTGCAATGGCCTTCCCCTAGTAGGTCATTACCCCCAACAGCATCCAAAATGGTATACTTAATATTTGAGGGCAACAGCCACAGGGGATCCCTGCACTGTCTGCCTATTCCCTTTCTCCTTCCTGACAGTCACCCAGCTACCTTTTCCCTCTACCTTGGATGTGACCAGCTGCCTATAACTCCTCTCCATCACCCCACCAGCCTTCCGAATGATTCAGAGTTCATCCAGCTCCAACTCCAGTTCCCTAACACGGTTTTTGAGGAGCTGGAATTGTGTGCACTTCTCACAGGTGAAGTCAGAGGGGACACCAGCAGTGACCCTTACCTCCCACATCCAGCAAAAGGAGCATGTAACTGCCCTAGCTTCCATTCCCTCTACTCTGAATTTCCAGAAGAATTTGAAAAAAAAGCCTCACCTCACCAACCCTCCACAAAGTCTTTTTTTTGGTTAGAGGAGGAGGATGGTGGGAAACACTGCATGTATAGTGTTTCAGGTTTAGCCAATGCCCGAATATATCAGCTCCTTACTGGTTCCTTAGATTTAACCCTGACTTTGTTATTAAGCCTGCTGACCAGGGCATACTGTTATAGTCTGGAGCACTGACCTCTGCATTACAGAGGCTGAGTGCGACCTCTCAGATAGCTCCTCCTATCTTCCCATGGACCATGGCCCTACCATGACACATAAAGTCATTAAATTTACTATGATAACTGATCTCATTTCATCTGGTGACTTCCTCCCCACTGCTTCCAAGCTGATAGTCCCACAGCCCTGCACATCTCGCTTCCACCTCCTTTCAAAAATCCACAAACAGGACTGTATGGGCAGACCCATTGTTTCAGCCTGCTCTTGCCCTACAGAACTCATCTCTTCCTACCTTGACTCAGTCTTCTCTCCCTGTTCCAATCCCTGCCCACATACATCCATGATTCCTCTAATGCTTTACATCAGTTTCAAAACTTCGCTTTCATGTACCAACTGCCTCCTCTTTCCCATTGACCTACAATCCCTTCACATTGCAGATGACAGTAAAGTCGGTGGAGTGGTGGACAGTGTGGAATAATGTTCCAGGTTGCAGGGAGACTTGGATAAACTGCAGAATTGGGCTGAAAGGTGGCAAATGGAATTTAATATGGATAAATGTGAGGTGATTCACTTTGGGAGGAATAATAGGAAGGCAGAATACCAGGTCAATGGAAAGATTCTTGGTAGTGTGGATGTGCAGAGGGATCTTGATGTCCATGTACATAGATCCCTGAAAGATGCCACCCAGGTTGATAGTGCTGTTAAGAAGACTTACAGTGTGTTAGATTTTATTGGGAGAGGGATTGAGTTCTGGAGCCGTGATATCATGCTGCAACTGTACAAAACACTAGTGCGGCCTCATTTGGAATATTGCGTGCAGTTCTGGTCGCTCCATTACAGGAAGGATGTGGAAGCATTGGAAAAGGCGCAGAGGAGATTTACCAGGATGTTGTCTGGTCTGGAGCACAGGCCCTATGAAGAAAGGCTGAGGGACTTGGGTCTGTTCTCATTGGAGAGAAGGACGCTAAGAGGGGATTTAATAGAGACATACAAGATGATCAGAGGATTAGATAGGATGGACAGTGAGAGTCTTTTTCCAAGGATGATGACTTCAGCTTGTACAAGGGGGCACAGCTACAAATAGAGCAGTGATAGATTTAAGACAGATGTCAGAGGCAGGTTCTTTACTCAGAGAGTGGTAAGGGCGTGGAATGCCCTGCCTGCCAATGTAGTTAACTCAGCCACATTAGGGGCATTTAAACAGTCCTTGGATAAGTATATGGATAATGATGGGATAGTGTAGGGGGAGGGGCTTAGATTAGTTCACAGGTCGGCGCAACATCGAGGTCTGAAGGGCCTGTTCTGCGCTGTATTGTTCCATGTTCTATGTTCTAAGCCATTCCCCACCAGGAGGCTCTTAGGGCTGTCCACTTCTTTCTGGAGCAAAGGCCTGAACTGTCCCACATCTACTTGAACTATATATCCTCACATCCGCAATCATATTTTATATTGTAGCTCTATGTTCTTCCTACTAAAATGCATCATCCTGCACTTCTCTGCATTGAATTTTATTTGCTATTCCACCAACGTGGCCTTGTTCTTTTGTAATTCCATATTGCTCTCACAGTTTACAAAGTTTGCCAGCTCCATGTGATCCATAAACTTGGAAACTGATCCCTGTATATCAAGATCTAAGTCATGAGTACATTTGAAGAAAATTCAGGGGAGGTAATGATTTAGTGGTATTATCACTGGACTATTAATCTCGAGATCCCAGGTAATACATTGGGGACCAAGGCAGATGGTGGAATTTGAACTCAAAAAAAAAGTTCTGAAATTAAGAGTCTAATGATGACCATGACTCGATTGCCAATTGCCAGGAAAACCCATCTGGTTCACCAATGTCCTTTAGGGAAAGAAACCTGCCACCCTTAGCTGGTGAATATACTAAGGGGAGGATGAGGCAACCATGGCTGACAAAGGCAGCTCGGCATAGCATAAAAGCAAAACAGAAGGCGTACAATATGGAGAATATTAATGGGAAGCCAGTGGATTGGGAAGCTTTTAAGCACCAGTAGAGGATGACAAAAATAGCAATATGATTGAGGAAGATGAAATATGAGAGCAATATAAGATAGATAGTAATATAAAAGAAGATTGCAAGAGTTTTTTTTAGACATATAAGAGATAAGAGAGAGGTAAGCGTGGATAATGGACCACTGGGCTGCGGAAATAGTAGTAGGAACAAAGAAATGACAGGGATCACAGTGGAAGACAGCGATAGCAGCAGCAAACCAGAACTTTAAGAGAGTGCAGAGCAGAGGTGAATGTGGTGACCACCACGGAGGAGAAAATCCTGGGGAAGCTGAAAAGTCTGAAGGTGAACAGACTACCTTGACCACATGGACTACACGCCAGAGTTCTGAGAGAGATAGCTGAAGAAATTGTAAAGGCATTACTGGTGATGTTTCAGGAAAGACTGGAATCAGAGATGGTCCTAGAGGACTGGAAAATGTTTAAGCAAGGAGAGAGGCAGAAGACAGGAAATAAAAGGCCAGTTAGTCCGGACCCGGTGTTGGTAAGATTTTAGAGTCTTTTATTAAAGTTGAGATTGCAGAGTACTTGGAAGTACATAGCACAATAGGGTAGAATTAGCAAAGGCTTTGTCAAGGGTACATCATGCCTGACAAATATGTTAGAATTCTTTGAGGAGGTAATGATCAAGTTAGACAGGACAGCGGATGTGATCTACTGGGATTTCCAGGTGATCTTTGACAAGGTGCCAAACAGGAGGCTGCTAAATATGACAAGATCCCATGGTGTTAGGGGCAAGTTACTGGTATGGAGAGAGGTTTGGCTGATTGGCAGGCAGGGATTGAGGGTAAAGAAGTATTTTTCAAGATGGCAGCCAATGACTAGTGAAGTTCTACGGGGTCATTGTTGAGACTACAACTATTCATGTTATACATTAATAATATGGATAAAGGAACTGAAGGCATTATTACTACATTTTCAGAGGACATAAAGATAGCTGGAGAGACAGGTAGTGTTGTGGATCCGGGGAAGCAGCAGAAGGACTTGGACAGGCTAGGAGAGCGGGTAAAGAAGTGGCAAATGGAAGACAATGTGGAAAAGTGTGAGGTTATGCACTTTGGTAGGGAGACTATTTCTAAATGGGGAGAGGCTTCAGATATCTGAGGCAAACAAAGACTTGGGAGACCTAGTTCAGGATTCTCTTAAGATTAACAAGCAGGAGAGGAGGCTTACAAGAAACATCCTGGGAATGGAGGCATGTTTGAGGACTTTGGGTCTGTACTCAAAGGTGTTAGAAGGATGAGAGGAGAATCTGATTGAAACTCATAGCATACTGAGAAGCCTGGATAATGTGGATAGTACCACATCCACATGGTAGGCTATTGGAGAAAATACTGAGGCATGGGATTGAGGGAGATTTAGCAGTTTGGATGAGAAACTGGCTTTCTGTAAAAGGCAACAAGTGGTGGTTGATGGAAAGTATTCAGGCTGGAGTCAGGTCACGAGTGGTGTACCTCAAGGATCTGTTTTGGGACCACTGCTGTTTGTCATTTTCGTAAATGACTTGGACGCAGGCATAGGTGGATGGGTTAGTAAGTTTGCAGATGACACTAAAGTCGGTGGAGTGGTGGACAGTGTGGAAGAATGTTGCATGTTGCAGGGAGGCTTGGATAAACTGCAGGCTGAAAGGTGGCAAATGGAGTTTAATACGGATAAATGTGAGGTGATTCACTTTGGGAGGAATAATAGAAAGGCAGAATGGTCAATGGAAAGATTCTTGGTAATGTGGATGTGCAGAGGGATCTTGGTATCCATGTACATAGATCCCTGAAAGTTGCCACCCAGGTTGATAGTACTGTTAAGAAGGCTTACGGTGTGTTAGCTTTTATTGGTAGAGGGATTGAGTTCCGGAGCCGTGATGTCATGCTGCAACTGTATAAAACACTAGTGCGGCCTCATTTGGAGTATTGCGTGCAGTTCTGGTCGCCCCGTTACAGGAAGGATGTGGAAGCATTGGAAAAGGTGCAGAGGAGATTTACCAGGATGTTGCCTGGTCTGGAGCACAGGCCCTATGAAGAAAAGCTGAGGGACTTGGGTCTGTTCTCATTGGAGAGAAGGACGCTAAGAGGGGATTTAATAGAGACATACAAGATGATCAGAGGATTAGATAGGATGGACAGTGAGAGTCTTTTTCCAAGGATGATGACTTCAGCTTGTACAAGGGGGCACAGCTACAAATAGAGCAGTGATAGATTTAAGACAGATGTCAGAGGCAGGTTCTTTACTCAGAGAGTGGTAAGGGCGTGGAATGCTCTGCCTGCCAATGTAGTTAACTCAGCCACATTAGGGGCATTTAAACAGTCCTTGGATAAGCATATGGATAATGATGGGATAGTATAGGGGGAGGGGCTTAGATTAGTCCACGGGTCGGCGCAACATCGAGGTCTGAAGGGCCTGTTCTGCGCTGTATTGTTCTATGTTCTATGTTCTATGGATGTGGAGATGTAGCAGAGATGAGGAACCAAGGGCACAGCCTCAGATTGAAAGAATAACCTTGTAGAACTGAGATGAGGAGGAATTTCTTCAGCCAAAATGTGGTGAATATTTGCAACTCATTACTGCAGAGGGCTGTAGATGCCAAGTCCTTGAGATAGAGATAGATTGGTTCTTGATTAATAAGGGGATCAAGGGTTATGGGGAAAAAGCAGGAAAATGGATTTGAGAAACCCATCAGCCATGTTTAAATGACAGAGCAGACCTGATGGGCCAAATGGCCTAATTTTGCTCCTAAATCGTGTGATGTTCTGGAATGAAATGTGTGGAGTGATGAAGGAGTAAACTAAGGTGTTGTGAGGGAACAGTCCCTGTGAAATGCTGACATTGTAGGAGAGGGGATGATATTTGTTGGTGCTAACCTGCTGGTGGTGTCAAAATAGCAGACGATGATCGTTTTTTGTGGAGATTGTTGGGGTGGAAAGGGGAACCTGACCATTGCTCCCAAGTAGAGGTGAAGGGGTGAGAGCAGAAGTGCAAGAAATGGCTTGGAATTGGCTGAGGGGCCTGTCAGCCATAATGAGACAGAATTCTTGAATGAAGAAGAAAAAGGACATGTCAGAGACACCCATGTGTAAGGTGGCATTATCAGAACAGATGTGACAGGGACAGAGAAACGGGGAGAATGGAATGGAGTCCTTGTAGGAAGTAGAGAATGAGAAGTGCAGTCAATCTAACTGTGGGAGTTGGGGGGTTTTGGTTGATAGCTTGTCTCTAGAAATAGAAAGAATAAAGTAGAAGGGAAGAGTAAACTCACAGACAAGGTGAAGTTGAGAAAGGGATGCAAAATGAAAGAAATAGAATCTGCTTTTGCAGGAGTGCATTCAAGATCACAACACCTCACAAAATTTAAAAAACAATTCTTCTTCCAATTACCTTAAGGACATGATCTCAATTAGGAGCCCTCCATGCTTATGGAAACTTCTTATCTGACTCGTCTGTCTAAATTCTTCATTCTTAAACTCTGCACACTTGGGTTAATGTTCAACAATAAGGCAAACAAAACTGAGCCTGAAACATTCAACTATTGTGTATTTTCAGTGCATCATCAAAACCATTGCTTTTTAGTCCGCCAGATGACTATCTATTATCCGTTTTTTGATTTTCCAGCATACGTCCTGAGATAGGGTACATCACACCCTAATACATGGAGCTTGGGACTCAGAAGGGACAAGCTGTGCTCAGGTCAGGGGGTGGGTCACCGTGCTTGGGTACAGGATATGGGTAGAGACAATAAGCTCAGGTCAAGGGCATGTCCCAGTGTTCAGGTCAGAGACCACAACCCAGTCCAGGAGCAGCATCAGATCCTATGATTTCTGTTAAGTGCCTTATTCCAGAGTTGGGATTGTTTGAATAATTTTAGCAGATTGTGATGAATCTTTAGAACGTGGTGATGATGTGTGTCAAGAGTCTGTCATGATATGCCACTTTTAAAATAAATGTTCACATTCATATTAAGGCATGTAATCAATCATCCTGTGTACAACTGAGTATACAATTGGCCCTTTTATCAGTTCACCTATATCTCAGCTACAACAGATCCTAGATTCATACTATTGCTATGGTATATTTGATCTGACGTTGTCTGTGCCTCAAGCAGTTGCTGTTTCCTGTCTGAGCCAGGAGTTTGTCATTCCTCTGCAGAATTTATGTACTTCAAACTCAGCTGATAGGCCAGTATTGCAAAGTCGGATGAGTTGCTTTTGGATGAGACATTGAAGTTCAGCCTCACACTGCTGTTCGTGGGAATTTGATGTGTGTAAAGTTGCTGTCAATCTCATGACTGTGTGTACGCTTTGACAAATATTTCATTGGTTTTATTGTGTTTTTAGGATGTCCATGAAATGGGCTGCATTAAAGTAGGTCTTTATTTACGTAAAACTATTTCTACTAGCTCAATGCCATTCCACTTTCCCTCCCTTTCATATATATTATACTATAACTTCCAACAAAACACAGCTGAGAAGTGGTGGGAGCAAAAGAAGAGTTTAAGTTGAGATAAGACTGGAAGTCAGAAATCTAGACCCAGGTCAAGAAAAATGACCAATCTCTCTTCATAGAGAAATGAGGAACGTGCATGGTGAACCATAGAAGGAAAGCCTAAAAGATGATCCCAAAAGCATAATTGATGACATTGGCTTAGAGGAGCATAGCAACAGAAAAGAAGTCAAAAGACCGACTGATTTTATGGAGGAATTTTGGAGACTAGGATCTAGGAAGTTGAAGGGAACTGGTTTTCTGAGGAAGGATCACTCAATGTGAAATGTTAACTCTGATTTCTCTCCACTGACACTGCCAGACTTGCTGAGCTTTTCCGGAAATTTCTATTTTTGTGCTCTTGATGAACACTTTGAGAGCTGTCTTTCAAAGTGGCTCCCATCCTCTCTGCTGTCATTTTCCATCCAGCAGTCCACAGAGCTCTGATGAGGCTATCACTCATCAGAAAAATATGAGACTCCAATGTCATTACAATGTAGCAATGAATTTTTGGTTCAAATTGACTTGATACACTGGAATGCCAACCAGTTGGACATTTCCTCTGGTCCTGGCTGGATTCAACTATGGATCTGTTCTTTTGGGTTAACCATAATGAAAATGATGTAAGTCAACAGAAACGCCTTAATTTATAACTTGCCTACAAGTCCTCCTGGAGCATTTAGTCAAAACCTCATGTAGTAGAAAATATATCAAATTCATGAGCGCTTTTACATTGTTGCCTGGTTAACCTCTCAATGTCATCTAAAAAAGGCAAAATCAAGAGTTTCCCATTGGCTTCCCTGGGGCAGATGAAGTTCAAATAATTCCCGAACAGTCAGCCATAGAGTATACAGCTGTAGTGTATTGATAGAAAACTTCAAAATTCAAATTCATAACTTCTTCTTCTGTAAGGGTGTTTATGGAACGGAAATGGGTAAAAGGAGTTAAAATGTAAACCTGCCATGATCTAATTGCATGACGTAGCAGGCTCGATGAGCTGAAAGGCACGTTCCCTGTTCTTTCTGGGAATAACCATTTGGGAAACTCTGTAATATAGTGAGCGGTTCCCTGATTATTTCATTCAGTGTTCCTTAGAATTACAAACATATCAGCTCATCCCAGTTAGAAGAGTGCAGTCTTGTTTCATACCTTGTCGTTTTTTTTAACCTGAACTCAAAAGCCAGCAAGAGTTTATCTAGATCTTGGCACGTGTTTTCTAAAAGACAATTTCCTTGTTTCCTCAGATATTTACATTTGGCTGGCGAGAAGACATTCGGCCTGGAGAGCCACTTCATACCAGGAAGTTCTGCTTTGATGCTATTTCCCACAGCAGCTTTGTCACTCTGTATGACTGCCATGGTATGAAAGGCAATCAGTACTGGCGCTATCGAAAGGTAGGCCACACCTTTTGGACATCAAATTGTTTTGACTGTAGAATATATTCTGCCACTGAAACAACAAGTTACATTTATGCAGAGCTCTTAACATAGGAAAACAGCTCCAGGAGCATTTATTGCAAAAACAGGAGTGGACTGTTCAGCTCTTCATTGTCAAAATTTAACAACTGATTCTCACTAAACAGATAAGGATGGGTGACCAAAAACTTGGTCATACAGATTGATCTTAAGAAGTGTCTTAAAGGAAGACAGCATGTGTTTGAGAGGATTGTTGATAAGTGAATCATTTTTACATTGTCTGCTTCAGATACCCACTCCTTTTCTGAATTAGACGCTGCAATCATAATTCAACTAGATCCACTGAAAGCTACATTGCATTCTGTTCTCCACACCTGTTATTTTCTATTCAGTTACTGTAGTTATTTTCAAGATTTGACTGGGGATAGACTCCCTGTAAAGATTGACTCTATAGATCCATTGGTAACAGCTATACACCCTGAAGGACCAATGACTAATGTTGACTTCTATTAGGAAAACAATGTCATAATGTGGAAAATGTTTCTATTCTGTTCATTATACAAAACGAAAACCAATAAGTTAGAACAAAATGGCTATATGACCTGCCACGAACACCTCAAATTTTGAATTCTCCTCATTCTGTTCTACTCACTCCAAGGCCTCACTCACCCTATCTCTGTCCTACACAAACTCCCATCTCTTGAGCATCCTAAATTTTCTTTGGCCCATCATTGATGACTGCATCTTTACCTAACTAGTTGCTAAGCTCTGAAATTTCAACCTATCTATCTCCCACTTCTCAATTAAGATGTTTCCTTATGTCTACGTCTTCAATTAAGCCTTTGGTAATCTGCCCATGTGGCTGTTTCTCTGATATTGTGTCAATTTTTTTTGTCTGTAAGTACCGCTGGAACTGCTGTGAGACTTTTACTATGTTGAACTTGCTGTATAAATGCAAAATGTCTGTGTTTTTATCGAAATGTGCATAAGCTGTAGAAACAATGGGGGATCATAAAAGTTCTTTTGCCCTGAAAATCAGACTGAGGAAAGGCATTTTCTTTGTTCATTCATGGCATTTGGGCATGATAGCTAGACCAGCATTTATTGTCCACTCCTAATTGCCCAGAGGACAATGAAGAGTCAAGCTATTGTTGTGTTCTGGAGTTACATATCGGCCAGACCAAGTAAGGATGGCATATTTCCTTCCCTAAAGGATATTTATGAACCCGAAAGGTTTTCACAACAATGGTAACATGAGTCTGAATCTCTTTTACTTTAGCTAATTGTCAATTTTGTCTGGATTCATGGAGGGTTTCTCTGCAAGTTCAGTAAGATTGTATTGAACACACGAAAAGGAACACTTCGCTCTTTGAGCCTGCTCTGCCATTCAATAAGATTGCTATTGATCTAATTTTAATCTCAACTCTACGTTCCTGCTTATCTCCAACAATCTTTCATCCCCTTGGCAGTTAAGAATCTCTCTGGCTTAAAATTATTTAAAAGTTCTGCATCCACTGCCTTTTGAGGAAGGGAATTCCAAAGCTAGTGGTATCACAACTTCATCTAACAAACTCACCTCATCCACCTCTCGTTACTCCAACCCAAAAGTGCCCTTCTGATTTAATTCTAGCCTGATTCCCCCAGTCTTCATAACCAGAACAATTCATCAATGCTTGCATATTCCATAACAGACTGGCATCCTGGCACCAGTGCTATCTTTAAAAGGCCATTGTACGTTCAGGCAAGCACTGTCAGCCTGGAGCTTCCCCGCACAGTTCATGATATTTGCCCTAGACACAGCAGAGGAAAGGGAATTTGGTGGTTGCCAACGGGATCAGTGCAGTATCAGCTATCTGGAGGAATGCCCAGCAAAGACAGAAGAAGGTCAATGACTGGCTGCTCCTATGTAAGTTTCATTATCTTTTCTGTTATTTCACACTCTCTCTAGCTCTGTAACTGCACTCCATCTCACTAACGGTCACGCTCTACCACACTCACTATTGCATGCAACATCTTCCCTTATTCAAAGTAACCAGATACTCATTCTGACTTTCATGTGGGAATTCCCAACATCTAGTTTCCTCATGTTTGGTGGGAGGGTAGGAAGCTGCATATTAACAAGGTGAGATTTGCAACTAATTAAGGTGATAACAAGTAATAATCCCCTTTAATAGGCACCTCACTGCTACCTGGTGAGAATCTCATCTCAATATCCAGAGTTTGGTTATAAAATGTGTATAATTCCTCCTGGTATTGAGACAGGTCTCAATGGACTTCTTGTACAGTTCTCGCAGACACACTGTTCAGGTCCCTTTTGGATTTGATTTGATTTTGATTTTATTGTCACATGTAATCAAGTACAAAACTACAGGAGTATAGTGAAAAGTGTATTATGTCGCCAGACAGGATGCCAACATGGTACAGAATCTTAAGAACAAGGTAGAAAGAAAGAACAAGGTTAAAAGTTAAACATTGCTGTGGTTATTGTATAGCATAAAACAGATGAAATAAGGTTAAAAGTTACACATCAAGTTCTTAGTTTTAAGTCGAAAATAAAGAATAAAGCTGCAAGTTCAAACATTATAGTCTTTCTTAAGTGCTCAGCCACGGTGGGGCTACACTTCTAGGAATCACCTCGAGACCAGAAAACCACGCTGAGGCCACAGTGGGCCAAGAGACCACCATGTAACATAAAATGACCATTGTGCTAGGCCAAGAGGCTGCCACGCCAGGCCATTGAGAGAATGCCAGGATGAGAGACCACCATGCCAGGCCACAAGTTCACCTCGCAGGGCCACATTGGGCCAGGAGGTCTCCATGCCAGAATGGGAGGCCGCCACATCAAATCGTGAGGCCGCCTCGCCCATTCTGCCCTGAATCCGAGGCCAGGAGTTGAAGGCTGGGAGCCCATATCCAGGAAAAAAGGAAGAGAAAAGAAGGAAATAAAAACACAAAAGAGAAGAAAAAAAAGTGAAAACAAGAAGCAGAAATGAATAAATTTCGTCTGAAGCATTCTACTCGGCCGCCATCTTGCCACATGATCACCATTCCACCATCTACTAGTTTCATGTTTTTCATGTAGAATTCAAATTTCAGTTATTACTAAAGTGGGATTTGAGCCCATGTCCACAGATATAGGTTTCTGGATTCTTAGCACAGGGACAATACCCTGACACTTCCACCCTAGAGTTGGTGGCCCCATCAAGACCACTCACAGATCAGACTGTAGCTTAAGCTGGGTATCTATTCCACTCCTTTGCCATTATTGGATGAATATCCAATTTAATACTATCCTGAGCAATCCATCACTAAGAGGATTTTATTGGTCCAGGCAAAAGGCCCACCACTGTCTCAGAGTCATTGGGCATGGGCAACAAATGCCATCTGTGCCAGCGTCATTTATATTACAAGAACCTTTTTTAATTTGCATAATATTACTTTATGTTCTTAATTTGAACTGGGTGTTCCCAGTCAGGATCCTTGACAAATCCGGAAAGTTTACTTTGGTGTTGCCTCTGGCTGTGAGTAACACTTGAATCAGCACTGAACTGAAATAAAGGCAACTGAAATTGCTCTCTTGCTTTTCTTCTGCCTGTCTTGTGTGCTGTTTGTTCCCATGAATCATGCACATCGGTACAGCGCTATAAACTCAATAAATCCTTAACAAAATTGCAAGATTGGCATTGCTGCAATTGATTTGTCAATGTGACATCTCAGCATATAAGTGCATATCCCAGACACTACTATGCAATCTAAAGGGACTGCAATTCAATGAC
Source organism: Stegostoma tigrinum (assembly GCF_030684315.1). Lineage (NCBI taxonomy): Eukaryota > Metazoa > Chordata > Chondrichthyes > Orectolobiformes > Stegostomatidae > Stegostoma > Stegostoma tigrinum. Next base: position 124,492,500 of record NC_081356.1, on the reverse strand, counting down.
AGTACTTTGCAAAGACTTGAAAGGGGTTAAGGAAAGAAAAGCTTCTTTGTTAGACAATGTGCTGGACTGGGAATAAGTAAGTGCTCCAGTGCTTGATTCCAGTCAACAACTTAAAGGTATCTGCTTTCTAAAATTGGGTAAGGTATATTGTTAGTCAGGCTACAAGGACATTATATTTCTCCTACCGAACCCGACTGCTTTCCTGGTATCACATTCTTCCACATGAGCAACAGCAGCATGAAATTCTCAGATCTACTACCAAGGCCAGCAGCTGGAAGGACGTGCTTTTTTTGATGGTCCCGGCAAGTTTGCATTGTTATTTACATTGGCTGCCCAGGACACAAGTGCAAAATGAAAGAAGCTTCAGTCTGAATCTGGCTCTCGCTGAGATTGCTTGCAGTTGCTATCACAAAGCAGAAGAACACTCCATTCATCAGCACTGACATCTCTCTTTGTGTAGTCAGAAGGCTGAGGGTCAATTATACCGCATTTACATTATGGCAGTCCTGCTAAAGGAAAGATTTATAGAGGTTTTCAAAATTTTGAAGGGTTTTGATAGAGTGTGCAAGGAGAAACTCTTAATGGCATGAATTGGTAAGCAGAGAACAAAGATTAAGAGTAATTGGCAAAAGCACCAGAGGGGGAGATGAGGAGAATTCTATTTATTTATGCAGCGAATTGTGATGATCTGGGATGTACTGCCTGAAGGGATGATGAAAGCAGCTTCAAGAATAACTTTCAAACGGGAATTGAATAAATATTTGAAATGGAAGCATTTGCAGGACTATGGGAAAAGAGTAACAGAGTGGGACTAAATCAGAGGCTCCTTGAAAGAGTCAGCACAAGTCCATTGAGCTCGAATGTCCTCCAAAAATTCGACAAATCTGTCAGTGTCCCTGTAAATTTATCCTCAGCAGTTTTTCACGATGGTAATATAGACAGCTCGCCAAAAATAATGCATTTTTTCAACAGCATATCGAATTAAACAGAAAGAATGTGGTTAAAGCAATTCAGTACAAACTAAAATCCACTATCTCTGTGATAATGGGAACTGCAGATGCTGGAGAATCCAAGAAAACAAAATGTGAGGCTGGATGAACACAGCAGGCCAAGCAGCATCTCAGAAGCACAAAAGCTGACGTTTCGGGCCTGGACCCTTCATCAGAGAGGGGGATGGGGTGAGGGTTCAGGAATAAATAGGGAGAGAGGGGGAGGCGGACCAAAGATGGAGACAAAAGAAGATAGGTGGAGAGGAGAGTATAGGTGGGGAGGTAGGGAGGGGATAGGTCGGTCCAGGGAAGACGGACGGGTCAAGAAGGTGGGATGAGGTTAGTAGATAGGAGATGGAGGTGTGGCTTGGGGTGGGAGGAAGGGATGGGTGAGAGGAAGAACAGATTAGGGAGGCAGAGACAGTTTGGACTGGTTTTGGGATGCAGTGGGTGGGGGGGAAGAGCTGGGCTTGTTGTGTGGTGCAGTGGGGGGAGGGGATGAACTCGGCTGGTTTTGGGATGCGTTTGGGGGAAGGGGAGATTTTGAAGCTGGTGAAGTCCACATTGATACCATTGGGCTGCAGGGTTCCCAAGCGGAATATGAGTTGCTGTTCCTGCAACCTTCGGGTGGCATCATTGTGCACTGCAGGAGGCCCATGATGGACATGTCATCTAAAGAATGGGAGGGGGGTGGAAATGGTTTGCGACTGGGAGGTGCAGTTGTTTATTGCGAACCAAGCGGAGGTGTTCTGCAAAGCGGTCCCCAAGCCTCCGCTTGGTTTCCCCAATGTAGAGGGAGCCACACCGGGTACAGTGGATGTAGTATACCACATTGGCAGATGTGCAGGTGAACCTCTGCTTAATATGGAAAGTCATCTTGGGGCCTGGGATGGGGGTGAGGGAGGAGATGTGGGGGCAAGTGTAGCATTTCCTGCGGTTGCAGGGGAAGGTGCTGGGTGTGGTGGGGTTGGAGGGCAGTGTGGAGCGAACAAGGGAGTCACGGAGAGAGTGGTCTCTCCGGAAAGCAGACAAGGGTGGGGATGGAAAAATGTCTCGGGTGGTGGGGTCAGATTGTAGATGGCGGAAGTGTCGGAGGATGGTGCGTTGTATCCGGAGGTTGGTGGGGTGGTGTGTGAGAACGAGGGGTATCCTCTTTGGGCGGTTGTGGCGGGGGCGGGGTGTGAGGGATGTGTTGCGGGAAATGCGGGAGACGCGGTCAAGGGCGTTCTCGACCACTGTGGGGGGAAAGTTGCGGTCCTTGAAGAACTTGGACATCTGGGATGTGTGGGAGTGGAATGCCTCATTGTGGGAGCAGATGCGGCGGAGGCGGAGGAATTGGGAACAGGGGATGGAATTTTTGCAGGAGGGTGGGTGGGAGGAGGTGTATTCTGGGTAGCTGTGGGAGTCGGTTGGCTTGAAATGGACATCAGTTACAAGCTGGTTGCCTGAGATGGAGACTGAGAGGTCCAGGAAGGTGAGGGATGTGCTGGAGATGGCCCAGGTGAACTGAAGGTTGGGGTGGAAGGTGTTGGTGAAGTGGATGAACTGTTCGAGCTCCTCTGGGGAGCAAGAGGCGGCGCCGATACAGTCATCAATGTAACGGAGGAAGAGGTGGGGTTTGGGGCCTGTGTAGGTGCGGAAGAGGGACTGTTCCACGTAACCTACAAAGAGGCAGACATAGCTGGGGCCCATGCGGGTGCCCATGGCCACCCCCTTAGTCTGTAGGAAGTGGGAGGAATCGAAAGAGAAGTTGTTGAGGGTGAGGACGAGTTCGGCTAGGCGGATGAGTGTGTCGGTGGAGGGGGATTGGTCGGGCCTGCGTTCAGGAAGAAGCGGAGGGCCTTGAGGCCATCTGCATGCGGAATACAGGTGTATAGGGACTGGACGTCCATGGTGAAAATGAGGTGTTGGGGGCCAGGGAATTGGAAGTCCTGGAGGAGGTGGAGGGCATGGGTGGTGTCACGGACGTAGGTAGGGAGTTCGTGGACTAAAGCGCCAACTCTCCAACACCACCTCCTACCGCCCCCTCGAGCATGACCCCACACCTGAGCACCAAACCATTATCTCCAACGCCACTCATGACCTCATCACCTCAGGGGACCTCCCACCCACAGCCTCCAACCTCATTGTTTCCCAACCCCGCACGGTCAGTTTCTGTCTCCTTCCCAAAATTCACAAGCCTGCCTGCCCTGGTCAACCCATTGTCACAGCCTGTTCCTGCCCCACCGAACTCATCTCCACCTATCTGGACTCCATTTTCTCCCCTTTGGTCCAGGAACTCCCTATCTACGTCCGTGACACCACCTACGCCCTCCACCTCCTCCAGGACTTCCAATTCCCTGGCCCCCAAGACCTCATTTTCACCATGGACGCCCAGTCCCTATACACCTGTATTCCGAATGCAGATAGCCTCAAGGCCCTCCGCTTCTTCCTGAACGCAGGACCGACCAGTCCCCCTCCACGGACATCCTCATCCGCCTAGCCGAACTCGTCCTCACCCTCAACAACTTCTCTTTTGATTCCTCCCACTTCCTACAGACTAAGGGGGTGGCCATGGGCACCCGCATGGGCCCCAGCTATGCCTGCCTCTTTGTAGGTTACGTGGAACAGTCCCTCTTCCGCACCTGCACAGGCCCCAAACCCCACCTCTTCCTCCGTTACATTGATGACTGTATCGGCGCCACCTCTTGCTCCCTAGAGGAGCTCGAACAGTTCATCCACTTCACCAACACCTTCCACCCCAACCTTCAGTTCACCTGGGCCATCTCCAGCACATCCCTCACCTTCCTGGACCTCTCAGTCTCCATCTCAGCCAACCAGCTTGTAACTGATGTCCATTTCAAGCCCACCAACTCCCACAGCTACCCAGAATACACCTCCTCCCACCCACCCTCCTGCAAAAATTCCATCCCCTGTTCCCAATTCCTCCGCCTCCGCCGCATCTGCTCCCACAATGAGGCATTCCACTCCCACACATCCCAGATGTCCAAGTTCTTCAAGGACCGCAACTTTCCCCCCACAGTGGTCGAGAACACCCTTGACCGCGTCTCCCGCATTTCCCGCAACACATCCCTCACACCACGCCCCCGCCACAACCGCCCAAAGAGGATCCTCCTCGTTCTCACACACCACCCCACCAACCTCCAGATACAACGCACCATCCTCCGACACTTCCGCCATCTACAATCCGACCCCACCACCCGAGACATTTTTCCATCCCCACCCTTGTCTGCTTTCCGGAGAGACCACTCTCTCCGTGACTCCCTTGTTCGGTCCGCACTGCCCTCCAATCCCACCACACCCGGCACCTTCCCCTGCAACCGCAGGAAATGCTACACTTGCCCCCACACCTCTTCCCTCACCCCCATCGCAGACCCCAAGATGACTTTCCATATTAAGTAGAGGTTCACCTGCACATCTGCCAATGTGGTATACTGCATCCATTGTACCCGGTGTGGCTCCCTCTACATTGGGGAAACCAAGCGGAGGCTTGGGGACCGCTTTGCAGAACACCTCCGCTTGGTTCGCAATAAACAACTGCACCTCCCAGTCGCAAACCATTTCCACCCCCCTCCCATTCTTTAGATGACATGTCCATCATGGGCCTCCTGCAGTGCCACAATGATGCCACCCGAAGGTTGCAGGAACAGCAACTCATATTCCGCTTGGGAACCCTGCAGCCCAATGGTATCGATGTGGACTTCACCAGCTTCAAAATCTCCCCTTCCCCCAACGCATCCCAAAACCAGCCCAGTTCGTCCCCTCCCCCCACTGCACCACACAACCAGCCCAGCTCTTCCCCCCCACCCACTGCATCCCAAAACCAGTCCAACCTGTCTCTGCCTCCCTAACCTGTTCTTCCTCTCACCCATCCCTTCCTCCCACCCCAAGCCCCACCTCCATCTCCTACCTACTAACCTCATCCCACCTCCTTGACCTGTCCGTCTTCCCTGGACTGACCTATCCCCTCCCTACCTCCCACCTATACTCTCCTCTCCACCTATCTTCTTTTGTCTCCATCTTTGGTCCGCCTCCCCCTCTCTCCCTATTTATTCCAGAACCCTCACCCCATCTCCCTCTCTGATGAAGGGTCTAGGCCTGAAACATCAGCTTTTGTGCTCCTGAGATGCTGCTGGGCCTGCTGTGTTCATCCAGCCTCACATTTTATTATCCACTATCTCTGCTTCAATTATCCACCTTACCGATTATTTTGTCAGATTGTTTCACAGACTCCAGATTCTTCTCCTGTATAAGGCCAGCCTTCATTCCTGTGTCTTGGTTCTGACTGTGACAGATAATTTAAGAGTGAAATGTGAAGAATTTTTATTATCTATTAGCTTCCATTATTTAGATGGGGATAATATTGATTCAAGGAAATAAGTATTTCAAGTTCCTGAATGAAGTAAACAATGACTGGCATTCGTCTTCCAGGAATCAAAACTATGCACTCAGCTCAAAGCACATACTTCAGTGTTGTTGAAGTCTTGTTGAGGCCACATCCATTTGCACTTACAAAATACATGACTAATCATCAAACATGGTTAATAGCCAGTATCCGCATGTTTCATGTTGGAAGTGTGCTGTCTGCCATATTGTTAAATGTACTGGTGATGGTCATGCAAAGCACATGTCTTGAAGTAGTCCCTTTACAAAGGTAAGTAAAGACCTGCACACTTGTTTGAGACCTCCTTGTTCAAACTTGAGCTGTGTTAATGCATATACCTGTGATATAAGATATCCTTAAAGCAACAAAACACTGGGGTCAGTCACCAAATGGTTAAACCTATTCAAATCTCTTACCAGAGTAGTGAGTTGGTAGAGCACTCTTACTCTTCCCTGTCTGCAAAGTAGTCCCAAACACCACTGCTAACTCCAGAAGGCTATTTCCCGACAAACTCCTCCTCCTGAATGACCTTCTACCAACCACAATCCCCTCCACCTTCCCATTGCCTTGCCTTAAAATCACACTCAGCTATGGCTTCCCATTGCACTTACCCTCTTGATATGAGTCCCTCTCTTCCTGTGATTACCTTAGGGGCTTTCAATTGCCTCTCTCAGTTTGATCAGGTTATCCCATCAAGGAGCTTACTTCAAAGCCTTTGCAGCTTGTGAAACCAATGGACCATCTCTAGACCCAGATTGACATTCATAGCTCTCCAGCAATATGCTGATGAGAGCCGAATCTGAAATTCACGTGAGCCTTGGATAACAGGCTTCATGTTTGAATAGGCCCCTAACTATTTCAGACCTGAATGTATGTAGAAATCAAATTTCCACGCCTTAATTAGTAAGTATACCTGGAGTTTCAAATCCTCTCACATTCATGAAACAAGTACAGAATCACAGTGTTTGTAAGCATCACATATATTTTATATTGTTGTTTGCTGATAGGAATTTAAGGTATGACAAGGTGTGATTATTTATGACTGGAAAGTACAGTTAATAAAGTGGGTTGATCAAGCCTTTGCTCTGAGAAAACGAAAATGATTATCAGTCTTAGATAACAATATTGTTTGTAGTTAGTTCTCAACAGTAATATCTTTTTACTTGCATATTTTGAGACGTGTTTATGCCATCAATGGTGGTGGTAGCTTATTGCCAATAAAGCAATGTTCTACATAACCAATTAAAGTATTTCATTATTTCTGTGAGGGTGTGCCTCTGTGATTATTAAGTGTACTGACACTTCAACAACGTTACCCATTAGCATGTGTTTCTCATCATCATGTTCCACACCACCAACGCTGTATTACAGTCTTAACCATTCTGACCTATTAGTCATTACACTGTTAAATTTTGTCCCCAGATTACACATAATAACTAACAACTTGCGTTCATATAGCACTTTTAATATTATAAGATCTCTCAGCGCACTTCACAGAAGCATAACCAGCCAAAATCTGCAACTGCTGCGTCTAAAACCACAAGAAATTACAAAGAAAAGGTTTAACCATTTGTGAGCATGGTCCAGTCCATTACTCAAATGAGTCTTCCATCCCTTGACTCTGTCTAGACTTCCTGCTGCCTCAGGAAAGTAGCCAACATAATGAAAGACCCCTCCCACACTTGTTATACTCTCTAATGCCCTCTTTCATTTTGCAGAAGATACAAAAGTTTAAAAAGACGTACCAACAGATTCAAGAGCAGCTTCTTCCCTGCTGTTATCAGACTGAATGGACCTCTCATATATTAAGTTGATCTTTCTCTGCACCTTTTCTGTACTTTTAAAACTATACTCTGCATTCTGTTCTATTAGTCTGATTTATTTATGGATGGTATAATTTGCCTGGATAGCACACAAAACAATACTTTTCACAATATCTCGGTATATGTGGCAATAATCAAATCAAATCAAAACAAATCGAACACAGAATCATATAAAGTGATCTTAGAATAGAGGTCAAACATCTCCGCTGACTCATGGGAGACCCTACCTTGAAACAGACCAAAATGGCAATGGCTCATTCAGGAAGGCACCAAACACATTGAGAATTGGGAATTTTCAGAAGGGAGGGATAGCATCCAATGGACAGCACAAACTCTGAACCAACTAACTGACTTAATCCTGCCTTGCAAGTGATGGAGTCATCAAATTTATGCTCGATTTATCAGCCACCTGTGAACCCATCAAACTGCCTTGGAAACAAGTTATCCTCAACCCCTTCTAAGAAGACAAAGGGAGGTTAACCAGAGATATGGGAGGAATTCCAGGCTTTAAGTAATACAGCTTTGGTCAAAGATGAAGAGTTGAATCTTGCTCTTTTTGGCTAACTATAATTTGCATCGAGTCTATGGCGGAATCTTGTTGTGAGAGCAAGTGACATTTCTCATGTTGCATACCAACCTTACCTCAGTGAATACCTTCACCTCGCTATGGTGTCCCCTTAATTCTATGCACATCTTACCATGTACTAATCCTGGAACAGCTCACTCCTAAGCAGATATCCAGTCAGAGATCAGCATCCCTCACCATCATGAAAAGGCCATTGTGCATCCGGTCATTCTGACATTGCCTCTCATCAGCAAAGCCATGGCACAGCTGCCAAAAAGCCACACTGCCCAAGTTATATAGCCAGTATGGCTGAAACTCTCCTCCATGTATAACCCATTCTCTCGCCCTGGTAGCTGTTTAACCAGCACCTTACACAGTTTACCTGTCCTTCACTACATCACGTCTAACCACCATCTCCAAGTTACTACTACTGTGCCTCCAATGTCCACTGCAGCTTTCATTGTCCAGTATAGGTACATCACATACAGATAAGCAGTCAGATATTTCCAAAGATGAGCTTTATTCACAGGCAGTAAAAGCAAACACAAACAAATCCAAAAGAGGCTGCAGTTTGTCCCCCACAATGTGAACCAAATGCTGACATTCCATGATGATCGTCTGCACCCAGCCCTCAGCAACTGGAACTTGGTGTCAGTCAGGTGCTTGTCTGGTTTGTTGTACCCGAAGCTAATGAACTCACCATGCGCAAGGTAAGTTTTTTCCTCTCAATGTCCTCCTCCTTGGGAAACTGCGCATATTCCCCCAGCTCTTCAGCATTGATCACATCCCCATGTTGCCTGCTTCAATTATGCAGAGCACAGCTCTCCAGGATGATATGGCACAAACTGTACTGAAAGGTATAGACTGGTCAAAGCAGCAGAACCACATCTTCAGAAGCCCAATCACCCGCTCCACCATGATGTTGGTCACACCATATGCACCGACAGTGCTGCATCGACTCAGTAAACAACACATGTGATCACAAAGGGAGAGCCTGCTGCACTCTGACACCATTCCAGAGCCACATCAACCAGGAAAATTAGCATCAAATTCAGAGCAGTCATTTAGAATATTTACATGACAGGTGATGTGGTGAAATTCTCATCCCCCACAGCACTCTTGGATGTTTCAGAAGTGATAGTGCACTTTGGGTCAGAATTTGCTTGCTTTCAAGTTATTTTAACTAAGTTCTTTATCTCTGAGATTACAATATTTGTTTTGAAAGCACCACTGGCAGGATGCATACTACCTTTGACCAGGATTTAATGCCTAACCACACTCACTCTGCATGCATTGCAACTGAATAAAGAAATGAGGCAAATGAAATGTAGCTGGAGCAGGTGCATTCTTCAATATCCTAGCATCCAACAGATGTGGATCCCATGTTTCACCTATCAAGCTGACAACAGACTGTGCCCACTCTTGGCATTGTCCCAGTCATTTTCATTTGCATTTCACATCTAGAGAACAGTAAATGATAGCAGGGAGCACAGCTTGTGGTGGACACCATCAGCAATGAGCCCCGCCCGGTCACCAGACACACCAGAGTTTCCGTATTCTCTTTTACTTCACACTATCCCAACAGCCAATTCAGCATGTAAGAACATAGGAACGTTGCTCAGCAATGTAGGGAGTTGAATATTAATGAAGTGAATTTTGCAAGTAACAAGACGTTGAACAAGCTATAATCCCCTTAATTGGCAACTCACACTACCTAGCAAGAAACTCACTTTACCAGTTGGCAAATGCATATACCAGGCAGTGAGTTGGTCCTGATATCAAGATGGGCCTTGCTGGATTTCTCTTCCAAATTTGCCACAAGTCCCGCTGTAGCACACATTCCTCAGGCAACAGCCAATTAATTTAAAGCCATAATTCCATTCTCAATCAAACAGCCTCAGTCAAATGAGAAAAGAGCTGTCAGTAACTGGAATGAAAAAGGAAGTCCATGTGCAAGAGTGCAGAAATCCAACGCTCTGGAAAAGATTTTCTTTGGCCTGTCCCTGTTTGCTTCTTGTAGACTACTCACAACTGGAACAATGGGATTAGTTGTCTCACAACTGGTGTCACATCATCTGCAGTTTACAAGACGTATTATCCAGTCAACAAGCACATTTATTTCCAAGTTCTGTTCCATAATTGAGTACCATACATTGTGTCAGTTGTGTGTCGGGGGAAATAAAAAATCTTGGATTCAAATCCTATTCATAAGAAATAAGCATATAATTTGACTGGTGAGTCAATGCAGCACTCAGGGGCTGCTGCACAGTCAGCGTTGTTGTCTTTCCAATGCAGTAATGAGGGAGTGTTCTACTGTTCCAGTCATCTTTCCAATGAGACATTAATCTAGAGCCCTAGATACCATTACACTACTTTGTAAAAGAACAGGGAAGGTATCCGCAGTGACCTGGGCCAATGCAAAGCAGGATATTTGCATGTATCAATGCACTTTGTAGGAATTTCTTGTAAGTTAATTTATTGTTGTGTTTCCAAAGTAATAATAGTTCAGAAAGTGCTTCATTGGTTGTAAGTCACTTTGGGACATCCCGTGATTGTAATAGGCACCATATAAATTCAAGTCTTTCTTTACTGCATTGTGCATTATGTGGACTGAGAATCAACCTTATGTACAGTTTTCCTGGAACTCAAGAGTTAAAGTCTTCTTGCAAAGAATTGGTGGTTACTTTCATTCTTCACTAATTGCTTACATTGTAGTATAGTTTGAACTCAGTCATAAATATGATCCTAATTGCTATTGCAGACAGTGGTACAAAATAAACTTGATCCAATTCCACATTTATCAGAATGGCTGAGTTGGCAGCATTCTGAAGTTGATCTTTACTTCCAGAAGTAAATCAGCTTGAAATGATTAAGAAATAGTACAAATTCCACCTGCCAGGTCAAGTCCTATTAGCACTCAGTTCTCCAGTGTAAGGTGATCCACCCAATTAAACACAGCAAAGGAAGTGAAATCAGAGAGACCTTGGGAGGAAGATCAAGACAAATGTGGAATGAAGGGGCAATCAAAGAGGAGTGTATGATATCAGTTATGACAGATGCAGTGGTGGGGTAGGTCATTGAACAATTTCTCAAGAAGCCTTTTCAAGAGCATCCAAGGACGTCTCAACCCATTAGCAGCTTTCCATAAGACTGATGAGGGCTGAGGATTATGAAATTGAGGCAATAATTAAGAGAATTCTTACCATCACTACAATCATAAGTCTGCAAGAAAGAGTAACCTAGCATCCAATTGCCTCACAAAATATAGCCAGTGCTGTGTGTTAAGATTTTCAAGAAAGATTGCTTCTTGTGTACAAGACCATCTCCACAGGTCACCATGTCCACAAGGAGGTGAAGCCAAATTTTAAGCTCGACTGATTTATTGTTCCTTTATAATGCTCTGCACAGCTGCTGCACTCACGCCTGAGGTAAATGGCACTGCATTGCCTCAGTGTCTTCTGGCCCAGTATTAATTTCCTCTCCTGAGGCAAAATTACTATTTGTTTACATCAAGAAAGCGAAGCACAAAATTTGACACAGAACTTTCTGCCCCTGAAGGTGTTGGAGGCAAGGTCATTGACTATTTCTAAAATGAGAGTAAATTGATTCTTAAACAAACAGTGAATGTGGAGAAACTCAATAGGTCTGGCAACATTTGTGGAGAGAGAGAAACAGAGTTAACATTTCAAGTCTGGTACTGAAGATAGATCCTTGTTAGACAGGGCAATCAAAAGTTATCATGTGGAAATGAGAATGTGTAGTGCAGCCTGGCTGAGCAGGCCTCAGGAACTGCATATTCTACCATTGCTCCTGCCTTGTATATTTATAATGACGTTGATGCTGCTGAAGATCAGCACTGTATTTCAGATGAAAGATTAAATTAATTCAATGAATGTAAAAGATCCCATTGTGAAGGAGAGGCGATTTCTCCCTGTGTCCTTTTTACAGTATTTATCTATGAATCAATGCTATGTTAGCTAAACATCTAATCATAATCCCTTTGCTGGTTGTGGAAGTTTGCTGTATGCAAATTGACATGTTTCCTGCATTACCAGAATGACAATGGTTCAACATGTTTCAGGACAGTCTGTAGTTGTAATTCTTTTTATGTTATGTCAGACTGCCATGACTGTAACTCAACATTGTGCTTTTACTGCAGACTCGATGAATGGCATGCATGTGAATTTTCATTTGAACATACGAATTATGTATATAATTTATCAATTATATTCAGGTAATAGCCAATTCTGGTCTCCCTGTTATAGGGAGGATATTATTAAGCTAGAGAGAGTTCAGGAGAGATTCACCAGGATTTTGCTGCGAATGGAGGGTTTGAGTAATAAGGCGAGGCTGGATAGGGTGGGACTTTATTCACTGGAGCATAGGAGGTTGAGAGACGATCTAAAAGAAGTTTATAAAGTCATGAGGGATTTAAATAAGATGAATGGCAGGTATCTTTTCCCTAGGGTAGGGGATTTCAAGACTAGGGGGCGTATTTTTAGGTTGTGAAGAGAAAGATTTAAAAAAGACATGAGGGACAATTTCTTTTTACAAAGAGTGGTTCACGTATGGAATGAGGAAGTGGATGGTGCGGGTATAGTTACAATGTTTAAAAGATATTTAAATAAGTGCATGAATAAGAAAATATGAAGGGATATGAGCCAAGCACAGGCAGGTGGGAGTAGTTTAGTTTGGGATTATGGTTGGTATGGACTAATTGGACTGAAGGGTCTGTTTCTGTGTTGTATGAATCTATGACTCTACAAATTAGGAGCAGGCATAGACCATTCAGCCTGCTTCACCATTTGGTAAGATCATGGCTGATCTGATTTTGGCCTTGACTCCATTTTCCTGCTTACCTCCAAAATACTTAATCTTTTCTTTAATCAAGACTCAACCATCTTTGCCTCAAAAATATTCAGTGACTTTATTTTCACTACTGTCTGGGGAAGAGAATTTCACAGATTTATGACCCTCTGCAGAAATAAAAAATTTACTACATCTGTCTTACATAAGCGACTTTATTTTTAAACTTCACCCCCTAATTCTAGTGTCTCCCATGAGCGAAAACATCCTTTCAGCATTCACCCAGTCAAGACCCCTCAGGACCTTGTACGCTTGAATAAGGTTATTGCTCATTTTTCAAAAGTCGAGTAGATACAGAGCAATCTTTCCTTTCAAGATATTTAATCATCATAGGAATCCTTTGAAGGAACCATCTCTGCCTTGCTTGTAAAGCAATTAGATCTTTTCTTACATTTGGCAACTAAAAAATGTCCTATACTCAAACTGGAGAATCATTAATACCTTGTACAACTGTAGAAAAACGTCTCTGCTTCAATATTCATTCTCCTTCTGATAAATTCTATTTGCCTTTCTAATCACTCATTTAACTTTCAAACTAACTTCTTGCAATTGATATCTCCAGCCATCCATATCGTTCCATAACTCAGAAGACTGCAGTCTCTCACTATTTAAATGATATGCTGCTTTTTTATCTTCCCTACCTAAATGGGCAATTTCACATTTTCACACATAAACTCCATCTGCCAAATATTCTACATCAGCATTCGATGCTGTACTAGCACAAACAATTTAGTGCCACTTATTTGCCGAATGATACATAATTTCAGTCTGTAAATTTGCACACACTTAAACTTACACATATATTCTCACACACAAACAAAAAGAATCCATTCAAAGTAAACAAATTCCTACTCCACAGTGCTGTAATCTTTGCCCAGAAGACCTTGGCCATGGTCCATGCATAACTTGAAGTATAAAGGGAAGTAAATGTTACAGCTTTGAAGCTGTCACATCGGAGGAGTTATATCATTATGGCCACGCTGCCTTTCTAGACGTACATTCTAATCACAAATAGTTCAATAGCCAGGACCTCATGGTTTCCTGAATTTGGGACAATGATGTGTATCTATTTCTGTATTTTAATATCATTTATTTTAGAGTTTGGATTTTGAGTTATTGGTATGTAGGCTTGATCTGTATCTATAAATGTGGTTTAGTGATTAACTTGTAAGTATTTCTGTAGCCAGGATGATATATTGTAAAACACGGTAGAAGATAGAGGGACATCCTTGAGATAATGGAGTTTTGGTTCCATCGGGAAAATTTGTACAACTGATCAAATTAAATATTGTAGTGCATCAGATTTCCATTAAAAGGTAGTGGGATTTCTTTTTGGCTTATGGGAAACACCTCTAATTTGAAGAAAGCCCTTTTGGTTGCAGGGTTGCACAAGTGTTGGCTGAAGTTCAATGTGTAAGACAGTTTCTCCTAAGTAAGGGAGGTAGTTTAGAATTGTTAAAAAAAACTTACCTCAGTGTAAGTAATTTAATGTTAAAGTTCCAGAACAGACGTGCTTAGCTACAACTCTAAAAGGGTTATTTGAAGCTGATAAGGTTTAAGTTCAAACAAACATAAAGAATGTTGGAGAAAGTGAACTTTTCAAGTCCAATATGACTTCTTCAGAATGGGTCTGAAGAATCAAGTGGAAGATATCAGATTCTCAAGATAGGGAACTGAAGTCATGGTTGAATTAAGCCACATAAATGTGATAGAGAAGAGAATTCTCTCTTGCATGAGTAATGTAAAGGAGTGTTTTTGGATTAAGGGGATTGTATTTTGCTGTGAGTTTTCAAATATTTAAACATGTGTTATATGCAAATACCTTTGTTTATTTTAATTTGTCTTAATTTGTTTTGTGTAATAAATATCTGCATTATTGTTAAATCAACTGTGCAGCATTGTGTGCTTGTGTTTCAGTGAAAAACTGCCTTGTTAAAGCCAAAAACAAACACAAAATATATATCAAACTAAATTTCATTCTGGGATCTGACTGAGAGTCACATAGATGTAGAGACATACAGCATGGAAACAGACCCTTCAGTCCAACTCACCCGTACCAACCAGACAGCCTAATCTGACCTAATCTCATTTGTCAGCATTTTACCCAAATCTGTCTAAACCCTTCCAATTCATATACTCACCCAGATGCTTTTTAAATGTTGTAGTTGTACTGTCCACCACCACTTCCTCTGGCAGCTCATCCCAAACATGGAGCATCCTCTGCATGAAAAAGTTACTCGTCAGGTTCTTTATAAATCTTTCACATCTCACCTTAAACTTAGGCTCTCAAGTTTTGAACTCCCCCACCTGGGGAAAAAGACTTTGGCTATTCACTCTATCCATACCTCATGATTTTATAAATCTCTCTAAGGTCACCCCTCAGCTTCCAATGCTCCAGGAAAAAGTCCCAGCTTATTCAGCCTCTCCCTTTTGGCTCAAACCCTTCAGTTCTAGCAACATGCTTGCAAATTTTTTTCTGCACCCTGTCGAGTTTAACAATATCCTTCCTATAAACTTGTCTCATAATAACAGCAGCTGGCACCGTAACAGGACCAGTTTTGGAAAAATTCCCAGCATTGCCTTCACGTTGGCCAGGGCATGTGACTTTTTACATCGATTCTCTCTGCCAAAATTTGTGCCAAAAATATTGGTTAAATGGGTGAAGTGATCCGTAGCTGCAGCCGTTGTCATCGTAGTATGGTAACAGTGGGAGGCTGGTATTTGAAAACTGCAGTGGTGCTTTAAATATCAGTGTGCTGCTGGAAAGCCACTGGCCTTGCTATAGCCACTACTGGAAAATTCCAGGTGGCATAGGCTAGTTATTAGGCCTTATTAAGCCTCTTAATTAACTTATTGGCTACACACTGCTTGTAGATCACCACCCACAACCAATGTTACCTTGGAAGGGCACACTGCCAGCAAGAAAATTAGAACGCTGCCCATAACTCAGTCTTTCTGAAAATTGCTTAGGCAAAACAGTGCTAGCTAAGTCTACTTGCTTTCTTTGCTGTCTGACCTGTCAAATGTTTACAGCATTTTCAATTTTCTTTCTGATTTCCAGCATCCTTAATATTTTGTTCCTGCTTTCAATGAAAAGTCATCAAATCATCAAACAAATTACAATTTCCCTGAATGGAATTCTCTTCAGTCAAATCTGGATAATTGAATTTATCAAAGGCTGAATTAAGTAGACATTTTCGATAGTCAGGGGAGTCAAGAGTTTTGAGGGAGGGGGCAGACAGGAAGGTGGAGCTGAGACCTCAGCCAGATCAGCCATGATCTTACTGAATGCTGGAACAGGTTTGAAGAACCAAATAGCTTACTCATGCTCCAATGTCCTATGTTCCAACATTTCAGAAAAATCACTTTTCACTCTTGAAACCAAACGATTCCATCTCTTTTTTGATCACTCTTCCTTCTTTGCATATTTTTCATTCTTTCTGTCTGGAAACATAAGCATAAACTCATTCATAACATCCATTTCGGTTGCCTTCTGCAAAGTCACATCCATGAAACCTCTGCTTGACTTTCTAACACTAACTTCAGAAAATCCTCTGGAATTTTTCCCATTGTAGAACTCTCCTAATAACTCTGTTGACATTTTCAGGATGCCTCAGCATCCCACTTACAAATCAAGCTGTGTCAACAGCCTCAAACACTTTCTTGTCCCCTCAACTGTGGGCAAATTTCTGCTTTTAGAAGAAATCTCACCAGCTATTTCTCTAGAGATTTTTTTTATTTTCTTATATGTTTACTGGCTATGAGGCTGGTTATATTAGTTCATTAGATGGCTAGTCTATGATTCAGAAATAATACCAACTGTATGGGTTCAGTTCTTGGCTGAGATAGATTTGGCTATGCTTGATGTGCCCATCAGTTATATGAACAATTATCTACAGTCTAAAAATTCTGACAGGTTCTTGTGGACTGTGGCTAATTGCCTACCTTATTTTAAGTTACTTATCTGATGATTTACACATTGATTCTAGCCTGGATCCCAAGATGACTTTATTTCAGCTGGGTGGGGTAAAATTTTCCTATGCCAATTGTACACTTGGTCTAAATTCAATGCAGCAATGCATAATTTCTTAACATAGAGAGTTTCAACCCTACCCCTCTCTCTCAGTTGAAAATATTGCTACAAAAATCAGTGTTTCTGCCTTCTATAAAATCATCCCTGATAACCCACAGCTAAAATCCTGGAAACATTGAATAGTAGCTGTGTAATGACATGTAACCATGTTGCCAAGGGGAAAAAAAGTTCATGAAAATAAATGCATCAGTTACACTAAAGCTCTATTTGGAAACGTAACAGGTATGTTGGATCAATATGTCTCAATCACCAGTTTTACTGTATTTTTCTTAGACTATGTGGAAAAAAACATATGTTGCTAAGACATATATGAGTATATATAGCAACAACTTTAATTGGAGAAAGTGGGATGAGTTAAAGGAGAATTAGTCTAATGTTATAACAAAGTCAGCCAGGCAGAGGAGGGTGGCTGTGACTGAGTGATAATGGGAACTGCAGATGCTAGAGAATCCAAGATAATAAAATGTGAGGCTGGATGAACACAGCAGGCCCAGCAGCATCTCAGGAGCACAAAAGCTGATGTTTCGGGCCTAGACCCTTCATCAGTGCTCTCTCATGAAGGGTCTAGGCCCGAAACGTCAGCTTTTGTGCTCCTGAGATGCTGCTGGGCTTGCTGTGTTCATCCAGCCTCACATTTTATTATCTTGGCTGTGACTGAGGACTGGTTAGGAAAGAAATGAAGAATTCTTAGACTGTCTTGTGAAAAATAGAGTATAGAATGAATGGGCTGAAGAGAGAACAATAAGGGCCAAGACATTGGAGACTGCTAAAGTGAAGCAGCGAACCAGAAAATACATGGATGTTGATGGAAAAAGAGTGACAAATCAAGAATTGAGCCAAGATGGGAAAGTGTCAGTTCAGTGAGGTAGAAACAGGCTGAGAAGATGGGTTAACCAGAACAAAAGTTAACCTGGATCTTGGAAAGGTGGTAGAAATTGACTATTCATGTTTGGATGATTATGGTATTGCAGCGAAGATTTCCAGAGCAGATCTGATCTGTGACAGACATGGTCCAGGAAGTTAAAATAGTATCAAAGATAATGGGAACTGCAGATGCTGGAGAATTCCAAGATAATAAAATGTGAGGCTGGATGAACACAGCAGGCCAAGCAGCATCTCAGGAGCACAAAAGCTGACGTTTCGGGCCTAGACCCTTCATCAGAGAGGGAGATGGGGAGAGGGAACTGGAATAAATAGGGAGAGAGGGGGAGGCGGACCGAAGATGGAGAGTAAAGAAGATAGGTGAAAGATATCTTCTATATCTTCTAAAGAAGATATCTTCTTTACTCTCCATCTTCGGTCCGCCTCCCCCTCTCTCCCTATTTATTCCAGTTCCCTCTCCCCATCCCCCTCTCTGATGAAGTGTCTAGGCCCGAAACGTCAGCTTTTGTGCTCCTGAGATGCTGCTTGGCCTGCTGTGTTCATCCAGCCTCACATTTTATTATCTTGGTCCAGGCAGTGCTGGGAGAAAGTGTTAGAGTGGTAGAGGGCAGAGACCTTAAATTCTTTCAAAAGTACCTGGATCTGCATCTTAAATGCTGTAATTTGCAATGTTATGGGCCCTGTGCAGGAATTTGGGATTAGAAAGGGCATCTAGGTGTCTTTGGGTCAGCATGGACAAGACGGGTTACATGATCCCCTTCTGAGCTGTAACATTTCAGTGGTTTGATGGTTCCCTAGTTGTTTCTGGACCTCAAAGTAGAGGTCAGTTAGTAGATTTGATGACAGCAACTCAGTTACAAAAGCTGGGGCTTGATTCCCTAGCATTTAGGAGGTTACAGGTTGATTTCATCAAAGTTTTTAAGATGGTAAGGGGAGTTGACAGGGTATATTGGGGGGAAATGAAGAAAAAAGTGGTTAGTCAGACCTTTCAGAAGTGAAAAATAATTCTACATAAAACCAGTTGCAAAAGTTGGAACTTGCTTCTGGTATCAGCAGCTTGTCAAAAATATATCAACCCCAGGCTCAGCATTAACATATGATCTTGCATCATTTGTTTGCAGCAATTTTACAAACAGCCCGCCTCAACTTTAGGGCATTTCGGGATAGGAAAATGAATGATGTCTTTGCCATGGAGTAATCTGTAAAAAATATTGATGGTCGTAGATGAAACCCTGATTACGATCTACACTGCCTCAGTCCCATATACCTCCTCAAAAAGTTAACTAGTCACTAAATGATCATTAGACAGCTCAGGGTCTGAGTTCCCAGAAGGTCTGCAGCAGGAATGAATCTGAGATTGTAAGACTTTTATTAACCTAAGATGATAAGAAGTATGGGGCAAACACAGTTATATGGAATTAGGTCACAGATGAGCCATGATCTCATTCAACAACTGTACAGACTAGAGAGGTTAAATAGACTCCTCCTATTGCTATGTTCCAGAATAGTTTTTTGAAGCCTTCAAATTGAAAGTATGTCAAACAGAAAATTATCCCTAATATTTTAATCTCATGAGTGAATAGTGCCGCATGTGATAAATGGATTATTCCTGTAATGCTGAATTTCACGGATACTGACAATTCATCTTTCTATTTTTGGACTCCCCAGGACAAAACCTTGTATCACCCAGTGAGCAACAGCTGCATGGACTGCAATCTAGCCGACAAGAAGATTTTCATGAGCAAATGCAACCCCTCAGTGCACACCCAGCAGTGGATTTTCCAACACGTCAACGTGACAGTTCTAGACAAATTCAACAGTAACTCCAGCTCTTAGAAACGCCTTTGCCACAGTGAAAAGTGTGCACATTTGGCAAGTTGGTCCTATGGCAGAACTATTGGCAGCTGGGTCAATTCATTCAGGTGTTGAATTTTGTAGCTATGAGGGGTGGGGTTGGGGGTGGGAGGGTGGATTCTGGGGAGAGTTTGGTGGGCTTACTCTCAGGATCAGTAATAACTGTAGCTGAAGTCAAGAATGTGATGGAAGCACTTTGAATAAAATAAAAGGAGCCTCACCAGCTGTTGCAGGATGTGGAAGGACTCAAGCAGTCACAGGAATGCCTTGCTGGACAAGAGCAAACAGATTCAGACATGCTTTGGACTGTATAAAAGAGAGTTGGAATTCTGTAGATTCTCAGGTCAATCCTGCCTCAGTGCTGATTGCACTTTTTGCTTTAGGGCAGGCCACAGTTTGACATGTCAGCAGAGGAGTGCATGGCTGATACCAGGTCAAATCTGTTGACAATACCATATCAGAGAGCTGTCCAGGATTTGACAATTATACTGAGTTTTTTTTGTTTGACCCTGTTTGGGTTTTGTGAACAGTTGTGTTCTTTTCACTTTTTTTGTATAAATTAAATTGAAGAACAAATTTCATGAGTCACTTATTGGCAAATATGGATGATGAGAATTCCAAGAAATGATTAATTGCGAATCTGCGACAATGATTTCATTTTCCTTATAGCACTAAAAGTAATATTTTCATTTTAGAGGACTGAAATATTTGTTGAGTTTCTGAGAAAAAAAAGCACTGCACTATTTTTTTCTAAAATAACATGACTTTATTACAATGATATATTGTGATACATGCTGGGTAGAGATATCCCCAGTAATCGCTGCACATTTTTCTCAATAAATCTTTGTAAATGATTTTGTTTGGATCCTGCCACACACAAAGGCCAGTCATAAAGAAGAGTGAAAAATAGAAAAAGGCATTCCTCAAGGGCATTAGGGATGGGCAATAAATGCTTCCCTTGCCAGCGATATCCACATCTCATGAATAAGTAATTATGTAAAATTCAAAGAGGTATAGAGCACTCTCTGAGGCATTGTATGGGCTGGAATATCACTTTATGCATAGCAGGCCAAATGCGAAAAAAGGCACCTTGTGCTGACGGCTGCAGGATCACCCAAGACCCAGGGTGAGGCTAATCCCTGATTACAATCTACACTGCCTCAGTCCCATATACCTCCTCAAAGTTAACTAGTCACTAAATGATCGTTAGACAGGCCAGGTTCTGAGTTCCCAGAAGGTCTGCAGCAGGAACTTCACATAAGCAGCATGATGGACAGTGTGATTCACAACAAAAATGCAGTTGTACTATCTTCTTTACTACACCACAGACAATACTCCCAGATATAGTAGTTTAACTATTTGGAGGTCATCAGTTTCCCCTCAGCTTCTGCCTGACTAGTAGTAATGCCAGGATATAGGCATTCTCACACCTGGCTTTCATCTTAAACAATATCAAAAGCAAAACACCAGGTTTTGCTTAAAAGAAATGTTTTTATAGACATGTTGTAATTTCCAATTAATAGCTTCAAGGTACCCCTCACTTGAGAGCATTGGTTTTCCCATTATCCAGTATAAAATGGTTGATAAAGAATCACCAGACTCAAAACATTACTCCTCTGTTTTCTTCCCATAGATATCATCAGACCTGCTGAGTTTGTCCAGCAATTTCTGCTTTTGTTTCAGATCTCCAGTATCCATAGTTCTTTGTTTTATTTGTATTTATTCCATATTGCGTATAAAATTGAAGGGGAGGTGATGTGCCCTTTCGATAATTAGGGATAAGTGGCTAGCCTATGAATGAATAAAAAAGAAATTGTCTGTATTGAAACATAAAAAAAATTATGCACATAATTAAAGAAGTACTGTAAAACAAGTTTATATCTATTCATCCAGCCTCTTGATACACAAGAAAAAAATGTAGTAGAGCAGAATCTCAGAAAATTATTTTCTTTTCCCACCCTGCTCATTTTTCAATTACATCATAACATATTGTGCAAAGAAATTTCTACAAAAGTTGCAACACAGAACACTTAGTCACACCTTCATTCTACCTCAAACCTGTGGCTGATCCAGGGAGGTTTGAAATCTGATGAAATAATGACCCAAAACATTGGTTGGAATTTTTCCAGTCAAAAGGAGGTGAGAGGTTCTTGAGGCACAGTGGTGGTGTTTTTACCTCTGTGCCTGGAGGCCTGGGTTCAAATCCCACCTTCTCCAGGTGTGTGAGATAATATCACTGAATGGGTTGATTAAAAAATAAAACGAGATGGGGATTTTTCCTGCAGTCCGGCGTTATATCCCCTAAAACCAATGTCAGATAATTTTATACCATCTTCCAAGTTCCAAAGCCTGCTGCATCCCTTCTTGGATTTAGTCATAATTAAACAGCTTCTTTAACACTGACTTTCTCAAACACAGCACCAGTCTCCCAAACTGCCAAAGACTTTAACCAATTAAAATGACAAGCTTCAGCCATGGCTAAGTGAAAACCAAAAGAACTGCGGATGCTGTAAATCAGGAAATAAAGCAAAGTTGCTGGAAAATCTCAGCAGGTCTGGCGGCATCTGTGGAGGAGAAAACATACTGAATGTTTTGGGTCCAGTGACCCTTCCTCAGAACTGATGATGGGTGGGAGAACATCAGTTTATATGTGGAAAATAGGGAGGTGGGTGGGGTACGGAGTAAACAATAGGATAGAGCCCGAAGAGAGAGAAAGACAGTTGGACAGACAAAGGAGTTGCTAACGATCAGACTCGAAGGGTGAATAGTTATTAATGGGGACCGTTAGTGACTAACAACAGTGGGTGTGTAGTGGCAGGCTATGTGGTAACAAGGCCTGGTGTGTGGGGTGGGAGCCTGGGACATGGGAGAGTTTAGGTCCTAAAATTATTGAACTCAATATTGAGTCCAGAGGGCTGTTGGGATCCCAAACGGAAAATGAGGTGTTGTTCCTCCAGGTTGCACTGGGCTTCACTGGAACACTGTAGCAAGCCGGAGACAGAGATGTTGGCCAAGGAGTAAGGTGGTGCATTGAAGTGGCAGGCAACGGGTAGTTCAGGGCCTTTTTGCGAGCAGAACGTAGATGTTCTGCAAAACAGTCGTCAAGTCTATGCTTCATTTCCCCAATGTAGAAGAGACCACATTGTGAGCAGCAAATGCAGTAGACTAGATTCTTGGAAGTACAGGTGAATTGTTGCTTCACCTCGAAGGTATGCTCAGGCCCTGGGATACTGGGGAGGTAAATGCGCAGGTGTTGCACCTTTGCCGGTTACAGGGGAAGGTGCGGTAGGGCTGTGGGGAGGTGTTGGGGTTGAAGGAAGTATGGACTAGGGTGTCCTGGAGGGAACCATCCCTGTGGAAGGGAGGGGAAGGGAATATGTGTGTGGTGGTGGCATCTTGCTGGAGGTGGCGGAAAATGCGTCTGATGATCTTCTGGATGTGGATGCTGGTGGGATGGTAGATGAGGATAAGGGGAACCCTATCGCTGTTGCAGGAGGGAAGAAAAGGGGTGAGGGCAGAAGTGCAGGAGATGGGTTGATCCCGATTGAGGGCCCTGTCAACAACAGAGCTGGGGATTCCTTGGTTGAGGAAGAATGTGGACATTTCAAAGGCTCATTTGTCAAAGTTGGCCTCATCTGAACATATGCCACGGAGACAAAGGAACTGAGAGAATGGGATGGAGTCTTTACAGGAAATGGGGTGTGAGGATGTATAGCTGTGTAAGTCAGTGGGTTTGTAATGGATATTAATGGCCAGTCTATCCCCAGAAATGGAAACAGAAATGTCGAGGAAGGGAAGGGAGGAGTCATAGACTCCTCCTAAGATAGGCTCCATCCTATCGTTTACTCCCTACTCCACCCACCTCCCTATTTTCTGCATATAAACCGACATTCTCCCAGCCACCATCAGTTCTGTGGAAGGGTCACTGGACCCGAAATGTTAACTCTGTTTTCTCCTCCACAGATGCTGCCAGGCCTGCCTAGCTTTTCCAGCAACTTTGTCTTTGTTCCTGATTTACAGCATCCGCACTTCTTTTGGTTTTTATTTAGTACTTAACTCACTGCCACATCTCTTCCAGGCATGCCCACTTGGAAGAAGTTCTGCTCCTCTCTCTGATGGGTTTTCCATTCCAATCTCTCTTCTTGCCCACCGACTTTAATTTCACTGTCACTCCTGGTGTTTGACCAGGTATTTGCTAAAACTCATTTCCATGCCATATCACATTCCTCAGTGACTGCCTCTGGCTCAGTCTCACCCCACGTGGATTTCAACTGAAGTTTCATCCCTCATGTTTTGAATCCTCCCAGGATCACAGATCCCTCCATGATGTTCAATATTACACGGATAGCTGCTCTCGCCACATGCTGAGATCCACACTCCATGCCATGTGGAGTCACATGCACACTCTCACCCTTTCTCTCCAACAACATCAAAACACACTGGCTCAGGGCTGCACCACTCCACAGTTCCACTTCATCCTCCAGCTCATTCATCATGCTAACAAGAAACTTTTCTTTTCCTTTCAGGCTTCAAGGCCCACAAGATGCACCAACTCAAAAATACTCATGCCCCTCTGGAACCTACCTGATCTCCCCTTCCCCCTGACTCTCTCCCCTCCCCCAACACCCCCACCTCCTGTCAGGTATTCATCATCCCTCCTAACCTTCCGCTCTCCGATGCTGAATGCTCTGTACTCAGCAAAGGCCTCAGCCTTATCCCTCTGCGTCCCCACCTTAACGAATTTCGGGCACAACATGATGCCGAACTGTTCTTCTGCTGTCTTCGCCTCCATGCTCATTTCTTTGGACAAGAGTCCTCTCCCCACCTCACAGGCCCCTTTGCCCAACTCCAACTCTCTCCCTCCACCTGGACCCTTCCCTCTAGCCTTTCACCTACACTCGATCTTTTCATTGAGAACTGTCGACATGACATCAGTCGCCTCAATTTCACTGCCCCTTGCAACAATTCCAACCTACCTCCCTCCAAACTGCAGTCTGTGCACTCAGTTCTAACCTTAACTTTGTCATCAAGCCTGCCAATAAGGTTGGTGCTGTTGTTGTCTGGTGTACTGACTTCTACCTTGCAGAGGCTGAGCGCCAGCTCTCAGACACCTCCTCCAACCTTCTCCTGGACCATGAACCCACCATGGCACATCAGGCCATTGTATCCACTACAGTTCATCCGGTGATCTCCCCTCATCCGCTTCCAAGCTAATAGTCCCCCAACCCTGTACTGTTGGTTTCTCCCTCCTGCCAAAATCCACCAACAGTACTGTCCCGATTTACCCATTGTTTCAGCCTGCTCATACCCCATAGAACTCATCTCTTCCTACCTTGACTCAGTCTTCTCTCCCCGGTCCAGTCCCTACCCACATACATCCATGATTCATCTGAAGCCTTATGCTGGTTTCAAAGTTTCCAGTTTACTAGCTCCAACCACCTCCTCTTTACCATGGATGTGCAATCCCTTTACACATCCATTCCCCAACAGGAGGGTCTTAGGGCTCTCCGCTTCTTCCTGGAGCAAAGACCTGAACCATTCCCACCCACCAACACCCTCCTCCACTTGACTGAGCTTGTCCTCACCCTCAACAACTTTTCTTTCAACTCCTCTCATTTTCTTCAGGTAAGAGGAGTTGCCGTGTGTACCCACATGGGCCCTAGTTATGCCTGTCTCTTTGTGGGGTACATGGGACATACCTTGTTCCAGTCCAATTCCAGCTCCCACCCACAGCTTTTTCTGTAATGCATTGATGATATCATTGTTGCTGCTTCCCTCTCTCGTCGAGAATTGGAAAGCTTCATCAATTTCACCTCCAGTTTCCACCCTGCCCTCACTTTCATCTGGTCTATCTCTGACTCCTCCCTTCCCTTCCTCAGCATTTCTGTTTCCATTTCTGGTGATAGACTGGCCACTATTATCCACCACAAACCCACTAACTCCCACAGCTACCTGGACTATACATCCTCACACCCCTGTAAAGGCTCCGTCCCATTCTCTCAGTTCCTCCGTCTCCAATCGCAAATGTTCAGATGAGGCCAACTTCAACAGGAGAGCCTCCGAAATGTCCACATTCTTCCTCAGCCAAGGATTTTTCAGCTCCGTTGTCGACAGGGCCCTCAAACAGTTCTGACCAATCTCCTGTACTTCTGCCCTCACCCCTTCTCTTCCTTTGTGCAACAGCGAAAAGGTTCCCCTTATCCTCACCTACCATCTCACCAGCATCCACACTCAGAAGATCATCAGATGCCATTTCCGCCACCTCCAGCAAGATGCCACCACCAGACACATATTCCCTTCCCCTCCCTTGTTCACCTTCCACAAGGACGGTTCCCTCTAGGACACCCTAGTCCATACTTCCTTCACCCCCAACATCTCCCCACAGCCCTACCGCACCTTCCCCTGTAACCGGCAAAGGTGCAACACCTGCGCATTTACCTCCTCACTCCCCAGTATCCAAGGGCCTGAGCATACCTTTGAGGTGAAGCAACACCTCACCTGCACTTCCAAGAATCTAGTCTACTGCATTCGCTGCTCACAATGTGGTGTCCTCTACACTGGGGAAACAAAGCATAGACTTGGCGACTGCTTCACAGAACATCTACGTTCTGCTCACATAAAGGCCCTGTACTACCTGCTGCCTGCCACTTCAACGCACCATCTTAATCCCTGGCCAACATCTCTGTCTCCAGCTTGCTACAGTGTTCCAGTGAAGCCCAGGGCAAGCTGGATGAACAATACCTAAATTTCCATTTGGGGATCCTACAGCCCTCCAGATTCAATATTGGGTTCAATAATTTTAGGGCCTAAACTCTCCCATGTCCCAGCCCCCACCCCACACATCAGGCTTTGTTACCACATAGCCTGCCACTACACACCCACTGTTGTTAGTCACTAACAGTCACCATTAACAACTATTCACCCTCCCAGATTGATTGGTAGCAAATCCTTTGTCTGTCCAACTGTCTTTCTCTCTCTTTGGGCTCTATCCTATCATTTACTCCGCAGCCAACCCACCTCCCTATTTTCTGCATAGAAACTGATGTTCTCCCAGCCACCATCAGTTCTGAGGAAGGGTATCTGATCCCAAAACGTTAACTCTGTTTTCTCCTCCACAGATGCTGCCAGACCTGCTGAGCTTTTCCAGCAACTTTGATTTTGTGGCTAAGTGAAAGCCTGCTGTTCTCAGAATGCCATACGGATTTAAGAAATGAGTGCCAATTCCCATGGAACGTATTTCACCAGTCTGGCACTTCATTCTCCTTCAACTGCATGATCCTCCTGTCACACTTAATGAAGCAGAGAGGAGCAGCTTATAAAAATCCACCAGACTTGCTTCAATGAAATGCAAGAGCATAAATTTGCCTGTCACAAAATCAAAAGCATCATTTGACTTAGCAGTCAGAACATGTTATAATAGAGAATTCCAGATTTCTACTACTTTGTGAAGAAAAAAATCTTCTAAATCACCTTTACTTTCAGACTATGTGCCCCCATTCTTGATATCCCCAGTTTCAGGGACATGGCAAAATTATGAGGCTTGATTTTGTTAAATCTGTGATGGGAGGAATGCTTTGGTATGCAAACCTCACTTTTCCATCAGTCACACTAGTAGTATAAAAAGGTTGAACAATCACTAAAATAGTCAAAAAAAAGAACTGTGGATGCTGAAGATTTGAAACAAAAACCAAAATAGCTGGAGAAACTCAGCAGGTCTGGCAGCATCTGTGGAGAGAGAAACAGAGTCAACATGTCAGGTACAATGACCCTTCTTCAGAGCCAAAATGGTCAATTGATTCCCTTTTAACCTGCAATCTAGAATATTTGGGAATTTCACCACTTTCTTTCATTCACTCAAAATAATCCATTTATTGTCGCATAAAACTTGTTCCTAAAACAGGTGACAATTGCTGGTTAACATCAAAACCATAATCCAGAATTAAAACTATATCCTCTTAATTTTAAACAGTCACATTCACATAACGCTGGCAGGAGTCTTTTCCCCAGACAGGGGATTTCGAAACCAGGGGGTATATTTGTAAGGTGAAAGGGGAAAGTTTTAAAAAAGACATGGGGGCAACATTTTTACACAGAAACTTGTTTGTGTGTGGAATGAGCTGCTGGAGGAAGTGGTGAATACTGGTACAGTTACAATGTTTAAAAGACATTTGGATAAGTACATGAATGGAAAAGGTTTGAGGGGATATGGGCCAAACATAGGCAAGTGAGACTAGTTTAGTTTGGCAACATAGAGTCATAGAGCTTAACAGCATGGAAATGGGGCCATTGGCCCAGCTTGTCCATGCAGCTCAATTTTCACAATTAAACTAATCTCATTTGCCTGCATTTGGTCCACTTCCCTCCATACCTATCCCATCCGTGTACCTGTCCAAATGCTTTTTAAGTGACAAAATTATAGTCACTTCCACCACTACCTCTGACAGCCCATTCGAGATACTCATCACCCTCCCTGTGGAAAAAAATTGCCCCTCTGGACCCGATTGTATCTCTCCCCTCTCACCTTAAATCTATGCCTTCCAGTTTTAGACTCTCCAAAACTGGGGAAAAACAGTTAGTTATCTACCTTTTCTATGCCAGGATAGACATCTATAAAGTCACTCATCAATCTCCTGCGCTCCAGTGAGAAAATTCCCAGCCTATCCAACCTCTCCTTATAACTCAAACCCCCTAAGCCAGGCAGCATCCTAGTAAATCTTACAGCATTCTTTCTTGTTTAATAAAATCCTTTCTATAATAGGGCAACTAGAAATACATGTAGTACTCTAAATGTAGCCTCACTAACAAATTATACAGCTGCAACAAGATGTCCTAGCTCCTATACTCAATGCTCTGACCGATAAAAAAACATGCTGAAAGGTTTCTTCACCACCCTGTCTACCTATGACTCCACTTGCAAGGAGCTATGAACATATACCCCTGGATCACTTTGTTCTACAACACTTCACAGGGCACTAATATTGACTGTATAAGCCCTCACCTGGTTTGACCTACCAAAATGCAACACCTTGCATTTATCTAAATTAAACTTCCTCTGCTATTCTTCATTCTGCTTACTCAGTTGTTCAAGATCTCGCTGTATTCCCAGATACTATACCATCAGTCTTGGTGTCATCCACAAACTTACTAACCATATCTCTTAAATTCTCATTAACATGATCAGCATGGAATAGTTGGACCATAGGGTCTGTTTCCATGCTGTATGAGTCTACACCACTACCGCTAACACCACCAACATAATCAGGAATGAAAAAGAAGTCAACAGCTGATTTTTCAACAAATTCATTCCACTTTAATAGACAAAGGGAATGAACACTGAGATCCAGGTGGAAGAAGGCAAGACCCAGGGCCACCTGATAGGATTGAGCACCAATGCCTCTGGATGCTTAGGCCCTAATGGCAAGTTTTTGTTGACATCAGTAGCTCATCGGAACAGCAACACCTTCCCAGTGAACCTGTGGCTGATGAGTTGCATCTGGGTCTCTTATAACGGTTTGGGTGTAAAAGAGAGGACAAGTTTGATGGAAGGTGACTTTGAGACGCAAGTGTGAAGTAGCAATCGAACTGAGGATGAGTGTGAGTGTTGGTTTTACAGGTGAGCATGCAAAGTTTCATAGAATGAATAATGAGTTGCAGTTCTGGTTGATTTGTCCTGAGGTGTAATGAACAGGGAAATTCTGGCAAGTCAGAGTGAATGTCTTGGCACCAGAAAGTGTTGTGCCACTCGTCTGTCATTCCCTTTTGAGGTCCTGGAGGATCTTGGCACACTTTCGCCTTCTTGGAAGGGTCACACTTCAGCTGCTGAATTCTTCAATCACTTTAATTCACACCTGTTTGGCTGAACAGTTGTCTTCTTCCTCCCAACCTTGGAAGAGCCATCTCATTGTGACTGTCAGATTTAAAATTTCCAAAAGTTGGAAACAGTTTCAAGGTCATCATTGGACTCTTAATTCCAAATTTTTCTTAAAAGCTGAAAATTCCACAACCTTCCATGGCGGAATTTGAGTCTGAGTCAATCAGAGCATTACTTGGGTCTTCAGATTTCTAGTCTAGCACTAATACCACTAGGTCATGATTCCCTAAAAGTAATATGTGTCCTATGTGCTCAGTGCTCCACAAAATCAAGCATATTGCAGATAGGCTCAAGCTGCAGTAAAACTAATCTAGATAAAGTTTACAAGACAGGCCTGTGATCAGAATCAACTAAAAAGAGTGGAGATGATGAATGTTTGAATGCAAAGAGTTCAAACAATTTGACTACACCATGACACAAACCTAGGTGAATTTGTGCTGACCGCATGTTCGCATGTAAGACCATGCCATCATTGGCACCCCTCACCCTCACTGAGGTATTTTGATGCCCAATAACAATAAGAGAAGTTCTGCAGCAATCATGAATTACCCCAATGGGCATTACTCTTTAGGGGGCAGCACGGTGGCATTGCTGCCTCACAGCACCAGGGACCCGAGTTTGATTCCAGCCTTAGGCGACTGTCTGTGTGGAGTTTACACGTTCTCCCCATGTCTGCGTGGGTTTCCTCCAGGTGCTCCAGTTTCCTCCCACAGTCCAAAGATGTATAGGGTAGGTGGATTGGCCATGCTAAATTGCCCACAGTGTTCATGGAGGTGTAGATTAGGTGGGTTATAGGGGGATGGGTCTGGGTGGGAAGGTCTGAGGTTTGGTGTGGACTTGTTGGGCCAAAGGGCCACTTTCCACACTGTAGGGATTCTATACCTATTTATTTGTCATCATCAGATGTTCGGTAGGCAATGGCTTTGCTAGATATTAATCCAGAAACCCAACTAATAGTCTGGGGACCTGAGTTTAAATCCTACCACAGCAGATGGTGGAATTTGAATTCAATAAATAAAAAAAGTCTGAAATTAAGAACTTGCTGGTCACCGTGAAATCACTGCCAATTGTCCAAAAGACCCACTAATGTCCTTTAGGGAAGGAAATTTTCCATCCTCACCTGGTCTGGCCTACATGTGGACTGCAGATCCACTGCATTGTGGTTGACTCTCAATTACACTCTGAAATGGCCTAACAAGCCACTCTGTTGTACCAATTGTTACAAAGCCTCAAAGAAGTGAAGCCAGATGAATCACCTGGCATCAACCTGGGCACCAGAGAAGTCAAGAGCAGAAACAGTGCTGTCAAGCCTGCAAAGTCCTCCTGATTAACATCTGGGGGCGAGTGCCAAAATTGGGAGAACTGTCTCACAGACTAGTTAAGCAACAGCCTGACATAGTCACACTCACAGAATCGGGCCTTACAGACAACATCCCAGACACCACCATCATCATTCCTGGATATGTCCTGCCCCACTGGCAGGACAGACACATCAGAGGTGGTGGCACAGTGGTATACAGTCAGGAGGGTGTTGCTCTAGGAGTCCTCAACATTGACTCCGGACCCCATGAATGTTTTCGGGTTAAACATGGGCAAGGAAACCTCCTGCTGATTACCACATACCATCCTCCATAAGATGATGAATCAGTGCTCTTCAATGTTCAACAACACTCAGGAAGCACTGACAATGGCAAAGGCACAAAATGTACTCTGGGTGGGGGACCATCAAACAGTCCTTGTAGAGACAAAGTCCTGCCTGTTGTGTGGCACTATCATCATGCCAAATGGGACAGACTTTGCACAGATCTAATAACTCAAGAGTGGGCATCCATAAGGTGCTGTGGGCCATCAACAGCAACATTGTATGCCAATACAATGTGTAACCTCATGGCCTGGCATATTCCCCCACTCAACCATTAGCAACAAGCCAGGGGGTTAACCCTGATTCAATGGAGTGTGCAGGACGGCATGCCAGGAGCTGCACCAGGCATTCCTGAAGATGAAGTATCAACCTTGTGAAGCTGCCAAACAGGGCTACTTGCACAGCAAACAGCAAAAACAGCAAGTGTTAGACAGAGCAAAGCAATCTCACCACCAACGGATCAGATCTAAGTTCTGCAGTCCTGCCACATCCAGTCATGAATGGTAGTGGACAATTAAGCAACTCACTAGAGGAGGAGGCTCCACAAATATCCCCATCCTCAAAGATGGAAGCGCCCAGTATATCAGTGCAAAAGATAATGCTGAAGCATTCACAGCAATCTTCAGCCAGAAGTGCTGAGTGGATGATCCATCTCGGCCTCCTCCAGTGGTCCTCAGCATTACAGATACCAGTCTTCAGCCACTTCAATTCACTCCACATAATATCTAGAAACAGTTGGAGACACTAGGTACTGCAAAGGCTATGGGCCCTGACAACGTTCCAGCAAAATAGTACTGAAGACTTGTGCTCCAAAACTTGCCACTCCCCTAACCAAGCTGTTCCAGTACAAAAAAAACACTGGAATCTACCCGACAATGTGGAAAATTGCCCAAGTATGTCCTGTACGTAAAAAGCAGGACAAATCCAACGCAGTCAATTACCGACCTATCAGTCTCCTCTCACTCATCAGTAAAATGATGAAACATGTCATCATCAATGCTATTAAGAAGCACCTGCTCAGCAATAATCTGCTCAGTGACATGCAGCTTGGGTCCCACCAGGACCACTCAGCTACGGACATCATTATAGCCTAGTGTTCAAACATGGACAAAAGAGCTGAATTCCAGATATACGGCGAGAGTGACAGCTTCTTGATATCAAAGCTGCATTCAACCGAGCGTGGCATCAAGGAGCCCTAGCAAAACTGGAATTAATGGGTATCAGGGGGCAAACTCTCCGGTGGTTGGAGTCATACCTGACACATAGGAAGATGGTCATGGTTGTTGAAGATCAATCATCTCAGCTCCAGGTCATATTTGCAGGAGTTCCTCAGGGTAGTGTCCTTGGCCCAACCATTTTCAGCTGCTTCATCCATGACCTTCCCTCCATCACAAAATGTTGGAAGTGGGGATGTTCGCCAATGATTGCACAACTGGAGTCTCAACTGGACTCACCACATTAACACAGTGATGACGAGCAGGCCAGAAGCTAGAAATACTGTGGCTAATAACTCACCTCCAGGCTCCTCAAACCATCTACAAGGCACAAGTCAGGAGTCTGATGGAATACTCCCCACTTGTCTGGATGAGTGCAGCACCAACAACACTCAAGAAGCTTGACATCATCCAGAATAAAGCAACCCGCTTAATTGAATCTACATACACAGGCATCCAGTCCCTCCATCACCAATGCTTAGTAGCAGCAGTGTGTAATATCTACAAGTTGGACCTCAGAAATTCACCAAAGATCCTCAGACAGCATTTTCCAAACCCACGAGCACCTCCGTCTGGAACTACAAGGGCAGCAGACATATGGGTACACCATCACCTCCAAGTTCCCCTCTAAGCCACTCACCATCCTGACTTGGAAATATATCGCCGTTCTTTCACTGTTGCCAGGTCAAAATCTTGGAATTCCCTCCCTAATAGCATTGTGGGTCAATCTATCGCAGGAATACCGCAGTTGAAGAAGGCAGCTCACCGCCACCTTCTCAAGGGAAACTAGGGATAGGCAAGAAATGCTGGCCAGCCAGCTACGCCCATATCCCACAAATGAATAGAAAAAAAAGGCAAATCATCTACTGTGAATGAAAAAAAGCAAGGCAGCAGCTGAGGGTGGTACAGGTTTATGGATATTTACTCTCCGCACAAAAAATTCAAAGCTAAACTGGAAGAATTACCTTTGAAGAGTGACCTTTACCGAGAAGTCAGAAGAGTAGCTGCACAAAGGCTTGATCCGCAGTCATGTGCCTACCAATCTCTGTGGCTACAAAAGTTTTGACTGCTCTGCAGTTCACTTTATTCCACTGGGAATTTAAGTGGCCACAGGGAGTATGGGGAGAAATCTGCAGTATCAGCCAGGGCATCTTTCAGGAATATTTTTATTAGTTAGGACCTTGAAGGTTGAAGGCTTGGCCAACAGTGGTAGAGCAATTTAAGTAAGGGGTGTACAAGAGACCAGAATTGAAGGAGTACAGATATCTCACAGAATGTAGATCTGAGGAGGTTACAGAAGTAGGGAGTGGAGTGGCTACGGAATAATTTGAAAACAAGACTGCTGTCCAGCTTCCAAGTACCAACGGAGACATAGTCCATGTCCATGTCACATGGTATTTGGACTGCCGTTCCATTAATTATGGTGGGGACTAACAATGTAGAGAATCAATACAGCAAATTCTTTTTTCTTTATTCACAGGATTCATTGCCCATCCCTAATTGCCCAGAGGGCAGTTAAGAGTGAACCACATTGCTGTGGGTCTGGAGTCATGTGTAGGCCAGACTAGGTAAAGATGGCAGTTTCCTTCTCCAAAGAACTTAATGATGTAGATGGATTTTTCCTGACAACTCATAATGGAATCACAGTCATCATTAGATTCCTAATTCCAAATATTTATTCAATGCAAATTCCACTATATCCATGGCAGGATTTGAACCCAGGTTTCTGGATTAACAGCCCAGCGATAATACCACTAGGCCATTGCCTCCCCATAGAATCACAGAATCACAAAAGTACTACAGCACACAGGGAGGCCACATGCCCATCACAACCAGACCAGCTGTCTGAGCAAGCATCATGCTCTAGTGCCATTTCCCTTCTTTTCCAAATACCCTTTCTACTGAAACCTTTGAATGCTCTCTTGAACACCTCAACTGAACCTGCCTCCACAACACTGCCAGTCAATGCTTTCCAAACCTGAATCAAAACTTATTTTTCTTACATAACATTTGCTTCCTTTTCCTAGCTCAATCACACAAATCAAGGAATTTTTTGAACTTCCTGTATTTCTGGAAGTAAAAGAAAGAGGTCTCCACTCCCTTGCCAGAGATCCAATTTGCATCCAAAAGATAATTCTCAAGGTGGATGTCAGAAGTACACTTTATGTTCTGCTGGCCTAAGGTGAGTATTCATAGCTTAACAATTGTGTATGTCAAAACTGTTTTTATTTTACATCCCAAAGCACCTGGAAGTCTGGGCTGAGCTGTGAAAGGTCTATATTTTACATTGAAAGGAGAAATTTATGTAGCTTTTGCATTACAGAGTACTCACTCAGAGGCTGAGACAAATAATGCAGAAAATTTGAGTATCGCTGAAATAAGTTGAAGCTTTTTGCTTTGTGCCCACCAGGACAATTCACAAGATAAATCAAAGTCAAAGAATAACAACATTAATATCATAAGAGAGGAGACGGCTGACTGGTTTGCAAATAGACCCTTTAGAAGTGTCATAATAAACACAAAGAACTGCAGATGCTTGAAATCTGAAATAATAGCAAGAAATACCAAAGTAAAGGTGAAGCAACATCTATACTGTTTATTTGGCAAGGCGCCTCTGATTGGTAGAAGTGTAGCCACGAAGAAGGCACCAGTTAATGATGACTGATAGTTAACTGCTGAGTTTTGTATATATTTTAAATCAAACAGTTTGACTCTGATTGGCCGAGGCATTCCCCTGAGAAATGAACTGTAAATGGCTGTGTATGCTTTTTCTGTCTGCAAAGAATAGCCACAGTAGATGTACCTGCAAGTTTCAGATAATCTGGTAAAACTGTGGGACCTTTCCTGAGTAGACTTCAATGTGACCGGAGAGTGGGGAAATCATTTCCGGTAAAGAACAGGCCCCTGGATGCTAATATATAAAGCCTGAAGTACATACAAATTTGCCACATTGTGAACTCAACTATCAACCCTCAAGCCAAAAACAGAGAGAGTTTGAGAAACGCAGTGGGTCTGGCAGCATCTGTAGGGAGGAAACAGCTAATGTTTTGAGTCCAAGGATCCTTCATCAGAATAGTCTGATGAAGGGTCATTGGACTTGAAATGTTAAATCTGCTTTGTCCCTACAGGTGCTGCCAGACCTCGGCCAATCAGAGTCAAACTGTTTGATTTAAAATGTATACAAAACTCAGCAGTTAACTATCAGTCATCATTCTTCGTGGCTACACTTCTACCAATTAGAGGCGTCTTGCCAAATAAACAATATAGATGTTGCTTCACCTTTACTTTGGTATTTCTTGCTATTAGTCCCAATGAGTGCAAAGCAAAAATCATCAACGTCTTTTTCTCAGCAATACTCCGGTTTGTACTCCAACAGCTATTTGTGGTCCAGAGAACCTTAGTTCAAACTCTGCTATCGCAGTTTTTTTTTACATTCAGCCATGGTATCTAGGCATTGTCGTGGCCAGGAGTTATGGCTAAGATTTGATTACCCTTGAGAAGGTGGTGGTGAGCTGCCTTCTCAAACCACTGCTGTCATGTGCTACAATTAGCAATGCTTTTAGGGAGTTGCAGGATTTTGTTCCAGTGACAATGAAGGAATGGCAACATATTTCCAAGTCAGGATGGTGAATGATTTGGAACTTGCAAGTAGTGGTGTTCTTATGTATCTGCTGCCTTTGCCTTTCTGGATCATATGAGTAGCTGTCTAAGAAGCCTCAGTGAATTTCTTCTGTTTAGCTTGAAGATGGTGCACACCGCTGATACTAAATGCCAGTGGTTGAGGGAGAGAACATTTATAGATATGATGCCTACCACATGGGTTGCTTTATCCTGAACAGTGTGAAGCTTGTATTATTGGAGCTGTTCATGCCCAGGAAGTAGAGAGTATTCCGTCACACACAGAAATTACTGGAGCTATTCAGAATGTCGAGCAGCATTTGTAAAGAAAAAGCAGAGTCAATGTTTTGGGTCCAGTGACCCATCATAGTGCTGAAGAAAGGTTAATGGGCCTGGAACACTGACTCTGCTTTCTCTCCACACAAGCTGCCAGACCTGCTAAGTTTCTCCAGCAGCTTCTTTTTGTTTCAGATTTTCAGCATCTGCAGTTCTTTTTTTGCTTAATATTCCATCGCACTCCTGACTTTCATCTAGTAGATGATGGATAGGCTTTTGGGAGTCAGGAGGTAAATTACTCGCTGTAAGATTCTTAGTGTCTGATTTGCTGTTGTAGCCACAGTATTTATATGGTTCAACCATTTCAGTTCTTGACTAATTGTAACCCCAAGAATGTTGATAGTGGAGAATTCAGAAATCATAATGCCAAGAGATGATGGTTAGATTCTCTCCAGCTGGAGATGGTCATTTCATCACACTCGTGCGATGCGACTGAAAACTTATGAATTTGAATTTGTTTAAATATCAATGAAAATGACCATGATACTAACATATTATATTAGAATAGATCATCTACGATTTGTCCCCCATCTTATCTATATATGACTGCAGTTCCACATTAATGTGCGAATATCTTCATTCAAATGGAATATGAGGCACTTATTCATCCATGATCATGGAGTAATATTAGCTAGTAAACACTTAACAGGGAAATCACATAACATTGATCTCTGTCCTTACATTTACAAATCTGACAACTATTTGTTAGTTTTCCCAACTTCCACACTATTTAAAGATGTTTACTACTAAAGAAAAGCAATGCTACTCCTGCTCAAACACAAGATGCAACATGTCTATGTGAAGGAAAAATGAGTAAAACTGACAAATAAAACAAACTGATCCCTCTTGTGTTGCATACATTAAAATGGAGTTGCAGAAGAATGACCAGCATATTCATTTCTAAGTAGCTCTGGTTTTTCACTGTTCTTTTTCCCACCTGAGGAAATAAATGGGTTAAAATCAGGCTGGTGAATTCTTAGCAGACAATCTAGGAAAAGAGCAAAGACCATGTGGTTTAGAACACAGTCATGTGAAATGATTACAAACTGCTCCCAGGCAAGTCAACTGACAGAGAGAAAGAGTTCAAGCTAAATAGATTTAGCAATAGAAAAAGAAGCAGGGTTGCCACTCATAATTATTATTCAGTGACCTCCCTTTTGGCAGAATGATTGATGGGAGAAGAACGAACTAGTTTTGTCTTTGATCTCCTTTGCAAGAAGCTTACATATGAAAAAAAGCCACTTGGGCAATATATCATGGGATGGTCAGTATCTACAGTTGTATAACTAAGGAACCATTACCTGCAGGATAAAGAAGATGATGGAGGAAGAAAATCAACATACAGATAGGATCTGTCCTCAATAAAGGACATGAGAATTTTGGATTGACATCGTTATTGACTTTGTTATTGTTGTGACACCACTGATATTAAAGGAAAACTAAAGTTAACACAATTTCTGCCACCAACATTCAATGTACAGCTTTGTTAAAACTATTTAAAATACTCTAAGAGGAAGGAGGGGTCACATCACAATATTTATAGAGTCAGAAGGAAGCCAAGTAAATTCACTGATTAGACTCCTGGATGCGATTATTGTGAGGTATTGAAAAATTTGTATATTACAAGTGAATTTTCCATTTCAGGACTATCATGTCAAAGGCTTGGGTTATTTTTTTAGATGCTAGAAATAAGATACAATCAGGAAATGAAACATTACAGTGAGGTTTTCTTCAGGAAATCATTTACTTTAACCTTCCATGAATAACAACTGGCATTTGTCTTCATTCTGTCT
This sequence comes from Stegostoma tigrinum, assembly GCF_030684315.1. Lineage (NCBI taxonomy): Eukaryota > Metazoa > Chordata > Chondrichthyes > Orectolobiformes > Stegostomatidae > Stegostoma > Stegostoma tigrinum. The sequence goes on along the minus strand of NC_081356.1, from coordinate 124,454,570 downwards.
CTCATAATCAGAGTGACATAGCTTGTGCCTGGTTGTAATTTTTCTTTTAAATGATTTATGTGACCAGATTACAACTAAGTGCTGAGGGAAAAGAAACAGCCACAGGAGATCATTTTACTTTCTCAATTCCTCCATAGTGTAGTATACAATTTCAAAGGAACTCACTAAAAGTCATTCGCTGCCAACCAGAATGAGATTCATTTCTCTCGGAAAAAGAATTCACTGGAATTTAACAGGTAAAGAGTGGCTTAATTGCAGCTTTTGAGATATTAAGGAGGGCATATAGGTAGAAACTATTTCCTGCTAGCCGAGGAACTTAGAATTAGGAATCATAGTAAAAAAAAGAATCTGCCTTTAGGGAGCGAAATTAGGAAATCCTTATACACTCAAGGAAGGGAAACATTTGGAACTCTTTTTCACAAATGGAAATTGATGCCAGGTCAATTGTTAATTTTAAACTGGGTCTTGATCCATTTTTGTTATCCAAAGGCTTTAAGGAATATGATGTAAAAGCAGGTTTGACATTAGGTTGCAGATCAGATTTGATCTCTTTAGTCAGGCTCAAAAGGTTAAATGGCCTATTTCTGTTGCGATGTTCCTAAGTCTAAGAGCTGACCTAATAGATCTGATCTAAATATCTCCCCTTGCTTTCAATGGCTTTACCATCACTGAAACCCTAAACAGTGACACCCTGAGCCACTATTGACCAGAAACTGAGTTGGATTCGACTTATAAATACTGTGCCAACAATAACAAATCAGAGGCTAAGAATCCTGTAGCAAGTAAAACACTTCCATGTCTCACTAATGCTTATTGATCATCCACAAGGTACACATCAAAAGCGTGATGGAATACTTTCAACCTGCCTGGGCAATACAACTCCAACAGCATTCCAGCAGCTCAATACCATCCAGGATGAAGCAAGTGACTTGAGTGACACCCCAACCATTGCCTTCAAAATTCACTTCTGTCATCACCAAAACTCAATGGTAGCACAGTGTGCATCTACAGGATGCACTGTGTTAACACTGCAACATCTGAAACCCTTGACTTCTACAAACTAGAATGATAAAGGTAGTAGATGTATGGGAACGCTTTGACCTGCAAGATTACCTCCAAATCACACACAGACACCATCCAGACTTGTTACTACTTCACTGTTCCTTCCCTATTGCTGACTCAAAAGTGTCTCCTTAATAATATTATGAGGGCACCTACACTACATAGACTGCAATGGTTCTAGAAGGCAGCTCCCCACCAACATTTCAAGAACAATTATGAAAAGGTAATAAATGCTGATCGAGCCAGCGACATCCATTTTCCACAAAAAAGTAGAAGGAAAGATCTTTAAAACTGTAAAAGGTATAAGACATCTGCAAAGAACATCATTCCATTTGGAATCCAAAACTAAAGACCATGAATATAAGACAGTCATGGAGTTATTCATGCCAAATAAGGAGGCTATTTAGCCCATTGAATCAATGCCGGCTCTCTACGGAGCAGTTATCTCAGTCCCACTGTTTACACAGCCTCCATTCCACTACAAATTTGTTCTGTTCATGTGCCAAACCAATTTCCATTTGAAAACATGACTGTCTCAGCTTCTGTAACCCTCATAGGTAGCACCTTTCAAATTATTGGCCACTTGTTGAATAAAAAAAATTCTTCACCTCCCCTTGGACTTCCTGTCCAAAATCTTAAATCAATTTTGCCTAATTTTTGTATCCAGGGTAATGGGAAGTGCTTTTCTTACCTGTCATTCCTATTTCTCAAAACTCGCTATTCCTATTCCTGTCCTAATCAGGTACACCACTCTCAAATCTCTTCTCAACATCCTTTGGTCGAGCCTTTAACTAAAATTCCTCATCCTGGGAGCTGGTCTGGCAAAATACTCTGCACTCTCTCAAGGACCTTCGCATGGCAACCAGAACTAGACATAAAATGCTAGTTGTCACCTAACCAAGGCTTTGTATAGATTCAACATAATTTTTCTGCTTTTTCATTCAATGCCTTTGTTTATGACGGCCAAGAACTTATTTGCTTTGCTAACCATTCTCTCAAAATACACTGCCACCTTCAAATAAACATGCACCCCTAGTCACTCTATTCCTACATATTCTTTAGAACTGTGCTATTAAATCAATATTGCCTCTCTCCTTCACTTCAGTCACAAGGCATAACCTCATACTTCTCAGTATTGAGTTTCATTGCCGCTCGTCTGTTCATTTTGTTAACCTGTCTATGTCTTGTAGCAGGCACTAACATATCCAGTACATAATTCAGGAGTGACAATATTTGTATTGTTCACAGCTTGTTGAGCCTGTTACACACATGAACGTGAATAGCATAGGTGTTTTTAAGAGGAAGCTGAAACAGAAACAATAGAAAGATATCTCGGTGAGTCGTGTGGGTGAGGTTCAAGTGGAGCATAAATACTAGCACAAAACAATTGGCACTCATCTATTATGAAAATCTGAGTAAATACTGTGGAATCAAATTCACACACATTACATTCATTGGCAATGCCTTATAACTGAAATGGATATCCCAAATACACTGCACAATATTTCCAATATCAGCTTGCTTTAATATTTATCTCCTCTTGCAATTTACATTGTCATAAAAATGAAATCTAGCAAATACAAATACTGTGGGATAGGTTATCATTCCATATGTACCTGGGCGTAATGTAACTTGTGCACATTTCCTGCGCATTAAAAATGAATGTAAATTTGCAACCATTCTGTCGACCTTCCTTTTTACATTGGTTAAAATAAACATCTCTGTAAGGTTCAAAGGGCATACTAATGAGAGGGAAATGGAGAGAATAGACAATATTTCTTTATCTTAAATCAAGCAAAATTTAATGGGGACCAAATGAATTGTTCCTATCGTTATTTCTAAACATATGTTGCAATAATTTTGTCACATGGTTATTTTTCCATCCCTTTTCTTGACAAAAGCCTTGAATCTCATTCCATCATAACCCTTCACAATCGATTTCATCATAACTACTATGGTCAATATTCTTCTGCACTTTCCTGTTATTTTTTCAAAAACTGCCTTGCAACAATATATTTCATTTATTTAGCACCTTCGATACTCTAATACATTGCCAGGTTCTTTTTTACTGCATCATCAGGAAAAATGTAACGGTATGCCTCACAAGAAGTTATTTGGTCAAGTCGTCAAATACAATACTTGGTAAAGAGATAGGTTTCAAGGAGCATCATAATACAATGGAGGAATTCCAGTGCTTAGTCATCTGAGAGTACAGACTTGAGTAGCTGGGCAAAATAAAATGTGTTGGCAAAATCTTCCCAGGCCTGGAACAAAATGGTCTGCAGTAAGAAACATGAAAAAATAAAATGAGGCATCAAGTGAAGACTTTCTTGAGATCGAGTACATGTTCCATGTAAGTTCCAGATGTTGAGATGAGATTCTCACTAGTGAGCAACAAGTGATATATTAATGGGGATCATTGCTTATTTCCATCCTCATTAATATGTAATCTCACTTTATCAATATTCAAACTCCCATTTGAGCACCTATCAACTAAAAACTAGTTATTGAGAATTCCAATATGTAAGTCAGAACAGGTGCCCAGCGATACCAGCAGTGATACCATTCCTGTTTGCTCCTCTGGACCTTCATCTTGGACACCCAACAGCAACATCACAGAGCACGCTCCATGGGCAGTGGCTGTCCACAGCTTGCAACTTATAGACATTGGCATTCAACAGCCAGCCTCACCATCCTGCCATAGTATATCTCTAATCCTCTTACGGCACTTTTTGGCCTTTTAATTCTGCATTTTGACTCACCGATGTCTCTCATTGCAATACTACTGCAATGACTGGTGTAGAGAACACCGTGAAACTAAAAAAAAAAATAATTTTAAATAACTAACTAAGTAGAGATGGTAGACCAGGTGATGTGTTGTAGCTGTATGATGTGGGAGCTAGCTGATCCCATTGAGAATGGCAATGACCACATCTGCAGCAAGTGTTGGCTGGATGTGAGTTTGCTTGCTGAGCAGGCAGGTTAGTTTTCAGACGTTTCGTCACCATTCTAGGTAACATCATCGGTGAGCCTCCAACGAAGCGCTGGTGTTACGTCCCGCTTTCTATTTATCTGTTTAGGGTTCCTTGGGTTGGCGATGTCATTTCCTGTGTTGGTGATGTCATTTCCTGTTCTTTTTCTCAGGGGATGGTAGATTGGCTCCAAATCAATGTGTTTGTTGATGGAGTTCCGGTTGGAATGCCATGCTTCTAGGAATTCTCGTGCGTGTCTCTGTTTGGCTTGTCCTAGGGTGGATGTGTTGTCCCAATCAAAGTGGTGTCCTTCCTCATCTGTATGTAAGGATACTGGTGATAGTGGGTCATGTCGTTTTGTGGCTGGTTGATGTTCATGTATTCTGGTGGCTAGCTTTCTGCCTGTTTGTCCAATGCAGTGTTTGTCACAGTTCTTGCAAGGTATTTTGTAGATGACGTTTGTTTTGCTTGTCTATATAGGGTCTTTTAAGTTCATTAGCTGCTGTTTTAGTGTGTTGGTGGGTTTGCGGGCTACCCTGATGCCAAGAGGTCCGAGTAGTCTGGCAGTCATTTCGGAAATGTCTTTGATGTAGGGGAGAGTGGTTATGGTTCTGGGCCCGTTTTCTCTGTTTGTTTGGGTTTGTTGCTGAGAAATCGGCGGACTGTGTTCATTGGGTACCCGTTCTTTTTGAATGCGCTGTGTAGGTGATTTTCTTCTGCTCTTCATAGTTCCTCTGTGCTGCAGTGTGTGGTGGCTTGTTGGAATAATGTTCTAATGCAGCTTCGTTTGTGGGTGTTGGGATGGTTACTTCTGTAGTTCAGTATTTGGTCCGTATGTGTTGCTTATGAAAAGCTAGGAACAAAATTAAGAAACTGGTCTTCAAGGTCATAATCTCTGCATTGCTGCCCAAGCCATGTGCAAATTCGCAGAGGGACGCAAGGATCAAGGAAGTAAACACGTGGCTAAAAGAGTGGTGTGGGAAAGAGGGCTTCCTTTTCATGGGACACTGGCAACAGTTCTGGGACAGGACGGAACTATACCGCTGGGATGGATTCCACCTGAACAGGGCTGGGTCCAGTGTTATGGCAAAAAGGTTAAATAGGGTGGTTAATAGGACTTTAAACTTGTAAGTAGGGGGGAAGGGAGAAGTGAGCGGAGAGGGAGAATAACAATTAATGTAAAGCAAAGCAGCAGGTTAGCAGGTAACGAGGAAGCTTGAACTCTATTGAAAATTAGGAAAAAAGTTAAAGGGAAGGAGAGCCCAAGAGCTGTTAGTAATGCAGGTAACAGGACCCAAAAAGTGCAAAAACTGGTATAAGGACACTTTATCTGAATGCTCGGAGCATTTGAAACAAGTGGATGAGTTGACGGTGAAAATCATGGCAAATGGGTATGATTTAGTGGCCATTAAAGAGACATTGTTATAGGATGGTCATGACTAGGAGTTAAATATCCAGGGGTATCAAACTGTTCGGAAGGACAGACAGGAAGGTAAGGGAGGCGGTGTTGCTCTGATTCTGAAGGATGATATCAGAGCAGTAGTGAGATATGATGTAGGTTCCCCCAAACAAAACGTTGAATCCATTTGGGTGGAAATTTGGAATAGCAGGGTGAAGAAGTCACTGATAGGTGTGCTCTGTAGGCCACCAAATAATGAAATCATGGTGGGGCAGGCAAAAACATAGAAATAGCTAATGCACACAAAAATGGCACAGCAATTATCATGGGGAATTTTAATCTACATATCGATTGGTCAAACCAGGTTAGTCATGGCAGCCTTGAGGAGGGGTTCATAGAATGCATTTGCGATAATTTCCTTGAACAATATGTGATAGAACCCACGCGGGAGCAAGTTATCCTAGATCTAGTCCTGTGTAATGAGGCAGGAATAATTAATGATCTCACGGTTAGGGATCCTCTTGGACGGAGCGATCACAGTATGGTCAAATTTAAAATACAGATGGTGCGTGTGAAGTCCCTATGTTCTGTGCTTAAACAAAGGAGACTATGAAAGAATGAGGGAGGAGTTAGCTAAGGCAGAATGGGAGCAAAATCTTTATAGTGGGTCAATTGAAGAACAGTGGAGATCTTTCAAAACGATTTTTCACAGTGGTCAGCAGAAGTATATTTCAGTGATAAGGAAGAACTGTAGGAAAAGAGAGAGCCAGCCATGGATGTCTAAGAAAACAAAGGAAAGTTTCAGAGTGAAAAAAAAACACGCACAATAAAGCAAAGAGTAGTGGGCAACTAGTAGGCTGGGAAATCTTTAAAGGCCAACAGAAAGCCACAAAAAAAGTTATCAAGAGAAGTAAGGTAGATTATGAGAGTAAACTAGATCAAAATGTAAAAACAGGCAGCAAAATTTTCTATAGATATGTAAATCATAAAAGAGTGGCTAAGGTAAACATTGATCCTTCAGAGGATGGGAAGGCCAATTTAATACTGGGAATGAGGAAATAGCCGAGACTTTAACCAGTTATTTCGTGTCGGTCTTCATAGTGGAAGACACAAATAACATGCCAAAAACTAACGGCAAGAAGGTTATAGCAGGTGAGGGCCTAGAAATTATTATTCTCACTAAGGAGGCAGTGCTGGGCAAGCTAATGGGGCTAAAGGTAGACAAGTCTCCTGGCCCTGATGAAATGCATCTCGGGGACTAAAAGAGGTGATGGGAGAAATAGCAAATGCACCAGAAATTATTTACCAAAATTCGCTGGACTCTGGGTTAGTTCCTGCAGATTGGAAAACAGCCAATGTGACTTTTAAAAAAGGAAGTAGACAAAATGCAGGTAACTAAAGGCCAGCTAGCTTCACTTCGGTAGTGGAGAAAATGCTTGAATCTATCATTAAGGAAGAAATAGCAAGACATTAGGATATAAATTGTCCCAATGGGAACACTCAGCATGCGTTCATGAAGAGTAGGTCATGTTTAACTAATTTGGTGGAATTCTTTGAGAACATTATTTGCATGGTAGACAATGGGGAACCTGTGGATGTGGTGTTTCTGGATTTCTAGAAGGCATTTCACAAGGTGCCACACCAAAGGCTGTTACATAAGATAATGTTACACGGTTTTACAGGTATTATGTTGGCATGGATAGAGGATTGGTTGACCAGTAGAAAGCAAAGAGTAGGGGTAAATGGGTGTTTTTCTGGTTTGCAGTCAGTGGCTAGTGGTGTGCCTCAGGGATCAGTGTGGGACTGCAATTGTTTATAATTTACATCGATGATTTGGAGTTGGGGACTAAGTGTGGTGTGTCAAAATTTACAAATGACACCAAAGTGAGTGGTAGAACAAAGTGTGCAGAAGACACTGAAAGTCTGCAGAGGGATGTAGATAGTTTAAGTGAGTGGGAAAAGGTCTGGCAGATAGAGTGCAATGTTGATAAATGTGAGGTCATCCATTTTGGTCGGAATAACAGCAACATGGACTATGTTTTAAATGGTAAAAAGCTGCAACACGCTGCTACGAAGAGGGACTTGGTTGTCCTTGTGTATGAATCACTAAAATTAGGATTGCAGGTGCAGCAGGTAATTAAAAACTTTGTCTGCCATCGCTGGAGGGATGGAGTTTAAAAACAGGGAGGCTATGCTGCTGCCGTATTGGGTCCTGGCGAGGCCACACCTGGAGTACTGTGTGCAGTTTTGGTCTCCTTACTTGAGATGAGAACCACTAGCACTGGAGGGGTGCAGAAAAGATTCACTTGGTTGATTCCAGAGTTGACAGCATTGGATTATGAAGAGAGACTGAGTAGACTGGGATTATACTCATTGGAATTCAGAAGAATGAGGGGAGATCTTAAGGGCATTGATAAGGTAGAGGCAAGGAGGTTGTTTCCGCTAGCAGGTGAAACTAGGACTAGAGGGCATCGCTTCAAAATAAAAGCAAGCAGATGTAGGACTGAGGTCAGGAGGAACTTCTTCATCCAAAGGGTTGTGAATCTGTGGAATTCCCTGCCCAGTGAAGCAGTTGAAGCTACCTTGCTGAATGTTTTCAAGGCAAGGCTAGATAAATTTTTGAACAGTAAAGGAATTAAGAGTTATGGTGAGTGGGCGGGTAAGTGGAGCTGAGTCTCAAGAGGATCAGCCATGATCTTATTTAATGGCGGGGCAGGCTCATGGAGCCAGATGGCCTACTCCTGCTCCTAGTTCTTAAGTTCTTATGATCTTATGACAAACACACAGCTTATGGGGTTGGACAACAAAATGTGAGGCTGGATGAACACAGCAGGCCAAGCAGCATCTCAGGAGCACAAAAGCTGACGTTTCGGGCCTAGACCCTTCATCAGAGAGGGGGATGGGGTGAGGGTTCTGGAATAAATAGGGAGAGAGGGGAAGGCGGACCGAAGATGGAGAGAAAAGAAGATAGGTGGAGAGAGTATAGGTGGGGAGGTAGGGAGGGGATAGGTCAGTCCAGGGAAGACGGACAGGTCAAGGAGGTGGGATGAGGTTAGTAGGTAGATGGGGGTGCGACCTGGGGTGCGAGGAAGGGATGGGTGAGAGGAAGAACAGGTTAGGGAGGCGGAGACAGGTTGGACTGGTTTTGGGATGCAGTGGGTGGAGTGGAAGAGCTGGGCTGGTTGTGTGGTGCAGTGGGGGGAGAGGACGAACTGGGCTGGTTTAGGGATTGACCTATCCCCTCCCTACCTCCCCACCTATACTCTCTCCACCTATCTTCTTTTCTCTCCATCTTCAGTCCGCCTCCCCCTCTCTCCCTATTTATTCCAGAACCCTCACCCCATACCCCTCTCTGATGAAGGGTCTAGGCCCGAAACATCAGCTTTTGTGCTCCTGAGATGCTGCTTGGCCTGCTGTGTTCATTCAGCCTCACATTTTGTTGTCTTGGATTCTCCAGCATCTGGTTCCCATTATCGCTTATGGGGTTGGACCAGGTTGCATCTCAGAGATGTTCATTCATTCTCTTAGCACTCACTCACTTTGAGTATCCTTGCCTTGTCTTGCCTTTTAGCATTCATCGTCTCAGCTGGAGTCACAAGATGCTGGCAGAGTAAGATGCTCCACTCAGAGCTCCACTCTGCTCAGCAGTTCTCTTTCTTTTTCTTTCTTTGTCCTTCCTTTTTTGTCCTCCCTTCTCTCTACTTCTGTAATAATTTTATCCTCCACCGCCACTATTAGCTACCTATTTAAGAGTCAGGAAGGAGCTGGGTTGTGACCATGAACCACATGGTGAGAGCTGAACACGTGGGTTGTGTCCTGCAGCAACAGTGGATCAAGAATGGGCCAGTGAGAGCAGGCCGGTGATGCAGCAGTGGTGAGAGCAAGCTGCTGAGGCAGGCCAAGAGCCGGACACTGGTGGAGGTGTGGTGAGTGCTGGAAAGCCTTGAGCGGGACTGTAGCAGTAGAAAGGGCAGTTGGGCTCTCATCAGTTGTCATTTCTTTCTTATTCTAAGTTAATGTGAATGGCACCATGTATGCATGGCGAGGTACACACTTTTCACTGCATTTTTGCATTAAATACATGTGACAATAAAAGCTTCAGTTCAATTCCATTCACAGCTGATGACGCTACCCTCCAGCTTTGCATTTTATGCAGCCACAAAGCCAGGCTGTTTGCCCTGGTTGTCATAAATGATCAGCCAAAGGGTTGGACGTGCTATTTTATGACACCTTGCTATGCCAACCTCACATCTGCACTATTTGCAGGCAGAGTTTGTGGAAAGCACACCACATATCCTTCAAGCAAATGGTCATGTCTCAAAGTCTAAGTGCAGTGGTCCTCAATCAGCTCAAGGGACACAACTTAAGTCAGAGGTTGTGGGCAAGTCAAGGACAGCCTCCAACGGCAATCCAAGGGCTTGGTCATGATTGGTCAGCTGCTCAGGACAGTCAGGGTCAACACTGTCTGTTTGTAACAGGGTGAGGAGCGAAATTTCAGGCATTCCACCAGCTGTTGTGGCTCTCTCTGCTCTAAAGTGTGCTGTTTTCTCCTTCAATGAGAGAAAGGAAGGATGAAGTAAGATCAGAGTGGATGGCACAGCTTTTAGTGCTGCTTCAGGGTTGTTAAGGTGGTGAACAGTTTCAAGTGAGGGAATAGGCAACTTAGAGGCCATGCAGGGCCATAGTGGCATGGGGAGATTGGGTGGCTAACAGTAAATGCGACGAGTGCAGAAGCACAGATATAGTGAGTGTGAAGACCCTCTTCCTCCTCTGTTGGGTGTTCTTCAAATGTCTAAGGCCACCATTACAAGGGTGGCAACCTCAAACCAGACTGGAAGGGTTTGATGTCAACAGTCTCTGCTGATCTACAGACCTCAACTTTTCCACTTAGATCTTTAAGAAAAACACACTTTTTTCTCACACAAACAGTCTCAATTCTCCTCTTGCTTATTTACTTTCATCCTGCCTCTCTATCATTTCCCTCTTACTGAAATACTTTTCTCGATAGTTCTTTACAAACAAACATTCTCTCACTTGAAGGGTCTAACCCGAAACGTCAGCTTTTGTGCTCCTGAGGTGCTGCTGGGCCTGCTGTGTTCATCCAGCCTCACATTTTATTCTCTCACTTTATGCCCAGTATAGATCCTTTTCTCTTCAGGTTTACCTTTCCTTCATACTTTTCCTCATAAGATAGCCATGCCTGAGATGCTCACACTCATGCCCTTGAAATTCTAGGTCCAGGTGCATGCTATTATTTCAAAGAAGAACAAGTCACTTATCTAATATTCATCTCTTAAACAAATTCACAAAAGAATAATTTATCTGCTCATAATCGTATTGTTGCTTGTGGGAGTTTGTTATTTGCAAAATTGACTGTCATGTTTCCGAGATTGTACACCTGACTGTACTTCACAAGTGCTTCATTGGCAATAAGCTTGGATAACCAGCGGTTGTGGAAAGTGTAATATAAGAGGAAGCCTGTTTGTAAAATATTCTTGTAAATGGAAAGAACATTTGAGTGCAATATATAAGCAGAGAATCATATGAAATTCATTCAGCTGACCCCATTTATTAACTCAGAGCTTTGTGCAAGGGCAAATCCAACAACATAAATCATACACTGAGAACTGGTTTTGATTATATTTAATCATCTTATTATTGCTCTAGTGATAATGGGAACTGCAGATGCTAGAGAATCCAAGATAATAAAGTGTGAAGCTGGATGAACACAGCAGGCCAAGCAGCATCTCAGGAGCACAAAAGCTGACATTTCGGGCCTAGACCCTTCATCAGCTCTGATGAAGGGTCTAGGCCCGAAACGTCAGCTTTTGTGCTCCTGAGATGCTGCTTGGCCTGCTGTGTTCATCCTGCTTCACACTTTATTATCTTATTATTGCTCTAGATGGCTCTTATTTGTTCCCCACAACAAACTCCCTTTCCTCCCTGTCAAGTCTTGTTTTTCCACTCATTCAAAGTGTTAGAGTCACTGCAACACTGTCTACTTTTATCACTAATCACCGTTCAAATAGAACTGCCTTCTAGAACTTTGTGAAGTGAAGTGTCAGGGACAGAGTTGCAGAAATTGGGACCAGCATTTTGAAGGAACAACAATAAATTTCTAATTCAACATATAATGACATTTGTATCAGAGACTCTTCTGATGAAGAGTCTAGGCCCAAAATGTCACCTTGCCTGCTCCTAAGATGCTGCTTGGCCTGCTGTGTTTATCCAGCTCTATGTCTTGTTATCTCTTACTGTGAAATTTGGCAGAAACTTTGCCAATGATAGTCTTCTCAGGCTGCTATTGTGTTTCTCGATATGAGTGTTGGCATGTTTGGTGCATGAGGGAGAGCAAAGAAGCACTGGCAAGATGTAAGGCTACTTTTAGAATATTGCATATAATTCTGGTTGCCCTTCCATGGGAAGGATGTTGTTAAACTTGAGAGTTTTCAAAATAGATCTACATGCATGTTTCCAGGACTGGAGGGTTTGACCTGTAGGGAGAGGCTGAATAGGCTGAGGCTATTTTTCTCTGGAGCATCAGAGACTGAGAGGTTACGTTACAGAGATTTACAATATAATGAGGGGCATGGACAGGGTGAATAAGCAAGGTCTTTTTCCTGGGGCGGGGGGGGGAGGGGGGTGCCAAAACTAGAAGACATACGTTTAAGGTGGTAGTGGAAAGATTTAAAAAGGACTGAGGGCCAACTTTGTCATGCAGAGGGTATTGCATGTATGGAATCAACCACCAGAGGAAGTGGTGGAGGCTGGTACAAATACAATATTTAAAAGACATCTGGATGGGTATATGAATAGGAAGGATTTAGAGTGATATGAGCTAAATGCTGACAAATGGGACTAGGCTAGATTGGGATGACTAGTCTGCACAGATCCTGCATAAGGATCTGTTTCTGTGTTATGTGACTCTATGACTGTATGATTCTATAAAATGCTGTAAAGTATGTTGTAAATGGTACAATGAAAAATTATCAAGGCTTCTTTATCAGCATCTACTACGACCTCTGCAAAAAGCAGTACATGCCTGGAAATATCACTGTCTACAAGTTTCCTCAATATGCACATCATTCTGACTTGAATGACATTGAATTAATATCTTGAAACTATCTCCCTAATAGCACTGTGGGTGTATCTGCACCTAATCAATTACAGCTATTCAAGAACACAGCTGACTACCATCCTGTCATGGTACACTGTAGCCACAGTGAACCATCGATAGAAAGAATGAATGTTTAAGAAAATGAATGGCGAGCTAACCAAATATATTATTTTGTCCTTTATCCAACATTTTCATGATAGAGTCAAAGAAACCTTAGCATGTTGCTTCAGTGCGTCTTGTAGATGGTGTACAATGCTGAGAACATGTGTTGGTGGTTTAAGGAGTGAATGTTTAAGTTGGTGGATGGTGTGGCAGTCAAATGTGCTATTTTGTCCCGATAGTGTCACCCTATCATTGAAGATGGCAGGTTAGGTTGAGGAAGTGGTTAATATGGGTTCCTAGGTTTTATAACTATTGGCATGGAGTGCAAAAACAGGAATGTTGGGAATTGAGAAGACTGTCACCAACAAACACCATCATCTTTTTTTGTGCTATGTACAACACTTGTGATAAGTTATCACCCTGATTCCCACTGACTTCAACACTACAGGGGCTCTTTTATGCCACACCTAATCAGAGGCCTTAATATTAAGAGCAGTCACTCTCATTTCACCCTTACAATTCAGCTCTTATATCAATGTTATTATGGACCAGACCAAACACCTCAAAATACTTTAATTACTGTGGATTCCTCCCACAGCCCAAAGATATGCAGGCTAGGTGGATCGGCCATGCTAAATTGCCCGTAGTGTTCAGGGGCGTGTGGGTTATGGGGGATGGGTCTGGGGGGGATGCTTCAAGGGGCAGTGTGACTTGTTGGGCCAAAGGGCCTGTTTCCACACTGTAGGGAACCTAATCTAAAGACAGCCTAGACCCTAACTTTTCTTATTTTAAAGGTAAATGTAAGGCATTGCATTTTAGTTTGAAAAGAATTGGCTTAATTGTAACTCTACAGCACTGCTTAACAAAATAATACATATAAACTACTATGAATTAACAGTTCAAATATAACAGCATCCCATAAACACACCCTTGGCAAAGGCAAATTCGGTAAAATAGAATGTCTCACATGCAATTGTAGCAACAGGAAGAAAACCCCAGCTTTTAGCTGTAACAGAGATAGGAATAAGAGCTTCAACATCCAGCTTTAATACCCTAGCAACTGCAGAAAGCTAAAACTAAAAATCTAGTTTCTGTGGGAGCTTGATCCCATCCACTCAGGCTGCTTCTATTGTTCAAACTTTAACAGAAAAACCCCAAGGACTCCTAGGACAAAATATACTTCTTAAAGCTATAATATATTCACAGTGTTTGGACCAAGATTATAATGAGGTTTAGAGCTGAGCAGCAAAAATCAAACTGAGCATTGATTAACTGATTAGTGATAAGTAAATGCCATTTGATGACATAATCAACATCTGTGACTGACGCAAGCAATTTGCAACTTGGATGTCTGGTTTCATTTGAGGATACAACTACATTTCACTCCTCACCAAGACTATTTAATAGAACCTGACTTCGAGATAAACTCCCTAACTGTACCTCTACTTCAGCTCATAAGCTCTCCATCTCCACTCTCTCTCTCTCCCTCCTCCTGTAAGACTCCAAAAACCTATGTTTTTTGAACATGCTTTTGGCTATCTGTCCTGTGAATTAGTGTCCAACTTTGTTTGATAATATTGCTGTTAAGAAACTTGGGATGTTTTATTGCATTAAGGATGCTTTTTAGATGAGCAACTGTGTTGTAAGATTTGAACAGAAGCCAATTATTGTACTATATAAGTACTGGAAGTTCCTATTAAACTGTTCTACAAGGATAAGCAAATTACATTAAACAAATTTGGTCAAAGCTGACCTAATGACAAGGATATCTCAGCACAGAGCAGTTCTTCACGCTTAGATCTTCCCATTCAGCAAAGCCTATCTGGATTAGTGAGATCAAGTATCATGGCAGTGAGCGTGCTGCAATTAAGACTTAGTTGCCCTTCCCAAGGAAATAAATCAGCGAAGTCTCACTTTCTTCAGGTGCAGTCATAGTTAGTTTCAGCTCTGGCTTATTGTTTCTACCTCCTAGATTAGAATATTTGGATGTCTCAGTCTAGAGCATCAAATCTACCTCAGTGAGAAAATGAGGGAGTACTCTAAAGAAGCTGTGTCTCAGAAAGGTATTGAAACGTGGCCTCTTCTGACCCTTCAGGTGAATGTAAGAAATCCAACTGTATTATTTTGAAGTTTAACAGGGGAGGTCCCACCATCACCACACCCCGGCCCCGTACTGCATCCCCGTACACCTCACCCCCCCAACACACACAAACACACACACACACACACACACATAGTCTCTAGGCGAATATTTATCATTCAATCAACATCAGTAAAAGATTATCGCATCATTATCACATTGATGTTTGTGGGACCTTTGCTGTGAATACTTAACACATTTCCATGTTTACAATAGTACCACACTTCAGTATGGCTTAATTAGCTATAAAAATGTTTTGGCACATCATGACATCTGATATAAATGAAAGCATTTTCCACTTCAGCTTGATGCATTTTCATAGTTAAGTATCTGGTGCTCATTAACGCTTGTGGTAAGTTGCCCACTTGGCTGAAGGGCAGAATGAGTCACCATCTTCAGAAGGGGTAGAGAAACTTTGCGTAACCAAGTGTAGATGAGGAAATATCAACAACATAGGATTTGAACAGATTGATAATTCTTTCTAGCCAAAAACAACATTTGCAGTTTCCCACGATGCAAGGCTGACATCTGCTCAGGGTGGCACATTTCTGCTATGATTTCCTCAGGAAGCAGAGACGAGGAATAAATGGGTCTCATTCAAGCTACCAGGATGTTACGAGAGTTGTGCCACTAGGCTCAACTCTTTACAATTTATGTAAATTATTTAGATAAAGCGACAAAAGGTGTGAATTTTTATATGTAAATCTGCTGATGACACAGAGACAAGTAGGAAAATAAGTTGTGAAGAGGATATAAGGAGCCTACAAAGGAATATATACATATAATTGAGTGAGTTGGCAAAGATCTGGCAAATATGTTATCATGTGGGAAACTGTGAAATTGTCCATTTTGGCAGAAATAATAAAAAATAAAATGAGTGAAATGGCACAAGGCTGCTGAGCTCTGAGATGCAGAGAGATCAAGGTGTCTCAGTAAACGAATCAAGGAAGGTTCATACGCAGGTACAGCAATTAATCAGGAAAGCTAATAGAATGCTATATTTTATTGCGGACGGAACTGAATGTAAGAGTAGGGAGATTATGCTTCAGTTATAAAGGGCATTGGTGAGACAGTATCTAGAGTACTATTGCAGTACTGGTCACTTGTGGAAGGATGGTAATGAGTTAGAAGCAGTTCAGATTTGCCCTTTATCCTTTCAGCCTTTCCGAATATCATCTGGTATCTCACCTGCATCTAGTGAGGATAGGAAATTATCCTCATGCACTTGACATATCCTGCCTGGCTTCCTCTATCAGCCTAGACTACAATTCATCAGGCCTGGCACTCCCTCTAAGCTGCACAGCCACTAAGTGCTTCTGTGGAAGCTATTAGCAAGTCAATTGTGTGCTGACACACTGACTTCCAGTTTTGGAAATTGTTGTCACACACGGGTAGTCAGAAGTCTTTGCAGTTGAAAAAAAATTACAAGGAATATAGATCTGAGCCTGGCGACTTATCCACCTTCAAGGAGGACTGTCCCACCAGTAGACCTTTTTAAACCAGCAGTTCACACCGCTTCTTTAACTAGAGCTGCATCATCCCTCTCATTTGTGAAGACAGAGATAACGTTAAGAGCACTCCCTATATCTTCTGTCTCCTTGCACAAGTTACCATGTAGCTCTTGGATAGCTCTAATCCTCTGTTTACTCATCTTCCAGTACATAATGTAATAAAATATCTTGAATCTTCCTTAATTTTAAACAACCAAATTTTTTTTGTATCATCTCTTTGCATTCCTCATATCCTTTATCACTTCCTATGTTCCTATATTCTTTCAAGTTTCCGAAAGTATTACTGTGTTTGGAGATTGTCAAAAGCTCTCTTTTTCTGCTTTATCTTACTCTACGTGCTTCTGGATATCCAAAGAGATCCAGATTGGTAGTATTAGAATTTTAGTTTTAGAATAGTTACCAGTGGTGTACAGCAAGGGTCGGTGTTGGGGCCACAGCTGTTTGTCATTTTTATAAATGACCTGGATGAGGGCGTAGAAGGATGGGTTAGTAAATTTGCAGACAACACTAAGGTCGGTGGAGTTGTGGATAGTGACGAAGGATGCTGTAGGTTGCAGAGAGACATAGATAAGCTGCAGAGCTGGGCTGAGAGGTGGCAAATGGAGTTTAATGCAGACAAGTGTGAGGTGATGCACTTTGGTAGGAGTAACCGGAAGGCAAAGTACAGGGCTAATGATAAGATTCTTAGCAGTGTAGATGAGCAGAGAGATCGCGGTGTCCATGTACACAGAGCCTTGAAAGTTGCCACCCAGGTTAACAGGGCTGTTAAGAAGGCATACAGTGTTTTAGCTTTTATTAATAGAGGGATCGAGTTCCGGAACCAAGAGGTTATGGTGAAGCTGTACAAAACTCTAGTGCGGCCGCACTTGGAGTATTGCGTACAGTTCTGGTCAACGCACTATAAGAAGGATGTGGAAGCTTTGGAAAGGGTGCAGAGGAGATTTATGAGGATGTTGCCTGGTATGGAGGGAAGGACTTATGAGGAAAGGCTGAGGGACTTGAGGCTGTTTTCATTAGAGAGAAGAAGGTTGAGAGGTGACTTAATTGAAACATATAAAATAATCAGAGGGTTAGATAGGGTGGATAGGGAGAGCCTTTTTCCTAGGATGGTGACGGCAAGCATGAGGGGGCATAGCTTTAAATTGAGGGGTGAAAGATATAGGACAGATGTCAGAGGTAGTTTCTTTACTCAGAGAGTAGTAAGGGAATGGAACGCTTTGCCTGCAACGGTAGTAGAATCGCCAACTTTAGGTACATTTAAGTCGTCATTGGATAAGCATATGGACGTACATGGAATAGTGTAGGTTAGATGGGCTTGAGATCGGTATGACAGGTCGGCACAACATCGAGTGCCGAAGGGCCTGTGCTGTTCTGTAATGTTCTATTTTCTATAATAGAGGGGACAAGGTGAGGGCCCATGGTGTTCGAGGTGAGCTACTGGCTTGGATTGAGGATTGGCTGTCTGACAGAAGGCAGAGAGTTGGGATAAAAGGCTCTTTTTCGGAATGGCAATCGGTGACGAGTGATGTCCCGCAGGGTTCAGTGTTGGGGCCACAGCTGTTCACCTTGTATATTAATGATCTGGATGAAGGGACTGGGGGCATTCTGGCAAAGTTTGCCGAGGATACAAAGCTAGGTGGACAGGCTGGTAGTACTGAGGAGGTGGGGAAGCTGCAGAAAGATTTAGACAGTTTAGGAGAGTGGTCCAGGAAATGGCTGATGAAATTCAATGTGAGTGAACGTGAGGTTTTGCACTTTGGAAAAAAGAATACAGGCATGGGCTATTTTTTAAACAGTCAGAAAATTCACAAATCAGAAGTGCAAAGGGATCTGGGAGTGTTGGCCCAGGATTCTCTAAAGGTTACCTTGCAGGTAGAGTCCGTAATTAAGAAAGCGAATGTAATGTTGTCATTTATCTCAAGAGGGTTGGAATATAAAAGTAGCGATGTGCTTCTGAGGCTTTATAAGGCTCTAGTTAGGCCCCATTAAGAATACTATGTCCAATTTTGGGCCACACACCTCAGGAAGGACATACTAGCCCTGGAGCGTGTCCAGCGGAGATTCACACGGATGATCCCTGGAATGGTAGGTTTAACGTATGAAGAACGGCTAAGGATCCTGGGATTGTACTCATTAGAGCTTAGAAGGTTGAGGGGAGATCTAATAGAAACTTACAAGATAATGTATGGTTTAGAAGGGGTGGACGCTAGGAAGTTGTTTCTGTTAGGCAGGGAGACTAGGACCCGTGAGCATAGCCTGAAAATTAGAGGGGGTAAATTTAAAACTGAAATGAGACGACATTTCTTCAGCCAAAGAGTTTGGGCTTGTGGAAGTCATTGCTGCAGAGTGCAGTGGAGGTCGGGACGTTGGATGCCTTCAAGGCAGAGATCGACAAATTCTTGATCTCAAAAGGAATCAAGTGCTATGGGGGGAGTGCAGGGAAGTGGAGTTGAAATGCCCATCAGCCACGATTTAAATGGCAGAGTGGGCTTGATGGGCTGAATGGCCTTACTTCCATTCCTATGTCTTATGGTCTTACGGTTTTATGGTCTGATGGACATACCCACAGTGACACTGCAAAATTTTGTTTTTGAATACCTTCCACTGATTTACTATTGACCTTCCTTTAGGTAGTTGTTACCAGTCAAGTTTTGTCAGATTATATCTCAGCTTTACAAAACTTACCTTTCACCAATTTAGAACTTTTACTCCCGTTCGAGCTTCATCCCTTTCCATTATGTTGCTATATCTAACTGTATTGTTATCACTATTTCAAAACTGTACTTCATCTACATCCCCATCTTAATGTCCTCTGACTGAATCTCTACTTCTAGCCTTTCTCGTTGGACTTGTTATGTTCTGGTTCTGTTAAATTCAATTGATGAATTTTGTGCCTTCTGTGCTTTTCATGTTGTTTGTATTCCAGTTGATATTCGATAGTTCAAGTCCCCTTTCAAAAATTCACTTACTCTTCTAACTCTTTTCCATTCTTCATGAATAATGTGGTATATACTCAGAAGTGTCGCTATCCCCATTTCCTTTGTGAACTGTAGCCTCTTTCAATGCTTCTTTTCGTACATCATCCCTCCTCACAGCTGTAATTGATCTGTTAGCCAATAACACTACACCCCCACCTTTCTTTTTATCCCATTCATTATCCTGCCCAAAAGCTCTACATCCATGAATCCTGACTTGAAATCCTTGCCCCTCTTTAAGCCACAATTCCATTACAGCAATAATATACTATTGCCATAATATGTCTGTGACCTCAGCTGATTGGTTTAATTTGCTATGCTCCTGATGACACACACACACACACCCACTCACAAACACACACATTTTAATGCTATTTTCTAACCTCTGTTTCCTCTGTTTTTCATAACCACATGATAGATTTCTGCTTAATTTGTCGTCAGGTTTCCATACCTCTGCCAATTTAATATGAACTTTACCCAGTAGCAGTAGCAAATCTCCTAGCAAGGATATTTAACCTGATCCTGTTTATGTTTAGACCATCTGCATTGTACAGGTCCCACCTTGACCAGAACCAGCCTTGATGCCCATCCTCCTGCACCAGCTTTCTGGCCATGCATTCAATCATTAATTTCTCCTTTTTATATGATAACTAGCACATGGGACTTAGAGGAATGCTGAAACAACTGTTTTAGTTGTCCTGCCTTTCAATCTCCTGCCTACATAGAACATAGAACATAGAACATTACAGCACAGTACAGGCCCTTCGGCCCTCAATGTTGTACCGACCTGCATTACCGATCTCAAGCCCATCTAACCTACACTATTCCATGTACGTCCATATGCTTATCCAATGACGACTTAAATGTACCTAAAGTTGGCGAACCTACTACCGTTGCAGGCAACACGTTCCATTCCCTTACTACTCTCTGAGTAAAGAAACTACCTCTGACATCGGTCCTATATCTTTCACCCCTCAATTTAAAGCTATGTCCCCTCGTGCTCGCAGTCACCATCCTAGGAAAAAGGCTCTCCCTATCCACCCTATCTAACCCCCTGATTATTTTATATGTTTCAATTAAGTCACCTCTCAACCTTCTTCTCTCTAACGAAAACAGCCTCAAGTCCCTCAGCCTTTCCTCGTAAGTCCTTCCCTCCATACCAGGCAACATCCTCATAAATCTGCTCTGCATCCTTTCCAAAGTTTCCACATCCTTCTTATAATACAGTGACCAGAACTGTACGCAATACTCCAAGTGCGGCCGCACCAGAGTTTTGTACAGCTTCACCATAACCTCTTGGTTCCAGAACTCGATCCCTCTATTAATAAAAGCTAAAACACTCTATGCCTTCTTAACAGCCCTGTCAACCTGGGTGGCAACTTTCAAGGATCTGTGTACACGGACACCGCGATCTCTCTGCTCACCTACACTACTAAGAATCTTACCATTAGTCCAATACTTTGCCTTCCGGTTACTCCTACCAAAGTGCATCACCTCACACTTATCTGCATTAAACTCCATTTGCCACCTCTCAGCCCAGCTCTGCAGCTTATCTATGTCTCTCTGCAACCTACAGCATCCTTCGTCACTATCCACAACTCCACCGACCTTAGTGTCGTCTGCAAATTTACTAACCCATCTTTCTACGCCCTCATCCAGGTCATTTATTAAAATGACAAACAGCAGTGGACCCAACACCAACCCTTGCCGTACACCACTAGTAACTGGTCTCCAGGATGAACATTTCCCATCAACTACCACCCTCTGTCTTCTTTCAGCAAGACAATTTCCGATCCAAACTGCTATATCTCCCACAATTCCATTCCTCCGCATTTTGTACAAAGTTCCCTGAAATCCACTTTCAGCACTCCATTTCCATTTGAACCCAAGTCACTGGTATTAACTTGGACCTCTAGATAGTCACTATCACTCAAAAGAATGTTCTGCAGCCATCCATAAGATTTCTTTGCCTTGGCATCAGGGAGGCAACATACTGTCCTGAAGTCAAGTCAACAGTTATAGAAACACCAGTCTGGTCTTCTGACTATGGAATCCCGAATCACACTTGCACTTCCATTCTTCTTCTTTTTTAATGGGTAGCTGAACCACAATGGCCCCACAAACTGGGCTCTGGCTTCAATCTCTTAAAGTAGAATGAACATTC
Organism: Stegostoma tigrinum; assembly: GCF_030684315.1. Lineage (NCBI taxonomy): Eukaryota > Metazoa > Chordata > Chondrichthyes > Orectolobiformes > Stegostomatidae > Stegostoma > Stegostoma tigrinum. Next base: position 124,433,128 of record NC_081356.1, on the reverse strand, counting down.
AAAGTGGAATACGAATTAGCAAGCAATTCATTTTCAGGGAATACTGTGCTTCCTGTCTGGTTCTCTTAGGCTGCCTGGCAGTCACCCATTTCCTCACTGGGCGTATGCTTCTAATCGTGGTTTAACCACCTTCTTAAATGGGATTTGTGCTATTCTTATTGTTCTCTGCCTCGCGAATACACAAGAGTGACTCCAGTTGATGCTTTTTTCCAAGCATGCAATTCAAGTGTGTGAAACTGGTGACATTTCCTGCAGATGTGTTAATCTGAGACAAATGGTGTGACCGTGACTTCCCACATACCACAGGATGTGCACTCCACTTTACTGAACTAAAATCTGCCATCTGGTAATTTTGAAAACTATTTATTAAAATATTACACAACTTGCCAGTACTCACCACTCAGCTGTTTGCCCTGTATGAAGTAAGAGCTCAGCACTGGAAATATAGAAGAACAGAGCATTACCACTCTACTACTCCTTACCATAGGCCACCTGATATTGGCCAAGACACCAGAAACAGCAATGATAATTACAGCAAAAGAAAAACAAATAACTGCAAATGGTGGAAATCAGAAACAGATGCAGAAATGCTAGGAAAGTCAGCAGAATAGGAAATTAGGCAGCTTCTATGGAGAGAAAGCAGAGTTAACATTTTGAGTTTGATAATCTTTTTCAGAACTGAATTGATAATTGATTGATGATCAAACAATGATACTGACAATCCTCTCAGTCCTACAAAAAGCTTTGGACTCCCAGAGACGTTCCTCCTTTACAGGCTTTGACTGATTACTTTGACTGATCAAGTCACTTGGTTTTGGGAACTGGGAGGGAAAGGGGAGTAGAGGTTTCTGCCAAGTCCCAGCCTCTTATTGCTGATTCCCCTTCCTGCCATTAGACATCTTAGACAATACCTTCCAAACGCACAACAGCTACCACACCAGAACTGGCAAATTCCCCTCCAAGCCACTCACCATCAGATTTGGAAACATATCACCATTCCTTCACTGTCACTTGGTCAAAATTCTGCAACTCCATTCCTAAAATTGTGGGTCTACCTACAGAAGATGGCTTGCAGCATTTCAAGAAGGCAGTTCTTCACCACCTTCCCAAAGACTCCTGGGAAATTGCAATAAATGTTGGCCCTGCCAGTGATGCCCTCATTCCACAAATAAATAAGTAAAACTCTCACCTATAGCCTGAATCCCTTGGTGACTTGAGGTTTCACAAAAAAGGAACATAGGAATCATGAATCTGTGAATCTCAAAAGCTAGCATCCAAGTTCAGTGGGTAAAAAGCAAGGCAAATGTAATGTTGTCCTTTCTTGCGAACGGAATGGATATAAAACTAGGGAGGTTTTCCTAAAAATATACCAGGCGTAGTCAGACACATTTGGAATAATGTGAACATTTAGACACCTTATCACAGGAAAAATATACTGGCATTAAGGCAGTCAGTGAAGATCCACAAAACTGATACCCCGTATGGTTGGACTGTCTTATGAGGAGAGGTCGGGTAGTTATTTTTGTTCATTCATTGCATTACGGCATTGTTGGCCAGGCCAATACTCATTGCCCATTCCTAATTGCCCAAAGAGAAGTTAAGAGTCAACTACATTGCTGTTGATCTGGATCACATATCGGCCAGACCAAATAAGGAAAGCAGTTTCCTTCCCCAAAGGACATTATTGAACCAGATGGGATTTCCCGAACAATCATCAACAGTTTCAATATCATCATTAGTCATTTAATTTTTTTTAGTGAATACAGATGCCACCATCTGTCATGGGAGAATTTGAACCCAAGTCCCAGAATATCACCGAATAGTCTAACAGGAATATCACTGGGGCATCGTCTCCTCTTGACCTTTTGGAATTTAGAAGAATGAACCAATCTTATTGAAACAAAGAAGATTCTTGGGGACAAACATTGCTGGAAAATCTCAGCAGGTCTGGCAACATCTGTGGAGGGAATGCAGAGTTAACAGGGAGTTTAAATTCAGTGTCTGATTCAGGACTGATTAAATATCGATTGATGATCAAACAATGATAATTGCAGCCCTCTCAGTTCCGCAAAGTGCTTACTAATATCTCGCGGCTAGTGCCAAAATTGAGAGGCGTCTCACATGCTAAATAAGCAATACCTGACATACAGCCATACTCACTAAATCGTACCTTGCACACAATGGGCTGGATGCGATCATCAGCAAATCCGAAGAAGGATCATACCATACTCAAAACATTAAGGCTACTTCCACCTCCACAAATGCTGGCAGATCTGATGTGTTTGACCAGTACTTTGTTTTTATTTCAGATTTCCTGCATCCAAAATATTTTCCTTTTATGCCACCACCATCACCATCCCTGGGTATATCCTTGCCTCCCAGAAGATGTGGTGACACAATAGTTTACAGTTAGTAGAAAGTCACCGTAGGAGTTCTCAACATTGAATCTGGACAGCATGAATTCTCATGCTATCAAATCAAACAGGGCAGGAAACCTCCTGCTGATTACCCTCACCCTTAGCCAACAAATCAGTACTCCACTATGTCGAATATCACTTGGAGGAATCACAAGGGTGGAAATGAGCTCCGGGTTGGTAACTTTAATTACCTCAGCAACAGTGGCTCAGCAGTTCCTCTAATGACCGATCTGATCGAGTTTTAAAAAGCACACCTGCTAGATTGGTCTGATGCAAATAGTAAGGAAGAGGTCTTCACCAATCTGCCTGCCCTACATGTATCTGTTCATGGCACTCAAAATCCAATGGACTCTCTTTGCACAGGTTTGAATCTGTTTAAAATGATGTAAAATAAATATGTAAAATCAATATTAACCTAGATTTCTTCAGTGGAGGATTACGTTTTCATTTCTTCTCTTGTCTGTGTTTTTTCCTCAGTACTAAAAGAAACTGTGAACTATACAAATGACATTGGTCTTGTCGTCATCATGATTCAGTTCATAATCTCTGTCCATTATATTTAAATGTTTTCAGCTGAGCCCACTTTGCTGTGAATGACAAGAATATATTTATGCCTATGATGCTCACTGTTTCTAATCTGCAATCTTCCATCTCCTGCTCGCAAGACACAAGTTGTATAATATTAAGAAATTGCATGGGACTTAGAGGAATCCTATAGTTTTCTCTTGTTGAGTTAGAAATGATGGGAAAATATGTGTCTGCGTCTTTCTCTCCTTGGACCTAGCGTAATATAATTCAAATTGGTGGTATTCATGAATAATGTTCCTATTTGCAATTCATCTTCAGTATACTTATCAAGCATCATTTGGCAGAGGACCTGACCAACTCTTTAAAAAGTTGAGAAGCATGCATTTTATAAATGCATTTAGACTATAGTCAAATAATTACAAGATGTTAAAATGCAGCATAGAAAGATGCCAGCCAGCCCATCTTGCCTATGCCAGGTTTATAAAAGAGCCATCAAATCAGTCACATTCCAATAGCTATGCAAATACTTCCCCCTCAAGTATTTATCCCTACTAAATATTTATGCATATGCATATATTATACTGGGGTCAACACCTAGGAATTTCCTACCATACAACATTGTATGGGAGCACTGTAGCCATACTAACTGCAGTAACTGGTCTTTTTCAAAGTCGGCAAACTAGAGCCAGTGGAGGGCCACATGGATCAGTGTTGGGATCGAAACAATTTATGATCCACAATGATGGCTAGTTTAAAATGGACAGGCTGTATCATGACCAATTGTGTTAATGCTACCAAGATAGGTAGGGAAGCAAATTGTAAGGAGGATACATAGAGTCTGCAAAAAGATACACATTGGTTAAGTAAGTGAACATAAAACTGGCAGCTAGAGTATAAAGATGGAAAATATATGAGGTTGTCCACTTTGGCAGGAAGAAAAACAACAAAATATTTAAACCAAGCAATATCACAGAATCCTGCAGCACCAATGGATGTGAAAGTACATGTACAGGAATCATAAAAGTAAGCACAGCAGTTACAGCAAGTATTTAGGAAGAAAGACAGAATGTTGGCCTTTTCTGCAAGGGGAATGGAATCTCAAAGTGATGATCTTGTGACAGCTGTACTAGGCATTGGCGAGATCATACATGCAGTATATTTGTGGTTATATGTTTGGTCTCCTTAGTTAAGAAGGGTTTGTACCGGAAACAGTTCAGAGAAGATTCACTAGGATGATTTCTAAAATGACGGGGTTGTCTTATAATGAAAGATGACGCAGATACTCACTGGAGTTTTAAAGAATGAAGGGCGATCTGATTGAAAGATATAAAATTCTGAGGGGGCTTGTCAGGATGGTCGTTAGGAGGATATTTTCTGTCAGAGGGGGACATTTATTGTTTGGGGTTCAGTTTCAGGACAAGATCTCTTCCATTTAAAACTGAGATGAAGAGAAATTTCTTCCGAGGGTTGTTAGTGTTTGGGGTTCCCTTCTGCAGTGAACAGTGGAGGCTGGGCCAGTGAATATATTCAAAGTTAAGTTATACAAACTTTTAGATTGCAAAGGGAGTTAAAGGTCATGAGAAAACGGTAAAGTAAGGTTAATGTCACTATCAGATCAGCCATTATCTTCTCTAATGATACAGAAAACTCAATTGGCCAATGGTCTACTACTGCTCCTATTTCTTATTTCTTTTGATTACAAAGGCTCATCACTACCTTGAAGGATAATTAGCGATGGACAAAAAATACCTCTCAGTGACATATATGAATGAAGAAAAATGAATAAGGTCTGAGAAAAAGCAGAAATCCAGAAGTTTTTTAACTCTTTGACAATGGATGTTTACAATAGAGGCAGTTTGCCACTTGAATTGAACACCATTGGTTGAAAAAGATGGTCACGAAATTAGCTTTTTCATACATTGAAGACTTGTATCGATTGTAACTAACCCTCAGGTGAATAGTTGCTGAGGCTCTAAATATAAACCAACAGAATATTAGAAATACTGATGCTCCGATTACAACTGTCTGCAAGGCAGAACAAACTAGCAAAAAATCAGAAGAGAAGAGCTATAAATCTAAAAATGAACAAAAGAAAATCAGAAAATGCTGTCAAACACTCAAAAGGTCAGGCAACATCAATGTACAAGAGCAAAAGCAGAGGGAAGAATCTAGGAGCGCAAATAAGATGGGCAAGGGTACTTAATTGTGCAGTAGGCAAAATACCAGCTTTCGGATGATAGAGTGAAAGTTTTCACACTACATAGAAATTAACTAGATGAAGAGACCAAATCATAATGGTCTAATAATCAATCATTTGTCATGGATTGATTAACCTCGTGATTTAGTTCATTAAAAACAGTAAAACATGTTATAAGATATAAAGCAGACATTGCATAAAACTACCAGAATTATTTATCCAGTCTGTAGACCTTCAGCAGACTAGCTGCCAGGCAGAGTTCTAACATTGTGCAGGCATAGTTTGTGGAGTCCTTAAAGGTAAATTTTCTTAAAGGCAAAATACACATACGACATCCCCTGTCATTCCAAAAGAGAGTTTACTATTTATAACTACAACTGAACCCAGGAGTGTCTTTAACAAAGGTAATTTGCTGATACATCCAGATCTCATGACAGTGACTGTCTGCAGATACTGGTGACTGCCACAGTCATCAGTGGTTTCCTTTTATTCATTTGTGGGATAGTTGATTTGATTATATTTGATTTATTGTTGTTACACGTACAGAGATACAGTGGAAAGTGTTTTTTTTGCATGATCTACAGGCAGATCAAAGCATAAAATGTGTATCCGGTAGCAAAAGAGAGTGCAGAATGCAGTGTTACAACCACAGAGGAGGTTCAGAGAGAGAGAAATCAACATTAATATTTGAGAGGTCTGTTCAAAAGTCTGATAACAGCAGGGAAGAAGCTGTTCTTGAATCTGTTCATACCTGTATTCAAACTTTTATATGTTCTGCCCGATGGAAGAGGGTGGAAGAGGGTATAACGGGTGTGGGATGAGTTTTTGATTATGATGATTGCTTTTCCAAGGCAGTGGGAAGTATACATGGAGTCAATGGATAGAAGGCTAGTTTGCGTGATGGACTGGGCTGTGTTCACAACTCTGTAGTTTCTTGCAGTAAAATGCTGTAAAACACTCAGAAGGTCAGGTTACATCAATGATAAAAGAGAAAAAGCAGAGGGAAGAATCTAGGAGCACAAACAAGTTGGCAGGGGCACTTAATTTTGCAGGAGGAAAGATATCAGCTTCCCAATGATGGAATGTAAATAAGGAAGTTGGTAGCAAATTAAAGGTTCATGGTGGCAAGGAGTGAGGATCTATTTTTAATGATTTAGCATGTTATTCATACTCATTAACACATATGGTAACCAGATTAAACTGTACTTTTGCAATTCATTTGGCAAACAAGGGACATGTGCCTTTAGATTCACAGCTGCTAACAGGTGGAATACTGCAGATGAAGTAGCTTTCCTTGTGGATTTGGGAGGTAGGTGTCACAGGTTAGTCTGGCATTTATTGCTTATTTCTAACTGCCTTTGAGAAGACGATGACAGAGTCACTGAGTCATATCTTTGGTCGAACCAGTCCATGCCAAACATATTCTCAAACTAAACTAGACCCATCTGCCTGGTCCTGGCCCATATCCCTCCAAACATCTCCTATTCGTGTACTTCTCCAAAGGTCTTTTTAGACATCATAATTGTATCCACACCACTTCTTCAGTAAGTTTATTCCACACTTGAAGCACCCTATGTGTAAAAATTTTTTTCTCATGTCTTTTTAAAATTTTTCCCCTCTCACCTCGTCTTGAAAGGTCCCATCCTTGGGAAAAGACAACTGCCATTAATTCTATACCTGTCGTTATTTTATAAACTTCCAACAGGCCACCTCTCAACCTCCTATGCTCCAGTGAAAAAAGTCCCAGTCTATCCAGCCTTTCTCTGTACTCAAACCTCCTTGACTGATTAATGGATTTTATTGTCACGTGTACCAAAATACAGTGAAAAGCTGTTTACGAGTGTAACAGGCAGGTCACAGCACGCAAAGGATATACAGATCAAAAAGGCTTAGAGGCATACAGGTTACATTTCAGTCTACATTATTTGAGGCCAGAGTGCATTCAACAGCCTGATAATGGCCAGAAAGAAGCTGATCCTGAACCTGCTTGTGCTTGTGTTTAGGCTTATGTATCTTCTGCCTGATGGAACAGATTGTAGGAGATCATTACCAGAGGGTGATGGGTCTTTGATGATGTTGGCCACCTTTTCACAACAGTGAGCCATGTAACTAGAGCCTATGGATGGAAGGTTCCGTGGTGGTCTGGGCCACACACACACCCTTCTGTGTTTCTTACCTCCTGGGAAGAGCAGTTGCCACACCAGGCCTTTATACGTCCAGACATCACGTCTTGAACTGCTGCATGACCATGTGGTGTTGGGACACCCATGGTGCTGTGAAGATGGGAGTTCCAGGGTTTTGACCCTGGAACAGTGAAGAAAGAAAAAGCAATATAATTCCATATGAGGATGGTGTGTAGCATGGTTGCAAATCCACAGGTGTTAGTGTTGCCCTGCATTCGCCACCCTGGGTTATAGAGATTTGGAAGATGCTGTTGAAAACCTTGATGATTTGCTACAGTGTATCTTGAATATGGTAAATATTCTGCTGCTCCTGTGTGTCCTTCATGACCATAGTGAATGTTGAAAGTAGTGACAAGCAGGCTGCCTTGTCCTGGATGATATTTAGCTTCATGAGTGTTATTAGAGCTTTACCTATTCAAGATAATCAGAGAACATTCCATCATTTACCTGAATAGTGTTTTTTTTATCTGTTCATGGAACAAATGGCTTTTAATGACATTCCTAATTCCCTAGAAGACAGTTAGGGTGGCCACACAACAGTGTGGAGTCAGAGTTAAGATTTCTTGTCCAGTGACCCTTCCTCAGAACACCGAATCCGAAACGTTAACTCTGTCTTTTTCTTCACAGATGCTGCCAAACCTGCTGAGCTTTTCCAGCAACTTTGTTTTTGTTCCTGATTTATAGCATCTACAGTTCTTTTGGATTTTATTGTGTAGAGTCAGATGTAGGTCTGGCCAAGTAATGATGGCAGAGTTCCTTCCCTAAAAAGGATTTTAGCAAACCAGATGAGTTTTTACAACAGCTGACAGGGTTACATGATCACCATTAGGCTAGCTTTTTATTGAATTCAGTTTCACTTTTTCCTTGGTGGGAACTGAACTCATCTCCTCAGAACATTAGCCTTTGTTTCCAGATTGCTAGTTCAGTGGCATTACCAGCTACATACAGGTAGTTCTGCTATAATTCGTGTTACAATAACGCAAATTGGCCATAATGTGACTGATGAATAGTGGATGCTGTTTGGATAATGCAAACTTTCTGTTGTACAGGTATAGCAATTTTCTATACCGATTTCCATGTAACACGATTTTCTGTGGTGATTTTCTGAAGTGCAAGGTCACGCAAGAACATAACTATCGCGGTATAGGAGAACCTGTAACTGCCTCTCCCCAGACGATGGACAGGCTTTAGGGTGACAGGAGGCGAGTTACTCTCTACAGAGAGTTCTCACACTCTGACTCGTTCTTGTACCTGCAGTCTTCAAATGGCTGGTCCAGTTCAGTTTCTCGTTAACGGTAACCCTACAACTGTCGACAGTGAGGAATCAGTGCCATTGAATGTCAAGGAGAAATGGTTAATTTTTCTCTTGTTCAAGATCATCACTGCCTGGCATTTGTGTGGCATAAATTTTATTTGCTATATATGAGCCTAATTTTAAGCACTGTCCAGTCATGCTGCATATGGATGCAGACTGCTTCAATATCTGAGTCATGAATCATATAAAATATTGTCCCAAAGAAATTGCACAGTATTCATCCCATAAAGGGTGTTGCAGGGAAAAGATTGAGAACCAACCTTGCTAGTATGAAAGAAATATTGGAAAGGAAAGAGGTTTCTAAAATAGAATTGCTTGACATGAATCACCATGGTCAGATTGTTTTGCAAACAGAAATGCTTGCCCTAAGAAATTGTCCTCAAAGAGAGACATCTTGTACTGTAACATGGAAAATTGTTTGGTTGCTTCAATTGTGTCGTAATTGAACATTTTGTTTTTCTTTCTTAAAATAAGAAGTATAGAACATTGATTGTATTTTAAATGCAAGGCAGAGAATATGTTCCGTTTTCTTTTCATTAGCTTGTGTTTGAATGTTGAAAAGAAATCATTGAAAAAGATGGCAATTTGTTAAATTGTCAAGTATTTAAATTTAGAAGCGAAACATGACGTCTGATAATCAATTACTTGCGGAGATATAATAGGATGGGCTCCTATAGTGCAGTGGTTGTGCCCCTACCGCTAAGTCAGGAGGCCTTTATTCAAGTCCCACTGCTTCCAGTGATGTAGAATAGCATCTGCAAACATGTTGATTATCAAATATCTGCAGATATACAATAGAGAAGCAGCCAGGGTTGGGTATAATGAGAGCTAATGGACTGGTGTAATCAATAGCCTGTCTGCACAAAGAAAATCTATCTCCGTTACTTTCTGAACAGCCTGGTTAGAATCCATCAAGAAGCAATACAGTGGCTCAGTATTTAGCAATGCTGCCTCACAGCGCCAGGGACCCGGGTTCAATTCACAGTCTCCCTCTATCTGCATGGGTTTCTGCAGGGTGCTCCAGTTTCCCTTCAGTTTCCACTCAAAAATTGTGCTGGCTAGGTGGATTGGCCATGCTAAACTGCCCATGGTGTTCCAGGATGAGTAAATGAGGTGGGTTACAGGGCACAAAGATGAGTCTGAGTGGGATGCTCTCAGGGTCGTTGTGGACTTGATGTGCCAAAGGGTCTGTTTCCACACTAGGGATTCAATGATAGGAGGTACGACTATTTTTAAGGAGAATTTTGTGGACCAGGAGGTTGGTGCCGTGCTGTTGCATTCAACTCTAGTGGAGGTTGTAGAGGAAGGCCTGGCTATGGCTGCCCAAGAGCGAGAGGGAGTTGCAGAACAATGAATTATGGTGCCAGGATCCCAGTGTGGCAGGCGGGGAGCTGGTGGAAACATATCAATTTAGGTAAAATAAAGTAACTGCCAAGGATCTGAAACTAAAGTGCTGGAGAAATCCCATCCCCCTCTCTGATGAAGGGTCTAGGCCCAAAACGTCAGTTTTTGTGCTCCTGAGATGCTGCGTGGCCTGTTGTGTTCATCCAGCTTCACACTTTGTTATGCTGGAGAAATCAAGCAGATCTGGAAACAACAATGGAGAAAAATGTAGTTAAGATTGGTCAATATGGTGTGGAACTGGAGGAACACAGCAGGTCAGGCAGCATCAGAGGAGCAGGAAAGTCGACACTTTGGGCTTTCACACTTCATAAGGACTTTTTATGACCCCACCCTGATCACCAAACTTATGATCCCATCCCTGATTACCAAACAGCAGTATGGCATACTGACCTCTAAATCGCTGAGGCCAAGCACCAACTCTCCAACACCTCTTCCTACCGTCCACTTGTTTCTGACCCCAAACTGATCACCAAATGAGTCTTCATTTCCAAACTAACCTCACATTCAAACCTGCTAATAAGGGGGAGGCACGGTGATGGTATGGCATACAGACTTTTATATCGCTGGAGGCCAGGTGCCAACTTTCCAACACCTCCTCCTACAATTCCCTCGATTATGACCCCATCCCTGATCAACAAACAATTTGTGCTGTCTCCGAGTTAACCTGGGGTCCACTGAAACTTTTCTTTGGATGGTGGTAGCATTTCAAACTCAAAATCTTCCTTTCAACAAGGCAGAATTATGCTTCTAGTTTGCAGGGCATTGCATGTCTGTCTGAGTGTCTTTAAAATATGGTGTCAGGACGTTCAGCCCTCATCTGTGAAGTAATGGCAGGGTTGCACATGAACAGCCAGTCTGCCTAATCCACCTCACTTCTGTATGGACAATCTCCAATGCAAAAAGATTCTACTCATTGATTGATCGATACCTCTTTGTCAGACTTATGTGTCAGATCTTATACATGAGACACGTACCCACTAGTGCTATTACTTGTTGACTTCTACTGGAACCGGGTACACTGGGGAGATTCACTGCCACCACTCTTCCTTGCTGGTATCACTCTAAGTTACTAATATCACATGGGGAAGGATGCCCACACAAACTGTTTGGCAGAAGGTAAGCTTAGTTTTGATGAAATATGTGTATTACATCTAACATTAAAGCTAGTACATGATTGTTTCACAATGGACTATTAGGCACAAGTTAAGATTAACTACACATTACTACTTTAGTTACATATTGGTAACACCAGGAACAATCACTGAATCACTGTACACCCTCCGGTGAACATATGTTGGACTGATATCACAGAACTTTGGTTAGCTCCTCCCAGGAACAATCTTTTATATCCTAATGGGAAGTAAGAGCAGAAGTAGGCGACCAAGTCTTTTGATTGTGATCATCAATTCAATAAGATCATGGGAGATCTGCTTACTCTTTATTCCCTACTACCCCTGCTAGCACTTCACCCTTTTGTTTACCAACAAAAAGAAAGAACAATGAAAAGGTTTGTAATAAGATGGAGGGGGCAGGAGTGATTAATCAAGCTAGGAACTGACCCAACATCTAGCTGAAGTTAGACATTATCACATCAGGAATACTACAAAAGGCCACAAAGTTTCTTAGCCAGGAAAGTAGATCGGCTATAGTTTCATATCAGCCAAGTAGTTGCCTTACTGCACAATCATCGTATTGTTTAGGTATATACAGCCACGATTTTGCTTTCAGCTAGGATTTTGTACTAAGCACTCAACAGTAACAGAAACTTTGGCTTCATCATAAATACCAATTTTGCCAGCTACTAACTGTTCTGATGAAGAGCCACTGGACTGGAAATGTTAACTCTATTTTCATTCCACAGAGTTCTCCAGCAATGGCCAAGTGGTGTTGTTGCTCAACTGTTAATCCAGATGTCCTGGGGACGTGGATTTGAATCCTGCCATAGCAAATGGTAGAATATGAATTCAACAAATGTGGAATTAAAACTCTAATGATGACCAGGAATCCATTGTCAACTGACAATGGGGGACAATCCATCTGGTTCACTAACATCCTTTAGGAAGGAAACTGCCATCCTTACCAAGTTCGGCCGATATGTCATTCCAGACGAACAGTAATGCGGTTGGCTCTTAACTGCCCTCTGGGCAATTAGGGTTGGGCAATAAATATTGACCTAGGTAGTAACACGCTCATCCTGTGAATTAATAAAAACAAAATCTGTTTTTGTTTCAGATTTTCAGCTTTCACAGTTCTTGGTATAACTGTAATAGAAATTTTACCTGCCAAGCTATTTTTCACATGAGTGATGAGATGGCAATCGAGTCACAAACTTCTGACATAATATTGTGATGGAAACAGATAATTTGAAAGGTAAGGGCACAATATTTGGCAAGATAAGAAGAAAATTGGATAACGGGCATGGTGAACTTTCATTTATTACAGACATGGAAAATCAAGGTTGAGGTCATAAGCTTCTTTTAAAAAATGCTCATATGATCTGAGCATCACGAGCAAAGCGAGCCATTACTTCACATTTCTAATTGCTCGAGAAAGTAGTGATGAGCCAACCTCTTGAAAGCCTGCAGGCCATATGCTGTAAGAATACCCACAGTTTTTTACAAAAACAATTGCAGGTTTTTGAGCCAACAGTGAACAGTGATATAGAACAGAATCATTAGAGTCTGAATGATGTGGATATAGCAAGAAAGGTGTCAGAATCACACATGGTATCTAGCATGGCCTGTTGTGACATTAGTAAAACTTGCTAATTCTTTTTACTAAATTCCGGGCAAGTTTCTCAACAGGCAGCGGTGCATTGCTTATTAAGGCGGATTATTGCTTATCATCCACCTTATTAAAGGCACATTTCACCTCATTAATATGCAGCTTTTTATCCTGTAACCCACTTTGGCCAAACTAAATTATGAGAATTTCAACATGGAAGTCAGAGCGGGCACCTTGTGACTTCAGCTCACTATTGGCTGCAAAGAGACTCCAGGTTCCTTACCATACACAGCATCACAGGACATGATCAATAAGCATCAGCCTTGCACCCCTGTTATCCACAGGTATTGACATCCAATAATGGTCAATTCCTCAAGATCTTGTGTCAGCTCACCAATCGATTTCCAGGCTGCTGTACAGACCAACATTGCTAAAAGCTAACATTGAAAGGCTACAATAGGGACACTTTGCATGGAGGGACTTGACATGTATATAAAGACAAGAGTTTCCATAAATGTTATTGATTTTGCAATACATTGATTTGTTTGAATTTCTGTTTAGCCCTGAATGTAACTATTCCGGCATGATGCCCTACTGGATGGAGCATGGATTGATGTCAGTGTTGAGAACCTGCTGCAGAAAGTGGATGCATAATGAACAATGTGTATAAAGGGCTACCGTGTCTGCTGGCATCTGTCCAACGGCCTTTGATCTACAGCCTGAACTAACTTAGGGATTGGCTCAGGCTGCATCTCAGAGCTGAATGGTTTCTGTCTTAACACGCATTCACTTAGCTCAGATATTCACATCATCCCTGCCTTGTTTTGTTATCCTTGTTAGCACAGTCACATAATCAGGCAGCTTGCCTTGCTGGTCAGAAGTTCTCAATCAAGGAAGCATACATCTTTCTGCACAGCACTGTACATGCGCCATGTGGCAGCAGCTTATTTGATTTAATTTTATTTATTGCAGTTACAAGTATCTAAGTACAGTGAAAAGCTTCATTTGTGCACAGTACAAGCAGATCATACAAGCAAGGACATCAAGATCATAGGGTGCTTAGACAGAGTGAGGCACACTGGTTACATCGCACAGGATGTGTGAAGCAAGATCAATACATTTGAAGTTGTAGAGTCCATTCATCAGTCTAATACTGGCAAGGAAGAAGCTGTTCTTGAACCTGTTTGTGCATAAGTTCAAGATGGAAGAGGTTGTAGGACAGCATGAGCAGAATGGGAGGAGTCCTTGATGATTTTGGCAGCCTTTCCGCATCGAGAAGTGTAAACTGAGTCCGTAGATGAGAGGCTGGCTTCTATGATGGTCTGAGCTATGCACACAACCATCTGTGGTTTCTTACGGTCCTAAGCAGAGCAGTTGCCATACCAGGCCGTTATACACCTGGACAATATGCATTCTATGGTGCATTTGTAAAAGTTGGTGAGAGTCCTTATGGACACATCAAATTTGCTCAGCCACCTGGGGAAGTAGACGGTGTTCTGCCTTCTTGACCATTGCATCTACATGGGAATTTCAGAACAGGTTGTCAGTTATTGTCACTGTTAGGAACGAGACGCTTTCAAGCCCTGCTCTGTTAATGTAGATGAGGGCATGTTCTCCTCCTTTCTTCCTGAAGTCAATGATCAGTTCTTTTGCTTTGCCAACATGGAGAGAGAGGTTGCTATCATTATAGCATGACACCAAGCCCTCTATCTCCTGTCTAAATTCTAACTCTTCATTGTTTGACATCTATCCTACCATCATTGGTGGTGTCATCAGCAAACTTGTAAATGATTTTTATTTGGCATTTGGCGACACAGTTATGGGTGTTCAGGGAGTACAGAAGCCGGTTCTTGGGGGGGCTCCAGTGTTGTGGGTTATTGTGGAAGAGGTGCAGTTATCTATCTTCACTGACTGCAGTTTGTGGCTCAGGAAGCTGAGGATCCATTGTAGACGGCAGAGCTGAGACCTATGTCTCGGAGTTTTGAGGCTAGTCTGGAGGGGATTATGGTGTTGAAGGCGGAACTGTAGTTGATGAGTAGGAGTCTGATGTAGGTGCCCTTGTTGCGCAAATATTCCAGGGATGAGTGCAGGGTTAGGGAAAAAGCGTCCACTGTAGGGCAGTTATGTTGACAGGCAAATTGCAGGAGATTGAGGCAGGCTTGGAGGCTCGGGTTGATGTGGGCCATGACCAGCTTTTTGAAGCACTTCATGATTATGGAGGTTGGAACGACTGAGTGGTAGTCATTGAGGCACTTTGCAGGTGTTTTCTTTGGTTCTATGTATGTAACAACAAATCAGTCAGGTCTCAAAATCTTAGTAATCTTTACCACAGTACATTGAGGCACCCATCAGTCAAAGGATTCCAGCATAAGAAGTCAAGGGCAGCCTCTGATATCACTGCAGGGGAAAGGCCATGGCTAAGGGACGGTTGGGGTGTTTTTAGTCAGGGGATCCATACCTCTGTAGTCTAGGAAGTGGGTCACACAAAGTCTGTGACTCCATACTGGCTAGTTCAGTGTGTAGGTCAAAGGCAGCGAGTTTTGAGAAGATTTGAGGCTCAGGTTGAGGTTCTACATGTAAGTTTGCTCGCTGAGCTGGAAGGTTCATTTTCAGATGTTTCGTCACCATTCCAGGTAACATCATCAGTGAGCCTCCGGTGAAGCGCTGGTGTTATGTCCTGCTTTCTATTTATGTGTTTAGGTTTCCTTGGGCTGGTGTTGTCATTTCCGGTGTTGGTGATGTCATTTCCTGTTCTGTTTCTCAGAGGGTGGTAGATGGGCTCCAAATCAATGTGTTTGTTGATGGAGTTCTGGTTTGAATGCCATGCTTCTAGTAATTCTCATGCGTGTCTCTGTTTGGCTTGTCCTAGGATGGATGTGTTGTCCCAATCAAAGTACGGGTACCCAATAAACACAGTCCACTGATTTCTCAGCAACAAACCCAAACAAACAGACAAAACGTGCCCAAAAACCATAACCACCCTCCCCTACATCAAAGACATTTCCGAAATGACTGCCAGACTACTCAGACCTCTTGGCCTCAGGGTAGCCCACAAACCCACCAACACACTAAAACAGCAGCTAATGAACTTAAAAGACCCTTTACAGACAACAAGCAAAATGAACGTCATTTACAAAATACCTTGCAAGAACTGTGACAAACACTACATTGGACAAACAGGCAGAAAGCTAGCCACCATAATACATGAACATCAACTAGCCACAAAAAGACATGACCCACTATCACCAGTATCCTTACATACAGATGAGGAAGGACACCACTTTGATTGGGACAACACATCCATCCTAGGACAAGCCAAACAGAGACATGCACGAGAATTCCTAGAAGCATGGCATTCCAACCGGAACTTCATCAACAAACATATTGATTTGGAGCCAATCTACCATCCCCTGAGAAAAAGAACAGGAAATGACATCACCAACATAGAAAATGACATCACCAACCCCAGGAAACCTAAACACATAAATAGAAAGCGAGGCATAACACCAGCGCTTCACCGGAGGCTCACTGATGATGTTACCTAGAATGGTGACGAAACGTCTGAAGTGAGCAAACTTACATCCAGGTCAAAGGCAGGTGGGCAGATGCCCGCAGAAACAGTAGCCATTGCTCTTTACGCAGCCACTTCCTCCTGCACATTCTCAACACAGACATCGATCCATGCTCCTTCCTATAGGGCATCATGCTGGAATAGCTAAATTCAGGGCCGGACAGAAAGTCAAACAGTATTGCAAAATCAATAACATTTATGGAAACCCAAGTCTTTGGATACAATATAATGTTGAGTTTTCTTTCTTTTTTCCCTCCCATAGGTCTCAGTGTTGTCCCATGTATCATAGCTGACATGAGGGAACCTGTAGGTAGCAGAGACCATTCCCTCAAGGGTTTGGTTGGGTGACGTCAGGGGCATTTGTGTCTGGATGGCCAAGACTTGTTGAGAGGCAAGTGGACTCTTCCTTGCTTAACTTCAAAGCCTTGATGAAGGACAGGCAGAGTATATGTGTTGGCTGAGCTCTGGAGTGTCCAGAGCAGAATGTTCTGAGGACTCAATGTAGTATCTCTGGCTGGAGGCCTTGCTGGCACAACATGTCTCCTTATGAAGAATGAATGTAGATTTTCTGTCACCATGCCTTCAGTAATGAGGACTGACAGCTAGGTATGGAATGCAGGTTGTCCATGGCAGCTGGCAACCTATCTACAGAGGCAGCCATATGACTGTATGCTTGAGGCAGCTAGGCCCCCATAGCATATTTGTATCCCAGACTCTCTGGCTTATGACAGCCATTCTTGCCATACACCTGCAAGCTGCATCTATTGCGTGTGGTTCATTTGGACAAAGTCCATGTTAAGTGACACCACAGGGTCCTCTTCTGCCTGGGCCAAGTGCCTGGAGTCTCTCTCCCTCAGACAGCTGCAGAGCTGTCATGGTGAGGAGATCATTAGTTCATTTTCCCAAATCTTGCACATCTGATGCTTCAACCAAGATATCGGTATCTGAACTGGCTGCAAGAGGCAGCCTTGCCAAAGCTTATTCTGAGGGCTCAGGTCTCAAGACCATAGAAATAGGAACAGGAATAGGGTGTCTGACTGCTCAAGCCTGTTCCACAATTCAATAGAATAATGGTTAGTCCAACATTCCTCACAACTACTTTCCCAATTTTTACTGTAACCCTTGATTCCCCAACTGATCAAAAATCTATCTCACCAATAAATATACACAAGTAACCTGCCCTCACAGCTCTCTGTGGCAAGGAGATCCAAAGATTCAATTCTCAGAAGAATTGCCTCTTCATCTCAGACTTTATTTTGAGATGATGTCCTCTGGTTCTAGATACTCCCATAAGTGGAAACAACCCTGCCAAAACCCTTAAGAATCCTACAGGTTTCAATCTGATCACCTTTCATCCTTCTGAACGCCAGTGAGTCGAGTCCCAGCCTTTAGCCTTTGCTCCAGACAATCAGTGAAACCCTCCCCATAACTGTTGCCAATGAAAAGATAACTTTCCTTAAAGAGGAGTCAAGCTGCTCATAGTACTCCAGATGTGGTCTCACCTGTACTTTGTACAGTTGTAGTAAGACTTCCCTACTCTTATCCTTCAAACCCATTGAAATAAGAGCCAACATTCCATTAGCCTTCCCGATTCCCTGCTATATCAGTGTACTAGCTTTCTGTGTTTCATTCATAAGTACCCCCGAGTCCCCTTGTGTTGCAGCTTTCTAGTTTTTCTCCATTTAAACAATAGTCTGTTCTTTTGCTCTCCCTTCCAAAAAGAACAAACTTCACATTTTCCCATATTACACTCCATCTCCCAACTTATTACCCTATATAACCTATAAATGTCTTTCTGTAAACTGTCTGTATCCCAGTTGCAACCTGTCTATTCAGACATTTTTGTGTCATCTGCAAACTTGGCTGCACTACTGTCATTTCCTTCTTCCAAATCATTAATATATATATATATATATATATTGTAAACAGTTGCAGTCCCAGCACTGATCCCTTTGGAATCACACTAGTTACATATTGCCCAACCTGAATATAACCCCTTATCCCCATATACTATTTCCGCCTATCAGCTAATTTTCTATCCAGGCCTGTATACTACCACCAACACACGAGTTCTTAACTTGCAGTACCTTGTCAAATGCTTTCTGGAAGGCTAAATATAACAAATCTACTAGTTCTCCTTTACACATACCACATTTGAAATTTTGTGTTCAGTTCTAGGCACTTTACATAAGAAAGGATATTAAAGCCCAAGGGACTGTCCAAAAGAGTTATGTTAGAATTATATCTGGAATGAGGGATTTTAAGGTACAAGAAAATATTAGAGAAATTGGGCCTATTCTCCTTGGGGCAGAGAAGATTAAGAGGTGGCCTGACCGAAGTGTTCAAAATTCTGAACAATTTTGACAGGGTAAAGAAGAATATTCTGTTTCTGTTAGGTGGAATGTCAGTAAATAGGGGTCACAATTTCCAGATTGCCAGCAATAGAATTAGGAGTGAGATGAGGACATGCATCTTTATTCAGACAGTTGTTAAGATTTGGAATGCACAGTCTGAAAGAGTGATGGGGGCAAATTCATACAAGGTTTTAAAAGAGAGCTGGATATATATTTGAAAATGATGAATTGACAGGATGGCAGGGATAGGGCTGGAGAATGGGACTAGCTGTGAAACGCTTTCAGGAGCCAGTACAGACACAATGGGCTGAATGACCTCTGTCTGTACTGTAAAGTTCTACAATTCTATGATGCTACCTACCCTGGGGGTGACGTCTTTGCAAAACTCTAATAAATTAGTCACACGCTTTCCCTTCCTTAAACTTCCTTAAAATTGATTCCTATATTTTTCCAACAATAGATGTTAAGCTAAATAGCCTATTTTTGCCCACTTGTTGCCTCCCTCCCTTTTTGAACAGGGCTGTCACTTTGGCAGTTTTTCAATCCACCAGCACTTCTCCAGAATGCAAGGATTTTTTGGAAAATTACAACCAAAGCACCTATTATCTCTGTAGCTGCTTACTTTAGGATCCTAGAATCCAAAGGAGGTGCCTTCCCATGGGGAACCATTTCTTTGAAGGAACTCTGGGCATCCTGCTCACACCTTCAAAACACAGGGAGCGAAGACGCCTGACACTGATTTGAGACTTCTTCTCCCATCCCCTTTATAGCCCCCTTCTCAGACTGCCACAGGGATTAGTGCTGTGTCTTCAACTATTTATGATCTATATCAATGATTTGGATTAGGGGACTTAATTCATAATCACTGAACAAAACAAAATACACAAACGATAATGCGTATAGTTTCTTTTTTCACACATTAAGAAGGATTAGGGAGAACCCAAAGGCATTTTACTCATACGTGAGGAATAAGACAATGATCAGGGAGAAGGTAAGGCTGATCAGGGATAGCGTAGGGAACTTGTGTGTGGAGTCTGAGCAGATAGGGGAAGCCCTAAATGAGTTTTTTGCTTCGGTTTTCACGATGGAAAGGGACCTTGTTGTGAATGAGAACTTTGAGGAGCAGGAAAACAGGCTTGAACAAATCAAAATTGAGGAAGTTGATGTGCTGGAAATTTTGGCAAACATTAAGACTGATAAGTCCCCAGGGCCAGACAAGATTTATCGTAGGTTGCTCCGGGAAGCGAGAAAGGAGGCTGCTAAGCCACTGGCAAAGATCTTTGCTTCCTCACTCTCCACGGGAGTCGTACTGGAAGATCGGAGGGAGGCAAATGTTGCTCCTCTTTTCAAGAAAGGGAATAGAGAAATCCCTGGAAATTACAGACCAGTCAGTCTTATGTCTGTGGTCAGCAAGGTTTTGGAAAGAATTCTGAGGGATAGGATTTATGACTATTCGGAAAAACATAGTGTGATTAGAGGGAGTCAGCATGGCTTTGTGAGGGGCAGGTCATGCCTTACAAATCTTATTGAGTTCTTTGAGGAAGTCACGAGACAGGTTGACGAGGGTCGAGCAGTGGATGTGGTGTACATGGACTTCAGCAAGGCATTTGATAAGGTTCTCCATGGCAGGCTCATTCATAAAGTCAGGAGGTATGGGATACAGGGTGATTTGGCTGTCTGGACTCAGAATTGGTTGGCTGAAAGGAGGCAGAGAGTGGTTGTAGATGGTAAGTATTCTGCCTGGAGGTCAGTGCTGAATGGTGTCCTGCAGGGCTCTGTTCTTGGGCCTCTGCTCTTTGCAGTTTTTATAAATGACTTGGATGAGGAGGTTGAGGGGTGGGTTAGTATGTTTGCTGATTACACAAAGGTTGGAGGTGCTGTTGATAGTATCGAGGGCTATTGCAGGCTTCAACGAGACATTGACAGAATGCAGAGCTGGACTGAGAAATGGCAGATGGAGTTCAACCTGGATAAATGCAAAGTGATGCATTTTGGAAGGTCGAACTTAAATGCTGAATATAGGATTAAAGGCAGGATTCTTGGCAGTGTGGAGGAAGAGTGGGATCTTGGTGTTCAAGTGCATAGCTCCCTCAAAGTTGCCACCCAGGTGGATAAGGTTGTTAAGAAAGCATATGGTGTTTTGGCTTTCATTAACAGGGGGATCGAGTTTAAGAGCTGCGAGGTTATGCTGCAGCTTTACAAAACCCTGGTAAGACCACACTTGGAATATTGTGTCCAGTTCTGGTCGCCCTATTATAGGAAAGATGTGGAGGCTTTGAGAAGGTCCAAAGGAGGTTTACCAGGATGCTGCCTGGACTGGAGGGCTTGTCTTACGAGGAGAGGTTGACTAAGTTCGGACTTTTCTCTCTGGAGAGAAGGAGGAAGAGAGGTGACCTGATCGAGGTGTACAAGGTAATGAGAGGCATGGATAGAGTCAATAGCCAGAGACTTTACCCCAGGGCAGGATTGACTGCCACGAGGGGTCATAGTTTTAAGGTGTTAGGACGAAGGTATAGAGGAGACGTCAGAGGGACGTTCTTCACCCAGAGAGTTGTGAGCACATGGAATAGTTTACCAGTGGTAGTCGTGGAAGCAGAGTCATTAGTGACATTTAAGCGACTGCTAGACATGCACATGGACAGCAGTGAATTGAGGGGAATGTAGGTTAGGTTATTTTATTTTTGGATTAGGATTATTCCACAGCACAACATCGTGGGCCGAAGGGCCTGTACTGTGCTGTACTTTTCTATGTTCTATGTTCTATGTTCTATGTTCTATTAAAGTTCCAAGTGTCCTTTTAAAAAATGCCCAATCTCTGTGAGTTTAAATATGCCCAATCTCCTTTCTTTGTAAAGCAATCAGCTATTGCACACTGATTTCAATTTGTAGATTTCTCTTGTTGGTTTTAACATATTGATTTTCAGTTTCATTTTCATTCAAACATTTCATTAAGCAAATGTTATCCCATAGTCATATATTATTGATGTCATACTCAAATAATATTGCTGATGGCTCCTTTTTAGAATTTCTTCCAAATATTTTTTCTGAGAAAACACAATATATACGCTGTCTAATTGACAGCAAGCATCCTGAACTCCCAACCTCAGCATGAACTAGGAATCTCAGCCTCAGTGCAGATCCACCAAAGCATCCTCCCAGCCCAGTGATCTCTCAGAGCATGGACTCAGCCTCTCAGCCTTAATGCGGACCAAAGAGGAATCCTTCCAGCCAGGCATGGCAAACTTTCGGCTCAGCACGGCAGTCTCCCAGCCCGGCATGTGATCTTCACACCTTGACATGGTGGTATCTCAACGGCCGACATAGCGGTCTTTCAGTGCAGTGTAGCCTCAGCGTGAACCTCTGGCCTCAAGGTAAAGCCCAACATAGTCTGGAGTCAAGTCTGCTGTGGACTGGAAGTTAGGCGCCAGCATGGATTGGGTTGGAAGGACTGTCATTCTAAACTTCTTGTTTCTCATTTTCTAATTTATTTGTACAATCTGTAGTAATGGCCCTTTTAATTTCTTTATTTTTTGAATTTTCTTTTTCCTGAGAACATGTACTGAAAAATCTGTACCTTGGTACATGCAACTAAGATAGCATAAGTGGCGACTTGTAAACTTTTCACTGTACTGAATTTGAGTGCATGTGACAATAAAGCTAACTCTACTCAACTCAGTTCAATTCATTGTTATCAATAAGATACATCTAATTACGCGTCTGAACTTTCTAGTTTTCGAAGCTAAAGGGTAACAAGAAAAATTGTACACCTTTCTGCATTTGTGAACCCAGCACAGAGACTTACATAAGAAGCATCACTAAAGACATGACATTTTATACTCTTAGCATTTTCCAGTGATGGAAATTTCAAAACATAATGCTGATTTTTAACTTTATTATTGATTTGTTAGCCTAAATAATATCTTCCACCTTGAGATTTTCATAGCTGTGCTCAACTCGAATACTTCAAATTGGTCTCTGGCCTTGTTTGGTTGTCCTGTCAATTCACTGTCCAATTTTACAAATAGAACAGACAAGCATTTCTCCTTCCACATTCAACGGTTGATGATATTCATATCCTGATAAATAAAGTGACTCTGCCAAATCTTGACACGATTTTTGATTTGAGTTGTCCATCTGATAATCCTCCACTTATAATGTCCCAGGAAAGGAGTTCAGAAAGCCCAGTGATTGAACTACAAGACAGAAATATAGAATAGAAGAATTTGCTTTCTATGGAGCACTCTCTGCTAAAGTAGTAAAGCTTTCCATGCTGGAATTCAATCCCAATGTCGTCTGAATTGTTTCACTTGTACTCCAGCTATTCACAATATAAATTAATGATTTGGGTGAGGGAATTAAATATAGGTATTTAAGGAATAAAAGAATGACTAAAGTAAGATTAGGCCCAATCAAGGATAGTAGTGGTAAGTTGTGTGTGGAGTCAGATGAGATAGGGGAAGCGCTAAATGAATATTTTTCAACAGTATTCACTCTAGAAAATGACAATGTTGTCGAGGAGAATACTGAGATACAGGCTACTAGACTAGGTGGGATTGAGGTTCACAAGGAAGAGGTATTAGAAATCCTTCAGAGGGTGAAGATAGATAAGTCCCCTGGACCGGATGGGATTTATCCTCGGATATCTGGGAAGCCAGGGAGGAGATTGCCCAGCCTTTGGCATTGATCTTTAACTCGTCATTGTCTACA
This sequence comes from Stegostoma tigrinum, assembly GCF_030684315.1. Lineage (NCBI taxonomy): Eukaryota > Metazoa > Chordata > Chondrichthyes > Orectolobiformes > Stegostomatidae > Stegostoma > Stegostoma tigrinum. The sequence goes on along the minus strand of NC_081356.1, from coordinate 124,409,728 downwards.
GGAATAGTGCCAGATGACTGGAGGATAGCAAATGTGGTTCCCCTGTTCAAGAAGGGGAGTAGAGACAACCCTGGTAATTATAGACCAGTGAGCCTTACCTCAGTTGTTGGTAAAGTGTTGGAAAAGGTTAGAAGGGATAGGATTTATAATCATCGAGAAAAGAATAAATTGATTAGGGATAGTCAGTACGGTTTTGTGAAGGGAAGGTCGTGCCTCACAAACCTTATTGAGTTCTTTGAGAAGGTGACCAAACAGGTTGATGAGAGTAAACCGGTTGATGTGGTGTATATGGATTTCAGCAAGGCGTTCGATAAGGTTCCCCACAATAGGCTATTGTACAAAATGCGGAGGAATAGAATTGTGGGAGTTATAGCAGTTTGGATCGGAAATTGGCTTGCTGAAAGAAGACAGAGGGTGGTAGGTGATGGGAAATGTTCATCCTGGAGACCAGTTACTAGTGGTGTACCGCAAGGGTCGGTGTTGGGTCCACTGCTGTTTGTCATTTTTATAAATGACCTGGATGAGGGCGTAGAAGGATGGATTAGTAAATTTGCAGATGACACTAAGGTCGGTGGAGTTGTGGACAGTGACAAAGGATACTGTAGGTTGCAGAGAGACATAGATAAGCTGCAGAGCTGGGCAGAGAGGTGGCAAATGGAGTTTAATGCGGACAAGTGTGAGGTGATGCACTTTGGTAGGAGTAACCGGAAGGCAAAGTATTGGACTAATGGTAAGATTCTTGGTAGCATAGATGAGCAGAGAGATCCGGTGTCCATGTACACAGATCCTTGAAAGTTGACACTCAGGTTGACAGGGCTGTTAAGAAGGCATACAGTGTTTTAACTGTTATTAATAGAGGGATCGAGTTCCAGAACCAAGAGGTTGTGGTGAAGCTGTACAAAACTCTGGTGCGGCCACACTTAGAGTGTTGTGTACAGTTCTGGTCACCACATTATAAGAAGGATGTGGAAGCTTTGGAAAGGGTGCAGAGGAGATTTACTAGGATGTTGCCTGGTATGGAGGGAAGGTCTTACGAGGAAAGGCTGAGGGACTTGAGGCTGTTTTCGTTAGAGAGAAGAAGGTTGAGAGGTGACTTAATTGAAACATATAAAATAATCAGAGGGTTAGATAGGGTGGATAGGGAGAGCCTTTTTCCTAGGATGGTGACGGCGAGCACAAGGGGGCATGGCTTTAAATTGACGGGTGAAAGATATAGGACAGATGTCAGAGGTAGTTTCTTTACTCAGAGAGTAGTAAGAGAATGGAACGCTTTGCCTGCAACGGTAGTAGTTTCGCCAACTTTAGGTACATTTAAGTCGTCATTGGATAAGCATATGGACGTACATGGAACAGTGTAGGTTAGGTGGGCTTGAGATCGGTATGACAGGTCGGCACAACATCGAGGGCCAAAGGGCCTGTACTGTGCTGTAATGTTCTATGTTCTAGACTTCACAATTCCCCCATGTCAGCTTTGGAAGCTTTTTGTGAAGCATGACTTTGACTCATAGCAATGCAGTTAACATTATTGAAACAAGATTGCTGAGGCAAAGTGACATTAGACCCATTCCACCTAATTTCCAATCCATGTGCTTAAAAGCCCATAAGCTGACTTCCAATTTTGAATTCTGCCCATCTATGACAAAGTTCTCAAATTGACTGCTCCCGTCTGACAAGAAATATCATCTCTGGGAATCATAAACATGCCTGAAAGCTGCCCATCATAGCACCAGTAAAATAGGGCAAGATATGTTAACATAACTGAAAATAAATAATTTTAATCAGCCACACTTTACTAAGAAGTACCAAACTCTAGAAGAATCATTTAGGCCATATACACATTTCTTTAACTTTGAGGATTCCCAACTATATTTGGTGTCTCTTTTAGAGGATGAAGAAACATATCCCTCTTGAGTTGATCTTCCTGCATCTTTAATATCAATTGATCAATCAATTCTCCTTAATGTTTGTGGCTAACAAAGGCAAGAATATTCTCAAAATTGCCTTTCATGCTATTGGTAAATTTACTTTATATCTTGGTACCCACACTTTTTCTTCAAAAGCACTTGTTCTCTTAGCCATATTTTAGCCTTAAGTGCGATCAGGATATACCTTTTGCCTGAAAAAGGTGTCCATCTAAGTGATGGGATTAGTTGTCTTTAACTAGCTCCTACGTCTCCATCTCAACTTGCCTCCAATTTTGTAGTCTTGTCTTCATCATATTTTATTAAACATCTTTTCTAGTTTGTTTATGATCACTCAGATTTCCTGATCATATGGATGTTTGCTCTTTGTGGTATTCCTGGTATGTACTATATAAAATAACTCCACAGAGGCTGCTATCCCATTCATTTACACTTAGAGAGTCCTTGACACTGATCCAACTCCCTCAGAGCCAGCTCTCAGAGTGATCAGAATTTCTGACACTCCTGTTTATATCTGTCAGCCAGGGCTCCCTGATTGGACCAGACTGGGGCTGCTAATCAGGGAGCCCATTCTACGAGCCCATTCTGGTTAACCTTGTTACAATCACTACACTATACTCTTATTCTTGTTGAACTAGCTGTCTCCTTTGCTTTGTATCTCTTTCTGTATTCACATGTTTGATCTGCTGCTCTTATCCATAGGATTCCTTGACCTGGACATAATCTCTTTCTGGGACAGGTTTGCTTCCAGACCCAATTTCAGCTTATGCTGCATCTTCTAGCTTTCCTTCATGTTCCCACTGCATTGGCCTAACCACCAATCCTCATCCTTTAAATTATCCAGATTTTATATTTTCCAGTGGCCTTCCCTGTGTGACTTATTATAGTTATATTGCCCAATTGGCCAGCCCCTTTTGGTAAATATTTGATTTTTGTACCACTTTTGGCAGCTGTCCTTTGGGACCAATGGTTTCAAACTGATCATCAGAACTGATCTGTCCATCACCAATGTGTCAATTGCAGTAGATTGATCCTCCTAGCTGTGCAACATTTAGATAACAGGGAAACCTGGCTTGTTATTTTTTGTATCTCCTTCAGAATCTAAAAATTTATAATCCAGACCAAGCACATCCGAGCAGTCGGATTCTCATGTTGTCCAATTATTATTTTTACATGTTTACCAAAAACCTTCCTCAGTCCTCTCCATTCTTTAAGCCTGGTCTTTTATATTAAACCATACCTCCCCAATCCAACCAGTTTCCAATGGACTTCCCTTATATAAAGTCATACAGCTCCACAGCATAGTAACAGACCCTTCAGTCCAACTCGTCTATGCCCACCAGATATCTTAAATTAATCTGGGCCCCTTTGCCAGTATTCGGGCCATATCCCTCGAAACCCTTTCTATTCATATGCCCATCCGGATGCCTTTTAAATGTTGTAATTGTACTAGTCTCCACCACTTCCTCTGGCAGCTCATTCCATACGCACAACACCCTCTGCATGAAGAAGGCACTCTTAGATCCCTATTTAATCTTTCCCCTGTCATATTAAATGTATCCCTGTTTAAGGCTCATCAAACTATTTCTGACACATTGGCTTTAATTGCCACTTCTGCCTGAAAACATTGCTTTCAAATGTTTTGAAAAGGTAAAGCTAATTATAGCCCCTTCCCAAGCTGGAGGTTAATCACTTAGAACATAGAATATAGAACATAGAACAGTACAGCACAGAACAGGCCCTTCAGCCCACGATGTTGTGCCGACCATTGATCCTCATGTATGCACCCTCAAATTTCTGTGACCATATGCATGTCCAGCAGTCTCTTAAATGACCCCAATGACCTTGCTTCCACAACTGCTACTGGCAACGCATTCCATGCTCTCACAACTCTCTGCGTAAAGAACCTGCCTCTGACATCCCCTCTATACTTTCCTCCAACCAGCTTAAAACTATGACCCCTCGTGTTAGCCATTTCTGTCCTGGGAAATAGTCTCTGGCTATCAACTCTATCTATGCCTCTCATTATCTTGTATACCTCAATTAGGTCCCCTCTCCTCCTCCTTTTCTCCAATGAAAAAAGTCCGAGCTCAGTCAACCTCTCTTCATAAGATAAGCCCTCCAGTCCAGGCAGCATCCTGGTAAACCTCCTCTGAACCCTCTCCAAAGCATCCACATCTTTCCTATAATAGGGCGACCAGAACTGGACGCAGTATTCCAAGTGCGGTCTAACCAAAGTTTTATAGAGCTGCAACAAGATCTCATGACTCTTAAACTCAATTCCCCGTTAATGAAAGCCAAAACACCATTTGCTTTCTTAACAACCGTGTCCACTTGGGTGGCCATTTTAAGGGATCTATGCATCTGCACACCAAGATCCTCTGTTCCTCCACACTGCCAAGAATCCTATCCTTAATCCTGTACTCAGCTTTCAAATTCGACCTTCCAAAATGCATCACCTCGCATTTATCCAGGTTGAACTCCATCTGCCACCTCTCTGCCCATCTCTGCTCATCTCTGCATCCTGTCAATTACAGATCTAATTTTAGGATTCCTATCAAAGACTAACTGATAGGGACAATATCCTCCAACCATCTGCAAGAAAATCTTAGCACAGGTAGCATTATAAGCTAAGGTAGATGATAATTTACAGTTTGGCTGAACTGCCAAAATTTTATGAGCCATTTCATCTTTTATTGCATGACTTCCTTTACATACCCCATTGCTAAAAGGGTTCTCTGCTGCTGTATGCATAACCGTTAATGTTCATATTCATACACATCTCTAAATACATCATTAACAAACTCCTCGCATTATCAGCAAGAAATTTTGTCAATGGTCCAAACCTGTTGGCTATCCAAGTTTTTTATTAAAATATGCACAATTGGTTTCTTATCTTTTATTTTTAATTATTGACTGACAAAATCTGGTTGTCAAATCTACAAAGTATGATCCTTTTTTCTTTATCACATACTTTAAATTCATTGCCTCATTGAAATCTCTTGCTAAGGACATGATTATTCTAACAAAAGGGATCTAAGGGGTGACTTTTGCATATAAAGGGTGGTGTGTGCATGCAATGAGCTGCCAGAGGAAATGGTGAAGGCTACAATAATTACAACATTTAAAAGGCATCGGGATGGGAACATGAATAGGAAGGGTTTAGAGGGATATGGGTCAAAGGTGGCTAGATGAATTTAGGATATCTGGTTAGCATGGATGAGTTGGACCAAAGGGCCTGTGCTGTATAACTCTATGACTCTATACCGTGACAGTGTCTTTCAATATTTCTTACAAATCTTACTTTTATCATTTATGCCTTCAATGAGCTTACTGCAATCCCCATCCCTTATCTCTACATTCTTTGCTACATTTTTTTAACCTTTCTAAGAACAAAAATTTCCCAAGTAATTTTAATACAATAGACTTCAGTCTTCTAGATTTCTTCACACTGATATCAATAACACTGAATTAATTTCTATGCTGGAGATATTATGTTCCATTAAAGGAATACAGTAGTCCTCTAATTAAATTTAGAACTTGCATACAGATTTTCCAAAGACAATGGCTTTATCATTTTCCATGTCAGTTTCATCTGTGCTTCTTCATCAACTCTGACTGTATTTCACTAGATACTACACCTATGCCAACAAATTGATTGATTCCAACTGTTTTACAAGAAATGCTTGCTTTACAAAGATTTTAATGTGCTATGAATCCAAAATCTGGAAGTGGTGGAACTCAATTCCTTAACTTTGTCCCAATGTTTTTTTACATAGCAAGTCTGGATAGCATTTTATCTTGTCCATTCCACACACTGTGGACATGCATCCACAGTCTAATACTGCGCAGTTGAAAGACTCTGCCGTCAACACAGTCATCACTCGGCTAAAACGTCTTATGACAAATGCAATGCCCTACCTTTGATCAATATCTCTATCTTTTTTTCTTCAAATCTTCTTTTTTATAATTAGTTTAGAATATTTGATTATATTATTTCTGACAGTTCATGGTATAATTATGCTTTGAATTGTAAATACAACATTGATTGACTACATTTGTTCTCTTGTCGAAAATCCAAGTTTTCTTTGTTTCTCAAAACTATCAATAATATTTCTGACCTCACCTATCTTAATTACAGTTCTCCTTTCAGACTGCTGTTAGCAAACTGCATCCACACAATCTGTCTAGTTGTTGGCATTAGCTTTTCTATTTTTTGTTGTATTGTCAATTGCTCATTTGCATCTTGAACATTTAGAAAGAAATGATTTCCTAGGAATTTTATTAGTGCTCCTGATGTTTTTTCTAGCAGTGTACGTTTATTCATAAATTTAAAACTGGACTACTGTCCATATTTGATACTTTGGCACAGTCCAAAACTTAAATACCAACACAAATTGAGGAATTTCCAAATGAAATTTCTGTGGGATCATATATAATCTACTAAATTTCATTATGTAATCTTTTATTATACTATTTGCAGCCTTTATAAATTTATCAAAATTTAACTACTTCTCATAAAGCAGCCAACTTTTTCATAAGTTTTCTCCATGCAAGTTAAAAATCTATCCAAATTTTCATCTGTGTTCAAATCATTAAGCTCCAATTCCAATTAAACTTTTATCATACTTCTGTATAGTAACTAAAGGGTTAAGGCCATATCTTGGTTTCTCTTAGGTAAAGAACTAACCCAGTCCGCTTTGTAACTTCATTCATCCATTGGTCATAAGAATCATTTTCAAAAAACACGGGTAGGTAATCAAACTCCAAGACATTTATTAACTAGAAGATAACTGAGCTTAAACTGAGTCAAAGTTCATACTTTTAGTGAGAGCTTTATTTCACTTAACCATGCTCTAATAAAACTCATGCTCCACTGAGTGCTAGCTACCTGTACTTATTCAACTAATCCTTAATTAATCCTATTAACTCCTGTATCCATCACTTGTTCTCGCTTTCCATTAGATCTTAGGCAATCCTTCAGACCATATTAAATGACAATAAGAAACACCTCAAGTCCAAAATCAATCTCATGGTCTCGAGGGCAGCAACACTACCAGCACTTCTATCTATATCAATGAATATGGACAACATATAGCAGGCACTTCAAATCACTTGAGAAATATTACTAGCAAGGCCTCTGTAAAACCTTGTAAATCTTGTAGCAGGATAGGTGCTCCAATATCAGTGTTTTCTGTCTGGGAAACAAGCACAACATCAACATGCCAACCATTTTGAACATTATCTGACAAGTTCAGATGGAGGCTGAGTACAATTAGCAGAAAGAGCATGCAAAACCCAAGCAATCCACTCACTCAAACACCAACACCACACCTACAGCAGACTTTATGGGATCTAGAATTGGACTATTTAAACACATTCAGACTAACACTCCCTCTAATATTTTTTTCTGGTGCACAGACTTCTGGAATCCTCCAGAATTGAAAGCTAACGCTTCAGCCCTCTGATCAGTATAGAGAGATCCTCCCAGTAACTCTGCAGCCACTCAGCTTAGAAGGAATAATGCTTAGGATCCGCAACACCAGAATGGATGAACATTGTCCTTGATCTGGAACGACTGCCTCTATAGAAGATAGAGCACAGACAGGAATGAAACCACAACCGGATGAGCCAAGAACCTCTGAAAGGTGGACCAGGCTTGAGGAGTCAAATGCCTACTCCTATCCTATATATTCCTTTTTATGTTTAAGCCTTTTCTTCTCTTTCCCCCTTGCTGTTCCATTCTTCTCTCTCCCTTCATCTTTCCCACTCACACAGCTCCTTCATCTTGTCCCCCTTGCACACACTTCTTCCTCCCCTTTGCAGTTGTCTTCTACCCTCTACCTTGCAGCTTTCTTCTCTCACTGTGTTGCAGCTTCCTTTAATCAGTCCAACTCCCCATTATGTCCCAGCAGTCTTGCAATTAGTTCAGGACCACTTTGAAAGTTCCTGTTGAAACTTCTAGCATTCTTTCAGACAGTGTATTCCAGATCATAATAATTTGCCTTGTAAAATAATATTCCTGGTCTATTCTATTTCTTTTAGCAATCATCTTAACTCTCTGTCCTTTAACTCGTAGCCCTTCGCTGGAAAAGAAACACTTTTGCCTTATCAAAGACTGTCATTTAAAAAGCCTTAATTAAATCCACTCTCAACCTTCTCATTATTCTTAATAAAAAATAAAATCTATTGCAACAGAACATTAAAACATGATGTTTAAAACCTCATCCAATGCAATTTTATCAAAAAAGTTAATTCAACTACATACAGACAGTTAGTTATGGAAGTATAGCATGTTGCAATGCAGTTTTATTTATGTAACTGGTCTGTGCAATGAACAAATCCAATTTATTTGCCTGAAATGCTTAGCAAATTCCTAACTATTTTGTTTGCTTATTTATTGATTCTCAAAAAAACTAATCAAAATACATTTGGTGCATTATCAGTGGGGCTTTGACTCAGAAAATTCTTCCCAAATCATTTCAGCAGTCATGTAGAAATGAAGCAAGGCTTTTCATTTATATTGTCCATAACTCACAATATGCAGAGAAAAGTGAAATGTAGCCCCAAAATGGAACAATTGGAATCCACTGAATCAGCAAAGATCTGCTTTGCTAATCACAGGCATATTTTTTCTTATATTTGCTGCTGATTATCTCTCTTTCACTGGTGAACCTAACTGCCTGCAATTGGAGGAACAGTAAGCAGTGTTAGTACGGAAGAAAGGAAATGAAGTGAGTGAGTGGCCAGAGGCTCTTTTTGCGGGAGGGCTTCGGCTGGGGAAGCCAAGGTTGGGAAATTTCTCTCGGAAGTCAAGACTAATGATGGAGAGGGAATGGTGGTCACGTGCTGAAATTTCCATTATCTGGGTCTGGGGTGGGAAAAGGCTATTTTCTCTCTTGCCTAGTGAACAGAAAGGTGCTGCAAGGTGAAGAAAAAGGCTGTGAAAGGACAGGGAAAGGGAGACTGCTGCAAAGGAGGGAAAAGGCACAGAGGTTACAAGCTATGAGAGAAAGATGTAGGCTATGGGGAGGGCAACCTTGGTGAGGGAAGCAGCGAATAGTGCTTGAGAATGGAGAGACTTTAAGTGAGAGAGAACAGGAAATGTTGAGTTCTGAACAGGAGTCATATCAGACTCAAATCTCTCCACAGATACTGCATTTCCTGGCATTTTCTGTGCTTGTTTGGTAAACCTTGAAATGACTGAAATATTTAATGATTGCAAATGAAACAGGAATCTTGAGATTAAGGCCGCATATGTTCAGATGCTATTATATGACAAAAAATGTAGTGAACACCAATTTACGTGTGAAGCTGGAGGAACACAGCAGGTCAGGCAGCATCGGAGGAGCAGGAAAGATGACGTTTCAGGTCAGACCCTTCTTCAGAAATGGGCCCAACTTTCCTGCAGCCTAACTTCAGGGTGGCATGGTGGCTCAGTACGGGCGACTGTCTGTGTGGAGTTTGCATATTCTCCCTGTGTCTGTGTGGGTTTCCTCTGGTTGCTCCAGTTTCCTCCCACAATCCAAAGATGTGCAGGCTAGATGAATTGGCCATGCTAATTTTCCCATAGTGTTCATGGATGTATAGATTAGGTGGGTTATAGGGGGATGGGTCTGGGAGGGATGATCCAGTGGTTGGTATGGGCTTGTTGGGCTAAAGGGCCTGTTTCCACACTGCAGGAATTCTACGTTGCCTGGACTGCTGCGTTCCTCCAGCTCCACATTGTGCTATCACTGACTCCAGCCTCTGCAGTTCTTTGCTATCTCTCAATGAAAATTATGATTTTTTTTATCCAAGATTGAGGTCTGAGATGCAGTAAAAAAAGGTAGTAACTGCTTGATTAAAGTCTTCCAGCTTTGTGATCAAAACATATCAGCTGTGATCTCGCCAGGCTGTGATAAGTCAGTCTGAGACTGAGACATGGGAGCAGAAGTAGGTCATATGGCTGATTGAATGGTGCAGCAGACTCAATGAGATTATAACTGATCTGATAATCCTCAACTCCACTTTCCTACCTTATCCCCAGAATTCTTGCACTGATTAAAAATCTGTCTATTTCAGCCTGATTATACTTAATGACTCAGCCTCCACAGCCCTGTGGTAAAGATTTCCACAGATTCGTTGCCTTCTGAGAGAAGAAATTCTTCCTCATTTCAGTCCTAACTTGGAGACCTCTTGCTCTGAGATTATGTCCTCTGGTCCTAGACTCTCCCACAATGGAAAATGGCCTTTTCATGTCAACATCTACCATGTCAAGTCTTTGAAGAATCCCCTAACATTTCTGTGATTTTGATTTTGATTCAGTAATCATTAATAACACCAAATGTCACTCGCCTTTTATCACCAGTATTTACTGAATTTTATTGGAGTAATTGCTTTAATTTTGGGCTGTATAACTCCTTTTTATTCACATTACATACTCTGCAGTTCTCAGGTGAAAGTCTTGGATTTGGTGAACATATACCATATCCCAGATTTTTTATTCCCAGAATCTCATTTATTGCTTCATTTATTTTTTTTTAACCGGCGTATGGTGGTGAGACACACTTATTGGTCAAGGGCCTCAAATTTTTGGCCTGTTCAGTTTAGGAGTTGAAGGGATGTAGGATCAATTCTCGTTCCTGAATGTGAAGCCTGAGCGCTCACCTAATCCATCTGCTCAACAATACTAGACTTTGAGATTCATTTTCACAGAGCCAATAATGTGAAGAGCAGTTGGTGAATCACGATTGAGCTTTACTATTGCGGGACCCCTGAGAAAAGTGAGGAAGAATTGCTGATCAATGATTAAGTGTGGGACATCAAGGGTAATGGGTGGAAAAATAGGTATGATAGCTTATCTGTTAGCATTAATTTTATGCCATTAATTCAACATATGGCAAATAAAGACTATAGCAATCAAAAAATCAAAATCAGCTCCTGTGGGAAATATAGGACCCTAATTTAAATAAATTATTATCCTCTTTAAATCAGTTCCAATGTGTTTCTCCTACCAATTCTCCACCTGATCCAACATGGTGTAATTTCAGCCATAAATGTGTGACCACCTTTCGTCGACCATGTTGGGAACAATATAGACTATTTCCTTCAGAATGGCCTCATGACAGTGAAGCTCTAGGCCCAGTTTTAATAATACATGTGATGGCTGTGTTCCATCTTTCTATGCTAACAATCAGCAATCACATATTTGTTACCACAAATTTATCTCTCAGGCCCTTTGGCAAACACCTCCAATTAGGAGCAAAAGTAGGTTTGTAGGACTTGATCTATATTTCACAGGAAAAATCCAAGAAGCATATGCAAGGAAAGAAAAGAAAGTTAAAATGAAACAAAATTCTCAAGAAAGTGAAAACTGCACAACGGTAAGTGTCACACATTAAACACACAATTAACAGGAGCCAAATGTAAATCATGAAAATGTATACACTTAATTATTTTAAAAATGGGAAATAATACTGAGGAAGTAAAATCAGAATTAATATAATGAACAAGTAAAGGATGGCTTGAATAAGCCCTCCCATAGATATGGCATAAATCCTAATATCTATTCTTGTAACTAGATGAAGGATCAGAACCTAAATATAATGCCCAAAGCTGTATCACATTGGAAACAAAGATAACAACGTGTAGAGCTGGATGAACACAGCTGGCCAAGCAGCATCAGAGGAGCAGGAATCCTGAAGTTTCGGGCCTAGACCCTTCTTCAGGAAACATGCTGGGCTGAATACCTCATTAAAGTGTTTGAATGACAGTTTTCATGGCATTCTTATGAAGGTGTTAAGCCATTTACACATTATATGAAATTATTGTACAGTGTGATTTCAAAGCCGCATGTTATTAATTTCTACCCATCAAACAGAATTTCATTTCCACCATCTGGATCATGCTGCGCTTGAAATTATCAAGAAAGTAAGTTCATATAGGCAAGACAGAATGCTTATATTCATGCTGTAGAAAGGAGAGGTTGAACAGAGGATATGTTTTTAAAGTGACAAGTTGGAACAATATACCTACTACCAGTAAAATGTCCCAAGGCACTTTCTGACAGTGCCACCAAATGAAATTTGACAACCAGCTGGACTAAGACCAGAGGGCATAGTTTAAAAGTTAGGAATAATTAGTTTAGATGAGACCTGAGGGGAAAAAATAAGTTTCACCTGGAGGGTGATAGAAATATGGAATGCGTGCCGCTTAAGAAAGTGGTGAAGGCAGGTACTTTCGTATCATTTCAGAAGCATATGGATGAGCACTTAAAATGCCAGGGCATAGTAGGCTATTGACCAAAAACCCGTTAAAGAGTTAGTTTAGTGTTTCAGAGATAGTAGGAACTGCAAATACTGGAGAATCTGAGATAACAAGGTATGGAGCTGGATGAACACAGCAGGCCAAGCAGCATCAGAGGAGCTCCGATGCTGCTTGGCCTGCTGTGTTCATCCAGTTCTACACCTTGTTATCTTAGTTTAGTGTTTGTTGGTCAGCATAGACATGGTGGCCTCTTTCTATGTTGTATGGCTCAATGACTATGAGATAGTAGCACAGGTGACCATAAGCTTAGTCATAGAAACTGGTTTTTAAGGAGAAGAAAGATGTAGTGTAAGGAGGTACAGAAATGAAATTCCAGAGTTTAAGGTCTAGACCGCTGACTTATTGTAATGAGGGGTACACAAACAAACATACAGTCACTTGTGGCCACTCCCAGAAGCCTTTCAATTACTACCTTATTGATAACATTGACAGAGATTTGAAGAAGCTGATTCATCAATGATTTCAGGAAATTCATGAAATGAGCATGAGAAAATGAAACAGTCAAAAGAAACTGCAATTTTAAAATGTAGTTCGATAACATCTTGTGACACTTCACAGAACAAAGTCTAATATTGGCATGTCTGATGGTTCATTTCACAGCATGTTGAATGCTGATTTTAATGATAACGGGTGATAGTCCAACAGGTTTATTTGAAATCACAAGCTTTCAAAGTGCAGCCCTTTCATCAAGTGAAGTGAGACAGCCGAGCACACAGACACAAAATTTATAGACAGACAGATCAAGGGCAGAGACATCAAAAGATCACACAACTGGTGTGAATGCAGCATCGAATAATAAGTCTCTGCAGGTGACCAAGAGTGTTAGATAGTATGAGTAAAGTGTCAACAGCTAAATAACAAGAAAAATGATGACCTATAATCTGATTAAATGAGACAGGAAGATAATTACAAAAAATTAAAAATAAGGTGGTGCTTGAGACAAACTAAATAACTGGAATAACATGATTAGATATAAGAGTTGCATGTCGAGGGTCTAAACAAAGTAATAAGTAACCCAAAACTGTACAAACTAATTAAGGGAGAGAGATTATAACAATCTATCAAGGTGATGGAGTCAAAACAGGAAGTAAGGAAGGTTTCACAGATACAGAAGTGTGGTGGAGTCACATGTGGCATGACATGAACCCAAGATCACAGGTGAGGCCATCTTCATGTGTATGGAACTTAACTATCAGTATCTGGCTCAGCGACTCTGTGTCATTGTGTATTGCGAAGTCTGCTTTGAAGGATGCTTATCTGAAGATTGGAGGCTGAATGTCCATGGCGACTGAAGTGTTCCCCCACTGGGAGGGAACAACCCCATCTGGCGATTGTTGCACAGTGTCTATTCATCTGTTGTTGTAGCGTCTGCATGGTCTCGCCAATATACCATGCCTGGGGCATCTTTGCCTGCAGCATATGAGATAGTCAACTTTGGCCAAGTCACATGAGTATCTGCTCTGTGAGTCGTGGGTGGTGTTCCCATGTGTGATGGTAGTATCAGTGTCAAAGATCTGACATGTCTTGTAGAGGTTACCGTGGCAGGGTGGTGTGGTATTGTGGTCGATGTTGTCCTGAAGGCTGGATAGTTTGCTGCAAACAATGGTCTGTTTAAGGTTTGGCGGCTATTTGAAGGTGAGAAGTGGAGGCATAGGGATGAACTTGGTGAGATGCTCATCATCATCAATGACACGTTGAAGGCTGTGAAGAGCATGGCGTAGTCTCTCCACTCGACCAATAGAGTACCCTTCATCATCCAGTACTTCCCCAGAGCTGCAAGGATGAGTCCTCAGTCCCCGACTGTATTCCCTTTACACCTATGGCTGTATTGCCAAATTGCAGATGAACACCATCTAAAGTACCATTAATTCTTGCATTGTGCAGCTTTTGTTTTAATTTGATACCTACTCTTAACTTCCTTAGATAGTAATTGATGGTGTATTATTTTACAGTTTTACTTTCTTGATGGAATATATCTTTGTTGAGAGTTGTTACTCTTAAAATATACCTTCCTGCTTTGCCTCAGTCTTATCCTTTCACTTGTTTTGCCATTCTATTTTAACCAACTTTGTCTTTATAATTGTAATTGTCTTTATTTAAGTTTAGGAGACTTATTTCAGGCCCGAATTTCTCACCCTTAAACTGAATGTGAAATTCTATAAAGTTCACTTTAACTGAGAGGATCCTCTGCCATTTTTATCTATCATTATCATTAAATGTCCACAAAATCTCTCTTCCAATTGTCACAATATTACTTCAACATTTTCATTATGAATTTGTCTATATTTTTCATGGAGATGATGTAAGCATGCTCAACAGCAATGACATTAGAGCACTTCAATTTTACAACCCTCAGCTGATCAAACTTATACAAAGAAGTCTCCTCCTCAGTCCCACCATCCACCCTAATATTCCCTCAAAATTATGTGGCTGACGGCAATCCAAAAGTCTCCATGAAGTTTGTGTGCAAATTGACACTTTTCACTTATAGGACCATGCAAAAATTTTAAAGTGGTTGAGCACTTAACAAATTGCCGAAGACTCCAATAAAAAAAGAGCATACAGGACTACTCCTCATGCTCTAATCACTCTATTGTTTTTCTGCTTTCATACTACTGTAAGTCTTGCTCTGTAACTATAACTTAGAATTTAAAACAAGGGAAAATTAAAATCAGGACTGAATGTAATGGTTTTGAATTTCCTTGGACATCTGTATCTGTTCCACTCTAACTTTTTCAAAATAGGTGGGCCTTCTTCTTGAACAAATGTGGTAGTGGACACAATATTTATTTTTGAATTTTGTTTGCCACTTAGTGCCTTGTGATACCATTCCACATTGTATTAAGAGCCAAACATTGTGTTGAAGTGAAGTTCTGTAAAATGAAATGTTCCTGATTTACAAAACTGAAAATTAATTGACAATGCGGAACCCTAACTACTACACATCTTACTTGGACATGAAGGAGTGAAGCAGTAATGTAAGTGGGATTAATATTGACTATGAATGCAAGCAGGCTCAAGTAGCTTGCCATGCTCATACACATGGCCATTAGTGTGAGTTCCAGCAATGCACATAGTACTCCTGGAACTGTACATCATCAACATTTTACAACTTCAAAACAGGAGGTAAGACAATTGTGGAGAATTTCATTCAGCAAAGCCAAAAAATGAAACAGTTGCATTTATATACTACCTTCACGGCCTCAGAATGGCTCAAACTGATTAAGAGTCTAGGTCCGAAACATCAGCTTTTGTGCTCCTAAGATGCTACTTGGCCTGCTATGTTCATCCAGCCCCACACTTTGTTATCTTGGATTCTCCAGCATCTGCAGTTCCCATTATCTCTGACAAACAATAAAGTACTTTATTGAATAGTTAACAGACTTGAAATGTTAACTCTGCTTTTTTTTTACAGATGCTGCCAGGCCTGCTGATTTTCTCCAACAATTTCTATTTTTGTTTCAGATCTCCAGCATGCACAGTTCTTTGTTATATTTTAAAAGTAATTTTGATGTTTTGTAATGTTAGAAATTCAGCAACAAGTTTGCTTTCATAAACAGAGTTGTAGTAATTAGGAGATCTTCTCTTTCAGACAGTGTTGAGCATTAACTTTTCCCTAGCACACCCAGGATGTAAAAGTCTCCCAGACCCATTGTTATTAAGCCACATAAGAGATATACTGGAATTTTTGTAAAGATTTTTGGATGTTAGACTGGGTGCATATGGGTGTTGGGTCTATTTCTGTGAAGGCCTATTATAATAAGATCGGTCAAAAAGGTAAAAGGAGGTGAAGGAGGTAAAGATGCAGATATTGAGGGAAGAAATTCCAAACTTTAGAACTCACGTATCCAAAGAGATAGCTGTCAATGGAGAAGCAATTAAAACTGTTGATGAAGGAGAGGTCACAATTGGTCAACCATATCTTGGAAGATTCTAGCCGAGTATACAAAAATGGGAAGGTACTGGAAGGGGGAAAAGAAGAAAGAAGCCTTCCATTTAACAGAATGCACGGTCAGGCGTGCCACAATCTTAAAGGGTTGCATGCAGTACAATGAAATGAGAGACAATACTGAATATAGGGCTGGAAGAGGGTACACAGCAGTAAGGCCATGAAAGAATTCGAACACAGGGATGAGAGTTGTGTCCTTCGGAAGTGAAGGAGCCATATTCATTGATGTGTATTTCAAGTCAAAAATACTTGGCAGGAAGGTGGAGACAGAAAAAATGTTAACACCTGAAAGAAAGGTAAAATTCAATTTTAAGTATACAATAGTCCAAAGAAATAACGAGAATTTAAAAATTAAAGAACATAACTGAGTATAAAAATGGAAAAGAGTAAGACTGGTGTTGGGATCATGAATCATGGGCTCTCAGACTTATTTGAAATGGACATTTTACCTTAAAGCAAAATGACACTGTGCTTTTGGAACAAAATGGAGTTCTGAGGTCTGCTGGCTGTTTTTCTCTTTTCTGTCAATATACATGTCTCCATTAGACACTAAAATGTAATTTACTTTTCAGGACATTTCATTGCAAAAGCATTAAAATTCAACAGGGCATCTCCCATTGGATTAATGGTGTCCTTAATTAAATTACTGAAGGAATTAAAATAAGATAGCTCTGAAGATGGGTCATTGAGTCCTAAATATTAGCTTGGCTTCCTCTCCACAGATGCTGCCAGGCATGCTAAGTTTCTCCAGCAATTTTTGATTTTGATTGCAGAAACTAGATCACAATGGACTTGCAGACTATTTAGCTGAGCAGTGGAATTCTGAAGAATGAGTGTGAAAAGTCCCATGCAATCACAAGGCCTATAAATAGAGGAAACTCATATAACATTGTGCACTAAGTCATCATAGTGTTTGCATAACTGTTCCTATGGCCGCAAGAAAGAAGGCAGGTGAATGGGAAAGGATATTCAATAAGACAGAGTTCTGGGGAGCAAATATGGAAAAACAAACAGATCCAGACCAACACAGGAACATGAGACTCACAGCAATGTGGCCAATTCTTAACTGCCCTCTGACATCAATGACACCCCCATCCCATGAATTAATACAAAGAAATGGTAAATACTTTTGAATTGTACTTTGTTGTAATAAATGAAATGCAGCTACTGATTTGCTCACAGCAAGCTTGCGAAAATAGCAATATGGTAATTCCCACATGTTCTAATTTAATGAAAATCTGTCAAAATACTGCTGATTCTGGAAGTTTGAAATGGAAATAGAAAATGCTGCAATGCTCAATGAGCTGGATAGGGTCTTTACAGAGTGAAAGAGAGTTAACATTTTAGTCTGGTTATCCATTAGCAGAGCTTAAAATTGTCCCAAAAGTAAATAGATTTGAAACCAGTCCAGAAACAAGGATTGTGCAAACATGTATGAACATGGCAAACTATTGGAGCCTGCTTGTATTCATAGTTGATAGCAAAAGCATTTCATTATTGCTTCACTCCTTCATATCCAAGTAGGATGCATAGTTTTCTGAGAAGGGTCCAGGTCCGAAACATCAGCTTTTGTGCTCCTGAGATGCTGCTTGGCCTGCTGTGTTCATCCAGCCCCACACTTTGTTATCTAGGATGCATAATAGTTATGGTTTTGCGCTATCAACTAATTTTCAATATTGTCAATAAGGAACATCTCAGTTTTACATAAAGGGCAGGGAAGGAAAGAACAAAATGTAAGATCTAAAATGGGTGGAAGGCAGATGTGATTTAATGAATAATAAAATTCATGTTCTGATGAAAAGTCACTGGACTTGAAGTGTAAACTATGTTTTTCCCTCTACAGATGCTGCCAGCCTAGCTGAGACTCTCCAGCACATTCTGTTTCCTAACAGAATTTAGTTTAGTGTTCTTCATTGTTGGATGAATATTGAACTTGACATTGAGAAGACCTTTCATAGTGTCCTAAAGTCTCAGAGTAAAGCTTGAACTACTTCTGACTCTGGGACAAAAGTACTGCCAGTGAGCATTGGCTGACATATTTGATCATTAAGATACTATTATCACAATCGCAAAACTCCTACAGAAATTCAAATTGCTTATTCGTTTTTTAAAAACTCACTAGTGGGACATGGGTGTCACTGGCTGGTCAGTATTTATTACCTATCCCTAGTTGCCCTTAAGAAGGTGATGGTCAACTGCCTTCTGGAATCACTGAAGTCCACATGCTGTAGATTGATCAATAGTGCACTTAGGGAGGGAACTGCAGGATGAGGAGTGGCTTGTGGGGGAACTTGCAGGTGATGGCATTCCAACATATCTGCTGACCTTGTCCTTCTAGATGGAAGTGGTCATGGGTTTGGAAGGAGCTGTGTGAGAAGCTTTGGTGAATTTCAGCAGTGCATTTTGTAGACAGTACACATTGCTATTACTGAGTATTGGTGGTTGAGGGAGTGGATGCTTGTGGACGTGGTGCCAATCAAGCGGGCTGCTTTGTCTTGGATGGTGTCATGCTTCTTGAGTGTTGTTGGAGCTGCGCCCATCCAGGCAAGTGAGGTGCATTTCATTACACTTCTAACGTGTGACTAATAGATGGTGACAGGCTTTGGGGAATCAGGAGGTGAATTACTCTTAGTATTCCTGGGTTCTGACCTGTTGTTGTACCTGCTGTTTTTAATAGGGCTATTCCAGTTGTGTTTCCAGTCAGCGCTGAGGATGGGGGATTCAGTAATGGTAACATGAACAAATGACAAGGGAAGTGGTTAGATAGTCTCTTACAGGAAATGGTCATTGCCTGGCATTTGCATGGCACAAATGTTACTTATCACTTGTCAGCCCAAGTCTAAATATTGTAAAGATCTGTTGCATTTGAATGAGGACTGCTTCACTAACTGAGGAATGATAAATAGTGCTGAATATTGTGCAATCATCAGTGAACATCCCCACTTCTGGCCTTGTGATGGAAGGAACGTCATTGATAAAGCAGCTGAAGAGGGTTGAGCATGGGACACTACACTGAAGAATTCTTGCAGAGATGTCCTGGAGCTCAGATGACTGACCTCCAACAACCACAACCATTTTCTTATGTGCCAAGTATGATTCCAACAAGTGGAGAGTTTGCCCTTTGATTCCGATTAATCTAGTTTTTCTAAGGCTGCTTGATGCCACATTCAGTCGAATATAGCCTTGATGTC
This sequence comes from Stegostoma tigrinum, assembly GCF_030684315.1. Classification (NCBI taxonomy): domain Eukaryota; kingdom Metazoa; phylum Chordata; class Chondrichthyes; order Orectolobiformes; family Stegostomatidae; genus Stegostoma; species Stegostoma tigrinum. Next base: position 124,390,358 of record NC_081356.1, on the reverse strand, counting down.
AAGAGCTGTGATTCTCATCTCACCTCACCTTTGAAATTCAGCACATTTTTTCAAGTCTGAACGAATGCTGTAATGAGGTCAGGAGCTGTATGACTCTGGTGGAACCCAAACAAGACATCACTGAGCAGATTACAGCTGAGAGATGCTTCTTGATAGCACTATTGATGACACCTTCCATCACTTCATTGATGGTGAAGAGTAGACTGGTGTACCAGTAATTAGCTGGATGGGATTTATCCTGCTTTTTGTGTGTAGGACAAATCTGGAAAATTTTCTGTATTGTCAGATGGATGTTAGTGTTATAACTGTACTGGAACAGCTTTGCTGGGGAGTGGCAATTTCTGGAGCATAAGTCTACAACTGGAATGATGTCAGGGCCCATAGGCTTTACAGTATCCAGTGCCTCCAACTGTTTCTTGATTTCACATGGAGTGAATCGAATTGGCATCTGTGATGCTGGGGGCCGTTGGAGCAGGCCAAAATGGATCATCCGTTTGGTACTTCTGGCTGAAGATTAGTGCTAACGTTTTAGCCTTATGTTTTGAACTGATGGGCAGGTCTCTTCCATCTTTGTGGGTGGAGATATTTGTAGAGCCTCCTACTCCAGTGAATTATTTAATTGTCCACCAACTTTCAACTTTAGAACACAAGTTTGATAAATTACCAGGTTGACACCTAATTTTTAGATATACCTAGTGCTGCTCCTGGCATGTCCTCCTGCACTCTCTGTTGATACAGGGTTGTATTACCTTGGTGGTTATGGTTGAGTTGGGGATATGCCAGGACATGAGGATACAGATTGTGCTAGAGTACAATTCCGCTGCATTTGATGGCCCACAGTGCCACATGGATGTGATGTCTTGAGAATCTAGTTCGAAGTCTGTCCTGTGGTAATTGCGTTGTGTGATATTCTCAACATGAGGGCAGCATATGGTCTTCACAAGGATGCTGCCCTCATATTGAGAATACCCCCCATAGTGTTACACAATACAATTACCTTGCCAAACAGGACGGACTTCGAACTAGATCCTTACTGATACTGTTATGGCCAGATGCATCTGCAACTGCCAGGTAGTTAAGGATGAAGTCAAGTATGTTTCTCCATCTTTATGGCTCCCTCACCGCCCGCCATGGACCCAGTCTAGCAATTATGTCCTTTAAGATCCGATCAGCTCAATCAGTAGTGCTACTGCTGAGCCACTCTTAGAGGTGGACATTGAAAACCCCCACCCAGAATACGTTGTGCTCTCTCAATTTTGTCACTTGTCCCCAGATGTCAGTAGGATTTTGCAGGATTGAAAGGGTTGTATCTGCCATTGTCTTTTCCAATGCCTTATTTGATCCAGGTGGTCTATTGGTTTAATTTATTTGTTGAGACTGCATAGCAATTGATACAATTGAATGGTTTGCTAGGTCATTTCAGAGAACAGTCGAGTCAACCACTAATGCTGTGAGTTTGGAGTCACATGTAGTCACAAGTGAGGATGGCAGATTTCCTTCCCCTGAAGGCATTAGTGATGGGTTAAATGGGATTTTCTGTCAATCGACAATGCTTTCATGGTTCTTCATTCTTCATGGCATTTTCTTTTATTGAATCCAAATACCACCACGTGCCATAGCAGGATTTGAACCCTGGCCGCCAGGACATTAGCTGAGTTTTGGATTCATAGTCTAACCATGATATGACTAAGCCATTGTCTTTTCATAATATTGAAGGATTATGTGGTGTTAAAACTGAGGTCTAAGGTATTTTTAAAATGGCTATTGCAGAGAACAGAGGATTCTCAAGAGCTGCTGAATGATTGAGAGTTAAAATCACATTGATTGACTGGAAATTTTTGAGATCTTATTTGTTCCAGGTACTAACTGGAATGACTTCAAACCCACATTTCAAAGAGTTTGTTTCCAAAATAAATTTCAGCATGATGAAGTGCACTATTTCAGATTCAAAAGTAACTAGTGTCACACTACACTGCCTGTACTTTGAGATCTCTACGCTGGCAGTGCTCCCATTTTCTGATTTACAATGTTGGTACCAGTACAAAACTGCAGCACAAGCAAGTACAAGAAGGGTGAGCTTTTATAACTGGTTTTGCACCATTAATTAGATAGATTTACAGATGGTGATCAGGCATTTTTTTAAGAAAGGCTCACATTTGTTGATATAGCCACACTGTATTCAAGTATACAGCATAAAGAAACAATGACTGTTAATGTCCATTTCAGATAGCTTGCAAATGACTGCAGAAGTGACTTTTCAATGACATTTTCCAATTCTTTCACCAAAATCTTACACATTTTGCTTTTCAAATTATATAGACAACTTCTTGTTGAAAAGGTTTGATGCGAGGAGCATTTTGATTTCTATATTGTGCTTTCTTTTGCTTTTAAGTTTTCTCAAAAGGCTGAGAGATGGTAGGTGATCTTCCACTTCATCTCTTCCCAGTGCCCAAGTTCCAAACCATCCTTCCAAGTGAAATGATTAACTTCTTTCACTTTCAATACTTTATCAATTGCTCACACTTGAGTTCTCTCTACAAATGCAGATTGTTAGATTGTTCAGTACGGCCAACAAATTAAGGTCCTCATGGATTTGCTTGCTTCTCGTTTTAATTGACCACCTCGCCCCACACTGAACGGTCTGCCAATGCCCTCACGCACAGTTCCAACAAAGCTCAAGATAAAAACAGGAATTTACAGCATGGAAGGAGACAAATCAGACAAATTACATCTATGCAGACTTAAAAAATCTATACTGCCAAACCTACTTGGTCTATAGACCTGTATGTACTGTTTTAATTGCATACTTAAGTCCTTCTTATATATAAAAAGAAGTCTGCCTCTACCACACTCCACATATTTTTACCACACATTTAAGATAAGAAAATGACCAAGATACTCCACAGAAGGTCTATCAAACAAATTTGACATTGAGTCAAAAGAGAAGATCTTAGGTCGGGGGACCAAAAACATAGAACATAGAACATAGAACAGTACAGCACAGAACAGGCCCTTCAGCCCACAATGTTGTGCCGACCATTGATCCTCATGTATGCACCCTCAAATTTCTGTGACCATATACATGTCCAGCAGTCTCTTAAATGACCCCAATGACCTTGCTTCCACAACTGCTGCTGGCAACGCATTCCATGCTCTCACAACTCTCTGCGTAAAGAACCTGCCTCTGACATCCCCTCTATACTTTCCACCAACCAGCTTAAAACTATGACCCCTCGTGCTAGCCATTTCTGCCCTGGGAAATAGTCTCTGGCTATCAACTCTATCTATGCCTCTCATTATCTTGTATACCTCAATTAGGTCCCCTCTCCTCCTCCTTTTCTCCAATGAAAAGAGACCGAGCTCAGTCAACCTCTCTTCATAAGATAAGCCCTCCAGTCCAGGCAGCATCCTGGTAAACCTCCTCTGAACCCTCTCCAAAGCATCCACATCTTTCCTATAATAGGGCGCCCAGAACTGGACACAGTATTCCAAGTGCGGTCTAACCAAAGTTTTATAGAGCTGCAACAAGATCTCACGACTCTTAAACTCAATCCCCCTGTTAATGAAAGCCAAAACACCATATGCTTTCTTAACAACCCTGTCCACTTGGGTGGCCATTTTAAGGGATCTATGTATCTGCACACCAAGATCCCTCTGTTCCTCCACGCTGCCAAGAATCCTATCCTTAATCCTGTACTCAGCTTTCAAATTCGACCTTCCAAAATGCATCACCTCGCATTTATCCAGGTTGAACTCCATCTGCCACCTCTCAGCCCATCTCTGCATCCTGTCAATGTCCCGCTGCAGCCTACAACAGCCCTCTACACTGTCAACGACACCTCCGACCTTTGTGTCGTCTGCAAACTTGCTGACCCATCCTTCAATTCCCTCGTCCAAGTCATTAATAAAAATTACAAACAGTAGAGGCCCAAGGACAGAGCCCTGTGGAACTCCACTCACCACTGACTTCCAGGCAGAATATTTTCCTTCTACTACCACTCGCTGTCTTCTGTTGGCCAGCCAATTCTGTATCCAAGCAGCTAAGTTCCCCTGTATCCCATTCCTCCTGACCTTCTGAATGAGCCTACCATGGGGAACCTTATCAAATGCCTTACTGAAGTCCATATACACCACATCCACAGCTCGACCCTCATCAACTTTTCTAGTCACATCCTCAAAAAACTCGATAAGGTTTGTAAGGCATGACCTACCTCTCACAAAGCCGTGTTGACTGTATTTGATCAAGCCATGCTCTTCCAGATGGTCATAAATCTTATCCCTCAGAATCCTTTCTAACACCTTGCAGACGACAGACGTGAGACTTACCGGTCTATAATTGCCGGGGATTTCTCTATTTCCTTTCTTGAAGAGAGGAATTACATTTGCCTCTCTGCAGTCCTCAGGTACGACTCCAGTGGAGAGCGAGGATGCAAAGATCTTCGCAAGTGGTGAAGCAATTGCATTTCTCGCTTCCCAAAGCAGCCGAGGACAAATCTGATCCGGGCCTGGCGACTTGTCAATCTTAATGTTTGACAAAATTTTCAGCACATCAGCTTCGTCTATCTCTATCCATTCCAGCATGCACACCTGCTCTTCAAAGGTTTCATTCACTACAAAGTTCGTTTCTTTCGTAAAGACAGAAGCAAAAAACTCATTTAGGGCTTCCCCTACCTCCTCAGGCTCCACACACAAGTTCCCTATGCTATCCCTGATCGGCCCTACTCTTTCTTTGATCATTCTCTTATTCCTCATAGCCAAACATAGCCAAAAAACTTTTAACGATGGAATTACAGAGTTTAGGGCTTAGGAATGTGCAGCCACCAAACGTGAAACAATTTTTTTTTAAAGACAATTAGTTTAATATTCCCATGGCGCTGTGAGAGCAACCTTACTCTCCTCTCATCTTTCCACCAATTATTTTAAATCTATGTCACATGGTTATTGATGTCTCTGCAAATGGAAATAGTTCCTTCCAATCCAGTCAACTAATTCAAGTAAACTCAAGGAATGAAATCAGAAGTTGCTGGCAAAGCTCAGCAAGTCTGGCAGCATCTATGAAGAAAAAAATCAGTTATCGTTTTGGGCCGGGTGACCCTTCTCCTGAACCCAAAGGACAGTCTCCCACGTGCAACATTAGTTTAACAAGTTCTGGTGTTTCCGTTTGTTTCCAATTTGTTTCCTTTTTCTTTGCTTGTTTTGGTTTGGTATTCTTTGTTTTGCTTTCAGACAGCAGTAGTTAATGATACTGCTATTCACGCATCCTCTAGTCACATCTTTTGTTTTTGATTTGTTCCATTCCCATTCCTTTTGGTCATGAACCATCCATACTTGTGATGTTTGAACTCACCTACCTTTCACTCAATCACAGACGTTCCCTTTTGTTTTTTTTCCCAACCTCGCCCCCATTCACTAGCTTAAACCAAATATATCTCTCAATTTCCCAGTGAAAGGTCACAGATGCAAAATCTTAGCACTTTTTCTCTCTTCTCAGATACTGTTCAGACCAGATGCTAAATACTTTCAACTCTTTTTGTATTAGCAATATTTAGTGAGAAACAAAATGTGGCAAGGGCACTGAGGTGAACTCCCTGTTCTTCTTTCAAATAGGGCCGTCGAATCTTTTACATCCACCTGAGAAGGCTAACAGAGCCTCACTTTGATATGTCATCTAAAAGATATAACATATAGCACCACACTATACTACTCAAGCAACCAGGCTAGGACTTGAACCCACAATTGTCAGACTTAGAGAAGGATACTACAACATAGATGCAAGCAAGTAGTCAAACAGATTTTTGGTACAGAATGCTGTGATGTATTCAGGCACCATTTGATCCTGGGGGTGTTAGAATGCAAGAAAGAGTAATCAAAGATTATTTTAGGTCAAGTCAGGTAGCTCATTGATGTGCAGAAGTGTGATGAGTGATATTTTTATAATTAAGTTATTTGCAAGGGCAAATAGTGATTGAAGTAAATGGATCAGATCATAATTATTGCTCTTTATGTTCATTCACTGATGAAGGTTCATGACATATTATTTGGAAACTTAGGTTCCAAATAGTGGGCAGAATCATTTGTGGCTTTAAGTTTTAACTTTATTTTCATATTGTCTGTTATAAAGAGAGATTTAGTCTTAGTTTTAATTTTTGAATTCTGTGTTACACCAAATTATCTCAGAAATTTGTCTACATACACTTAAACGAGGTTTTTAAAAACCTTTTAGGTGAACAATGCAACGTTTTAGAAACAGACACCCAGGCTCTACAACCTTCTTAGTTAAAGATTCCACAGAATCACTAGCCACTGAGGAAAAGAAAATCCTCATCTGTTTTGAACAGGCAAACCCTTACTGAGATCATGGCCTTTGCTCCTAAACTCTCCCACAAGGAAACAATCTCTATGTATCTAACCTTTCAAGCCCTAAGAATCTTATTTGTTTCAATAATTCTTTCTCATTCTTCTAATCCCTAAATGACTACGGGCGCAAACTACTCAAAGAAGCTTAGCAACTCTTTTATTGCCTGATCTGACTACCTCAGGAGGTTATAGAAGTGAAACGGAGTAGGACACAAATATCAATGCAGGTTACAATGGGGAATAGCAATTGGTACACCGTTAGGTTATGCTATTACAGAAGTTAATTCTAATGAATATAAGAAATTCAGACTATTTTTAGAGTGTATTTGACAATGTGTTTTCAGTGATGTAAGACCCAATGCAGAAGATACCTAGTCTTCCTTACATCGAGCTTGAGAGCGAAACTAAAGCACATCTGCAAAACTGTGAAAGATGATGATACTTGATGCACAAATGGAAAATTATAAGTCCTAACTCACAATGCAATTAAGGTATCATAGCGATACATTCATTTCCCCATTATTGAAGTATCTGGCTCAGCCAACTGAATCTACAAGAACAATTTATATTCATATAACACCTTTAATGTAATGAACCATCCCAGCATCGCTATAACTACAGAAGATGGTGCTGAGACACATAGAGATTTTTATTTATTTGTTCATGGGACATGAACCAGAATTTTACTGCCCATTCATAAAGTGGAATTAAGTCAGATGTCCAAAAACTTTGTCAAAGAGGTATGCCTTAAAAATGTCTTAAAAGAAAGTCCAAACTAAAGCGGTATAGGTGTGAATTCCAAAGCTTTGGGCCTAGGCAACCGTACACACAGTCACCAGTGATTAAGCAATTTTTGTGGGATGACAAATCTCTGAAACACTTATAAAATGCTTCATTTTATACATATGTAGATATCTTTCCTGAAATAAGGGGAGCAAAATGGAGCACGTTATTTCAGCTGTGGGTTTTTATGTGGTTTTAGCAAAACCTCCCTACTTTTGTATTCCATTCCCTTGGAATAAAGGCCAACATTCCTTATGCCTTCCCGATTACCTGCTGAACTTGAATGTTAACCTTCTGTGATTCCCTTGCTTTTTGTTTCCTTTGACTTGACTTAGGACTGAAGACAATTATATCAAGCTTCCTGGCTCTATGTATGATAAAAGGCAAAACAGAAGTGATGTGAACCCAGTATTTCTGACTGAGGGGGCAAAGCATGAATGGCAAGGCAAGGCACAGCAGTGATGATGTGAGCTTCCAGGAAATGTGGGCTTCACAATCTTCAAAATCTCCCCTTCCCCCACTGCATCCCGAAACCAGCCCAGCTCGTCCCCTCCCCCAACTGCATCCCAAAACCAGCCTAGCTCATCCCCGCCTCCCCAATTTGTTCTTCCTCTCACCTATCCCCTCCTCCCACCTCAAGCCGCACCTCCATTTCCCACCTACTAACCTCATCCCGCCTCCTTGACCTGTCCGTCCTCCCCGAACTGACCTATCCCCTCCCCACCTCCCCACCTATACTCTCCTTTCCACCTATCTTCTCTTCTATCCATCTTCGGTCCGCCTCCCCCTCTCTCCCTACTTATTTCAGAACCTTCTCCCCATCCCCCTCTCTGATGAAGGGTCTCGGCCCGAAACTTCAGCTTTTGTGCTCCTGAGATGCTGCTTGGCCTGCCGTGTTCATCCAGCTTCACACTTTGTTATCTTGGATTCTCCAGCATCTGCAGTTCCCATTGTCTCTGATCACAAGGTTTAAATAAGTGATTGGTAAGAAATCATGTGAACAGAAGCAAGATGCAGCCTGTTATAATTGACAGCTGGGTACATGTAAACTGCCCTTACAGCAGTATTACAACGATAGTCGCCAGTGCTCCCAAAGGTGCAACTTTACAGTACTGAAGCGTATTGTAAGTGGTTCATAGATTTGTCATCATGATACAGAGGGACTGGCAAATAGTAAATGCAAAGGATATGGACATTGGGATGTCAGATGTTCAAGATGGAGGACCTCAGAGCAAGCGACAATTGCACAGGGCCAAAGTGAGACCACATCTGTGGTACTGTGTGCAGTTTTGGTCTCCTTATCTGAGGAAGGATGTTCTAACTCTGGAGCAAGTGCAAGAAAGGTTTACCTGATTTCTCAGATGGGCAGACTAATGTACGAAAAGAGGTTGGATCAGTTAGGACCATGTTCACGGGGATTTAGAAGAACGAGGGGGATTTCAGAAAGGCCTGTAAAATTCAAGCAATGAAAACAGAGGAAAGATGTTCCTGATGGCTAGGGAGTCCAGAACCAGGGATCACAATCTAAGGATAATGACTAGGCCATTTAGGACTGAGATGAGAATAAATTTCCTCACCAAAAGAGTGGTGATTCCGTTGAACTCTCTGTCACAGGAAGTAACTGAGACCAAAACAGTGAATGTTTTTGGAAAAGGAGACAGCTACAGACCTTATGACTAAAGGGATCAAAAAATAGAAGACAGAAGTAGCCACAGATTGCTAAATTGGATGATCAGCCATGATCCGATTGAATGGCGGGAAAAAACAAAAATCGCTAGAGAAACTCAGCATGTCTGGCAACATGTCAGAAAGCGGAGTTAATATTTCCAGCCCAGTGGACACAAAATATTAACCCTGCTTTCTCGCCATAGATGCTGCCTGACTTTTTAAGTTTCTCCAGTAATTTCTGTTTCTGTTTCAGATTTCTAGTATCCACAGTGCTTGGTTTTATTATATTGAATAGTGGAGCAGGATCACTGGAGCGAATAGTGTTTTCCTGTTCTTATTTTCTGTTAATAGGCATCTCACTGTGAGAATCACACCTCAATGCTTGGAACTTGGTTTGAAAATGCAACTAGTTGCTCCTGATGTCAAAACTGGCCTTGCTGAATTTCTCACAGATTTCTCGCCATAGCCCATGTTGCACGGGCTAGTCCAAGATTCCTCCCAGAGCAGCTGAACAAAGTTTCAGTGGCACACTTGATTCTGTGGTGGGTGTGGTAGCAGTCCCGCTTCATTATCAAACGGTGTAGAGTTCAAAGCCACTGTGATCGAATACAGTAAACAATTCATTGTGTTTTAGTTCCTGTGGGGAGTCTGTGAAACCCTCCTGTCATAACTCAGATGATTAACAACGAACAAAGAAAATTACAGCACAGGAACAGGCCCTTCGGCCCTCCAAGCCTGTGCCGATCAAGATCCTCTGTCTAACCTGTCATCTATTTTCTAACGGTCTGTATCCATTTGCTTCCCGCCCATCCATGTACCTGTCCAGATATATCTTAAAAGACGCTAACGTGTCTGCGTCTACCACCTCCATTGGCAACGCGTTCCAAGCGCCCACCACCCTCTGTGTAAAGAACTTTCCTCGCATATCTCCCTTAAACTTTCCTCCTCTCACTTTGAACTCATGAACCCTAGTAATTGAGTCCCCCACTCTGGGAAAAAACTTCTTGCTATCGACCCTGTCTATACCCCTCATGATTTTGTAGACCTCAATCAGGTCCCCCCTCAATCTCTGTCTTTCTAATGAAAATAATCCTAATCTACTCAAACTCTCTTCATAGCTAGCACCCTCCATACCAGGCAACATCCTGGTGAACCTCCTCTGCACCCTCTCCAAAGCGTTCACATCCTTTTGGTAATGTGGTGACCAGAACTGTACACAGTACTCCAAATGTGGCTGAACCAAAGTCTTATAAAACTGTAACATGACCTGCCAACTTTTGTACTCAATACCCCGTCCAATGAAGGAAAGCATGCCATATGCCTTCTTGACCACCCTATTGACCTGCGTTGCCACCTTCAGGGAACAATGGACCTGAACATCCAGATCTCTCTGTTCATCAATTTTCCCTAGGACTTTTCCATTCACTGTATAGTTCGCCCTTGAATTAGATCTTCCAAAATGCATCACCTCGCATTTACCCGGATTGAACTCCATCTGTCATTTATCTGCCCAACTCTCCAGTCTATCTATATTCTGCTGTGATCTCTGACAGTCCCCTTCACTATCTGCTACTCCACCAATCTTAGTGTCATCTGCAAACTTGCTGATCAGACCACCTACACCTTCCTCCAAATCATTTACGTATATCACAAACAACAGTGGTCCCAGCACAGATCCCTGTGGAACACCACTAGTCACAGGTCTCCAATTTGAGAAACTCCTTTCTCCTACTACTCTCTGTCTCCCATTGCCTAGTCAGTTTTTTATCCATCTAGCTAGCATACTCTGGACCCCACGTGACTTCACTTTCTCCATCAGCCTGCCATGAGCAACCTTATCAAATGCCTTACTGAAGTCCACGCATATGACATCTATAGCCTTTCCCTCATCAATCAACTTTCTCACGTCCTTAACATGATCTTCCCTGCACAAAACCATGTTGCCTATCACTGATAGCCCATTTTCTTCCAAATGGGAATAGATCCTATCCCTCAGTATCTTCTCCAGTAGCTTCCCAACCACTGATGTCAGGCTCGCCGGTCGATAATTACCTGGATTGTCCTTGCTACCCTTCTTAAACAAGGAGACAACATTAGCAAGTCTCCAGTCCTCCAGGACTTCACCAGTGTCTAAGGATGCAGCAAAGATATCTGTTAAGGCCCTGGCTATTTCCTCTCTCGCTTCCCTCAGTAAACTGGGATAGATCCCATCCGGACCTGGGGGCTTGTCCCCCAGAATGTCTTTTAGGATACCCAACACTTCCTCCTTCCTTATGTCAACTTGACCGAGAGTAAGCAAACATTTATCCCTAACCTCAACATCTGTTATGTCCCTCTCCTTGGTGAATACCGATGCAAAGTACTCATTAAGAATGTCACCCATTTTCTCTGACTCAGCGCATAACTTCCATTCTTTGTGCTTAAGTGGGCCAATCCTTTCTCTAGTTACCCTCTTGCTCTTTATATATGAATAAAAGGCTTTGGGATTTTCCTTAACCATGTTTGCCAGCAATATCTCATGTCCTCTCTTAGCCCTCTTAATCCCTTGTTTCAGATTCGCTCTACATTCCCCATATTCTTCCAGAGCTTCATCTGTCTTCAGTCGCCTAGACCTTATGTATGCTTCCTTTTTCCTCTTGGCTAGTCTCACAATTTCACCTGTCATCCAGGGTTCCGTCATCTTGCCTTTTCTATTCCTCATTTTCACAGGAACATGACTCTCCTGCACGCTAATCAACGTCTCTTTAAAAGCCTCCCACATATCAAATGTGGACTTACCTTCAAAAAGTTTCTCCCAATCTACATTCCCCTGATCCTGCTGAATCTTGGTATAGATTGATGATGAGAATAAAATTGGAAAAACTGTTTGTGCTCTAGCCTACTAGAGTAAGTGAATGGATTCCTCCTACTATCTCACACGTTTTCCAACGTCAACAGCAGGTGACATAGGAATGCCAGGCGCTGCACTGCCTCATTGTCAAAAAATGTGGAGCTCGAAAGCTACACTGGGCACCTCTGAGCAGTGTGGAGTGGTGCTCCACTTTTGTCTCAACACCACTGGGACACAATACTCCACGTATTCCATCGTGTGTTGGTTCCTGTGGGGAGTCTGTGAAACCCTCCTGCCGTAATCCAGAGGATACACCTGATTGATGAGTGTAAAGTTGGAAGTGCCGTTCGTGTTCGAACCTGCCAGAGAGTGAATGAATTCCTCCTAATATTTCACACCCTTTCCCAAAAGGGCAAGGTGGTGAAAAACCCTACCCTTGGATTTGTCGATAGCAGGTGACACACAGGAAAAAAAGGTGTTGCATCAATGGTTGGGAGTGGCAGTCGAAAGAACTTGTGTTCAAAAAACGGGACAAAATTAAATCATCCCTTCCCACTATCGTCTCTTCATTCGGACCCGGGGGGTGTTTTGTGGCGTCGTTAGTCAGAGCCTTCCAAAACAAAAGACAGAAATCTCACCCACGTCATGTGGAATGAGAGCTTGAGGGTAATTAACGGCGCAACCGACAGAGGGACTGAAAGAAGGACAAGACGGACACGCACACAGAGGGAGAGAAAGAAAGAAGGAAGGGGCGGTGCACATGTTGCTGGAGAGCTAGAGGGGGCAGCAGAGCGTGAAACCTGCTCTAAGTAGGAAGACGATTAAAACCGAAAGAGGAGAGACAGAGAAATCAGTCACGGGAAAAGCCTTCCTTTTTGAAAAAAAATTAAGAGTTATCATTTTTGTAAATACGTCTCGGCGCGCATTGGATTTTTTTTCTTAAGGAAAGCATTTATCTCCTCTCGTAGATCGCAGACGTTTATGTACAGCACATTATAAATATCTGTATGTTTATATCTATTGCACATTGGGAAAGTTCAAGTAGTCTCAGTAACAAACAGACACGGAGGGAGGGAGGGAGGGAGCAATGAGGGTGAAAGTCGGCTTCCTCTTACGGAGTTTGCTGATCATCGGGACTTTCCTGGCGCTGATGGGGCTCTGGTCCAAGCTTCTCTCATCCCAAAGCGACGAGAACAACCCTTTCGAGCGGCAGATGGTGAGTCAGTCTGAGGCTATACACATTTATTTACTTGTGTGAGAGACATGGCCGGGGGAGGGGGTTGGTCGCTGGCGGCGGCGGAGGATCAGAAAACTCCCAGAGGCTCGAGCCGGCGGTCCGTTACCGGCAGGGTTGCCATGGACACCGGGGGGGGGGCGGTGGTGGGATGCGAGGTTGTCATTCGGGTTGCTGTCTGCCGTCAGGCAACCTCGTGCCTCTCGTTTCCCTTTTCTTTTAAAAACAAATTTAATCTGCGGCTTGAACCAGAAACGATCGTTTTATTTTCTCTTCCTTTTTTTCTTTCTTTTTGTTTTACTTCATTTGCCTTTCATGTTTAAAAAGTGGGGATGGGTTTCAAAACGAAAACCGCCCACCAAGCTAACGGTCAAATTTAGGCCAGATGAAGCTGAGGCCTGACTTTCAGGCCCCAGGATCTGGTTGTGTGGCTTAAAGGTGCGACGCTCAAGTGCTTTCCCCATTAGGTAAGATGTGAAAACGTCTTGAAGGTCTGCTATGTAATGGTGCATACTCTGAATTGATTTCCGAATCCCTTTGCTCTCAGCCTCTTTCCATAACTCCACTGACACTGTAGTGTGGTGTAAGCACTTGGATTCATTTTCCCTTCTTTGGAATGAAAAGTCCAAGGGGTTAATTAAAAATAATTAGCAGCCTCCCTCAAAAAAATGGTCTATGCTTCCTATCTATTCTGTTTTATTTATTTCAAGCCTGGTCCCAAACAGGAGTGCCTCACTATGTAAATCCAGGTTGAATGGCTTTTCTACTTCCCAAGTAAAGAATAAGTATTGCTTTGAGTCCTTTTGTGCAGAACAATTGTAAATCTGTTCTCTTTGCCAGCTTTGCCCAAATCATTGCGCTACTGCTAATGTGGTCAGCTTTAATCCCTTAACCCCTTTTTCAAATAAAAGTTTCTCTTCTCTTTGCCCAGCAGAGGACAGTCAACCTGCCACTATTTTGCTGTGTGATTCTTGAGGACTTTGTTTGTAATAGACAGTAGAAGGCACTACAATCTGTTGCATTCTATGAAACTGCAACATGGCTATAAACAATTTCTCTCCTATCCCCCTGCTTTGTTGTCATTAGTGTTTAAAACATCAGACATAGGTTTGTTTGTTTCATGTGTTCTTTTTCACCTAAGTTATTCCTAGATGCACAAGCAATCTTTCAGCATAACCCTTTGTGTACAGAACTTGGGACATCATTGTCGTGGTTGTACAGAACATTGTTGAGACCTTTCCTGGAGTATGGTGTCCAGTTCTGGTTGCCGTTTTATTAGGAAGGATATTAAGGTGGAGAGGGTTCAGAAAAGATATTGCCAGGAATGGAGGGTTTGAGCTCTGAGGACCGACTGAATAGACTGAGATAACAAAGTGTGGGGGGGATGAACACAGCAGGCCAAGCAGCATCTCAGGAGCACAAAAGTCGACGTTTCAGGCCTAGACCCTTCATAATAGACTGAGACTATTTTTTTACACTGAAGCCTAGAAGGTTGAAGGGTGACCTTAGACATTTATATTATCATGAGTGTCATATATAAAGTGAATAGCAGGTGCCTTTTCCCTAGGTGGTGGAATTTCAAGACTGGGCACATATTTCTAAGGTGAGTGGAGAAAGATTTAAATAAGACAAGAGAGGGGAAATTTTTTTACAGAGACAGTGGTTCGTGTGTGGAATGAACTTCCAGAGGAAGTGGTGGACATTGGGGCAAGTACATGAACAGTAAATGTTTCAAATGATATGGGCCAAGCAGAGTCACTAATTTAGTTTGTGATTATGGTCGGCATGGACTGAAGGATTTGCTTATATATACGGAATTATAATTTTGTCATATGAACCAAGCTTTCATGATTACCAAGTGAAAAATTCTTTAGTGTACTTTGGTGTACTTAGTTTTAAAGAATGTTTGTGCTAACAGTGTAGGAAAAAAACATGGGTAACATTTCAGAGCACTTCCCATGAGAGATTTTTAAAATATACTTAATTTGTGTCATCTGAAGTCAATTCTGTATTTCTAAATTTATTGTATATCATGTGATTTTGTACATATGAAAAAAAACATCGAAGGTTTGGCATCTGCACTAACTTGATGTAGAATCTTCCTGCCCTACCCCGATTCCCTCCTTTGAATTTGTTTTTAATAAAGCAAGAAATCAAGACAGGTGGCACGCTGTTTGAGTGTGTGATCTTATTTGAAACCCCAGTGACCAATATTTTAATGAGTGCAATGATGGTCTCGAGATAAACTGAGCAAGAACAGCAGAAAAGCCAATGTGAATATGCATAAAGGTAACAAAGGGCAGAAAACCATTATTAAACTGAGATACAACCTGAGAGCTACTAAAATTGTCCCTATGATTTTGGCATTCACCTTATTGCAACAAACCATTTGTCCTAATTATAAATAAATCTCTATATATAGAGGGAACTACTTCAGGGCTGTAATAAGATTTTGGGCTCCAGTTTATGGATAATAGTGACCTGGTACTGCTGTAACATATAAATTGTCTGCACCCATCAGATGACAGATTTATTTTTACATTCAAGTATTCCATAGCATCTCGACAGCGTTGAAGCAGGCAATTGAGCCCATTGAGTTTACACCAACACTCCGGAGAGTATCCCGACCAGACCCACGCCCCTCCACAATTTTGGACTATGGGAAGAAGCCAGAGCACCAGGACGAAACCCATACAGATGTAGGGAGAATGTGCAAACTCCACATAGACAATTGCCCAAGGGTGGAATTGAACCCAGGCCTCTGACATGATGAGGCAAAAGTGTTAACTACTGAGCCACCATGCCACCCAATAATTTGTGCTAATACTATTTATCCCCTGTTGACTTTGGTACTGGCCTTCTGCTTGCTGCAAGTGTATTCAGCATGGTTCAGTTTATTTGTTCCATTTGTCAGTGTAAATGAGTTTCTATATTCATTTGTATAAACTTTTTCCTGCAGATCAAGTGGTGGATTCAGACTGTGCGTTTTAATTGTTGCACCTTGAGAAGAAATTGATTTTTGTCTTATAGTCTGGATTCCATTTTCAGAAAGGAAGTCTGATTAGATTTTACTACTTCTTTACTGGTTTGATGTCCAATGATACCTTTTACAGTTTTAAAAACAAATGACTTTGCAGCTAACTTTCCCACCTGGTACATGTGAGGAGAATGTAGGCACTTATGCTTTTGTGTTTTGTGAAATTAAACTAGGTTAGATGGAATTGAAGGGTGGGGTGGGGGATGTGTAGGTGGGAAGCAGTGCTTTGTTCTTTGCCAGTTGTAGGAAAGAAATTTTTTAAAAATATTTATTCCCCAGTTATGAGTATCACTGACATGGTTAGCATATTGAACAGGTGTTAATGGTTAGTCTTCTTGAGCTGCTGTATAATCTTGGTCCACCTCCGAGGGAAGTTTTTAAAAAAAAGACCATATTGATTTGAGACTGGATTCATACTAGTTTCCTTCATCCCCTAAGGGGTGCCAATGAACGATTTGGCCTTTTGCAGCCGTCTGGCAACTTCATGCTCATTTTTACTGATACAGGCTGTTACTTGATTATATAAAAACTAAACTTGGATTCTTATGTATTATTAACCCAACACAATGATTATGCTGGAGGGTCTAGGCCCGAAACGTCAGCTTTTGCGCTCCTAAGGTGCTGCTTGGCCTGCTGTGTTCATCCAGCTTCACACTTTGTTATCTTGGATTCTCCAGCATCTGCAGTTCCTATTATCTCTGATCACAATGATTATGCTACTGTAAATTGCACTAAATTGTGCAAATAAGTTTAAACTAATTTTAGATCTGGAAATTTTTCAGTTTTGGCTTACAGTGTAATAGTAATTTTGTGTGCATGTGTTGGAGGCTTTTTGTAATTGATCTTTGGAATGTGCAAAGAAACATACCATAGATTGTGTAGTAGAAATGGATTACGTG
This sequence comes from Stegostoma tigrinum, assembly GCF_030684315.1. Classification (NCBI taxonomy): domain Eukaryota; kingdom Metazoa; phylum Chordata; class Chondrichthyes; order Orectolobiformes; family Stegostomatidae; genus Stegostoma; species Stegostoma tigrinum. The sequence continues at coordinate 124,373,550 of NC_081356.1, read as the reverse complement.
ATCACTTTATTGACTGGATGTTCAAAATGGAATGTTCCAGTAGTTCTTTACACGAACTTAATACCTGTAGATCTTTTTTGAAGTGTTTATATTTACATATTTCAGCCCCATGAACAGTGCGCAGTGTATTAAATCTGTCCACAGCAGACATTTAAATAATCTTTCCCACTCAAGCAGTTCACTGATTTATTAAAATAAACTTCAGGGAGGATTCCGTCAAATCAACACTCCGATGAGTAAAACTAGTTAAAAATCAATTCCGATCTTTTCAATTTGGAAGCCATCACCTTGATTTCTGACTGAACTGTGTATATCTGGTATAGGAAAGAGACACAACTTGACAAAAGTTTTGTGGCCAATGAATTACTTTTGAAGTGTGATCATTATATATTTAAATGCTTGTGAGCAATTTGCCATCACATATATGTACAAAAACAATCAGTTAATTTGTTTTTGTTTGGAGGATAAATGTTGACTAGAACATGAAAATTCCTCTGCTTTTCAAAATAGTGGCATGGAATCTTCTGTTTCAGCTTAATTCTTTATTTGAACAGTGGCATTACTGATATTGTAGTAGTCGTTTAGCGAATTATAGCTTTTAATATTTAGCAATCTGTGCAAGCAATAATTTCATGGGAAGGAGGGAGGGTGTGCTAACTAAAATGTTATGACTCATGCGTGACAAAGCAGAAAGGTTATACATAATGGAATGAAAAATGAAATATCATTTTACTATTGGTATTTTAATGTTGAGTTGTGTAGCTAAAAATTTTGAAGTAATGACGTTATGAGATTACCTGTATCTATTGCTGATGAGGAGAAAGGACTATTTTGTCTATGTTTAATTATGTTTGAGACGCAAAGGTAACTTGCTTAAGTAGCCAGTCATTCTTGCATACAACTCTATAAATCAGTAACAGGAATAAGTCATTCCTATGAGGCATATAGGTCATTCAGCGAGATCATAGCTGTTTTTGCAAAGAGACTTAGTTGATCGATCTGCTTCTCTAAGGAGGACAGAAAATAAATCACCATTTTTAGTTAGAACTGCATATATAAGTTATTAAGTGATTTCAGTGTCGTCTGGTTCCCTTTGTATATTTATTGTCTTTAAGTTGTTGGCACAAAAAATTTCAAGTCATGGTACATGGAAAAAAATAAGGGGTCCTGCTGCACATTTGTAATGCCCCTCCATTTGGGACAGAAGATTTAGGTTCACTTCCCACCCTTCTGGCAAGGTATTGCTGTTGATAAAGGATTGGCTGATTAGCAGAAGACAGAGAGAGGGGTTATAGGTGTCTTTTTCATGATGGCAGCTGGTGACTAGTAGAAGTCCCCATAGGTCAGAGTTAGGACCACAACTATTCATATTGCATATTCGCAATCTGGAAAAAGGAACTAAGGGCACTGTTGCTAAGGTTGCAGATGACAAAAAGATGGGTGGAGGGATAGGTTGTGTTGAGAAAATGGGGAGGCTGCTGAAAGACTTGGACAAGTTAGGATAATGGACAAAGTGGCAGATGGAATACAGTGTTGGAAAGTGTGACATTTCTGAGGATTGCTGTGGACTGCTTGGACTGAACAGTCTTTTTCCACACCTAGGGATTCTATTCTATTCATTACGCATTTGAAAGGAATAATATAGACGTAAATTTTTCTAAATGGAGGATGGCACAAGGAGACTGGTGCGTCTTAGTTCAGAATTCTCTTAAGATTTAATAAGTAGGCTCCGTTGGCAGCTGGGAAGGCAAATGTGATGTTGGCATTGATTGGTTTCAAGAGAACAAGAATATAAGAGTGGAGATATATACTGCTGAGGTTGTAAAAGGCTCTGGTCAGAACACATGGAATATTGTGAGAAGTTTTGGGCCTCACATCGAAGGTAGAATATGCTGATGTGGAGGAGATCCAGAGGAAGTTTATACGAATGACCCCAGAAATGAGGGCTTGTCATTTGAGAAGCAGTTTAGGACTCTGGGTCTGTAACCTGTGGAGTTTAGAAAGATTAGGGAGATCTGATTGAAACTTTTAGAATACAGAGAGGCCTGGATAGACTGGACGTGAAGAAGATGTTTCCATTAGTAGGAAAGACTAGGACCTGAGGGCATAGCCTCCGAGTGAAGGGATGGTCCTTTATCAGTGAGATGAGGAGGTACTTTCTTCAGCCAGAGGATGATTGATCTATGGAACTCATTTCTGCAGACTTCTGGGGAGGCCAAGACATTGACCATATTTAAGACAGATAATTGGATAGGTTCATGATTAGTAAGGAGATCAAAGGTTATGGGAGAAGACAGGAAAATGGGATTGAAAAACATATCCGTCATGATCGAATAGTGGAGCAGACTCAGTGGGCTGAATGATCTCATTCTGCTTCTAAATCTTGTGGTCTTCCCCAGATGTGCGTTGCAGCATTCCGAACAGGTTTTATTTAAAAAAAAACTGCATGGAAATAATCTTGAAGTATTTTGAAAACCTATTACCTATGTAATTTGCAGCTGCCTCATGTGGACATCCATCAACACCATTGTCACCGTTTGGTTGCACTCCATCTTGGGTTGAGTCTCAACCCTGAGCTCCTGATCTCAAATGATTTCCCAGCAACAGATGACCTGTTTCCTCATCTGCACATTGCCATGTCAGTACTTCTGCCAAAACTCCAATCCTTTAATCACTTTCAAACTGGATTATTTTGCTCAAATGGCATCACTTCCTTTGTTTTATGAAGTGCAGTTTATGCAAAACTGTACGGCATCCATCCCACATCATGTTCTGCTCATCTGTAACATCCTTACTGACCCGCAGTTGTTTCTGATTTTTCCAACGTGTTGAACTTGAAATCCTTAGTCTTCTGTTTGAATAAGATGCCACCGTTTGGACATAACAAAAAAAAAGCTCTGTTTGCACTTTCATTGGACATAAACATTCTATAGCACTACTTGAAGAGCAGGCAAATTTTATCAGTATCCTGGCAAACATTTATTCCTAACCCTGGCTTGAGAGAGTAGAACCTAAGGATCGTAGCTAAGGAAAAGGGGTTGGTGTTAGGTTGATAAGAGGGATTTCTTCATTCAGAAGTTGCGAATCTTTGGAATGCTCTATCCTAGAGGATCATCAATGCTCAGTCAATTAGTTTATTCAGTGTAAATATTTAATTTTTGTGGGGGCTGCGTCATAATCAAGAGACAGAAGTAAGTTGATTTGACAAAAATCTTAACTGTGATTTTACTGAGTAACAGAGCAAGTTTGAGGTCTAGCATATGACCATCTCCAGCTCATTTTTATGTTACTGTTCTTAGCAAAGCAGCTCTTCTAAGGATCAATATCATTGCAGTTAGTGAGACCTTTGAGTGCAAAAATTCGTTGTCACTTTTTGTACATCATAAATGTTTGCACTGTAAAAGTACTTAATGGGTTGTAAAGCATTTTGGGACATCCTAAGATGGAGAAAGGCACTGTGTAACTGTAAGTGCTTTTGTTGTTTAAAACTAATCTCTAACCTATCATTTGTGTCACTCATATTTCCTTTTGTTTTGGCATCTATACTTATTTGATTATATCTCTTTGAAACACCATGGGACATTTCCGCATATCAGCAACACTATGTAAATCCAAGTTGATGTGTGATTTTTTTTTTTCTCTGATCACTGTCTCCTACTGCCAAAGAAGCTTAATTTTGTTTTGGATTGTTCCTTCATGGGATAAGGATGTCCTTCCCTAAAGAGCAGTGGTGAACCTGGTGGGTTTTTCTGACAACAAAAATGGATTCATGGTATCATTAGACTGTTAATTCCAGATTTTTATTGAATTCAAATTCCACTATCTACTATGGCAGATTCGAATCCAGGTCCCCAGAACATTATCTGGGTTTCGAGATTAACAGCTAGTGATAATACCAGTAGGCCATCACCTCCTAGTGTTCCTCAAGAGGAGTGATCTTTGCTAAATCTTCCATGTGCATGTTTCTATATTTGAATTGCTGAGATATCTTGCCCTTGAATCTTTTATTGAATTTCTATTTCCTTCTAAAAATACATTTACCTTTGAATTTGCTGCAGTAAATTAAATTTACCACTTGTTTATCAGTCCCACCAATTTTTGTCCTCGTGAAGTATTAAATGACAAATCAGCTCCTGTGTGTCTTCAGAAATTTTAATATCATGCTCTTTATGATAGTTTAAATTAGATTTATTATATTATAACAGGCTTAGAAATGCGCTGGGTAAATCATTTCTAAACCTCTGTCAGTCCTACAGCTCTCTGTAACTCTACCCTTTTGTTACTTGCGTATCCACTGGTGGTTGTTCCATGCTAGTGTTTTCCTTTACCACATCTCCAGGTCTGACCAAAGGTCATTAAATTAAAACACACTGTTTCTTTCTCCACTGGTGCTGCCTATTTCCAGCATTTTCTGTTTTTATTTCAGATTTCTCCAGTATAGTATTTTTATTTTGTTCCTATCTGTCAATAATGGTGCTAGAATTCTGGAGCAGAACTTTTAATATCCAAATTAAACAGCCAGGGGAAACAAAAACACTGATCAACTTTTGTTGTTAATTTGATTCTGTATTTTTTGTGCCAGGCTCACTTCATTGTATAGGAGCTACCTTTTGTGTAAGTGTGAGATTTTCTTCATCTGAATCCGTTTACTTGCACCACAGTTCTCAAATTATTCTTGCACCTGGTATATTTTGATAGCTTAGCAAAGTAGGGGTAGCGAGTTTTTCAGATGAAATCCATGGTTCATTCTTTCTTAATAAACCTTATCCAGCAAAAGCTAGTAAGGCAGTTCACTTCCCTGCAGTTCCTGAGTCACCAAAACCTCAGGATCTCCATCAGCTCATTTTGCAAATATTATGAGGTGCTTTACTTGCTGTTGGCAGACTCAACTGTTCTGAAACTTCAGAAAACCTTCAATTGGCAAATTCATATAAATGGGAAATCTGTTATGAGTAGTTAATTTTACTGCAGTTAATTGCTCATGCATTTACTGTAAGTAGTTTTCATTGTGTTTTATTCTGGTTATACATCTTAAGTCAAGGATTATATGAGAGCGCATATACTTGGGTTAACCTGCACATGTCAACACTTTTTGTGAAATCTGGCCTAAGCCTTTGCTGGTTTTAATTTAGGTAAAGCATAATCATGGACTAAATAACTCCCTTTCCTCTCCCAAGATGAGCCTTCCCCAATAGTTATGAACAAATCCATCAGTTATTTTGTTAGTGCAATCACCCAGCATGTACTTAACCTGAATGCAAGAATTGAATGCTAGAAGACTCTGCCATTGACATCAAGGAAAATACTAATTTGTTTTATTCATTCATGGGATTTGGGCACTGCTGGCTGTTTTTGTGGAATTCCTATTTGTCCTTTGAAAAGATGATGGTGAGTTGCCACTTTAAACCACCTTAGTCCGTATGGGGTAGATACACCCATAATGTCGTAAGGGAGGGAATTCCAAGATTTTTATCTAGCAGCACTGAAGGGACAGCGATTTCTTCCCACTCAATGGTGAGTGACTTTAGGGTATACCTGCAGGTTTTGGTGTTCCCATGTATCTGCTGCTGTTGTCCTTTCAGATGTTGGATTTGGAAGATGCTATCTAAAGAAACCTGTTGCGTTGTTGCACTGTAACTCTATAGGTGTTACTGCTGCTACTGTGTGTCTGTTGTGAGGAAATGAATGTGCTATGTAGTGCCATTTAAGTGGGCTGCTTCGCCCTAATGATGTCAGGATTCGCGAGCATTGGAGATGTATTCACCCAGGAAAGTGGGGAGTATTCCATCGCACTCCTGACTCGTATCTTGTTGATGGTGGTCAGGCTTTGGGCAGCCAGTAGTTGAGTTAGTATTTCAATCTCTGACCTGCACTTATTGCCACTGTATTTATGTGGTGAGCACAGTTGAGTTTCTGGTCAATAGTAACCCCCATGTTGTTGATTGTGGGGGATTCAGCAACAGGAGAACTACTTAACATCAAGTGGCAATGGTTAAATTATCTCTTGGAGACGGTCATCATCCAATGCTTGTGTGGAGTGAACGTTACTGCCGACAGTCCAGGTTTTGCTGCATTTGGACATGGACCTATTCAGTATCTGAGGAAGATGATGCTGAACATTGTGCATTCATCAAAGAGCAGTCCCATTTATGAACTTTTGTTGGAGAGAAAGCCATTGGACCAGCTGAAAATAGTTGGGTCTAGAATACTACCATGAGGACCCCTGCAGAAGTGATTGATGTTTAACAAGGGCAACCATATTCCTCTTATGCTTTGTATGATATCAATAAGTGGTCAGTTACCTGATTCCCATTGACCAGTTTTGCTGAAGCTCCTTGATAACAAAGTGTGGGACTGGATGAATAAATCAGGCCAAGCAGCATCTCAGGAGCACAAAAGCTGACGTTTCAGGCCTAGATCCTTCTCCTTGATGCTTGATCTCAAAGACAACCTCTCTCACCTCCCATTTGGATTTTAGCTCTTCTGTCCATGTTTGGACCATGGCTAAAGTTAGGTCAGGAGCCAGGTGGCCCTGCCAGAACTCAAACTAGGTGTCAGTGAGTAGGTCCTTGCTGACAAAGTTGCCACCCTCTGTGACTTTACTGATGTGGAGGTGCTGATGTTGGACTTGGGTTGACAAAGTCAGTAGTCATCTGACACCAGGTTATAGTCTAATAGGTTCATTTGAAGTCACAATCTTTCTGAACTTCATCAGGTGAAGTAAGAGAGTAGCACACAGACACAGAATTGATAAGATCAGAGATCAAAAGATCATACAAAATGGTGTGTGGAGTGTTCAGTGTTTCTGCAGGTGATTAAAAGTGTGAGATAGTGAGAGTAAAGTGTCAATAAGAAGTGAAAGGATGATCGGTAATTCATTTAAACGAGGCAGAGAGATACTTACAGAAAATTTACAAACAAAAAGGTGGTGCTAGAGACAAACCAAATGACTGGAATAACATCACTTTGGCCACCTTTATTTTTAATTTATTTTGTAATTATGACATTTTGATCACCTGCAGAGACTTAGCTCCACTCACACGATTTGTATGATCTCTTGATTGCTCTGCCAAAAAATTCTCTGTCTGTATGCTTCTGTCTCACTTCACCTGACTAAGGGGCCATGCTGTGAAAGCTTGTGATTTCAAATAAACCTGTTGGACTATAACCTGGTGTTGTGTGACTTCTGACTTTACTCACTATTATCAATAGACTCACAGGCTGGTTTTTATGCACAGGACATTCCTAGGTAATTTTCCACACTGCCAGGTAGTTACCACTGTTACAGCTACAAACAGTTTGGCTAGGGCACAGCATGTTTTGGAATTATTACTGGAATGTTTTCGGGGCATATAGCCTTTCTGGTATCCATTGCCTTTAACTGTTTCTTGATAACCCCAATAATGAATTGAATTGGCTAAAGACTGGTATCTAATGTTGGGGATCTCTGGAAGAGATTGAGATGGATTTTCCACTCAGCACTTCTGACTGAAGATTGTTGTGAATGCTTCAGCTTTATCTTTTTCACTGATGTGCTGGGCTTGTCCATCTTCGAAGTTGTGAAATTTCAGAAGCTGCCACTCCAGTGAGTTTTTTTAATTGGCCATCACGATTCACAACTGAATGTGACCAAACTGCAGAACTTCAGTCTGATTCATTTGGTTATGGAATAATTTAGCCCTATCTATCACTTACTGATTGGTACAGGTACAGGTAGTCTTTCTTGTAGACTGACCATATTGAGACTTAAGGTTTAGGCTCCAGCCATGCCGTCCTGCACTCCTCATTGAACCAGGGTTGGTTCTGACTGAATGGTAATCATGGAGTGGTGGATATGCTGAACCATGAAGTAGCAGGATTCCGACACAACCTGATGAGGCACAACCTCTTGAGCCCCATGGTGAGCTGCTAAACTAGTTTGAAATCTATCCCATTTTAATACTGTGATAGGGCCAGGTAGCAAATTGGAGGGTATCCTCCATGTGAAGAAGGAACTTCATTTCCTCAAGGACTGTGATGGTCACTCATACACATACTGCCATGGATATCTGCAACCGTCAGGCTGGTGAGATTCTGGTCAAATATATTTTTCCCTTTTTTTTTGTTCCATCACAGCTTCTGTGTACCCAGTCTAACATCTATCTCCTTAAGGACTCGGTCACCTTGGTTAGTAGTGGTACTGTTGAGCCATTCTTGTGGTGGCCACAATGATATCTCCCACCAGAGTATATTACGTCCTTGCCATCCTCATCCAAGTCATGCTGAACATTGCAGAGTACTAATTGGTCAGACAGCATGGTATTTTGATAATTGGGAAGAGATTTCCTTGCCCTTTTTGTTTGTCCTGATGCCTTGAGGTATGGCCCAGGCCACCTGCTGAGGTTTTCCAGGGCTGCTACGTCCTCACTGAATACATTTGGACTAACACTTCTGGATGGCATGAAGAATCACACATACTGAACGATGGAAGCCAGTGAAGGCAACCTGAAAGACAAAAATAGAAATAGTTGGAAAAATTCAGCAAGCCTGGCAGCCTCTGTGGAGAGAGGTCAGAGTTAACATTTTAGGTTGACAGACCCTTCATCAGAACTGCTGGTAGCTAGGAAGATGTTTTAGTTTATGTGCAGAAGATAGGGTGGGGTCGAGGGGGTAAGGAGTAAACAGTAGGTGGGGACAGAGCCCAAAAAAAAGACAAGAGCAGTTGGACAGACAAAGGAGCAGATAATGACCTGTCAAAGTGGGTGAATAGCTGTTAATGAGGATTGTTAGTGGCTAACAATGGGTGCTGTGAGATAGCAGATGATGTGATAACAAGGCCTGGGGCATGGAGGTTATGGTAAGGACATGGGTGAACTCAAGCCCTAAAGTTATTGAACTTGATATTGGCTCTGGAAGGCTGCAGGGTCCCCAAGCGGGTGCTGAGCTTTGGAGTACAGCAGCAAGCCTTAGCCAGAATTGTTGGCCAGGGAACAGTGTGGTATATTGAGGTGGCAGGCGACTAGAAGTGTAGGGTCTCTTTTTGCAGACAAAATACAACTGTTCCATGAAGCGGTCACCAAGTCTACACTTCATTTCCACAATGTTGAGAAGACCACGTTGTGAGCAGTAAATGCAGTAGGTTGTGTAAAGTGCAGGTGAAGTGCTGTTTCACCTGGAAGGTGTGTTTGGGGCCTTGGATACTGAAGAGGGAGGAAGTGAATGGACAGGTGTTACATCTGCAGTCGCAACGGAAGGTGCTGGGAAGTTGTGGGGAGCTCGTGGAATCGTGTTGGGAGTGAAGGAAGTGTGGGCTAGGGTGTTGTCTCTGGGAACAATCTCTTGCGAAGGCTGAGTAGGGAGGGAAGAGGAATATGTGCCTGGTGGTGGCATCTAGCTGGATCTGGTGGAAATGGCAGCTACTGATCCTCTGGATGTGGTTGTTGGTGGGATAGTAGAAGACAAGGTGGACCTCATCGTTATTGCGGGAGGGAAGAGAGGGGGTATGGGTGATAGGTCAGGCGGAGGGCCCTATCAACAACAGTGCTCGGTAATCCTCGGTTGTGCAAGAAGGTGGACGTTTTGGAGGCTCCCTTGTTGAAGTTGGTATCATCAGAATAAATGTGATGGAGATGGAGGAACTGGGAGAATGGAATTGAGTCTTTACAGGAAGCAGGTTGCGAGGATCTGGAAACACTGGGTTTACAGTGGATATTGGTGGCCAGCCTATCCCCAGAATTGGAAACAGATGTTGAGGAAGGGAGGAGTAAGAGGTGGACCAAATAAAGGTGAGAGAGGAATGGAAATTGGAAGCAAAATCGGAAAACTTTTCCAATTCCGGAATATGAGGGGGCAGCAACGATACATGTAATCAGATTAAACCTATTCTGGACTAAATTTAGTTAAATTGGAGACTGATAGATTGTGCTCACTAGAGATATATGGACCTAGGACATAAGTCAGCCATGATCTCCAGCCATGATCTCATTCAATTGTGGAATAGGCTCAAGAAACGAAGAGCCCTTCTGTTTTCTATGAGACTACTTGGCACGCTCATGGTTTTGTATCATTATGTAATGATGCATTGGTCTTGATCTGAGCTAAGTAAATCTGATCAGGACTACCGCTCAAGTTCACTTGCTATGAAATAAAGTAACTTAATGAGTTACATCAAGCCATGTCTTGCAATATTTACCATGGCCATGTACAATTGCAGAGACCTCCCTGCTGCTGTGTTCAGCTCCTCTTGCAATTGAAGGCCAACATATCATTTGCTTTCTCCAGCACTTGCTACACCTACCTGCTTACTTACTTACTGATGTACAAAGACACAAGGTTTTTGTCTTGTTGCACACCCCCTTTCCCATTCTTTCACCATTCAGACAATAATCTGCCTTCCTGTTTTGCCACCAAAGTGGATAACTTCACTTTTTATCCACTACTTCATCTGCCATGCATTTGCCCACTTGCTGAACTTGCCCAAGGTGCATTGAAGCATCTCTGCATCCTCCTCACAGCTCATAGCCCCACACAGTTTTGTGTATCTTAAAAGGATAAAAATGCAGAAATTTAAGACATGGAAGAATTTTTAGTGCCTAAATCAGCTAGGAAAGCAATAGGAATATTATAGGTCCATGTATTGGATGAGGGCAATTGGCTAGGATTCTCACTCTTGTTCGTAATTGATTTCTGCTGGAACTGTATCATTGATAATGGGAACTGCAGATGCTGGAGAATCCAAGATAATAAAATGTGAGACTGGATGAACACAGCAGGCCCAGCAGCATCTCAGGAGCACAAAAGCTGACGTTTCGGGCCTAGACCCTTCATCAGAGAGGGGGATGGGGTGAGGGTTCTGGAATAAATAGGGAGAGAGGGGTAGGCGGACCGAAGATGGAGAGAAAAGAAGATAGGTGGAGAGGAGAGTATAGGTGGGGAGGGGATAGGTCAGTCCAGGGAAGATGGACAGGTCAAGGAGGTGGGATGAGGTTACCAGGTAGGAGATGGAGGTGCGGCTTGGGGTGGGAGGAATAAACAACTACACCGCCCAGTTGCAAACCATTTCCACTCCCCCTCCCATTCTATAGATGACATGTCCATCATGGGGCCTCCTGCAGTGCCATAATGATGCCACCCGAAAGTTGCAGGAACAGCAACTCATATTCCACTTGGGAACCCTGCAACCCAATGGTATCAATGTGGACTTCACCAGCTTCAAAATCTCCCCTTCCCCCACTGCACCACACAACCAGCCCAGCTCTTCCCCTCCACCCACTGCATCCCAAAACCAGTCCAGCCTGTCTCTGCCTCCCTAACCTGTTCTTCCTCTCACCCATCCCTTCCTCCTACCCCAAGCCTCACCTCCATCTCCTACCTACTAACCTCATCCCACCTCCTTGACCTGTCCGTCTTCCCTGGACTGACCTATCTCCTCCCCACCTATACTCTCCACCTATCTTCTTTTCTCTCCATCTTCGGTCCACCTCCCCCTCTCTCCCTATTTATTCCAGAACCCTCACCCCATCCCCCTCTCTGATGAAGGGTCTAGGCCTGAAACGTCAGCTTTTGTGCTCCTGAGATGCTGCTGGGCCTGCTGTGTTCATCCAGCCTCACATTTTATCGTCTTGGAACTGTATCATGTTGGTCCAATCTGTCATGCATATCTGGTGAAAAAATTCTCTCGCTGTCTAACCTCATGTGAAATGTGACCATGAGGAAAATTGAAAAGCACTTTCATTATGGCAATAAGCAATTTATTCCTGCTTGTACCCAGGATGTCACTGAGACTATTTCACTGCAAGTGAAACACTGGGAATTTGAAAATTTATGCAGTGCACAGAATCTAGTCCAATTATTAAAATGAAGTGTGGGACTGAGTTGTTTTGGACATCAAATATGATTCAATTACTTTTTCTAGGCATAAACTTGTGCTGCTACTTTTTTTCCTCTGCTGTTTCATGTTCCATAGTTCTAAAATACCTCACTCGAGTGGATGATCTTATGAGAGTTTAGGTATTGCCTGGAGAATGCTATTTTCTACCATTCCCACCCCCCATATGTAAAATAACTGCTACTGATTTATATCCATAAGTTGGTTTTCTTTTTATCCAAGCTGATAGTGACCCCTATTTCATGAACCTCCATTTTGGTAACAAAGGTGTTTTTTTTTGTGTGGTGCTTTATCAAGTGCTTCATCCATTATTTGAGCAGGACCTGCCTCTTGCAAATCCATGCTGGTTCTCCTTACTTACCTCCAAACTTTTCAACTATCTGTTTTGTTTTAAATTCTGGTTATTTAAAACTTTACCCACCACTAATGTTAAAGTGATCAGCCTGTAGTTGATAAGAATGTTCACTGATAACTGCACAAAGTTCAGCACTCATGTCCTGAAGAGTCATGAGAGAGCAAGAACTGCAGATGCTGGAGTCAGTGACAACACAGTGTGGAGCTCAAGGAACACAGCAGGCCGGGCAGCATCAGAGGAACCGGAAAGTTGATGTTTCAGATCAGGACCCTTCTTTAGAAATGGGGAGGGGGAAGGGAACCTCCTGGGCAGGAGCTATCCTTTGTATGCCTGACACCAGACTCCCAAAGATACTGTTCTACTCTTAAACTGCAATGACATTTGACTGTCAAGTGAACAACAAAGATGCTTTAGAAATATCATCAAAAATTCCTACTGTATAGAGGCTGGAGCTTGTTTCATTCAAAAAAGCACTGACACCTTGAGAAACTTCATTGAGATCTTGCAGAGTTGAAGTTGTTGTATTGAAAAGAACAAACAAACACCCGATGTTCCAAGTGCACTAGTGCAAATACGATGTTGTCTAAAGATTATTCAGGTACATTATCAACTTCTGAAAAATGGGGCAGAAAGCCATTCTCTCCCATGGGACTGTCTAAAATAGGAGGTAAACAACACAGCAATCACTTGACGTTCCCATTACTGAATCTCCCACCATTAAACATCCTGAGGTTGAGCAGAAACTGAAATGAACCAGCTATTTAAAGAATGTGGCAACATGACCAAATCAAAAACTGCCAATCTGCAATGAATAATTCCTGTCCTGACTTCTTAAGGCCATCCACAAATTTGTTTGTTTTGGAATGCCAACTACCCTCTTGTCTGAATTAGTGCAGCTGCAGAAACATTCAAGAAACTCATTGCCATATAGGACAAAGCAGCCTGCTTATTTGGCATCCCATTGACTCCCTCCACTACTAACATACGGTGGCAGCAGTCTGTACCATCTCTCGGACAGATTTCACATGACACCAGGTTATAGCCCAACAGGTTTACTTGAAATCACAAGCTTTCAGAGTGCTGCACCTTCATCAGATGAAGTCACACTTGTTGGACTGTAACCTGGTGTGGTGTGACTTCTGACTTTTTCATTCCAGCCCAACACTCACTTCCACACCATGTCCAAGATGTAGGATAACTACTGCCTAAACATTCTTTGTCATCCTTTCAAACCTGTAACCTCTACTACATAGTAGGACAAGGACAATAGGCACTTGGGACTGTCAAATTCTATTTCATGTCACAGACCATCCTGATTTAGAACTTTGTTCCTGTCCTTAATTGGCATTGGGTCAAAATCATTGAACTGCCACTAACAGCCTGTGGATGAACCTACACAACATTGACTTTAGTGTGTCAAGAAGGCCCCTTGCTATCATGCACACACTCTGCAAAGGAATAACAAAAATAAAGCCAACTTTTACACAGCAGTTGATGTGTTAGTTACGAAATGATTTCTTTACGTAGTATTGATTTGTAAGAGAGACTCCCTTTTCTTAACCTTTTTCTGTGGATTGCCACCTTGCTGTGGTGGACAATGGAATAATTATTTGGGTGCTTTGCCACGCACCTAACATGTTCCATTTGAACAGTAGTGCTTCCATATTTAGTAGGTATCTTTCTGATTCTAGAATGTGATTGACTCTTAACTGTGCTCTTTGTCAATTTTTTTATCCACTTGTGGCATATGAGCATTGATGGTTGGTCAGCATTTACTTTGCCTGCGCCTCGTTGCCCTTGAGAACGTGGTGCTAAGATGCCTTCATGAAGCACTGTTGTGCACATGCGGTAGATTGACGCATTATATCCTCAGGGAGGAAATTGCAGGATTTTTGACCCAGCAACAATGAGAGAATGGCTTGGAGGGGAGCTTGCATGTGGTGGTGTTCCCAAGTATCTGCTGCCCTGGTCCTTCCAAATGGATGTGGTCATGGGATTGGAAGATGCTGTCTAAGCAGTCCAGGTGATTTCTGCAGTGCATCTTGAGTGTTAGTGTTGAAAAGAGTTCTTCCTTGGGGATGTGGTGCCAGTCAGATGAGCTGCTTTGTCCTTGTTGCTGTCAAGCTTCTTGAATGTTGTTGGAGCTGTTCTCATCTAAGCAAGTGTGGACTATTCCATCACATTTCTCACTTTTTACTTGTAGAAGGTCATAGGCTTTAGGGATCCAGGAAGTGAGTTATTTGCAGTCTTCCTAGCCTGTGGCTACAAGAGCAGGTCGATGTGTTTGCGATGTCTCCAGTTGAGTTTCTGGTCAATGGTAACCCCAACAATATCAGTAACACCATTGAATGTTAAGGGGTCGTGATTTAGATTGCCTCTTATTGAAGATGGTCATTGGCTGGCATTTCGGTGGTGCAAATGTTACTTGCCACTTGTCAGCCCAAGCATGGATGTTGTCCAGACTTTGTTGTATTTGAGCATGGACTGCTTCATTATGGTGCTGAAGATTGTACGATCAGTCATGAAATCCTGACTTTTGACCATTCGTGAAGCAGCTGAAAATTGTTAGATCTAAGACATTACCCTGACGTATTCCAGCTGAGATGTCTGATTTCCAATAACTGCAAATATATTCCTATGTGCCAGGTCTGACTTTAACCAATGGCGAGTTTACCCCTGCTACCATTGATTCCAGTTTTGCTGGAGTTTCTTGAAGCTACACCTGGTTGAACATGGCCTTGATGTCAAGAGCTGCCACTGTCTCCTCCCTCTGGAATTCAGTTGTTTTTTGTCCGTGTTTGAACTGAGGCTGTAATGAGGTCAGGAGCTGAGTGTCCTTGGCAGAGCACTAACGGAATGTCACTGAACAGGTGCTGCTTGATAGCACTGTTGATGACACCTTCCATTGCTTTACTGATGAACAAGAGTACACTGGGGCAGTAAATGGCCAGGATAACAAGTTGTACAGCTGGATGAACACAGCAGATCAAGCAGCATCATAGGAGCACGAAAGCTGACGTTTCAGGCCTAGATTGGCCGGATTGGATTTGTCCTGTTTTTTTTCTTCTCTCTGTTCCACATTGCCACTTACCCGATAATGTTGTAATTATGTTGGAACAGCTTATCTCGGGAAGGGACAAGTTCTGGATCACAAGTCTTCAGTGCTATTAACAGTATGTTGTCAGGCCCCATAGCCTTTGCAGTATCCAATGCCTCCAACTGCCATTGATATCACATGGAGTGAATCGTATTGGCCGAAAACTGGCATTTCTGATGCTGGGGACCATCGGAGGAGGCTGAAATGGATCATCCACTTGGCAGTTCTGGCTCAAGATTGCTGCCAATGCTTTGGCCCAGTCTTTTTCACTTGTATGTTGGCTCTTCATTGATGGGGATATTTGTAGAATTAGGACAATGGATAAAAAATGCCAGGCAAGCTAGGTCCACTTGCATCCCATGAATGAATTTACAAAAAGTTGCCTATTGTGGCTTTCTTGCTTTCTCCAAAGGTCCTGTGAACAAAACCATTTCAGACACATGACACTGAATTGTATGTTGATTATATGAGGGTCCTCATATCCCGCTTCCTCCATTCAGTTTTCAGACAATGGTCCCTTGAATTAGTAAAAGACAGGACTTGCATCTGTTATCTCAGGCAACCCTATTTCAAAGAGCTGCTGACCAACCAGAGGATAGCACCTTTTTACTGCACCAGGAATGTTGGACGGGGGCGGGTGATGGTATTGCAGGAGGCCCAAGAGGATTGGGAGCGTGGATAGCCTCAACTCCAGGTTAAATCTGGTGCTGCACTTCAGCCTATGGGTCCATCCACCTGCTTTCCTATCTGAAAGTGTCTTACATAATTCAGCCCTTGATCTCTGGTGCTCCCGGACAGTACTTCAGAAGAGAATTTATGTAAGATAAAATTTGGCCTCCTTTTTTCGATTAGCATGATAATATTAAATGCTTGAGGGCCTGCATTGCTTACTCCTGCTCCTGTTCTTAAGATTACTGTTCAGCAATTCAGATATTATCCAATGTCTCAACAGCTGTGGAGTTTATCCACTGTAACAATTTCACTGAATTGATACAGACTTGTTTGTTATTCATTTGACTTTAGTTATTGTGACACAGCAGTAGTTACCATATATAAATTCCCATCAACACATCAGGCCACTGTCATGAGTAATATGAGGAAGAAAGACTCACACCTTCACAGCATCTTTCACAACCAAAGGACTTGTCAAAGTGCTTTGTCAAAATGAACTACTTGTGTTGTGTACTCATTGTTTTAGTGGAGGAAACACAGCAGAAAATTTGTGCACAGCAACCTCTCTTAAACAGTACTGCCATAATGACTAGATAATCTGTTTTGCAATTTGATTATGGGGTAAGTATTGATGAAGATACCAGCAGTGACTCACGTACTCTTACTTGAAATACTGCTTTGAATTCTTTTACTTCCCGCTCGGAGGGTGGAGGAAGCCTCCGTTTAATTCTGCCTTTCCAGACAAAACGTTTCACAGTGTAGCATTCCCTCCATACTACAGTGGAGTATGAGTTTTCACCTTTTAGGCTTAGGACCTTGAGTGGAACTTCGAATCAAAACTTCCTTCTAAGAAATGTAGGAGCTGCTAAGTGAGCTAAATTAAGACACAAAATGCAAATGTCTTGATTTCCACTGGCATCGTTTGCCGCATTATTGCTTTTAGCAAGCTGAATTCCTGCCAGCCTTGTTTGTTAGGGTGGTTTTCTTGTGATTTCATTTTTGTAAAGTGCACATTTTGGATGAGTCTAAGGGTTGATCAAGAAGTGTGTGACCTGGAGGCAAAATAAATTGGGATTAACCAAGAACGGTGTTGTAGTAAGTTTCACAATTTCTATTCCTCCTTTTGAAACCTGTGGATTGAAACATTGAGTGATCCGAAAACTACTCGATTGAATGAGTACTGTACAGGTTCTCCAGCATGCAAGCCATCTAACCCTGATCATTAAACAATCAATATGTTAGGCTTTCATCAGAATATGACTGTGTCAATAACAAAGGCTTCTCGATGGATTTTTGAGGAGTATTTTGGGTTCTTATGGCTCAGTGGTTAGCACGGCACCAGGGACCAGGGTTCAATTCCATCCTTGGGCGACGGTGGAATTTGCACATTCTCCCTGTGTTTGCATGAGTTTCCTCCCACAGTTCAAAGATGTGCAGGGTAGGTGGATTGGCGATGCTAAATTGCCTGTAGGGTCCAGGTGGGGAGATGGAGGGTTAGGGTATAAGTCAGTGTGGGATACTCTTTGGAGGGCTGTTGTGGACTTGTTGGGCTGAAGGGCCTGTTTCCACACTTGGAAGGATTCTGTTTAAAAAAAAATTGTAGCAACTATCAAGTGACTTTCTTGTATTGTAATGGAATGATTTTGTTCTATTTCTAGTCACTATTCTTGTCATTGCTGCTGGTTGTTGCATTATGATAGTTGATTTTTAGCTTTTACTTCAGGCCAAAGCATTTCACAAAGACATTGATATTGTACAGGAACATAAAAGTTAGAGTATTGATGACCGTAAGTTAACACCTGCTTCTTAATGAAGATGTGAGGGATCTTGAGAGGGTGCAGAAAGGATTGACCAGAATTGTTGCAGGGATGGCTGAATTTAGCTACATGGCTAGTTCAAAAAAGATTTGGTTGTTCTGCTTGAAGGAAAGGAATTTAAGGCAAAATCCAACAAAAGTGGAACAAGATTGTGACAGATTTTGGATGGGGTGGACAAAGAAAAACTATTCCCATTATTTGATAGTACATGGATTGAACATAAGACAGGTGCAGGGTGAATGTCAATGAGATGTGTTTCCATGCAGTGCATGGTAATCACTGGGAATACTATATGCCGACAAGAGTGGTAGAAGTGGAGATGACCAATGATCTCAAAAAGGAAATTGAGGGAAATAACAACATACAGAGCTCTAGGGACAGAGTGGGGAACTGGGCTGTCAGTTTTCCTCTTGAGACTCTATGTAGACTTTTAAGTTGAATGAGCCCGTTAGTCTTTAAAAGTTCTGATGTACAAATGTACAAGTTGGAAGCAAATGTTGGCTATCTGAGTCCTCAAGCTTGCACTGTCTTTCAGCAAACTCATTGCTAAATCGCTGTTTTGAATTCCACATTCCCAACTACTCCTTGATAATTTTTGATTGCCTTGTCTAAAGAAATCCAATCTACCTCCACCTTAACAAATATTCAATGACCCAACTTCCCTGCCTTCTGAAGCAGAGTTCCAAAGTCTTACAGTCCTTATTTCTGTCCTAAAGAATGACCCCATGATTTTAAAACAGTATCCTCCTAGTTCTGAACTCACCCACAAGGTAAAGCATCCTTTCTACATCCATGTTGTTAAGACAGTTCAATATCTTGTATTCTTCAATCAAGTCACCCCTCATTCTTGTAACTGCAGTGAACACAACCTTTCTACAAGACAAGCGCATTCATTCTAGATATCAATCTAGTTAGAGTCATTAGAGGTATACAGCATGGAATCGGGCTCTTTGGCTCAACTTGTCCGTGCTGCCCGGGTTCCATCTCCTCCCTGCATTTGGCCCATACCTCTTTAAACCTTTCCTTACCATGTAGTTCTCCAACTGTCTTTTAAATGTTTGTAATAGTACCCACCTGTACCACTTCCTCCAACAGCTTGTTCCATTATACACACCATCGACTGTGGAAAAAATTGCCCCTCAGGTCCCTTTTTAAATCTTTTCCCTTCTTACCTTAAACCTATCTGTTTAGTTTTGGACTCCGCAGCCCTAGGGAAAAGACCTTGACTATTTACCTTATCCATGCCCTGCATGATTTTACAAACTTCCAAAAGGTCACCCCTCAGCATCCTATGCCTCTTTTTATAATGCAAACCTTACAGTTTTGGTAACAGCCTTTGTAAATACTTTTGAACCCTTTTCAGCTCAATAATGTCCTTTGTATAGCAGGGTGACCAGAGATGTATACAGTGCTCCAAATGTGGCCTTACCAATGTCTTGTACAGCTGAAACATGACTTTCAATACCTGTACTCAGTGTTCTGACCAATGAAGGGAACCAAGCCAAATGCCACTTTCACCACCCTGTCTATCTGTGATGCTGCTTTTGAGGAACTATCTCCAAACTGTATCTGAAGCATTTACATTTTAAAATAAGTTCTCAACTGCCCACAGCGTTTTGAGATTTGGTATCGCCGATATTCTCTACCTGAAGCATAACATTCAATCTTTATGTCCAGTTCCTCTTGTCGTAAGTATGGGTTCTGTTAGTTTTAATCACTTATTATACCCATATATTAATGTTTTGTAGAGCTCGAACATCGTTCCGAATTCTACAGTAAAAGTTTGGTTTGTTATTCTTCCTGCCAATGTAAATAACTTCACACTTTACCACATTTGTACTCCTTCTGCTAGATTTGTCTCCACTCACTCAACCTAACTATATTTACCTGCAGATTTCTTGTGTCCTCACAGCATACTTCCTACCTATCTTTGTATCATCTGCAGATTTAGCTACTCTCCTCATACTAACCATTACTAAAAATTGTAAGTAGCGGAGACCTCATAGTAGGTCTTCACAAGACTCATCTCATCACATCCTGCCAATCAGAAAAAGATTGTTACCAAAAACAAAGCCAACACAGAAAGAAAACCCAAGTTGCCTATTGACAGCAGTAGTGCTGATAAGGACTGAGAGGGGAATTTGAACATCGGACCATGGTTGAGGTGTTAGATGAATAGTTTGTATCAGCCTTTAGCAAATGGAGAGATGCTACCAAGGCCTTAATGACCAGAGGAAGAAATAATAAAAGGTTTTGAAATTAAATCCGGAGACGGTTTAAATAAGCTTTCGATAACTGATGTTGGTAAGGTGGCATGACCAGATGAGATGCACCCAAGGATATTGAAAGAATTTGGAGTAGAAAGTGTAATGACACTGGCCATAATCTTTCGGTTGTTTTTCTGAATTCAGGGGAGTTCAGAGGACTGGAGAAATGCAAACATTGTGGACATGGTCAAAGAAAATTATAAAGATAAGCCCAGCAATTAGAGACCGGTAAGTTTAACCCAATGGTGGCAAAGCTTCTAGAAACAACTATTCAACGCTGCTTAAAGATACTTGATGTTTCAGCCTTGACAGCCCTCTGCAGTAAAGAATACTACAGATTCGCTACCCTCTGAGAGAAGAAATTCCTCATCTTATTTGTTTCACGTGTAACCCCTTATTTCTGAGATTATGCCCTCTGGTCCCAAATTGTCTCTCGCAGGACTACAATGTTTCCGACTCTTTCCTGTCAAGTCCCAGAAGAATCTTTGTATGTTTCAATATGGTCGCCGCATTCTTCCAACTTCCAATAGGGACAGGTTGAACCTGTCCTTATAAAGACCGATCATGCATACATGGTACCAGCCTAATGATCCTTTTCTGGACTGCCTCCAATGCCAGAATATCTTCTGAACTGTTCTGGACACCTGATCTAAGTAAAGTTTTCCAACTGTGGTCTGACCAGTATTTTGTAGTTTTAACAAAACCTCCCTCTTATTGTCACGAACAACTATAGGAGTTGCTGGAAAAGCTCAGCAGGACTGACAGTATCTGTGAAGAAAAATCAAAGTTAATGCTTTGGGTTGTGTGACCCTTCCTGAGAGTTAAGGGAACTCCTTTGAAATGAAGGCCAGCGTTCTGTATGGCTTCGTCACTATTCATTAGATGCTAGCTTTTTGTGATCTGTGCGCAAGGATTCCTAAATCCTTCTGTTCTGCAGTTTTCTGCAGTCTTCCTCCATTTAAAGAATATTCAGTTCCTCTTCTTTTTGCCAAAATGCACATTTCCCAACATTATCAAAGTTTTTGCCTACTTACTTAACCTGTCTGTATTCCTTCTACAGAATCTTTGTCATTCTCGCCACTTGCCTGTACACCTGTATTTGTAAACTTTTGTAGTATATTCAATTTTGTAATTGAAGTCATTGATACATATCGTAAATAATTGTGGGCCCCAGCGCTCATCCCTGTGACACTCCAAAGGCGTGGCACCTTATAAAAATTTATATACATTACAGCTGCCACTTCTCCTTTTTATTATCCTATTGTTACTTCCTCAAAGAATTCTGGACCAATCAGCTTCTTTCCCAGCAGCCACATCATGCTGCAGTTTGTGACATCGTTCTGTCACTGATCTTGCACAGGTCAATCCCTCGATCATCTCTTTTACACAGTCCCACTTACCTCTTGCTCTAGAGCATTTACTTCTTTCAATAGACTCTAGTTAAAGCACCTTTGTTCCCCCTTTGCTCTGAATTTCCACGTTGAATTACATTTCCAATACTATAGTCAATATAGTCACTCAGCCTTTGTTTCATTCTGCTGAAGTTTCCTCACACTGACCATGCCCCTTACTTATCATTGATGACCATGAACGGCTAGTTTAGACTTCTAAAAGGGAAATTATACTTACCTAACTTGAAGTGTTTTAAGGAGGGGAAACAGAAAGGGTCAATGAAGTTAGAGTATACTTGGCCTCTCAAAAGGCATTCAAGACAGTGCAGCACACCAGACTGAGACAAATAATATATTTCATGGAGTAAAATGAAATGACAATGTGAATGTAAAATTTGCTGAGTAATAGGAAATGAAGAGTTCAGTCAATGGATGTTGTTTTGAGTTGGAGGAAACTTGTAATGGCGTTCCCCCAGGGTCAGTATTAAGACCTTTTTCCTGATGTACGTTAATGATTTAAATCTTGCTGTACAGTGGACGATTTCAGGGTTCTCAAATTATGTGAGACATGGAAGTAATATAATTAGTTGATAATAAAGCATACAGTATCCTGGCTTTATTAATAGATGCATAGAGTACAACAAGATTATGCTGAAGTTCTACAAGACAGTTGTTAGACCTCAACTGGAGAATTGTGTACAGTTCTGGGGTGCATACAATAAGAAAACTTGAACACTGGAAAGAATAGTTTTAAGTTTACAAAAATGGCTTCAAGGATGAGAAACCTTGAGGAAAGATCATCAAACTTTATCTATAGTATCCAATGTAACGTCACAAGCATAATAATCTGGGTTTACAAGATCCGATGTACTGTGCAGCATCAATGCTTAAGTAACCATTCAAGCTACAGTACCACGTCATGTGCATAAATGGTAAAATTCAAAAAGAATAGTGTTACCTTGCTTATTTCTCCCTCAATGTGTAGAGAGAATATTGCAAGGTTTTGTGGAATTGAGGTTGCAACAATATCTGTATTTGTCATCTGTACTCAGGGTGGTGCATGAATATTTTCCTTGATAAAGATTTTTTTTTGGTTATTCACATGTGGGTTGTGGGTGCTGTTCATTCAGCAGCATTTATTGCCTATCCCTGGTTGCCCGTGAGAAGGTCCTGGTGTGCTGTCTCCTTGAATGGCTGTAGCTAGACCCAAAATGCTAAAAGGGAGAAATCCTAGTATTTTGGCCCAGCCACAGTGAAGGAATAGTGATATATTTCCAACTCGGGATGGTGAGTGGTTTGAAGAACTTGCAGGTGGTGGCGTTGGCACGTGTCTGCTACCCTTTTCCTTCTAGATGGAAATGGCCGCAGGTTTGGAAGGTGCTGTCTGAGGATCTGTGGCAAATTTCTGCAATGCATCTTGTAGATAATACATGCTGTTGCTACTGAGCATCAGTGGTGGAAAGAGCAGATACTTGTGGATGTGGTGCCAGTCTTGAGGCCTGCTTCATCCTGTAATGTGTAAAGAATCTTAATTATTGTTGGAGCTGCACCCATCTAGGCAAATGGAGAGTATTCCATCACACTCCTGACTTGTGCCTTGCAGATGATGGACAGGCTCTGGGAGTCAGAGGGTGAGTTACTTGCTGCAGTATTCCTAACCTCTGATCTGCTGTTATAACTGGTATATTTATGCTGTGAGTCCAGTTGAATTTCTAGCCAATGGTAACACCCAATAATGTTGATAACTGGGGAGTCCGTGATGGTAACACCATTGAATATTAAAGGGATGTGGTTAGATCATTCTGTTACTAAAGATGATCATAGCCTGGCAACTCTGTAACGCAAATATTATTTGCCATTTGCCAATTGTCACCCTAAGCCGGAGTATTGTCCAGCTGTCACAAAAACAGAAATTGCTGGAAAATTTCACCAAGGTCTGGCGGCATCTGTGCAGAGAAATCAGAATTAATGGTTTGGGTCCAGTGACCCTTCCTCAGAACCCTCCTGTTTCTGTGGTTTGTTTTTGTTTTTGTTTTTGTTTCTGATTTTCCAATTTTCAGCATCTGCGGTTTTTCTCCATTTATTGTTCAGATCTTGTTGCATTTGAAAATGGCCTGCTTCAGTATCTGAGGAATTTCGAATGGCACTGAACATTGTGCACTCATCGGCAAACGTCCCCACTTCTGACCTTATGATGAAGGGAAGGTCATTCACAGAGCAGCTGAAGATGGTTGGGCCAAGGACACTACCCTAAGAAACTCTTGCAGAAATGTCCTGGAGCTAAGATTTCTGACATCCTACGGCTACAGACATCTTCCCATGTTTCAAGTGTAACTCCAATTAATGGAGAGTTTGACCTGATTTCCTATTGATTCATTAATCAAGGGAGGACAGTACTGAGTAATCAGCGGAATGTTTACTTGCCCACATTTAACCTGAAGTCATGAGACTCAAAGGGATCCCAAGTCAATATTGAGGACTCCTACTGCAACTCACTCCTGATTCTATACCAATGTGCCATCACCTCAGAATTTTTCCTGCCTATGGGACAGGACATGTCTGGGGATAATGATGGTGGTGTCTAGGACATTGCCAGTAGGGTATAATTCTGCAAGTACGACAGTGTCAAGCTGTTGTTTGATTAGTCGTTGGGACGACTCTATTAATTTTGGTACTAGCCCCCAGCTGCTAGCAAGGAGGACTTTGCAAGGTCAACAGGGCTGATTGTGCCAATGTCTCTTCCAGTGCCCAGGTTGATGCCAAGTTGGTTCCATTTCTATGAGACTTTGTAGCAATTAATACAGCTTAATGGCTTACTGGACCATTTCAGAGAAGAATTGAGAGTCAACTATATTGCTGAGCGGTTTAGAGTCATGCATAGGCCAGACAAGATGAGAATGGCAGATTTCCTTCCCTGACAGACATCAGTGAACCAGATGGGTTTTACTGAAGATCAGCAATGATTTTTGATTACAGACTTTTATTTTCTTGAGTTCATATTTCATTATCTACTGTGGTGGAATTTGAACCCAGGTCAGCAGAACATTAGCTGAGTTTCTGGATTAACAGTCTAGTGATAATACCACTAGCCATAGCCTCCCATAAGTGCCACTTTTGTCCTAGATGTTCTCAGCTCTAAAGAAGAGCCACTGAACTTGGAATGTTAACTGTGTTTTGTCTCCACAGATTCTGTCAAACCTGCAGAGTTTCTCAAGCAAGTGCTTATAACAGTTTACTTTAGTATATAACGAGTAGTGTTATTGTAGTTTAGACTTTTTGTTTTTTGCTCTTAATTTTTCACAATATTAAGATATTTTAAAAGTTAATTTCATAAGATGTGGAGTTGGTGGAAAGGCCAGCATTAGTTATTCTTGAGAAGGTAATGGTAAGTAACCCTCTTGAGTTGCTGCCGGCTATCTGGTTAATCTCCCAAATCTGATAATGCCTTTGTGTGTTTTATATCGTTCAAGATCATTTTCCACCCAACAGTCATTAAATAGGTAGATAATGTTACTAACATTTCCAACTGCATATGTGCGTAAATGAAGGCAAAACGTAAGTTGACAGAAACCCCAACTGCACAATTAAGCAAAATCACAGTTAATGAGAGAATATTTAATATTATGCAGTGTTTGCCACAGTTGGAGGAAGCTAACAAGGTAGTCTAAGGCAATTTTTATTTGATCACTTGGTTATAATTTTCCTGGCAAAAACTTGGCATTGACAGTTATTTCATTATGCTCTTACCTTATCTCAGTTATTGCATGCTAGGCATCACTTTACCAGTACTTCATACGATTTTCATTAGATTGGAATGGAGAGTGGAGATGCATGTGTGCACTATGATACATATGAGAGGCTCATTTTCAAGTGCATCCCAGATCTATTCCAACCTGATGCAGTGGGGGGTAGCCTCACTGTTTAAAGCTTGCAATTTAAAATGCAGCCCCTTGTAAATAGTGACAGAGAATCTTCTGAGTTCATCAGTAGCTTGAACAAACTTCTGATTCAACAGCTTTTCTGATACCTAGTACCTCTTGACTGTACTGCATGCCTGCAATATGTGCTAGAATGCCTGGAGAATCCATGTCAAATGGGAATAGATCAGATTCGGATATCTGGTCAGCATGGATGATTTGAACTGAAGAGTATGTTTTCGTGCTGTATCACTCTATGACTCTATAATTTTGATTCAGTGTTAAGAGTTACGCCATTGAATGCTGTGCCAGCACACTTAGTTTTCTATTTTGTACATTTACCAGCATTGGAGAATCTCCTACAATTTTGCCTTGGAATCCGAAAGTAATTTTGCCTTGAAGAATTAAAAATGTTCACCAGTGTGACAATAAAAGTTAAATTTGCAACATTGTAGGATAAAGCATCCCATCTTAAAATTGCACATAAATCATTTATACTGTATCTGTGATAATCACCAAGAATAACTTCTAACTTTTATTTTCCTGCATTGGAAAGAGTTTTAACATTTTTGAAAAAATGAAAACATGCACCCCTTTTGTCTTGAGAACAGAAAGCATGATTTGGTGATATTAATGGAGCAGACAGACATTTGGGATGAGACTTTGCGATCTATACTACTGTCAATCATTTCTAAGGCTGCTTGTCACAGATCCCTATATACCACAACCCACTCTAATATGAATGGTCTGAGCACTTTGTCGACAGTAACAAAGAAATCCCAATCATGCATGGAAACAAACTGAAAGATGGCGTCTAAACAAGAGAACCTAACCCAGCATTGTGACTTGCCTTTCTCAAAATTAGTCAATGGACCATAAGACATAGGAGTGGAAGTAAGGCCATTCAGCCCATCGGGTCCACTCCACCATTTAATCATGGCTGATGGGCATTTCAACTCCACTTCCCTGCACTCTCCCCGTAGCCCTTGATTCCTTGTGAGATCAAGAATTTGTTGATCTCTGCCTTGAAGACATTTAACGTCCCAGACTCCACTGCGCTCCGTGGCGATGAATTCCACAGGCCCACCACTCTCTGGCTGAAGAAATGTCTCCTCATTTCCATTTTAAACTTACCCCCTCTGATTTTAAGGCTGTGCCCACGGGTTCTAGTCTCCCCGCCTAACGGAAACAACTTCCCAGCGTCCACCCTTTCTAAGCCATACATTACCTTGTAAGTTTCTATTAGATCTCTCCTCAACCTTCTAAAACTCTAATGAATACAATCCTAGGATCCTCAGCCGTTCATTGTATGTTAAACCTAGCATTCCAGGGATCATCTGTGTGAATCTCTGCTGGACACGCTCCAGCGCCAGTTTATCCTTCCTGAGGTGTGGGGCCCAGGATTGGACACAGTATTCTAAATGGGGCCTAACTAGACTTTATAAAGTCTCAGAAGCACATCACTGCTTTTATATTCCAACCCTCTTGAGATAAACGACAACATTACATTCGCCCTCTTAATCACAGACTCTACCTACAAGCTAACCTTTAGAGAATCTTGGACCAACACTGCCAGATCCCATTGTACTTCTGCTTTATGAATTTTCTCACCGTTTAGAAAATAGTCCATGCCTGTATTCTTTTTCCCAAAGTGCAAGACCTCGCATTTGCTCATGTTGAATTTCATCAGCCATTTCCTGGACCACTCTCCTAAACTGTCTAAATCTTGCTGCAGCCTCCCCACCTCCTGAGTACTATCTGCCTGCCCGCCTATCTTCGTATCATCGGCAAACTTCGCCAGAATACCCCCAGTCCCTTCATCCAGATCATTAATATGTAAAGTGAACAGCTGCGGCCCCAACACTGAACCCTCCGGGACATCACTTGTCACTGGTTGCCATTCTGAAAAAGAGCCTTTTATCCCAACTCTCTGCCTTCTGTCAGACAGCCAATCCTCAATCCAAGCCAGTAGCTTACCTCGAACACCATGGGCCCTCACCTTACTCAGCAGCCTCCCGTGAGGCACCTTTATCAAAGGCCTTTTGGAAGTCTAGATAGGTAACATCCACTGGGTTTCCCTGGTCTAACCTACTTGTTACCTCTTCAAAGAATTCTAACAGGT
Source organism: Stegostoma tigrinum (assembly GCF_030684315.1). NCBI lineage: Eukaryota > Metazoa > Chordata > Chondrichthyes > Orectolobiformes > Stegostomatidae > Stegostoma > Stegostoma tigrinum. The sequence continues at coordinate 124,346,046 of NC_081356.1, read as the reverse complement.
TTGTAAGGCACGACCTCCCCTTACTAAATCCATGCTGACTTGTTCTAATCCGACCCTGCACTTGCAATAATTTAGAAATCTCATCCTTCACAATGGATTCTAGAATTTTACCAACAACCAAGCTTAGGCTAATCTTCCATAATATTCTATAATTTTCCATCTTTTGTCTTGATCCTTTCTCAAACAAGGGGTTTACAACAGTGTTTTTCCAGTCATCTGGGACTTTCCCAGACTCCAGTGACTTTTGAAAGATCAAACCAAAGCCTCCACTATTTCCTGAGCCATGTCTCTCAGAACTCTAGGATGTACCCCATCTGGGCCAGGCATATTTATCAATTTTTAGACCTTTTAGCTTTGGGATACTACTCATGTCTTCCACTGTGAAGACTGACGCAAAGTACTAATTAGGTTCTTCAGCTATTTCCTTATCTCCCATCTCTAGCATCCCAGCATCAATTTGGAGCGGGCCATTGTCTACTTTTGCCTCTCCTTTGTTTCTTATGTATCGAAAGAAACTTTTACTATCATTTCTAATATTACTGGCCAGCCTACCTTCATATTTGATCCTCTCCTTCCTTATTTCTCTTTCTTATCCTCTGTTTTTGTAGCCTTCCCAATCTTCTGATTTCCCTCTTGGCCACTGTTTCTCTTTGATACATTTCCTGACTTCCTTTGTCAACCATGGCTGCCTTATCTGCCCCCAGATGATCTTTCTTTTCTTTGGGATGAACCTCTGTACTGTGTCCTCAATTACGCCCAGAAACACCTGCCATTTTTGCTCTACTGTCTTCCACGCTACGCTCCGCTTCCAGTTGATTTTTGTCAGTTCTTCTCTCCTGCCCCTGTAATTATCTTTATTTAACTGTAACACCATTACATCCGATTTTGCCTTCGCTGTTTCAAACTGCAGACTGGACTCTACCATATTATGATCGCTGCCTCCTAAGTGTTCCCTTTTATAAAGTCAGGCTCGTTACATAGCACTAAGTTCAGAATAGCCTCCATCACAAGATGTTCCAAAAGTCAACCTGTAAACATTCCATGAATTCCCTTTCTTTGGATCCACCGGCAATATTATTCACCCAGTCCACCTGCATATTGAAGTCCCCCACGACCACCATGACTTTGCCTTTCTGACATGCCCTATCTATTTCCTGGTGCATCTTGCGCCCCTGGCCCTGACCACTGTTAGGAGGTCTGTACATAACTCCCATAATGGTTTCTTTTTTTTTGCCTTTGTGGTTCCCCGACTCCACCCACAAACTCCACATCCTCTGACTCTGTCATTCAGTGCCATAGATTTAATTTCATTCTTAACTAACAAGGCAACCCCGCCACCTCTGCCCACCTATCTGTCTTTTAGATAAGTTGTAAATCCTTGGATGTTTAACTGCCAGTCCTGAACCCCCTGCAGTCATGTCTCTGTGATGCCTACCATATCATAATCATTAAAGATGATTTGTGCTGTTAATTCATTTACTTTGTTACGAATACTACGAGCATTTAGGTAAAGTGCCTTAATGCTAACTTTCTTATTATTAGAGATATTGGAAATCATAAGATATCCTAAGTTATCCTTCTTCCTTTTGCTGTATTCCTAGTCTGCCTCAAGCTTAAACCCACCTGCTATCCAGCTGCTTATCTTTCCTTTTAACTCCATGCTCCCTGTCGCTTTCGCTTTACCTTCCCCACCGACTCAGAAGTTTAAAGTCCTGCTGACCAGCCTATTTATCCTTTTCGCTAGAACACTGGTTCCAGATCAGTTCAGGTGGAGACCATCCCAACGGTACAGATCCCCCCCCCCCCCCCCCCCCCCCCCGCCGGTTCCAAAACTGATGCCAATGCCCCACGAAATGGAATCCCTCTTTCCCACACCAATCCCTTAGCCATCTGTTTACTTCCCTGACTTTCTTATCCCTATGCCAACTGTCACATGGCTCGGGCAGTAATCCAGAGATTATGACCCTTGAGGACCTGTACTTCAATTTCTTTCCTAGTCCTTGATAACCCCTGAACAGGTCTTCTACCCTAGCCTTGCCCATGTTGTTAGTCCCAACGTGGGCCACAACAACTGGATCCTCCCCCTCCCGCTCCAATATACATTCAAGCCAGTCGGAAATGTCCTGCACCCTGGCACCGGGCAGGCAACACACCATGCAGGACTCCCGATCTGGCTTGCGTAGGATACTATCTGTCCCCCTAATTATGGAATCCCCTATAACAACTACTTGTCTTTATGCTTCCCCCCTCTTGAATGGCCTCTGCACCATGGTGCCATGGTCAGCTGGCTCTTCCTGTCCACAGCCCTTTCCCTCATCCATACAGGGAGCAAGAATCTCACACCTGTTGGACAAGGTCAAGGGCTGAGGGTCCTGAACTCAGAATCCCCCTACCTGCCTCACTTGTAGTCACACCCTGTTGTCCCTGAAGACTTATTGAATTTGAATTACTTAATCTACCAGGTGTGACTGCCTCCTGAAACAAAGTGTCCAGGTAACTCTCCCCCTCCCAGATGTGCCGCGGAGTTTGAAGCTCAGATTCCACATCATTAATTCTGATCTGGAGTTCTTCCAGCAACCAACACTTGCTGCAGATGTGGTCGCTGCCGTTCACAATGGGATCAGCCAGCTCCCACATCATACAGTTACAGCACATCACCTGTCCAGCCGTTACTACTTAGTTAGTTAACTTTTACAATTTATGTATTAAATAATTTCTAGTACTTCTCTGCTAAGGTCTTTTTCAATTAACCAATTAAACTTTTAATCCATCACACGGTACACAAGAAATATAAGTTGACCATGTCAATTTGACCATGTGACATTTGATCATGTCAAATATCACAGTGCAGCACAAAGTAAAATCCTAAAATTAAAATGTCAGTTTTTTAAATGAACTTCACAGTTCCCTGTATATCACAACCCACTCTAATATGAATGGTCTGAGCACTTACTCTACAGTAACAAAGAAACCCCAATCATGCATGGAAACAAACTGAAAGCTGGTTTCTAAACAAGAGAACCTAACCCAGCATTGTGACTTGCCTTTCTCAAAACTAGTCAATGGACCATGTCAAATATCACAGTGCAGCGCAAAGTAAAATCCTAAATTTAAAATGTCAGTTTTTTTTAAAGTGAACTCACTGGTCTAACTATCACATGCCTTCACCAAGGGTGGGGTGTAAAATAGAACAAGTGGCTCGCTCACCACTTTCCCATCCTACCCCAGTTATATATGGTGGACCAGTGCTGAAATTGGAAACCCTGAGCAGTATCTAAACAAATAATTAACAGTTTCTTGAGCTTATAACAGTTCAATTGACCTCTGTTTTACCCAGCCCACACCTTAATACAGTTGGCACGGGCAGCCATTTTATTTAAGAAGTTTCTAAAATAGTAAGGGGAAGGGAGGACTTTTTTGAAGGTACCCTTTACCTAACCCTTGAGAAGACAGTATGCCTCTAATTCAACACCCAGCACCTTCGTTCCTCTCCATATAGTGAGCAAACACTCCCTTCTAACAGCCCTACATGGCTGATCCAGGGTCCATCGGGCCTCCTTCTTGAGCCTGACTGCATTGTCAGCAGCACACACCTTGAGACTTGAAGAATGGAAAATCCTGTGGCTGCTGGAGATGTGAAATAAAAACAGTGCTGGAGAAACTGAGCAGGTCTGGTGGCTTTTGAGAGAGAGAAGTAGAGTTCACGTTTCAAGTCTAAAAAGTCATCTTCAGGATACAGTTCCCAGCAATCTGACCTTTGATATTTCAACCCCATATCTCCCATTTCCAAACTCTAGTGGCTGTGCCAGCACAGTGATGTAAATTCGAGCATAAAGTCGGCTCATTGATTTTTACCCCAATGTTTTAACTCTGATGTTTTCAGCCTCCTAATTGTTCACACTCTCTGTAGACCTGAAATTTTCATCAATCCTCCATTGGTGACCCGGTGTTCAGCTACTTAGACCCTGACTTTGCAATTCCCTAAAATCTCATCTTCCTCTTAGTTTTAAAATAAGTCCAATAATTTGGTCACCTGTCCTAACAGGTTTATAGCTTAGTGTCAAATTGTATTCAGTAGTGTTATTGTGAAGTGCCTAAAGTTAATGATTTTGAATAAATGAAACTTGTCTTTTTCAAAGAAAAAATCACTGCAACATAGAAAACAGTGCAAACATATGAATTAAGAGCAGGCTTCTTGAGCTTGTGCCACCATTCAACATAGTCTACCTACCACCAGATAACCATTTGTCCCATTGCTTATTGAGAATTTATTCATGTTAATCAAGAATGTTCTATCCTAAGAATAATCAAAAGTTTTGGTTCCATCATCTTTTTGAGGAAGAGAATTCCAATCTTTGGAAGACTGCCCACCAATTGTCTATGGATTCTGAGTGATTGATTCTGTGGATTGAAAGGTAGCAAATATCACCCCAGTATTTCAGAGAAAACAGGTAGCGATAGACCTGTTAGCCTTCTAACAATAAGCACAATGCTAGAATCAATTAATGGATGTGATAAATAAGCACATGGATGATGATCTAATGTGGGTATAGTTGTCATAGATTTGTGGATGTGAAATCATATTTAACAAACTTGTTGGGGTATGTTTTGTTTTGGAGATGCTGTTATCAAAGTTGATGAATTATGAATGTACAAAGGGACCTATGTGTCCTTGTCAGGAAGTTATTGAAGTCGAGCATGCATGTTTAGCCAACTATTAGGAAGGCTAATGTAACATTAGCCTTGAAATGCATGAGGATTTGAGTAAAAGATTAACGACATCTTGCATCATTTGTATAGGAGCATGGCTAGACGCCACCTAGATTACTCTGCTCAGTTTTGGTCTCCTTATCTCAGGCAAGATATTACTGCCATGAAAGGGACGTTACAAAGGTTCATGAGACATGTTCCTGGGATGGCGTTCTGTCCTACGAAAAGACTGATTAGGAAGCCGAGAACCGGGGATACAACTTAAATATAAGGAGCAAAAACAGAAATTGCTGGAAAAACTCAGCAGGCCTGGCAGCACCTGTGGAGAGAGTTAATGTTTCGGGGCCAGTGACCCTTCTTCAGAATTTCAGAACGATTTCAAGCATCTTCAGTTCTTTCGGGCTCTTGTTAAATATAAGGAGGATGTCACTTAGATCTGAGATGAGAATTTCTGTTTTAACTTGTATCTTTTGGAATTCCCTACCACCGAGAGCTGTGGAAGCTCCACTTTTGAGTGTTTAAGGTAATGATTAATGGATTTCTGATTACCAGCAGACTTCTGGGATGGAGTTGGTAAATGGCATAGTAATATCCAATCAGTCATGATCATATCGAATTGCAAGGCAAGTTTGATGGACTGAAATGGCTATTCCTGTTCCTATGACGCTTAACTCTGAGTGGGGAAAACAATCTCCTCTGTCTTGAGTGGAAAACCTCTTACCGTATATATTTGTGTAAAAGTCAAATTTTTTAAACTTTTCTTTAAGATTAAATTTATGGGGTGGACTATTATGTGGATACTACTTTTGAGAGGCTGAAATTCATGCCATAGTCCAAAATACCGTTTCATTAACAGAAGCACAATTGATGTTCAACAACTTGAGCACCAAATATATCTTTCACCCTGATGATTATGAAGCTATCCTCACATGGATCCTTTTCATCTTCACTGCCCTTAGACGTAGCATATCATCTACTATTTCTTCACCTATATCATCCCATAGATATGTCGCTGCTGTACCATTTCAATGAATTTGAAATTCCACTATTCTTGAATGATTTGACAATAGTATCAGCTTTTATTTTCTTCCATAAATGAACAATCCGTTCACACATCAGTGGCAGTGATGGACCCCACACACTACCTCGTCATATGATTTTTCTCCATCACACATTCAGTTATTCCACTTCATTCTCATGATTTTCTTAAATGGTTTATTGATACAACATCCATTGGCTGCAAACTCTTGTAAGTATGCTGGGAAGAACAGCTATGTCAGTGTTATGTGATCAGATGTTATCAACAACATTTCTTCACTAGATGTGATCTAAACTGGTCCCAGATGAGCAGACTCTTTATCCTTGCACAGTCCACCAGGTTATAAATTCCAAATTTTGTTTATCCATTTTCTACATCCACTTTCATCTATCTCCAGCCTTGTGGATGCATATAGACAACAATTCGTTTTGGAAATTTCTCCTTTGGCAAAGTTTTTCCTCTTTAAAAAAACAGCAGTTGGTTTTAACTTAATGCTACCAGCTGTATAAGAAAGAACTAAGGGAAACCTACTTTTCTCGTTGCTGGTGGTTTTCACCCATACTGTTTTTTTTTCTCCTGCCTTTTGGTTCACAGTTCAATTCTCTGGCATGTCGAGAGTAATAAGCATTGCTTCCACGTTTCCAATGCGTGATAACTTGTTTTTTGTTTTCAGATTACAAACTGGTGAAATTGTAATGTCTTCTCTTTGAGTTCAGCAGGCAGCTTTTGCACAGTCTTAGTTCTCTGCCAAAGTACTGAGTCATGCATCCTCATAAGCCGAATGCAACATCCAGCGTTTGCCTTAAAATCCAAAATTCCACCTTTCTTTGATTTGTTTTGTGCATGAATTTGGATGGCTTCATGACTAACACATCTTCCAGTTTGATGATTTTCAAGTACCCACTCAGCAACTTCTTTTATCCAAATGTGGCCACCTGCAAGGTTTGCCTGTGGTGGCACACTTCTGTTTTGGTGTTGTCTTTAGGTGGAGGTAATGGCCTAGTGGTATTATTGCTGAACTGTTAACCCAGAGACCCAGATAACATTCTAAGGACCCAGGTTGAAATCCCTCCACAGCAGGTGGTGGAATTTGAATTCAATAAAACTATCTGGAATTAAGAATCTAATGATGACCAGTAATCCATTGTCGATTTGTCAGGAAAAACCCATCTAATTCATGAATGTCCTTTTAGGAAAGGAAACTACCATCCTTACCTAGTTTGGCCTACATGTGACTCCAGACCCACAGCAACGTTGTTGACTCTGAGCTACCCTCTGGGCAATTAGGGATGGGCAATGAATGCTGCCTAGCCAATCATGCCCTCATCCTGTGAATGAATAAAGGGAAAAAAAAATTTGTTTGATATCTTCCTCCAGTCTCTCGCAAGGTTCTCCAAAACACACAATTCCCTTGCTACACAGTTATTTGCCTTCTCTGCAACTTCAATAACTTTCATTTTAAATGCTGATATTTTTGCTAGAGGGCATTTTTACACAAAATTATGAACAAATTTCAAAACCTCAACTAGGTATATGGCTGTGTTCCTCGAGTGCCTGACTTGTGACCTGATGCTTCTCAAACATGCATGCCAAATTCCTCCATTTTCTCTCCTCTACCATTGTTTTAGTTTGGCTCTCATACAATCTCACCAATCATTTCCTCACTGTTACATTTACTGGTTTTTACTGGATAACTCTCAAATGTTGATCTGTTTTCTGTGAAGAAGTAAGGTCGACTTTTACATGAGATGCATGGAAAATGCCCAAAAAAGGGGGTTGACTTTTACTTGAGACTGACTTTTTTACTGGAGTATATATGGATTTTGAAACAGTGACCCCTAATTTTGATTCTCCCTCGAAGAAACAACCTTTTACCAGCACCCTCAGCTCTTGTATACTTCAATTAGGTTAGTTCTTACCCTTCTAAACACCAATGAGTGCAAGCTGACCCTCTCAAATCCTTCCACATAAGACAGCCACTTACTTCACACAATGGTCTAGTAAAGCATTTCTGAACTGCTCGATCTATTTATGTGCTTGTTTAAGGTGACTAATGCTGTGCACAATACTCCACATATGATCATGCCAGTGCTCTGTATAAATTAAGCACAAACTCTCTCGTTTTCTATTCAATTTGCCTCAAGTAATGATAACTCTATTAGCTTTCCAAAGTATGTGCTGTCCCTGCATTATGAGATTAACATAGAAACATAGAGGATAGGAGCAGGAGGAAGCCATTCAGTCCTTCGAGCCTACTCCGTCATTCTTCACAATCATGACTGAACATTTAACTCAATAGCCTAATCCTGCTTGCTCCCCATAACCTTTGATCCCATTCACCCCAAGTGTTATATCTCATCGCCTGGAAATATTCTGGAAAAAAAACGTGAGATAGCAGTTAAGCACATTGTTAACAAAGTTAAAACTTTTCTCATACAGTCATGTTTTAGCAGCTATTGGTCATTTGTAACTAATTTTGAGGAAAATACTTAAAGGGCCCAAAGTTTTTGACAGATTTAACTTTTTTTCCCCTCCACCACAATTATTCTGAAATCGAACACATCAGTGTAAAAGATCAAGGAATATTGAGCACAAATTACATCTGGAATGAATTTCCACAGTCTTTTCTAGTGGTCTTCCAAAATATAATACTGGAGCTGATCCCACACAAAAATATGGATATGTCACATATCAAATCTTGATGAATTTCTGCCAATTATGCCTAGTTGAGGCCTCCAAGAAGGCTCCTGAAATAAGGGCTGTGGGGCGAGAGGAACTTAGAGAAGTAGAGAATGGTCAGATCATGGAGTAATTTTGAAAATCAGGATGTGGGTTTTAAAATCAAGTGTTAACTATGAAAAACCGTATGTCCGTGAGTTGGGTGAACAGCATTTGTGTGAAACAGGACACAGCAATCGTGGTTTGGATGACCTCCAGATTTAAGGAGGGGTGATGTGGGAAAGTGGCCAGGAAAGGTGTGAGTGCAGATTTCAGCCACAGATGCAATGAGGCAAGGGTATACAGGCAGGTAATGTTACAAACATCAGCCATGGTGATGCTGTGCATAAGTGGTTGAAAGTGTGTCTGTCTAAAATGTGATTCAGGGTTGTGAGAAAGCTGGTTCAGCCTCAGCAACAACTACCAGGAAGGGGAATGGAATCACTAGTGAAGGGACTGGGTTTATGGTGAGGACCAAATTGATTACCTTACAAACTGTCACAACTAATGGATAAACAACTTCCAACTTCCCACCCGACAGCCTTGTATTGGCTAGGATAGATGAGCCAAAAAAAGCAGATTTATTAGACTGTTTCCAGCGATGAGGGATTACGTAGTTACATTGGAGAAGTTAGTTTTTTTTGCATTTGAGCAAATACAATTAAGATTTGGTTGAGGTATAAATCCTTGACTGGCTTAAAAAAATTAAGTAAAGAGAAATTGCTTCTAAAGGCGTGAAGGGTTGCTAATCAAAACACACAGTTTTAAAGTGATTGCAAAATGGCCACAGATGGTACAAGAAATAGGAGGAGACTAAGAATAGGTCTGAAGGTAACCAGAAGTAATGGAAAGAAAACCAGTCATCACGATTATTCCATCATCTCCAACACCATTCATGACCTCATCACCTCAGGGGACCTCCCACCCACAGCCTCCAACCTTACTATTCCCCAACCCTGCACGGCCCATTTCTATCTCCTTCCCAAAATCCACAAACCTGCCTGCCCTGGTCGACCCATTGTCTCAGCCTGTTCCTGCCTCACCAAACTCATCTCCACCTATCTGGACTCCATTTTCTCCCCTTTGGTCCAGGAACTCCCTACCTACGTCCGTGACACCACCCACGCCCTCCACCTCCTCCAGAACTTCCAATTCCCTGGCCCCCAACACCTCATTTTCACCATGGACGTCCAGTCCCTATACACCTGTATTCCTCATGCAGATGGCCTCAAGGCCCTCTGCTTCTTTCTGTCCCGCAGGCCTGATCAGTCCCCCTCCACCGACACCCTCATCCGCCTAGCCAACTCGTCCTCACCCTCAACAACTTCTTTCGATTCCTCCCACTTCCTACAGTCAAAGGGGGTGGCCATGGGCCCCAGCTATGGCTGCCTCTTTGTAGGTTACGTGGAACAGTCCCTCTTCTACACCTACAAACCCCACCTCTTCCTCCGTTACTTTGATGACTGTATCGGTGCCACCTCTTGCTCCCCAGAGGAGCTCGAACAGTTCATCCACTTCACCAACACCTTCCACCCCAACCTCAAGTTCACCTGGGCCATCTCCAACACATCCCTCACCTTCCTGGACCCCTCAGTCTCCATCTCGCGCAACCAGCTTGTAACTGATGTCCATTTCAAGCCCACTGACGCCCACCGCTACCTAGAATACACCTCCTCCCACCCACCCTGCTGCAAAAATTCCATCCCCTATTCCCAATTCCTCCGCCTCTGCCGCATCTGCTCCCACGATGAGGCATTCCACTCCCGCACATCCCAGATGTCCAAGTTCTTCAAGGACTGCAACTTCCCCCCCACAGTGGTCGAGAACACCCTTGACCGCGTCTCCCACATTTCCCGCAACACATCCCCCACACCCCGCCCCCGCCATAACCGCCCAAAGAGGATCCCCCTCGTTCTCACACACCACCCCACCAACCTCCGGACACAGCGCATCATCCTCCGACACTTCCGCCATCTACAATCTGACCCCACCACCCAAGACATTTTTCCATCCCCACCCCTGTCTGCTTTCCGGAGAGACCACTCTCTCCATGACTCTCTTGTTCTCTCCACACTGCCCTCCAACCCCACCACACCCGGCACCTTCCCCTGCAACTGCAGGAAGTGCTACTCTTGCCCCCACACCACCTCCCTCACCCCCATCCCAGCCCCAAGATGACCTTCCATATCAAGCAGATGTTCACCTGCACATCTGCCAATGTGGTATATTGTATCCATTGCACCCGGTGTGGCTACCTCTACATTGGGGAAACCAAGCAGAGGCTTGGCGACCGCTTTGCAGAACACCTCCGCCTGGTTCGCAATAAACCTTCCAGTCGCGAACCATTTCAACTCCCCCCTCCCATTCTTTAGATGACATGTCCATCATGGGCCTCCTGCAGTGCCACAATGATGCCACCTGAAGGTTGCAGGAACAGCAACTCATATTCCTCTTGGGAACCCTGCAGCCCAATGGTATCAATGTGGACTTCACCAGCTTCAAAATCTCCCCTTCCCCCACCGCATCCCAAAACCAGCCCAGTTCATCCCCTCCCCCCACTGCACCACACAACCAGCCCAGCTCATTCCCTCTCTCCACTGCATCCCAAAACCAGCCCAGCCTGTCTCTGCCTCCCTAACCTGTTCTTCCTCTCACCCATCCCTTCCTCCCACCCCAAGCCGCACCTCCATTTCCTATCTACTAACCTCATCCCACGTCCTTGACCTGTCCTCCTTCCCTGGACTGACCTATCCCCTCCCTACCTCCCCACCTATACTCTCCTCTCCACCTATCTTCTTTTCTCTCCACCTTCGGTCTGCCTCCCGCTCTCTCCCTATTTATTCCAGTTCCCTCCCCCCATCCCCCTCTCTGATGAAGGGTCTGGGCCCGAAACGTCAGCTTTTGTGCTCCTGAGATGCTGCTTGGCCTGCTGTGTTCATCCAGCTCCACACTTTGTTATCTTGGATTCTCCAGCATCTGCAGTTCCCATTATCTCTGATACAATCATCGCGATTCTCTGATTACGATCAGCTAAAAAGGAATGGAACCAGGCAAGTGCATCACCACCCAGCTGGATTTGAGTGGATAGGGTGTTCCAGAAGGACAGGATGAAAGAACCAGGATGAGAAATAACAAAAACAGAAATTACTAGAAAAACTCAGCAGGTCTGGCCACATCGATAGAGAGAAATCAGGGTTAAGGGCGATCAGACACCTAACTCTGCTTTCTCTCCACATGTGCTGCTGGACCAGTTGAGTTTTTTTTCTGTTTCTTCTTCCCAGCATCCACAGTTCTTTTTGTCTATTTTTTGTACAGAAGGAGGGATAGTTTGTCCTTGTCAGAGTCAAGTTGGATGCCATTGACTATCACAAGACTTAGAATCATGGCTTAGAAAGGGTGGACGCTGGGAAGTTGTTTGTTAGGTGGGGAGACTAGAACCAGTGGGCACATCCTTAGAATTAGAGGGGGTAAATTTTAAAATGGAAATGAGGAGACATTTCTTCTTCCAGAGAGTGGTGGGCCTGTGAAATTCATTGCCACGGAGCACAGTGGAGGCTGGGACGTAAAAAGTTTTCAAGGCAGAGATCGCTAAATTCTTGACCTCTCAAGGAATTAAGGGCTACGGGGAGAGTGCAGGGAAGTGGAGTTGAAATGCCCATCAGCCATGATTAAATGGCGGAGTGGACTCGATTGGCTGAATGGCCTTACATCCACTCCTATGTCTTATTGTCTTATCGTTTTAAGACGTGTTTGGGTTCTGTGGAGCAGTGAAACTCATTGGAAAATTTTGAACTTGGAGGCAACACTGTTTGGTGACTCCAGAGAAGTAAGAGGTTACAGATGGGGCAGGGGCCTGTAAGGACGAAGGGTTCGGATGTTAACAATACACATTTCTGTTCTTCCTTTAAAAACTAATAGTAGGTCTTGTTACCTGTTACTCTTTCACTTTAGTTATGCAGAATCTTAAGTCAGATATTTTGGAAGGAGCTGATGGCTTCTCACAGCTTTTTGTTTTTCTTCCAGATTGGCGAGCAGTTGCTATCTCAAGCAAAGTAAACTGATCATTGTTATGCAAGGCTGAGAGAGCGGACTAAAGTTGAATCAGAGATAAAAGGAACTGCAGATGCTGGAGAATCTGAGATAGCAAGGTGTAGAGCTGGATCAACGCAGCAGGCCAAGCAGCATCGTAGGTTCAGGAAAGCTGCACCAGAGATGAAGGGTCTAGGCCTGAAATGCCAGCTTTCCTCCAGCTCTACACCTTGTTATCTTGGACGAAAGTTGACACTTATTACTCTTGCTAAGCTGGAGATAAAAATGTTCTTAGTCATTTGAAAACCTATTTGGGTTTCTCCTTCCCTATTTATACAGTTACAAAATCTCAAATATTTCTTTAATTATAAGTTCAATTTTGCTACATTATGATTGCTCATTCAAGTTAAATCCAAAATTCCAACAATGAAGTTCACATTAAAATATCATCACCTCTAAAGGTTTTTTTTAAAATTAAGTTGTATCTGCCTGCTACTCTTCAGTCATTTACAAGGATCTTCTGACATTTTGTTTCAGTATTTTGATAGCATTCTTCCATGGTGGAAATTGTCATCCCTTTTGTGATCCTCTCAGAACTCCTGCTTTGTGTATGGAATTTCCAATACTTAATTGAATTATACAGAATCCCATTGATTTGATAAGAGGCTTAAGAGCTTCACAACTGCGTGTGCAGCAGGTTTGTCTTGGTGGGGCATAGAGAAGCATATTATGGAAATTTGTGAGCCACACATCCAATGTAAGTGTTCAAAATTACGTGCTAATGTTCTGATTTAGAACTGTAATCTCAGTGAATCTTGAGGATTGCCTTTACCAAGTCTTCAGGTCTCAAAATTTAAACTGGAAAGCCTGCAAATAAACATGTGCAAAATGAACTGACACCTTGATTATTAGCAGCTTCTTAGCTTGGGTTCCAAGACCACTAGGGGCACAATCTGCGGTTCCAATGTCCTTTGTTCTACATTATCTCTCATTCTGTTTTTTGAAAGCACAGGTTATTAATATTTTTTATCTTTTTATCCTTTAGCCTGGAAGAGATATCCACAACCATATGCTAATTGTTGGAGGCAATGGACATGCTGCGAATAAATTTCAGCCTGTTGTCCCTTGGCCTCAGGTTGAGGGCGTAGAAGTGGACCTAGAATCTATTCGACTGAAAAATAGAAATGCAGCACAACAGCATGTTGGTGACAACAACCAACAAAATGCAATACAGAAACAGTACGTTACTTTTAAACCCCAGAAACATGCTTATTCTGATCCAGTGTTGAGAAATGGTGTTCCAGGGAACTTTGAACCCAAAGAGCCAGAACCTCACGGTGTCGTCAACGGTCCTGGAGAAGGCGCAAAACCTTTTATATTGGGGCCTGAATATAAAGAAGCTGTGCAAGCAAGTATCAAGGAATTTGGTTTCAACATGGTGGCCAGTGATGTGATCTCGCTGGATCGGACGGTCAATGATCTGAGGCATGAAGAGTAAGTGTTTCGATGTGAGATTAAATTACTCGGTATAAACAGAATTGAGAGTTTGTGTTTGCTACTTTCTATTATGTTTTAGCAATGCTATTCCCTGTGTGGGTTATGGTTCCACAGAGGACAGCACCCCACAGCAATTACATGGTGCAGCCAGTATTTTCAGGTTGAAGGTTGGACTTCTATTCCTCTCATGGCAGGGGAAGTCTCACCTCTGGAGTTGAGCTCCAATAATCCCTGGCAGCCAGGGGAAAATAGTGAACACTGCTAAGACAAGAGCCAGGTCTATGAAGAAGACGGCATTAGATCCCAGAATGAGGTGGAGCAGGAGGGTATTTGGTGAGAATTTGCCTGTCCTAGAGTCTGTATAATTCCATTGAGTAGAAGGGAAGTGAAGGGTACTGTTTTCTGGGAATGCTTGTCATGGACAAAAAATTTCCAAAGTGAGTACGGTACCCCTCTCCATTTTTTTTCCCCTCTGATTTTAAAACCATTTTTTTTAAGATCAGGCAGTGGATTTCTGCCTGACTGCCCATGCCAACTATGCTGTAGCATGGACAAGATAATATTGAGGTTGACTGAACTTCTTGATGGGCTGAATTGACCCCTAACTGTTAACTTAGATATGGTGGATGAGCTGCTGATTTTAGCACCTGCCACCTTCCATATTATAGGGATGAATTTGAGTGATGGTTGGAAGGTGTGGGCTAGCCACCTAACCCTAACCCTATTTTATGTGCCCGCCCATGCTGAAAACACCCATTGAACATAATATCCAGCTCACTGTTTGCCCTGCCGCTTATCAAAACCACTAGGGGCACAATCTGGGGAACCCTCAATTGATTCTGCTAAACCTCATCATATGTACAACTTCCTTGAAAATGTTCTTGTCTTCTCCCAAAACCTTGGAGCTCTCTCTAGCAATTCCAAGTTTGAATATCCTTCAATAAGATCCCTGACCCTGCCACAGACCAGAACAGCCCTAATCAAAGTCAAAAATGATACTTTCTGTAACTGTGAGCTCCTTAACCTCTCTGCACTGTTTTTGGCCTGGCTGAACGCAGAGTCTCGATAACCATATTAAACTCCTCTTAGAAGCATTCAATGTTTTGGCCTCAACCTGATTTCTAAGGCAGGCAATTCCACAGGCTCACCACTTTCTGGTTGAACACAGTTTGGCAGAAACACCAAGTGTGACAAGGGTGCAGAATGTTCTCTGGGGAGGGAACTTTACCATGTCCATAACCAAGAATGGTTTGCCAGCACCCCTACTGACCAAGCGGACCAAGTCCTAAAGGATACAGCTGCTAGACTGGCTGTATGGTAGCTGATGAAGGAACCAACAGGGGGTAAAAATGTACTTGACCTTTTCTTCTCCAACCTGCCCACTACAGTTATCCAAGATAATATTGTTTTTAAAATATTTTTGAGATTTGTCTTGATGTCTGCAGACACTGGTAACTAATGCTGAATGGGAAGATCCATTGTCTGAATGATCTTTGATGTCATTGAGCCAGTGTTCCACAGGCCCAGATTAATATTTTGGGAGGACAGAGTCAAATTCCCACAATCGCAGTTCCTGAAATTTAAACTCCATTGGTAAATCTGGAATAAACAGTACAAGTATCAGTAATCATTAATTGTCATTAAAACTCATATGGTTTGTAGTTTTCAGAAAAGGTCACTGGACCCAAATCATTAACTCTGATTTTTCTTCTCAGATACTGTCAGACCTGCTGAGCTTTTCTCGCAACTTCTGTTTTGTTCCTGGTTCACTAATGCCCTTTAGAAAAAGAAATTTGCTGTCCCAACATGATCTGACCTAAATATGACATTAGCGTCACATTACCGTGGTTGGTTCTTAATTACTCCTCAAATGACCTTGCAAGCCGAACATTCAAGGGCAGGGCATACAAGGTATAGTGCTCTATGGTCAGTTCCCCAGGATGCACGCCATGATAAACATTAGCTGTGCCTGGATGACCGTCAACTTGGTGAAAGATGCTCCTTGGTCTGCCTGGACCTCATTGGTCTTCCAGAACAAGAAGTTGACCCTGACCATGTGTTGTAGACTGGAACATTCCAAGGTCCAGGACTATGTTCAGAGGGATGCCCTAAAGCTTGGGGCAGCTGCTGCCAAGGCACAGTGGGGAAAGAACACTGAGATCTTTCTGCTGAAGATAAATGAGGGTCTGTTCAGTTATTGGACCTCCAATGTGTCAAATATATGTAAATGTTAATATTATAGGTGTAAGAGAGTTCTTTGGAGTTTGTCTGTTCACAAAACCAACATTTTGTGTATTTACTTGATATGCAACTGCAGAACCAAACTGCTTTTGTGTCAATGTGTATATACAAAAAATTATTTATGAATAAGATATATTTTGGAAATGGAGAAAAGCGTAGTGGGGAAAGACCACTGTGTAATCTCTTTCTGCCAAAGTATGTGGTCCATTCATCTATCATACCCTCTCATTGCCTCCTGCATTAATAGAAAATGCTTTTGTTTTGCAACTGCAGAGAAGCTCTTGAGAAATGTCAAAATTCAAATGTTTTGTGGGGCTTTTTTCTCACAAAGACTGTGAAGAACTGACTTAGGACCTTTGCGTGTACTCGGATGAGTAAAGTGTGTTTTTAAAATCAAGGACAGGCAAAAAATTCTGCTCTTGCTACCTATTTTGTAGTGAATTTTAACACAAAAAAGGCTCCCCTAAATTTAGTGGTAGGTCAAACACGCAAATACATTGGACATAAATCACCCCATTGTCAATTGACATACTTGTTGCAATCCATGACAATTTCTAGCCTTTGTCTGAACTAGACCTGCTGCTGGACAACTTTTTTCCACTGGTGCCCTCTCTTGGTACAGTGCAGGATTGCATGTAGGCACGAGGAAATTGATAATTTTTAGCTATCAACCTGATTGGATATGTTGTGACGCACCATCAGCATAGGTGGGAATTGAACCTGGACCTTCTGACCTAGAAGTAGGGACGCTATTGCTGTGCCACGTATGCTATTCCAACAAAGCCTCACATTTTATTATTAAAGTGATGAATTGTGTGCTTTAGCATTAATTCATGCAAAGCAACTTAAAACATGGCTTGTTCGATGTGCACTGAAAACAATAAATGCTGGAGAGGCAGGCAGCATCCACGGAGAGCAAGGTAACGTTTTGAGTCAAGGTGACTCTTTGTTGGAGCTGAAGTGAAATGTGAAGGGGACAGCATTTATGCTATAATTGTTGGGGGGTGCGGGTTGAGGCGGTGGAGAGTGGGTTGTAGAATGCTTGGGGAGAAAATATGTTGATAGTTGAGATCAAGTGATGAGAATGGCGGAACAATGATGTGTCTAATGGCCAGACTTGAAAGAAAAGACAGTCCCAATGGAGAGGGGAGAGAGGACATAGTGACAGAGAAAGTAACAAGTAAAGCTAAAAGAAAGGGAAGGAATGGGAGATAATAAAATGTGAGGCTGGATGAACACAGCAGGCCCAGCAGCATCTCAGGAGCACAAAAGCTGACGTTTCGGGCCTAGACCCTTCATCAGAGAGGGGGGTGGGGGGAGGGAACTGGAATAAATAGGGAGAGATGGGAGTTTGTTCACAATTTGAAGTTGTTGTATACAGTATTAAGTCCAGAAGGCTGTAAAGTGCCTCGTCTGAAGATGAGATGTTATTCCCTCAATTGGCACTGTGATTTACTGGAGCACTACAGCATGCTGAGGCCAGACAGGTGGACGTACAAGCAGGACACTGTGTTAAAATGACTGGCTTGTGCAATGAAGGCATTCTGCAAGGAGGTCACCTAGTCTGTATTTGGTTTCTACAGTGTAGAGTAGGCCACACTGGATGCAGCGAATACAATACACAAGATTGGAAGAGGTATGGGTAAATGCTGTTTCTCCTGGGACGACTGTTTAGGCCTTTGAATGGTGAGCAGGGGTTGGTGATGGGACAGGTGTTCTAACATTATGCGGTTAAATGGGAAGGTGCCTTGGGAAGTGGTGATTGGTGTCAGTGGTCATGGAATGGACGAGGGTGTCCTGGAGGGAACGATCCCTGAGAAATGTACACGAGAGTGAGGGAAGATGTGTTTAGTGGTGATGTTCTGTTGGACTTGCCTGAAATGGCAGAGAATGATCCTTTGAATGCAGAAGCTGGTGGGATGAAAAGTGAAGACAAGGGGCACCCAATCACACTGTTGTGAATGATGGGTAGAGGGTCAAGGCCAGAATTGCAGGTGATAGGTTGGAATCGGTTGAGGACTCTATTGACCACAATAGGTGGGAAGTTATGCTTGTGGAAGAAGCAAGCCACATCCACAAGGTGGTATCATCCAAACAGATGCAACATAGGCAAGGAAACTGGGAGAATGTGATGGAATCCTTGCAGAACATGGGGTGTGAAAAGCTCCAGTGAAGGTAGATATGGGAGTTGGTGGGTTTGTAGAGGATTGCAGTGGGCAGTTTATTCTCCGAAACAGAGACAGTGAGGTCAAGGAAAGCTGGGGAAGATGTCAGAGTAATAGAGGGGTGGAAACTGGAGGCAAAATGAAAAAAATTTAAGGTCCTGGCGGGAGCATGAGGTGGCACTGAAGGAGTCATCAATGTACCAAGAAAAGAATTATGGTACGGGCCAATGTACGACTGGAACAAGGACTGTACCACATAACCCATGAAGAGGCAGGTATAACTGGGACCCAAGTGGTGCCCATAGCCACTCCTTTGACTGGCAATAGTGAGAGGAAGTAAAGGAGAAATTGTTCAGTGAGTGAACAAGTTCAGCTAGGCAGAGGAAAGTGGCGGTGGATGGGGAGTGTTCAGGCCTCTGGTTGAGGGAGAAGCCGAGAACTCTCAGACTATCCTGGTGGGGTTGGAGGTATAGAGGAATTGGACATTCATAGTGAACAGAACCCAGTTAGGGCCAGGAAACTGGAAATTGCGAATATGTAGGTGGAGAGTTCATGGAGTCATGGTAGGAAGAAATGAGCTTGGTGGGGCAAGAACATGCTGATACGATGAGCCTACCGGGTCAGTCTGGCTTATGGATTTTGGGAAGGAAGTAGAAGCAGGCTGTTTGGGTTTAGGCGACTATAAGATTGGAGGCAGTGGTGGCGGGGAAGATCTCTGGAGATAATGAGGTACACAAATAGGAAGCTGGAAACACACAGCAAGCCAGGCAGCATCTGGAGGATGAGAAGTCAACGTTTCGGATATAATCCTTCAGGACTGAAAAAGGGTAATATCCAGAATGTTGACTTTTTGTCCTCCAGATGTGTCTGGCTTGTTGTGTTTTTCCAGCCTCCTGTTTGTCTACCTTGGATTTCAGCATCTGCAGTTTTTTTTGTGTCCGGAGATAATGAGGTCAGTGACAGTCCTGGCAACAATGGCTTGATGTACGGATGTAGCGTCATGGTCTAGGTGGAGGTAGGAAGAAGTGTCCAAGGGTTGGCCTTGAGCCTCTGCAAGGTAAAGATCAGCGTGTCAAACGACAACAGCACACTTTTGTTGACAGGTTTGGATACTTGGTTGTTTACAAATCTTTATTGCACTTTCTATTATTAATGCACTGTGGGCACACCTACTTCATGTACTACAGCAGTTCAAAGGACAGCTTTCCATCCATCACTAATTGTCTTTCAGCAGATGATAATAAACGCATTCTCATCCCAAGAACCATTTAAAAACAAGTAGTGTGTCCAGTTATAAGATAAAGGTTATATTGCGTGTAATAACTTTAATTCAACTGTAGTTCTTTCGTCCTGAGTTGAAAAAATTGAGCAATTTATGAGCAAAGAGCATGTGGTTGTTGTATTGAAATCTGGTAATCCGATCGAAAGCAGTGATGGGTTTGTCTTTAGTTTGCAACCCTAATTTCTGGAATACCCTCCCTTTACCACTCCTGTAAAGCATTCTGTAAGTCCTCCTTCTTTATGTCATAGCTTTTTGATGCTGTGCCCTAATATCTCTTTATCTGACTCAATGTCACATTTTGTTTGAAAATATTATACTGAAGTTTTTTTTGCTACATTATAGCACAATATAATTACAACCTTCTGTGGTTGAAGATTCTTATTTTTCTTTCTTTTAATGAATGAGTCTCCTAGGTGTTTCCAGCATGTCTTTTTTTTTAAATCATAGATGTTTTATTGGAGGCCATTCAGCCTTATTTGTATTGTCTCCTGTTAGTCCAAATCTAATGCTATTGCCTGATCTTTCCCCGTGACCCTTCTGTCACAGTTTAATGGTTAGGATTACAACTATTTGGAAATTATCGATCCTTGGGTTAAAATAATACAGGAAACTTACCACTTTAAGAGCTGCTTTTCCAATGATTCCCACTGTGCCAGTTTTGGTGTTTTCTGGGAGCTGAGTAATACAGTGGGAAATGCCTTACTTCTCTTTCTATTCTTGCTGTAGTTTTGGCATTCCTCTCAAACAGATCTTCAGGTTTTAAAAGAATGTCAAGTGGTTTTGTACTGTTCAGCCATATTGCATTCTTAGCCTGTGTTAACATTTACCTAATGCAGGAGCAGTTGAGGGCTCCACAAGTGGCTAAAAGTGGAAGGAAGTGTGCACTGGTAGAGATTCGCAATTTGGGAGGTGATGTCCCCCACTACCACAATTATACAGATCTTTGACAGTATTATATCTGACAATAACAGCTTTTTAAGTTGTATTTGTCACCTTTGTGAAGATTTAGCTGATAGATACTACTTTCATTACATTTTCAATGAGACTGGGATCAACCCTCAATTCCCAGGAAACACAGGAACAGGATGATGGGATGGCTTAGATGAAAGGTGTGAAAACTTTGTGCTACTTATATTTGAGTTCCTCTAATTTCAGTTCCTCCTTCTGTGTCTATATTCCTCTACTGCCTCACTTCTCCCTATCTTGATAATCTACAACCCTCTGAGAGCTCTCTACTCATTCAATGCTAGCCCCCTGCCCATACTGAATTTTCCCTGTCCCACCATTGGCAGCCATGCCTTCAGTTATCTAGGCATTAAGCTCTGGAACTTCCTCTTGATCTTCTCTGCCTGCCTCCCCCTAAGTTATGATTAACGTTCCTTAAAGTTTACCTCTTTGACCAAACTTTGGATCTGCCATCCCAGTATCTACTTCAGTGACTATCAGTTTTAGTTTGATTTACATACCTGTGAATGGCCTTGGATGTAGTGCTGTGTTAAAGGCAGTGTATAAATGCAAGTTGCTTTACTTCAGAATAGAACAAAAGGAAAGCTAAAATGTGTCAGGTAATTGAAAATTAAAATGTTAATAAAAATTAAATGATAGTCTTGTTCCAAGTGTGTCGAAGCATGCTTTACCTGCTTTGAGTTTCACTGCACCAGCCTCAGAAGTACAGAATAAAAACAGCATGACAATAATAAAAGTGCACCCCTTGCTGGGAATCTTTGTGACTGAGCCACAGAGAAATGTGCAAATTAAAGCTCATGATGCACTTAAGTTCACTGTGTTACACATTAAGAAAGCATTTATGTGGTCATGTGCAAGTTCTTACTCTGTCAAATATAGCAGCCTGTGATCTACTGATTGTTGGAATCTAATACTTATAGGCAGGGAGGAGTTTAGAGCAATATGGCCAGATGCGAACTGGAAGGAGCTAAGCATTTCATTGTATGAAATTTGTTGCTTAACAATGCAGAGGAAATGCATCATATTGCAAACTTCCTAAATTCTCCCTTTCATGAAAGTTAGGTTGGAAGCGTTCAGTTCTGTAGGATTTTCCTCACTCATCTGAAAATGGATCAAATTGCAGGAATTTTTCTTAATTTGAATTGATAAATGTTGAATAAGTGAAAAGGACCTTCCATCCATAACAAGGTTTACATTAATTTCAGACGTCAAAAAAAGGAGAGTGAGCATGCACTTATTTCAAATAAACAGGGCAACTTCTATTAATGCAATGTACCCTTCTTATGAAATGTAGGCACATTGCTCAATCTTTTAACTGTGCACAGTCCAGCCTCTTTGCTGTGGGCTTTCAAAATGTGACTGTTGCAGCAAATCTTCATTGAAATGCTCCTTTCTGCTCTATTCAATTTTGCATGAACTCCCTACCCCAGGAGATTGATCTGGGGCCCCCATTTATGTCAGACTGACTCTCCAGGCTGTTGGGGGAAGTGAGAAAGAGTGGGCTTTCTTGCACACAAAGCAATTGAACAAATGTAGAAAGTTATGTGTGACAGGAATGGAATTTGCAATCTGAAGGTTTTTTTCCTGTAGTATAAGCTGGTGTTGCAAATCTTTCGGGGTTGTTCCTGTGTCACCAGGTTATAAACGGGAATAGCCAGGGCAATGCTGAGAACAGCTGTAAAGAAAAGGGGTCTCAAAACAAATACGGGATTGTATTGTACTGTAGTCTTGGGTATATAAATAATTGCTTGGTAGTACAAAACTTA
Organism: Stegostoma tigrinum; assembly: GCF_030684315.1. Classification (NCBI taxonomy): domain Eukaryota; kingdom Metazoa; phylum Chordata; class Chondrichthyes; order Orectolobiformes; family Stegostomatidae; genus Stegostoma; species Stegostoma tigrinum. The sequence goes on along the minus strand of NC_081356.1, from coordinate 124,323,633 downwards.
AACATTGCTCCTTTTAGCAGTATCCAGCTGTGGGCTTCCTCATTTACTTCGAACAATGCTGTTTTGTAATTGAGAACTTTGGATTGGGGAGATGAAAAAACGTTGTTGCCTATTAAATTTAGTTGTTTGGATGATTCTTATCAGTAAGTCAGTGAAGGGAGTATATGCACTGAAGGTGGATATGTCGTGAGGTCAGTATTGGGACGATTGGGAGCTGGGGATCTTGTAAAGAAATCTCTAGGAATGTGTCCATTTATTAAGGCAACCCACGTGTAAGCTGCTTTGTGCAAATCTGTTTTTTTTAGGTCAGCAGCAACAGCTACTCAACAAAGAACAGTGTCTTCCTGTGTGGAAGTAAAACTTGGTCAGGAAGAGGAATTCTTGACTAATTTTCCCACCTTTTCCTCTCCCCATTGCTATACTCAATCCTTTGGGCTGTGACAGTGAATTCATCCTCCTGTTTGCACCTTGCCTGAGATCAGCAAAAACAGCTCAGATCGCTGGAGGAGTCTGGAGACATCCTCTGATCTGACACTTGACTCTACATCGGTTGCTACGCTTGCTAATCGATAACCTGGCAATGTCTTATTATTGATTCAAGTCCAGAATTTGGATCTAGGGACTGAATCTTCAATCTGAGTCAGGAATCAGACATAAGAATGTGTTAAGGTCACAATCTGACAATTATGCTTTTACATATGCCCAACATGTTTGGGAGCCCTATGCTAAAGGTGAGATTGGAGGCTTTCCAGCAGTAATCACTAGCTGCACTGGCAAGAATGGGAGCTGCCAATGTGAGGGTGGAGGGAAGCAGTAAAGCACAAAGTGGGTACATATATTTCTTTCAAAAACTCACAGTTGCCTGACCTTGACCCTGGAGAAGCAACCCTTCAGGTGGCCTGCAGTTGCAACTCTGACCTGAGGGTCATTGGTGGGTTAGTGTGTTGGTTCCTCATTTGATCCATCATTTCTTTGAGTCCTGGAACTGTTCTCGGCCAGTGTTGCCACTCTCATTGCCAAATGGCAATCCTGTGAGAGATGTGAGGCTGGATGAACACAGCAGGCCAAGCAGCATCTCCAGGAGCACAAAAGCTGACGTTTCGGGCCTAGACCCTTCATCAGGAGAGGGGGATGGGGTGAGGGTTCTGGAATAAATAGGGAGAGGGGGGAGGCAGACCGAAGATGGAGAGAAAAGAAGATAGGTGGAGAGAGTATAGGTGGGGAGGTAGGGAGGGGATAGGTCAGTCCAGGGAAGACGGACAGGTCAAGGAGGTGGGATGAGGTTAGTAGGTAGTTGGGGGTGCGGCTTGGGGTGGGAGGAAGGGATGGGTGAGAGGAAGAACAGGTTAGGGAGGCAGAGACAGGTTGGACTGGTTTTGGGATGCAGTGGGTGGAGGGGAAGAGCTGGGCTGGTTGTATGGTGCTGTGGGGGGAGGGGACGAACTGGGCTGGTTTAGGGATGCAGTGGGGGAAGGGGAGATTTTGAAACTGGTGAAGTCCACATTGATACCATTAGGCTGCAGGGTTCCCAGGCGGAATATGAGTTGCTGTTCCTGCAACGTTCGGGTGGCATCATTGTGGCACTGCAGGAGGCCCATGATGGACATGTCATCTAGAGAATGGGAGGGGGAGTTGAAATGGTTTGCGACTGGGAGGTGCAGTTGTTTGTTGCGAACTGAGTGGAGGTGTTCTGCAAAGCGGTCCTCAAGCCTCCGCTTGGTTTCCCCAATGTAGAGGAAGCCACACCGGGTACATTGGATGCAGTATACCACATTGGCAGATGTGCAGGTGAACCTCTGCTTAATGTGGAATGTCATCTTGGGGCCTGGGATGGGGGTGAGGGAGGAGGTGTGGGGGCAAGTGTAGCATTTCCTGCGGTTGCAGGGGAAGGTGCCGGGTGTGGTGGGGTTGGAGGGCAGTGTGGAGCGAACAAGGGAGTCATGGAGAGAGTGGTCTCTCCGGAAAGCAGACAAGGGTGGGGATGGAAAAATGTCATGGGTGGTGGGGTCGGATTGTAGATGGCGGAAGTGTCGGAGGATGATGCGTTGTATCCGGAGGTTTGTGGGGTGGTGTGTGAGAACGAGGGGGATCCTCTTAGGGCGGTTGTGGTGGGGGCGGGGTGTGAGGGATGTGTTGCGGGAGACGCGGTCAAGGGCATTCTCGATCACTGTGGGGGGAAATTTGCGGTCCTTGAAGAACTTGGACATCTGGGATGTGCGGGAGTGGAATGTCTTATCGTGGGAGCAGATGCGGCGGAGGCGGAGGAATTGGGAACAGGGGATGGAATTTTTGCAGGAGGGTGTTTGGGAGGAGGTGTATTCTAGGTAGCTGTGGGAGTCAGTGGGCTTGAAATGGACATCAGTTACAAGCTGGTTGCCTGAGATGGAGACTGAGAGGTCCAGGAAGGTGAGGGATGTGCTGGAGATGGCCCAGGTGAACTGAAGGTTGGGGTGGAAGGTGTTGGTGAAGTGGATGAACTGTTCGAGCTCCTCTGGGGAGCAAGAGGCAGCGCCGATACAGTCATCAATGTACCGGAGGAAGAGGTGGGGTTTGGGGCCTTAATAGGTGCGGAAGAGGGACTGTTCCACGTAACCTACAAAGAGGCAGGCATAGCTGGGGCCCATGCGGGTGCCCATGGCCACCCCCTTAGTCTGTAGGAAGTGGGAGGAGTCAAAAGAGAAGTTGTTGAGGGTGAGGACGAGTTCGGCTAGGCGGATGAGGGTGTCGGTGGAGGGGGACTGGTCGGGCCTGCGGGACAGGAAGAAGCGGAGGGCCTTGAGGCAATCTGCATGCGGAATGCAGGTGTATAGGGACTGGACGTCCATGGTGAAGATGAGGTGTTGGGGTCCAGGGAATTGGAAGTCCTGGAGGAGGTGGAGGGCATGGGTGGTGTCACGAACGTAGGTAGGGAGATCCTGGACCAAAGGAGAGAAAATGGAGTCCAGGTAGGTGGAGATGAGTTCGGTGGGGCAGGAGCAGGCTGAGACGATGGTTCGACCAGGGCAGGAAGGTTGGTGGATTTTGGGAAGGAGATAGAAACGGGCCATGTGGGGTTGGGGAACAATGAGGTTGGAGGCTGTGGGTGGGAGGTGCCCTGAGGTGATGAGGTCACGAATGGTGTTGGAGATGATGGTTTGGTGCTCGGGTGTGGGGTCATGATCGAGGGGGCGGTAGGAGGTGGTGTCGGAGAGTTGGCGTCTGGCCTCGGCGATGTAGAGGTCAGTGCGCCATACTACCACTGCGCCACCCTTGTCTGCGGGTTTGATGGTGAGGTTGGGGTTGAAGCGGAGGGCTGCCTGTTCTGCAGGGGAGAGGTTGGAGTGGGTGAGAGGGGTGGAGAGGTTGAGGCAGTTAATGTCTCGACGGCAGTTAGAGATGAAGAGGTCGAGGGAGGGTAGGAGGCCTGGGGGTGGTGTCCAGGAGGAGGACTTATGTTGGAAGCAGGTGAAGGGGTCAGTGGAGGGAGGGTTGGGCTCCCGGTTGAAGAAGTAGGCGTGAAGGCGAAGGCGGCGGAAAAACTGTTCTATGTCCAATCGTGACAGGTATTCGTTGATGTGTGGTTGTGGGGGGACAAAGGTGAGCCCCTTACTAAGGACTGACCGTTCGTCCTCAGTCAGTGGGAGGTCTGGGGGGATGGTGAAGATGCGGCAGGGTTCAGTGTGGCTGTCTTCACTGGGGTTGCTGGCTGTGGAGGTTGTGGGCGGAGTGATGAGGTCGTCGGCCGTGGGCGGGGTTCCGTCGGCGTCAGCCGTGGTTTGTCCCCTCCCCCCACAGCACCACACAACTAGCCCAGCTCTTCCCCTCCACCCACTGCATCCCAAAACCAGTCCAACCTGTCTCTGCCTCCCTAACCTGTTCTTCCTCTCACCCATCCCTTCCTCCCACCCAAGCCGCACCCCCATCTACCTACTAACCTCATCCCACCTCCTTGACCTGTCCGTCTTCCCTGGACTGACCTATCCCCTCCCTACCTCCCCACCTATACTCTTTCCACCTATCTTCTTTTCTCTCCATCTTCGGTCCGTCTCCCCCTCTCTCCCTATTTATTCCAGAACCCTCACCCCATCCCCCTCTCTGATGAAGGGTCTAGGCCCGAAACGTCAGCTTTTGTGCTCCTGAGATGCTGCTTGGCCTGCTGTGTTCATCCAGCCTCACATTTTATTATCTCTGATTCTCCAGCATCTGCAGTTCCCGTTATCCCTGTGAGAGATGTAATTTCTCCTCATCCAAGTTTTGATCCGACCTCCCCAAACTCAATATCTCAAACCTCTTGTTTGAAACTATCCCACGTGAGGGAAGCATCTATTCACTGTCCACTTTATCAATCCCCTTTAACATTTTATATAAAATTTTCCCCCCCGCCTCATTCTTCAGAACTCAAGCAAGTACAAGCCCAAGCGATTCAGCCACTCCTCTTACAAAGCCCTTTTCATCCATGGAATCAATCTGATGAATATCCTCCCGAACTGCCACCAGTGCCGTCACATCCTTTCACAAGTCAAGAAATTAAAACTAGATGCAATATTCCAGATGTGGTCTCACCAACACCTTTACATGATTGTAGTGACACTTCTATAATCCTGTCCTTTTGCAATAAATGCCAGGATTCATTTGCCTTTCCTATTATATGCTGCACCTCCAGGGCCTTACGAGACCTATTAATTAATTTTCATCTTGTTGACCTCATCGGGGCAGCCAATCTGACCCACAGGCCAGTCTGTTAGAGGATGCAGCAGAATCATGGCCTGGAACTGGCATACTGGCTGGTGGCACCAAACTGGTTCTCACAACTCCAAAGATTAAAACAGACGTAGAAATTAAGAAACTTCGCTTCTTTCAGCCTGCTGTGCCATTCAATCTGTCTGTTTTCTATCTCAATGCCATATTCCCATTTTCTCCCCATGACCTTTGATCCCTGTAAAATTGAAGATATTAGTATTATCTTTATCTTTCTCTCACTTGAATATATTCAGTGATTTGGCTCCCACAGTTCCACTGTCCTTTTCAGGAGAAGATACTGATCTTCCCTATCCTGACACTGTCCCCTGGTTCAGTGACCCATCCAGGGAAAACATCAAGCCTGCATCTCGTTTGCCCAAACCTGTTAGAATTTTGTACATTTCAATTAGATTGCTGCTAATCCTTCTAAGCTTTAGTTTGACTGAGCCTGTATTCACTAATCTCTCCTCATAGGACCGTACTGCCATCCCTAGTATCAACTACCAAAGCTTTGCAGCACACACTCCATGGCAAGTAACTGATGTCCATTTCAAGCCCACCGACTCCCACAGCTACCTAGAATACACCTCCTCCCACCCACCCTCCTGCAAAAATTCCATCCCCTATTCCCAATTCCTCTGCCTCCGCCGCATCTGCTCCCACAATGAGGCATTCCAGTCCCGCACATCCCAAATATCCAAGTTCTTCAAGGACTGCAACTTTCCCCCCACAGTGGTCGAGAACGCCCTTGACCGCGTCTCCCGCATTTCCCGCAACACATCCCTCACACCCCGCCCCCGCCTCAACCACCCAAAGAGGATCCCCCTAATTCTCACACACCACACCACCAACCTCCGGATACAACGCATCATCCTCCGACACTTCCGCCATCTACAATCTGACCCCATCACCCAAGACATTTTTCCAACCCCACCCTTGTCTGCTTTCCGGAGAGACCACTCTCTCTGTGACTCCCTTGTTCACTCCACACTGCTCTCCAACCCCACCACACCCGGCACCTTCCCCTGCAACTGCAGGAAATGCTACACTTGCCCCCACACCTCCTCCCTCACCCCCATCCCAGGCCCCAAGATGACTTTCCACATTAAGCAGATGTTCACCTGCACATCTGCCAATGTGGTATACTGTATCCATTGTACCCGGTGTGGCTTCCTCTACGTTGGGGAAACCAAGCGGAGGCTTGGGGACCGCTTTGCAGAACACCTCCGCTCGGTTCGCAATAAACAACTGCACCTCCCAGTCGCGAACCATTTCAACTCCCCCTCCCATTCTTTAGATGACATGTCCATCATGGGCCTCCTGCAGTGCCACAATGATGCCACCCAAAGGTTGAAGGAACAGCAACTCATTCCGCTTGGGAACCCTGCAGCCCAATGGTATCAATGTGGACTTCACCAGCTTAAAAATCTCCCCTTCCCCCACTGCATCCCAAAACCAGCCCAGCTCTTCCCCTCCCCCCACTGCATCCCAAAACCAGCCCAGCCTGTCTCTGCCTCCCTAACCTGTTCTTCCTCTCACCCATCCCTTCCTCCCACCCCAAGCCGCACCTCCATTTCCTACCTACTAACCTCATCCCACCTCCTTGACCTGTCCGTCTTCCCTGGACTGACCTATCCCCTCCCTACCTCCCCACCTAAACTCTCCTCTCCACCTATCATCTTTTCTCTCCATCTTCGGTTCCCCCCCCCCCTATTTATTTCAAAACCCTAAAACCCCATCGCCCTCTCTGAAGGGTCTAGGCCCGAAACGTCAGCTTTTGTGCTCCTGAAATGCTGCTTGGCCTGCATTCTTCATCCAGCTTCACACTTTATTATCATAATGCTCCACCTGTTGTCTCACCAAGGACCTGTATAAAAGCAGTAAGATTTCCCTTTCTCTAAGCTCTTATCCTCTAGCCATGAAGGCAATACAGCATATCATTTGCCTTCTAAATTGCTTGCTGAACCTGCCAGTCCACTTTCTGGTATATAAGGACACGTTTGTATATCCACACTTTCCAATATATCGGCATGTAAGTAGTACTTGTTTTAATATACATATTTTTTTGAAAATATATAGTGAATAGCTGGGGCCCATCCACTGATTGTTGCGATACCCAACTGGTCACTTCCTATCATTCAGAAAAAGACCCATTTATTCCCACTCTGCTTTCCGTCTGGCAATTAATTTGCAATTTGTGCCATTACATTACACCCTGCCATGTACTTGACCCACTGACCTGTTAAATGGGACCTTATCAAAAACCTCCTGAAAATCCAAATGCACCACATTCACTGTTTCTGCCTTATGTATTCTACTAGTTTCATCCTCAAAGCAGTCCAGTAAATTTGTTAAGCATGATTTGCCTTTTTTGAACCCATCTTGGCTTTATATGCCAATACTGGCTGTGTCCAATATCTGAATGCTTTCCAAATTTTCTATTATCAAATTTTAATAGCATTTTTCACATTATTGATCTTAGGCTAACTTACTGTCCCTTTTGTTTTTCTCTATCTCCCATTTTAAATAGTGGGATTACTTTCGCCACCTACAATTCTGTAGGAACAGCTCAGGAGTGTAAAGACTTTTGGAAGATGACTGCTATTTCTAGGACCACTTACTTGTGTACTTTGGGATATAGATTATCAGATCCTGTCATTTGTCATCCTTTAACCCCATTAATTACCCTAGGACTATTTTGTTACATGTACTGATTTCCTTCAATTCTGCATCCTTTCCTTTTTTTATCTGCCCTTCCTAAACAGTGAATACTGCTGGATATTCAGTTCCCATCCTTGAACACCCTCCAGCCACATCTCTGTACTTGCGACTGTTATAATTATTGTTATCTATTTGCACTGCTAGTGCTACACCTTGATTCTATACACGTTAAGACACACCGTCTTTAGAGTTGTTTTCTCAACCTTGTTAATCATCTTGATTTAAATTTGCTCTATGGTTCCATTTGTTTTTCATCCTTGACTTTTCTGCCTTCCACTTTTACCATTTTAGCTTTCTGTCTTTTGTTCCTATCCTTGTTTCTCCCTGATCAGATTACCGACCCCTGCCACTCTGGATAATTCCATGCCCCAAGCTGTTTTTATATTCACCAGCTCCTGAAGCAAACAAGTGCATGGTGATTCTCTTTGAATGAGAAATCATCAGTGACTGGACTGAAATTTCACATATGTCAAATAAGGTTTTACAAAGCATTCTTAAAGAAGAAGAATGGAAAGACTTGCACTTTTACATAGAGGCGTACATGATTTCAGAATGTTTCGAAGTCCTTGAATTGTAGTAATTGTTATAAAGTAACAGCTTGGGAACTTCCTCTCAGCATGGATAGATGTTGATGATGAAACTCAATGTTGCATGTAGTGTGCCAGCTCAGTGCCTGGTCATATGAGGAATGGAGTAATAGATGACAAAGTCTCACGGTCAGCCAGCCCTTCTGTATTCACCCAAGACATAAAAAGTATATAACAGATGTTTCAAACATTTAGACAAATATCACCAGAGATACTACTGCGAAAGCTTACAGATCCACTGGTATTCCATTATCAGTGTTTTCCCATAGGCCATACCTCAGTATTGTTTACGGTCAGTCAGCTGAGTTTGACCAGCTACATCATTGGCATGCCTGACCCATGACTCCCAAAACAATCCCTTTAACTCTAAATTTCATTTTGCCAAGCAGCTGCAGGACGGCTTCAGAATGCTTCCTGAAAACCTCCTTGGAAATCTCATGAGAATCTCTAGCCCAAAACTACTTAAAATGGAGAGAAGGAGCTAGTTATTTTAAATCTCTGATAGGCCCAGGTGCCCCACATGGAAGAAATATTGGGAAAACCCAAGAATCTCATCCTTCTGCTTAGCAAGTGCCTTCAATGACAGGGTTTACAGATCCCATATTGGGCTAACAAGGTGTAGAGCTGGATGAACATAGCAGGCCAAGCAATATTGGACTGTTGCATCACCTCAAGAGCCACAACATGAGTAGAAGAAAGTCATCCGTAATCCTGAAGAACTGCCGAAGAACAAAGTAGGAATCTTGGGATCTTCCTATGTTTAAAGGCATTATATAAATAAATGTTACTGTTGTACCTTGTGTTTCACAATGTGGTCCTTCATCAATACTACATAACTGAGCTCTTGAACTAGAAAGAAAAAGGATTCTAGACATCGTAAACATGGAAAATAATGGGAAAAATTAATACTAGAAAAATTTATTTTCAGTTAACTTAACACGACTTCCGCACAGCATCCATCATTTTATACTAAGGTGTCCTGCATGAGGGCAGCCATAGTTTAATGGTGAGTCCATCTGGGTCTTCAGTTGTAACATGGGGAAAAGGGCTGGTTTTTGTTTATCTAAGGAGCTATAGTATTCATAAAAGAGTATAACATGAATATGATCTGATTCAATATTTTGTGAATCATAACGTGGATGCATCAAAACAATATTAAGTTTGTTTATACTCTAGTCAACATAATTGACTTAATGTTGTTATTACAAACACCTATTTTGTAACGGATTTTAAACCCTCTTTATACCACTATATATACTTTTTGAGCAGCGGTTTGTCTGAACCTTTTTGTTTAAAATTTATTTGAAACCAGTAAAGGAGTTTGTCATCTAATGCTTCAGATGGGCCAAATTGAGCCAGGGTAGCATGTTTCTGCTGTAATCTACTAATTTTGTAATGTTTCTCATGAAAGGCCTGAATTATCTTAAGTTGACAGAAACCTCTTCCATCATGTTGGAACTGTAGTGCCCTTAGGGAGTTTTAAAATAACTGGCAATGGTACCAAGTTTGGTTCACATTACTGCTCTTTTTCAGCTTTGTAAATGATCTTTACAGAAATCCTGCCTTGGATTACTTTAATGTGGCATAAATTTTTTTGGAGTTGCTTTATGATCAGTGATGGGGCTTTATACTTATAATTGAAAGAGACTCCAAAGGAGACCGAAATGAACCCAATGTATGTTTTTGTTTAATCACGATCTACCACTGTTTTCCCCCCCCCCCCCCCCCCACCTTATGTTACAACTGTGCATATTTCAAAGGTACCTCATTGGCTGTAGACTAATTTGGGATGTCCTGAGAAAGGTGCTATAGAAATGCAAGGTTTTCTTCACACAGATGGTAAACCACTCCATGTTGTCAGCAAGCAGCGCCCTGAAGTGACTTAATAGAAAGAAGTCAGAGAAGTGCAAATCATCAAAACTCATGCTCCCAGTTGTGATTTTAGACTTCTCAGCTGAGTTAAAGCTGTGGCCTCACCTACTTCCTGTGAAGTTGCTTTTGGATGTTTCCCATTGGTGGCTTCACTACACTGATCTGGCAAAGAGGTGGGCCTGACTCAAATATCTGTTTCACTCAGAATTTACTTGAATGCTTGTAAATTAATTCAAGAGTTACTTTTTTTTTATGAAGTCTCTGTAACTGTTGGATTAATCGTAACAGCAAAAATATCCTGACAAAGAGCTCACATATGAGGCATTCTCTGTCTTTTCTTCAGACTTGTTACATACTTGCAGAACTTTTGTATCCATACCTTAACAACAGTTACTTCCTTGTATAGATTGGGAGGTATTGTGACGTGTTCACCCGTAACATTTCCCTCTACATTTTTTAAAAACAAAATTACTTAGTTTCTTCACGTTGAGAACAAATGTTTAAAATGATTTAGGTGTAACGTAACAGTGTGTTTCATAAATTTTGCAAACTGGAACTGTACTGGTAACCATGAAATAATTTTATCTAATTTGTCTTTGGAATTGAGTGAATTAACTTGCATAGTTTTTCTTCCAAATGATATTGAGTTTGTGTTCAGTTTGTTCAGTGAAATTCAGTTGTACTGTGCTCATTGTCTCAAAAGTTTAAATGTTTATTTATTTTAGGGGGTAACTGAATAAGCAGTTTTGTAGCTTTACATTGTGCTATTCCAGTGACAACCAGCAGATGGTAGTGCTATTTTTGAACATATAAACCGATCACATGCTTAAAGATGCAAGTTTTTTTACAATTTTGTTTCATGGCTGCAGTATAGTAACAAATCTACTTTACCCACTTTTTTGGTTGATTTCAAAGCACTCTGGGTTAGATGTTTAGCCCATGCTTTAAGCTTCAACAGATCTGGCCTTGTCTTGTTTATACATAATAATAGCAAAAAATGGTATATGCAAATGTGAATAGTGAACGAAAAAGACTAAAACATAAAATACCTTTCCCACCCCTTTTTTTGTTTTGCAGTCGGATCCAGTTTCACTTAATTTGATACGTATGCTTCAAGTAGCTTTGTGCTTTGTACAATCACCATGCCATGATCTAATTGTGGGGAGATTCAAAATAGAGACATTTTCTTGTCAGCCTAAGCCATTCTTGACAAGACCCCAATCCACAAGTAGTCTTGTAGCAATTTTGCTTTGCATGAGTTGTGATGCCACTATTATAAAACAAAGCTTACCTTTTTAATTTCAAAAGTCCAGTTGGCCTCTTTTATCCTGCTTTTTGTGATTCTTACCAACTGGAAACTTGCTGGCTTCCTGTTTTGAAAAATTGCCTTATTAATTAAAATAATGACTTTGCGTCACTGCACAATTCAAGACAGTTCACAAAGTGGAAAACAGACAAATTTGTTTACATGATACTAGCTGATGCCTCAATTGATTTGTAATGCAGGCTTGTGTGTATTGGCATCATATTAAAGATTTCCTGAAAACGCAGGTTGGGATTTTACACTGCTACCAGCCCCTCTGTGTACTTCCTCTCTTCACCCCTTGTCTTTCTCCAACAAAACAAATGTTGCTGGCCAGTGTTTATTGCCCATCCCTAATTGCCATTGAGAAGGTAGCAGTGAATTGCTGCCATTAACTATTGCAGTCCATGCATACGTACCACACTGTTAGGAAGGGAGTTTTCCTGAATTTTAATTTGGCCTCAGTGGAGTACAGTGATAGTCCCAAGTCAGATTGGTTGTGGCTTGGAATGGAATTCAGAGATGATGGTCCCGTACATCTGCTGTTCATGTCCTTCCAGCTGTTGAAGTTCCTGGGTTTGTTAGGTGCTGTTGAAGAAGTCTTGTGTGAGATATTGAGGTGTATCTTGCATTTGCTGCCATTGTGTGCTCGTGGAGGAAGTGGATGTTGTGCCAGTCAAGCGGACTGCTTTGCCACAGATGGTTCAGGGTTCCTGACTGGTGTTGAAACTGCGTTCGTGGAGGCAAATGGAGAGCATTCCAATAAGCTGCACGTCTGTGCCTTGTAGATAGCCATGCTTGAAGAGCTAGGAGGTGAGCTACTCACTGTAGAAATCCCAGCCTTTGAGCTTCTCCTGTAAACACTGTGTTTATATGTCTGGATTAGTTGAGATTTTCTGAGTAGCACAGAGAGAATGAATGTGCATGAAGAATTTTACAAGGATAGTTCTTTTAACCAGCAAGTTAAACCATTTTTCAATGCTTGTTTGAAAGTTTTGGTAGAAAGCTTCAGAAGACTTTGGTAGTTTCCTTGGGAGCTAAGCATCAGGATCCATTATTTCCCTCTCTGATGAAGGGTCTAGGCCCGAAACGTCAGCTTTTGTGCTCCTGAGATGCTGCTTGACCTGCTGTGTTCACCCAGCTACACACTATGTTATCTTGGATTCTCCAGCATCTGCAGTTCCTAGTATCTAGGATCCATTATTTGCTGTTTCTGCAGAGCTTCAAACATTATGTACAGACCACTGTCTGGTGAACTTGTAGTCTGAGGTGTTATTTTTGCACGAAACTCTTTGACAAGTGAAGGATTTGATAACTTTATCCCACTTAGTGGACAAAAACAGAAATTGCTGGAAAAGCTCAGCAGGTCTGGCAGCATCTGTGGAAAGAAATCAGAGTTAATGCTCTGGGCCCAGTGACCCTTCCTTGGAGCCCAATCTACAGTAGCTGGGCTGCAACAGTTCATGAAGTTAGATCACCAGAGCTTCCTCAAGGGCAACAAAGGATGTGCAATAAATCTAGTGACACCTACTTGCCACTAGTGAATTAAGAAAAATCTTGTGAGGAATGCCACCTTGCACCTGTCCAAAAATCAACTGTTTGTAGTCATGTTGTGATAAAGGAATCCTGGCTCAAAAAAAGGGCAGGGCTAGGTATTAAATCAAACAGGTATGAAGTATTTAGGCTGGATAAGGAAAGAAGGGAAAGAGAAAGAATAACAATGTTGATCGAAAAAAGGTGGAAGGGTCAATAACCAAAGAAATTCTGCTCTACTTAAGAAACAATAGAGATGCAATACTCAGACTTGGATGCATTCTATGGGACACGAATACCTGAGATAGATAGAAATAGGGAGACAGATTTCTGAGAAAATCACCAAGCTGTGAAAATTACCCCAGTCTGTATTAAGGGAATTAAAGGGAAACGTGTGCCTTCTGATCCCTAGCAGGGTTCTGAAGTTGTAATAGAGAGGCCTTGATCTATGTGCAATCTGGTGAAATATGGCACATAGCCCATAAATATGAAAATTGTCATGGACTGGAAGTTGGACTGAAATAACAAATTTGTCAAGGAAAATCGTAGCTTTGTAAATAAGCCTTTAAGGCTTGATGTCATAAAGAATTCATGAATGAACAGTACTTAATTCTTACAGTAAATAAAATTGTCCTACATTTTTCTCAGTTGTGAAAAAATAATTAAATTTGCATCTTTGTTAGAGCTCCTGACCTTCCAAAAGCTATATTGCACAGATAGTTTTGTGTTTGCCTGTTAACCTTGCAACTCAATCTCAGTAATAGAAATAGATAGGAAGAAAAACCCTGAAACTGTTCCCTTCAATGAGATAGAGGTTAGTCAATCCCAGCCACAAAAATGAGATGTAGATTCTGAATTGAGCAATATAGTGATAGATAAATAAGAGGAACTAAAGTGATGGGCAGCATTCCGGTTAGGCAAGTCGCCAGACCCAGGTGAAATGCATCCCAGACTGCTGAGAGAGGCTAAGGAGCAAATCATAGAGTAGTTGACAGAAATTTTTCAGGCTCCATTGAACATGAGAATAGTCCTGAGCAACTAGAGGACTGACACTGTTGTTTAAGGAAGGGACAAAGAATAACTCAGGAAACAACAGACCTGTCAACTTGACATCATTAGTGGGAAAACTGATGGAGGCCGTAATATGGGATAAGGTGTGTGCATACATACTCTTCAGAGAAAACGAAATTAATACTTGACAGTCAATAATTCTTAGGAAGGTTTACCAGACTCAGTGTAAACTCGTATTTCTGTTCAGAAATGCTGCCTGACCTCTTGAGCTTGTCCAGTGATTTCTGTTTTTGTTTATGACTTTGCCATGTCTGACAAAATTTAATTGGGTTCCCTGATGAGGTGGCACAGGCATTGGATGAGGGTGGTACTGTGGATGTTATATACTTGGAGTTTCAGAAAGCATTTGATATGGCGCCACATGGTTATTAAATTTAGAAATGTTTAGGATTGATGGGTCCGCAAATTAGAAGTTGGCTTTAAGATAGGAAACTGAGGATGTATATGAAGGGGTATTTCTCAAATTAGAGAGGAATCGAATGTCATGTTTCCTAGGGATTGGTGTTGGGATCCCTCCTTTTTCTATCAAGTATAAACTAAGTTTTCTCTAAGCGATTTGGAGATGAGATGTCAAGGACAAAACTCTCTAAATTTGCAGATGATACTAAACTAGGGAGAATAGTGAGTTGTGAGAATGATGCTGTGCAATTTCAGAGTGACGTTGACCGGACAACCTAATCGGCCGAGATAATAAAATGTGAGGCTGGATGAACACAGCAGGCCAAGCAGCATCTCAGGAGCACAAAAGCTGACGTTTCGGGCCTAGACCCTTCATCAGAGAGGGGGATGGGGGGAGGGAACTGGAATAAATAGGGAGAGAGGGGGAGGCGGACCGAAGATGGAGAGTAAAGAAGATAGGTGGAGAGGGTGTAGGTGGGGAGGTAGGGAGGGGATAGGTCAGTCCAGGGAAGACGGACAGGTCAAGGAGGTGGGATGAGGTTAGTAGGTAGCTGGGGGTGCGGCTTGGGGTGGGAGGAAGGGATGGGTGAGAGGAAGAACCGGTTAGGGAGGCAGAGACAGGTTGGACTGGTTTTGGGATGCAGTGGGTGGGGGGGAAGAGCTGGGCTGGTTGTGTGGTGCAGTGGGGGGAGGGGATGAACTGGGCTGGTTGAGGGATGCAGTGGGGGAAGGGGAGATTTTGAAACTGGTGAAGTCCACATTGATACCATATGGCTGCAGGGTTCCCAGGCGGAATATGAGTTGCTGTTCCTGCAACCTTCGGGTGGCATCATTGTGGCAGTGCAGGAGGCCCATGATGGATATGTCATCAAGAGAATGGGAGGGGGAGTGGAAATGGTTTGCGACTGGGAGGTGCAGTTGTTTGTTGCGAACTGAGCGGAGGTGTTCTGCAAAGCGGTCCCCAAGCCTCCGCTTGGTTTCCCCAATGTAGAGAAAGCCGCACCGGGTACAGTGGATGCAGTATACCACATTGGCAGATGTGCAGGTGAACCTCTGCTTAATGTGGAATGTCATCTTGGGGCCTGGGATGGGGGTGAGGGAGGAGGTGTGGGGACAAGTGTAGCATTTCCTGCGGTTGCAGGGGAAGGTGCCGGGTGTGGTGGGGTTGGAATCGGCCGTCTGCCTGGCAGATGAACCTGAATGCAAAGAAATGAGGTAATGCATTTTAGTAGAAGAAACATGGAGAAACAATGCAGGCTCTTTAAAGGGAGCAGAGACACCTTCGGGTTCATGTATATCATTGTCTGAAAGTAGCAAGACAAGCTGAAACTGTTGTTATGAAAGCTTATAGGATATTTGAGTTTATAAAGTAGCAGCATAGAGTATAAAAGCAAGGAAGTGATGCTATACCCCTACAAATCATCAGTTCTGGGCACCTTATTTAAGGAAGGACTTTGAAGCTTTGGAGAGAGTTCAGAGGAGACTAGGTATTAGAATGACACCAAGAATGAAGGATTTCAGATACAAAGAAAGATTGGGCTAGTTCTCTTTGGAGCAGAGAAGATGAAGCGGTGACCTTATTGAGGTGCTTAAAATTATGAGCAATTTTGACAGGGTAAAGAATAGCATTCTATTTCCACTTTTTAGTATATAAAAAATGAAAGAACTGCAGATGCTGTAAATCTGAAACAGAAACAGAGACAGAGATTGCTGGAAACTCCCAGCAGGTCTGGCAGCATCTGTGAAGCGAAATCAGAGTTAACTTCAAGATTGTCAGCAAGAGAGGTAGGAGTGAGATGAGGAAAAAACTCTTTACTCAGTTGTTAGCATTTGGAATGCACTGCCTGGAATAGTGGTGGAGGTGGATTGTCCGTGAGGTTTCAAAAGCAAGCTGGATATGTATTTGAAAGTGATGAATTTCGAGGGCTACAGAGATGGGGATTAGCTGGATAGCTGTTTTTGGAGCTGGTACAGACACAGTGGATCAAATGGCCTCCTGTACTATAAAATTCCATGGTTTTATGATTCTAATCTTTAACATGAAGCCCACAGAGATTGACCTAAGATGCCCAGTGTGCAACTGGAAATAAAAAGTAAGCAGCGTCTCTTGGTAGTTTATGAAATTATCTTCTCCCAGCAGTCTAAAATGTTGAAAGTGGTTACACCGGTGTCAAATTAATTAATAATTCCAACTGTTTTGGTAAATTTACAGGAAATGTCAGTTGCTGGCTATTGTCAAGAAATGTAATTTCTGATATTCAGTGGTGCAGAAATATTGCCCTTGTTTTAAAAACTGGCCAATCCAACATGGGAATACACTGTTGAAAGTTAATATACTACACCCAGGTAGAAATCTGTGAATGCATATCAAAATCATCTTGTGTTCTTCGAGTGGGAGAAAGATAGAAAATTAGTGTGGGGTGGAGGTGCAGATTCTTGCTCAATGCATGATTCCATCAACTTTTTATATGTAAATTGAAACATTCTCTTGATAGCTGTGGATGTTTTGTTCCCAATGATACAAAAAGTACAACCACGTATTAAAACACTATGTCGGAAATGCTCAGCAGTGTGGCAGAATATATGCAGATAAAGATATAGAATCCCCTTTCAGCTCCATGACTTTTCATCAAGCACAATTTTTTTATCATATGATAACTCAACATTCAGAAGAGAATTTTCAGAAAGGAGGATTTTTCAGACCGAGCTACAAAAACAGAATTTTTTTTATGTAACTGCATTTTCGCATTTTTCACAGGTCAAACCAACCTATGGCAATCGTCCATTGTACCTGCAAGATTGTACTACCTTGTAGATTTAAGTTCTGTATTAACAATCCTTCCTGGTAGGCTCCTATGGAAACTGGTTTATCCCTATTGACATGACCAAAATTAATTGTGGCTCCCAAAATTCCAAGTCTTTATTTTCCTCTGCTTTGGGATGTATCTGGTACGAATCTGTGTGGAAAAGTTCTGTCATTTCTAAGTCAGACAGATGAGTATGAGCAAAATCTTCTCTTTTTTTTAAAAAAAGCCAGTGGAGCCAGATTCTGTAAATGCATGCATTGCTAAGAAATGGCTAGGAGGCACTGGTCAAGCCCCTTGCAAACATCTTCTGGCATTTGCCTCCAACATAGCTGTCATCGTTAAAGCTGTCACCTCAGATTTGAAACTACCATCATTCCCTTTCTCAATGTCCTATTGTCACCGATCACAGTCTATCAATAATAGCAGAGTTCAGTGGCTATTTAGCAGAAGGACAAAAGCATATTATTTGTGATACCTCCAGCGAAGAGGAATTTAGATTATTTTAGCAAGGAGATCTACAAGAGATGTCTTTTCGGATACGTGTGCTGACCTCAATCTGTCATTTCAGGCTCCCATGCGTATGTAAAGCACCGTTAAGGTAACACCGTTCCAGAGAGGGAAAACAATCCCAGAGTGTTTCCATCCATTTCTGAAATGCTTAGTGCTTTGCTACTGGAGTTGCCTGAGCACTGGAATTTATCACAGCTATGGGTACTAGAAAAGAATCATTTGCATTGACGTAGTGCCTTTCACACCCTCAGGAAAATCCAAAAATGACTTCTAACTCAGTACTACTTAAAGAGTAGTCATTATTACAATATATGGAACCACAGCAGACAATCTGTGCACAGAGAGGCCCCACATACAGTAAAGAAGCTACTGTTGAGGATTGCATGTTGGATGGAACATCAAGGTAAATCCTCTCTCAGTCTTCAAACAGTACCACATGAAATCACTGACATCCAGTAGGTGGGGTAGACTAAAGATTTGTTTTATATCGCTTCGCAAATATGGCATCTCTTGAACAGGCAGCACTCCTTTTCCTGCTGAGGTTTCTGGAGAATGGTATTAGCTGGATAGCTCTTTCAGGAGCTGGTATAGCCACAAATGGCCTTTTCCTGTACTGTAAAATTCTGTGATAACTTGTCAGGTACATGAAGGCAACCTCTCATCAACAGAGCATTTGTTTTTAAGAGCATAGAGGAGGCAGTCCAGTTATTTTTCTCAGAGGGGCTTTTTTTTTTCTGCTCAGCTACCTGCAATATGTTAAAGGGCCTGTTCCATAGAGCTGTTGATGCTGACAGAGGGCTGGCAGCAACTACAGATGGGCTGACATCGTGAACAGGGCCGACACCTGGTGGCAGGCTCCTTTACTGGGTGCCTCCTGTAAAATTGAGGAGGAAGTTTTGATGGCTGGCCACCTGTCCATCTATTCCAGCAAAGCCACTTTTCCAGTGCCAAGCACCCGATCAGCAAAATTCAGCCCATTGTACTGGTGCTATAAGATTCTCTCCAATAATGTTATCTGCCAATAGATTTTGATGTATTAGATGAGATCTTTTGTCTTTTACATCTCATCAGTCTTACAGAAATGTTGAAGCATCTTCTATGCTTCGTATCAGTTTCTGAAATTAGATTACTTTAATTCCATCACAATTTAATTATTTTAAAGGGGAGACTGTTTAGTGATTATCTTGAAAATTAGTTGAGGGGTTTTTTATATTGCCTCCCTGGTTGCTGTATTGACATGTTAACTGGCACCACTGTTTTCAAGTTACTCGTTTTTGTATCATTTGGCGAGATTCAATATCGTACTTCCTAAATTAGCGCCTCCCAAATTCAGGTTCGGCAGCTCATGTGGGGTCATGAGCTGAAATTTCAGGGTCCTGCACTTTAAGCCAGCAATGGTTTGTCATGGACCTTTGACCAAGTTATTATAGCTGTTTCTCCAAGCTAACAGGCCCCTGCTGTGACAACTTTTTGCTCTGCTTTCTCAATCCTCCCTATTGGGTAACAGTGAAAAAAGTTTGGAAAGCACTGTTCTCAATTTTGTCAACCATTACCCATCTCCCTTATGTGTGATTTTTTGCTGGGCACAAAATAAAACAAAATATATGAATGGTTGATAGAGTTCCCTTTGGGAGAGGTCACATAGTCTTTAGACACATGCTCAGTTGTCCATATTTTGGTGATTCGGGACAAGATCAAATGGAAGACTGGTGTGTTGCTAATCAATAGAATCTTAGAATCCCCACAGTGTGGAAACAGGCCACTCGCCCCAACAAGTCCACACCGACCTTGAATTATTACTAAAGAAAGGCTTCGAGGAAAAGCCAGAGAACCACAGACCAGTGAGCCAAACATTATTGACAGTTAAGTTGTTGGAGGGAATTCTGAGAGACAGGATTTGGAAAAGCAAGGACTGATTAGGGGTAGTCAGCATAGCTTTGTATATGGGAAATTGTTCCTGACAATTTGATTGAGTTTTTTAAAGATGTGACCAAGAAGAATAAGGCAGAGTAGTAGACTTTAGGAAAGCCTTCAACAAGGTTCTGCATGGTAGAGTGGCTAACAGTGTTGGATCACATGGGATCCAGGAACAGCTAACCAAGTGGATGAAAAATTGGCTGATGGTAGGAGATCAGCAGTGTGCTGCAAAGATCGGTGCTGGGACTACTGTTGTTTGTCACCTGTATAAACAATTTGGACGAGAATATAGGAGGCATGGTTGGTAAGTTTGCAGATGACACCAAAAGGATGGTGAAGAATATTAACTGAATGTACAGTGGAATTTTGGTGTACTGGGATAGTGGACCAAAGAATGGCAGATCGAATTTAATGTAGATAAATGAAAGATGTTGTATTTTGTTGAGACAAACCAGGGCGGGACTTGCACAGTTAATGGTAGAGCCCTGGGGAGTTTTCTCAACAGAGAGACCTAGGGGTACAGATATATGGTGTCACCAGTACACTGTGGTGAAGAAAGCTTTTAACACGCTTGCCTTCATTAGCCAGAGCATTGAGCGCAGGAGTGGGGCATCATTGTTGCGGCTGTACAAGACATTGGTAAGGCTGCATTTGTAGTAGTACGTACAATTCTGGTCACCCTGCCAAAAGAAGGATGCTATTAAACTGGAAAAGGTGCAGTAAAGCTTTACAAGGATGCACTGAGACTGGAAGGTTTGTGTGATAAGGAGAGGCTGAATAGGCTGGGACTTTTTCTGTGGAGCAATGGAGGCTGAGGGATGATCTTATAAAGGTTTACAAAATCATGATGGCA
Source organism: Stegostoma tigrinum (assembly GCF_030684315.1). Taxonomy (NCBI): domain Eukaryota; kingdom Metazoa; phylum Chordata; class Chondrichthyes; order Orectolobiformes; family Stegostomatidae; genus Stegostoma; species Stegostoma tigrinum. Next base: position 124,303,341 of record NC_081356.1, on the reverse strand, counting down.
CAGATAAGGTGAGTAGCCAAGGTCCTTTCTCCGGGATTGGGGAGTCCAAAACTTGAGGGCACAGTTTTAAGGTAAGATGAGGAGAAAGATTAAAGGGACCTGAGGGACAATTTTTTCGGAGGGTGGTGTGTATTTGGAACAAGCTGCCAAAAGAAGTGGTAGAGGAAAGTACTACTAAAAGGCTTTTTAAGAGTGTGACAAAGGATGGTGATTTAAACTAAGGGCCACCATACCTCAGAAGAGGGGAGAGATTGAGAAGGAGTGTCCTTCATGGCAACTTCAGCCACTGTGTGGATTGAACGCATGCTGTTGACATCATATTGCTTCACAAGCCAGCCATGCAGCCAACTGAGTTAAACCAACCCCTTGACTTTGAGTCTGTGTTTTAAAAGCTCTGAATAGTGGCCGGTTCTCACAAAAGTTTTCAATAAAATAAATTGTTCGTAAGTTCCTTCTCTGCTTTCTAAATAAGGTATTTTGTGTTAAATGAAGAAAGGTTGATCTGTTTTGAGCACAGAAAATGAGTGGCTTGTAAACAGCAGATTTACTGGAATGAGAGTTTATTTGCCAGTTTCCAACTCAAAAATACCAGTGTAACATTTGCGTTTGAATTCAAGAAATTTTTGCCACAGCAATTTTTCTGCCTGTTTGAAATCAGCTCAAAGCAATGTTTGACTCATGGTAATCAAATCATATTATTGAAATGGGTTCAAGTATGAATAAGTAACCAATTTATACAATCTCAGTAAGTAACATCTGCCTTTCAGTTTATTGGATAATCCTTTACACAACTTACTCCCTACAACTGATCATGCTTTTGGTTACTTGGGACTGGGATCTTATCCAATAGGGAGACCCACCACTTACATTGTTAAAGCTAGACTTTCAATTATTTATTGGTGATTTTCGTTTCCTGCTTTGTGCCATGGTAAGGGTGGGGTCAGGATCAAGGAAATTGTTGAAAGTCACCTTGTGGAAAGTTAAGGGTGTCCAACATAGACAAACCCAGATTTGTTATGGCACGAATCTCTGTTTATCTGCTGTATAAAGTTTAACCGTTGTAGAAAATAATATGGGATTGGTTTTCACAAGGGCGAATGAAATTTAGACTAGAGGCTAAGCTGTAAAGTTTATCCCAAGCTGTTCAAAGATTTGACCCATGTTGTTACATGTGTTATTAATTCATCATTTGATTTTTTGCACCACAGTATATGTTTTGGTTTTAAACAATCTCCAAGCTTTGTGTAATGCATATTCAATGTTTTATGTATATCAAAGACTTTATTAGTGTATTGTAGCTTTCAGAATATTTATTTGCAGTGTTTTGCTGTGAGCCAGTGCTTAAAATCTCACAAACTACCAGCTGTCAAAGGTTAGATGCGAAAGAATTTTTTTTAGAAGTCTACCTAAGAAACTAAGTCATAAAAAATTGTAATTCGGTTAGATTTCACACACTAGTGTTCTGCCTGGTTTGCATTTGCCTCCCTATTCCCCCTAGCTTTATTCCAAATAAGTAGAATTTGGAATTGTGTACTCAGCCGCAGAGTGGGCCTTTTAATTCTTATTGGTGACCTGTGAGATCACAGAAATACAGTTGTGACTCAACAATTCAAAGTGGAAATATCGGTCAGAAATTCCAAGGCTAGAATTTTCTTTCTGGGAGGCATAGGTTGCGAAAGACAAAGTATTGAAGTAACAAAATAAATAGTAATGGGGAGTTTTGTAGGAATTAATTAGTATGGAAAAATTAACTTGTGGTCTTGCACACCCAAAGCCACGTGAACCCGATCTTTTTAAGCAGCTACAGAGATTTTGTAAAACCAGTTGAATTCAAAGCTTGACAATAAAACTAATTGTCACAAATATCCTTGTATATGGCTCAGGAAAGTTGCAGACTTTTCTGAGCTCGGAGGATATTTTTGAGTCACTGTCTGAGCACAATAGTGTTGTCATAAGTGTCTGTAAATACATAATAAGCAATAGGAAGAACGTCAAATTCTCGGGCTATTAACCTGATCACCTCTGTTAAATTACGTGGATTTTCTCTTTTTGCCGTTGGCAGAAAATGGTTGTTGCTGAATAATTTTAGGTATGAGACATAGGGGAAATCTTATGAGTGAGATTTGTAAGATTAAAAAGGGGGAAGACCAGTTGCAAATTCATTACAAATGCAGTTCTCTGTTACAAGGAGCAATTATATGCATGTCTTTAAATCAATGAGTGAACAAACTTTATCTGTTATTATCTTTATCTTTATTATTCCTTATCTGTTACAGTGCCTCGGAAATCTCAGGTTTTTCAGCTGACTTCACCTTGGCAACAGCAATACTGACAATAAAACAACAACTCTCATTTTTATAGTGCTTGTAATGTAATGAAAGGACCCAAAGGGCTTCACAGTGTTTTCAAATTCAATTTGACACCATGCTACATATGTTAATGCAAATGATCAAATGTTTGGCCAAGCAAATAAACTATAAGGAATGTTCTTAAAGGGAAAACAATGGCCGAGAAGAGGTCTAAGGTTTGAATCCCAGAGATTAGGACCCATGTACTGAAGGTGTATCCAGTGGTGGGAGAATTAAAATCAGGGAAGAATAAGGCCAGAATTTGTGCTGTTAATTTTAATTAGTTTATCAATCCGTTCTCGCATTTCTATTTAAACATCTTTTACCTCTCGTAATCTCATGGAAACAGTGGCAAGAATATGCAGTTTTTTAAAATCTTACAATTCTAGCTGCAGGCAAAAAAATATCAACTGAAAGATCTGATTTTGCTGAGTGCAGTGAAGTCTGGCAGCACTGGTTGAGCGGCAGATTTTTTGTGATTTATGCATCACTATTTCAACTGTTACACTCAAGAAAAAATGAGCTAATTCTCTCAGAATACTCTTTCTAAAACATAAATAGGTCTGTGTTTCTGGAGAGAATGGGTTTCACTTTCTGGTTTGTCACTGTTTGCTGGTTCTGAGCTCAAAGGTGAAGTACAAGAGATTTTTGTGTTTGAGTGCTGGTTATTTTATTTAATGTCAATCGGGTACTAATAAATTAAACATTCAGGCATTGCTGCCTGTAGTTAGTTGAATAACAAAATTATAGCTAACCAAAACCCCTCCCACTGTGTCAGTGATTCATTCAGATTTGTTGTTCTTCATCAAAGGAAATAGGAAAAGCAGATTTCTGTTCTTATTTTTTGAGGTGCACAGGAATTTAAATTTTATAAGTTTGTTTCTCTCACTCCTCCTTTCTATTTATGCCATGGGATTTTCTTTTTCTAGTAATTGCTTGCTTTCCTTCTTTTGATTTTACTGTTTCCCAACTTGGTTGATGATAAAGCAACATGGATGCTTCTCCCCTCTCTTCCCTCGACCCTTATCTCTACTTTCCCTCCCAAAACTACTCCCCCATTTCCATCCCCTCCCCCCACCATGACCACCACCACCACCACCACACAGCATCCAACCCTCACCCATCACATGCAATTCCCTTCACCTGTCCTACATCCTCCTTGAGACCTCCTCAAAACCTCACCCCTGAACCTTGCTGCATATTCACCACACCCCGCCCCGACCTCAAATACTCTGACGCCGATCATTCTGCAGTCAGTAAAGGGTTTGCAATCATGCCCCTCTGCCCCCAATGCAATGAGTTCTGTGTGTGCCATGACATGGAGCTCCTCTTGCACTGCCTCCACCTCCCTGCCGCCTTCTTTGATCAAGGTTCCCAATCACCATCCAGGGCCCCCTTCTCCCCACTCCAACCTACCTCCTCCTCTTGAACACCCTCCACTGGCCTCTTACCCACTCTTTCCATTGCTAACTGCCAACGCGACATTGGTTGCCTTGACTTCTGCACTTCCCTCACCCAGTTCAGCCTCTCCCCTGCTCCACTCTGGCCGTACCAATCTCTTTCACTATCAAACCCACTGAGGAAGATGGGGCAATGATAGTCTGGACGACGGACCCTCTGTGTTGCAGAGGCTGAATGCCAACTCTCCGAAACTACATCTTATCTCCCCCTTGACCCCACCATGGCCCATCAAGCCACCATCTTACATGCTGTCTGTGACCTCATCACTTCTGGTGACCTACCCTCTACCACCTCCAGCCTTGTAATCCCCCAGCCCCACACTGCCTGGCTCCACCTGCTCCCCAAGATCCACAAGCCCAACTAGCTCAACTACACCAACCATGACATCATCTGCGCATGCTCTTGCCCCATCGAACTGATCTGTTCCTACCTCAACCTCATTCTCTTCCCCCTTGGTCCAGGCACTCCCCACCTACATCCAGGGCATAAACCACGTGCTCCACCTGTTCAGTAACTTGCAGTTCCAAGGCCCCCAGCGCTTCATCTTTACTATGGATGTGCAATTCCTATACACATCCATATTTCACAAGGACAGCCTATAGGCCCTCAGTATTTTATCTCTCCCGCGGATCCATTCATTCGCCCCCAGCCCACCAATACCCTCCTTCGCCTCACCAAACTAGTCCTCACCCTCAATAATTTTTCCTCCAATTCTTCCCACTTTCTCCAAATCCAGGAGGTTGCCATGGGCACTTGCATGGGCCCTAGCTACACCTGCTTCTTTGTTGGTTATGTCAAACATTCCCTCTTCAGTACGTACACCAGCACTGTTCCCCAAATCTTCCACCATTACAGCGACGACTGCATCCATGCTTCATCCTGTGCCCAGACTGAACTAGAACAATTCATCAACTTCACTAACAACTTCCGCCCACCTTCAAATTTACTTGGTCTATCTCAGATACCTCCCTCCCCTTTCATGACCTGTCCGTTTCCATTTCTGGTGACAGTTTACAGACTGATGTTTAGTGTAAACTGCAGACTCCCATAGGCTACCTAGACTACACCGCTTCACACCTGACATCATGCAAAAACTCTATCCCGTTTTCCTACTTCCTCCAACTCCATTGCATCTGCGCTGATAAGGAGACATTCCACTCCCAAGCATCTCGGATGTCTTCCTTTTTCAAACAATGTTCTTTTTCCCCCCCTCCTCTGTCATCCAGACAGCCCTCAACCCCTTACTCCACAGCTTTAAACCACCCTTCCTTCCAAACATAATAAAGATAGGGTCCCCCTTGTCCTCAGTTTCCACCCCACCAGCCTCCACATCCAACATATCATCCCGTAACACGCCTGGCGACTCCAATTAGACCTCACCATCTGGAACATCGTCCATTCCCCACCCATCTCTGCACTTTTGCTGGAACCATTTTTTTTGCCATTCCTTAGTTCATACAACACTTCTCCCCCAACTTCCCCCTCCCCCATACCTCCCCCTGTAACTATAAACAATGCAACAACTGCCCATACACCACCTCCCTCACCTCCAGTCAGGCCCTAAACAGTCCTTCCAGGTGAGACAGTGTTTCATCTGCATCTCCTGTAACCTAGACTACTGCATCCAGTGCTCCCACTGTAGTCTCCTCTATATCGGTGAGATCAAACATATGCTAGGTGACCATTTCACTGAGCATCTTCACCTGGCCTGGAAAAGCCAGCCTTCCCTCCAGCTCACCACACATTTCCTACCCTCCAGTCCCCCTCCAACATGTCCATCCTTGGCCTCCTCACATGTCACAGCAACTGAGAATGCAAATTTGAGGAACAGCAGCTTATCTTCTGCCTTGGCACCCTACAGTCCAGTGGACACAAGATTGAGTTCTCTAATTTCACGTAATCTTCCCACCCAAAGCCCAGCTCCCTTTCCAGCCCTACCTGTGCCCTTCCATTCCACCTACTAACCCTCCCTTCTATCTACCAATCAGATTCATCCCTCCCATAGACCAACCAGGTCATACCTACTACTGGGGTCCACCTATCACTGCCATTCTGCTACCCCCACACCACGTTTAACTGCAGCTCCCCCTACCCCTACATCCAGTCCCAAAGAAGGGTAATATACGAAACATTGACATTGGATGCTGCCTGGTTTGCTGTGTTCTTCCATCCTCCTATTAGTCTACCGTGGATTCCATAACCAGCCTGTCTCTCTGTGAATATGCAAAATGCAATACCTCCCATTTATCCAGATTAAACACTACCTACCACTCCTCAGCCCATTGGCCCAGTTGATTCCATTGTAATCTTAGATAACTTTCTTTGCTGTATACTGTAGCACCAATGTATGCAAGTCTCTAACCCAAATAGTTGTGGAGACTAGATCGCTGAAAGTATTTAAATAGGAGGTAGAAAGATTTATGTTGTTTTGGGGCGTTGAGTGCCATGATGAGCTGGCATGAAAGAGAAGGTGAGACTGAGGTCAGATCAGCCATGATCTTATCAAATGGTGCGGCAGGCTGAATGGCCTATGACACTTTTTTTAAATGTCCCTGGATATTGGATAACAGAACTATCTCCAAGAAGGAATTAATGGAGTAAATCAATATTCCTAAGTCAGATGTTTTGATGAAAATATTCAGATGATGTTGGCAGCTTGGCAACCAGATGATATAGTGCTTGTTCTCAATAACACAAAGTAGCAACCCAACCATCTGCAATTTTTCATTACTTGCTCCATTTATCAGGCATTGGATTTAAAAGAAGGTGCTTGCTTTGCACCTGTGAAGAGATGACATGAGAATGGCTTTTGAAAAGAAAGCCACCCACCAGGACCTGGTTGAATGTGCCAGTGGATTCTGCTTGAGAAGGTGGTGATGTCTGTATGTAATAATGTTTTTACCTCCTTGCACCTTCAAGCAATAATAACATAAAATGCTCTAAGACCAGGGTATTTGCAAATCCATCTGTGACTGCAACATTACCCCTCTGTCACATGACATACTGGGCCTATTGTGCTATTTGAGCACGGACACCCCAGTTGCAAGACTGTTTCTCTAAACTCACAGATGTTCACCCCAAGATGTGATTCATTTCCACTGTGAATGCAACTGCATTAAACTTTCACTGTTTTTATCATGATTTAAAGTCATGACCTGACAATATCCAGCCATCTGAAAGCAGACATGTGAAAGTTTTAGACCTGATAGTAGCTAAGTTGGAAGGGAGCAAACAGAAGAGTTTTTACACCAGTTCCAGCCAGATGGCTGCTAATTGGACAGCAGAGTGAGGAGAATTTCTGGTACACCTCATGTAGCCGGTCAAGAATCGTAAAATCCAGCTCTGGGTGGAAGAACAAATTGGGAAGAGTATGAAAATGGATATGGTTGGTGTACAGTAATTCTTCATTAGTTTCTTTATATTCTCAGTAAATATTGAGAAACTGTATACCACAGGTGTCTAATTTCTATTTTGCTCTTGCCAGGTGCAAGTATTGGCATTATGATGATCGTCTCCTCACGTCTAGTGTTATCATTGTCTTCCATAATGAAGGGTGGTCAACCCTTATGAGAACTGTCCACAGTGTGATCAAGCGGACACCCAAAAAGTATCTAGCAGAAATAGTTATGATTGATGACTACAGTAACAAAGGTATGAACTCACATACTAACCATTGGAGTTGCCTCCATTAAACACTCTACTTCTGTAACTGTCTCTCCTTTAAGATGCTCCTTAAAAACCTACTGTTTTGCCCAAACATCTGATCACACCAGCTCAGTGACTAATGTAATCTAATAATTTTCCTGTGGAGTAACTTGCTAGGTTTTATTGTGTTACAGTGTGTATAATTGCAGACTATGGTGTATGACGTATAAATGTAGGCTGCATAGACAAGCAGTGGTAGGCTATTTGGCCCATCTGCTCTTCAAAGAGGTCATAGCTGATCTGATAATCCTTAACTCCACTTTCCAGCCTTACCCCATAACCCTTGATTCCCTTAATTATTAGAAATCTGTGTGTCTCAGCCTTGCATATACTTAATGACCCAGCTCCCACAGTCTTCTATGGTAAAGAATTCCACAGGTTCACTACTCAGAGAAATGTTCCTCTTCAGATGTTGATATTCTGTAACCGTGTTTAGCAGTGCACTATATAACACTCTGCAGTCATCTTCTAGTTAGGAACCACTTCAAGATCAAGAATGACTTTCTTCTGTTCTGTAATTGAAGGTCCCAAAGTGACTAAATATAAACGTCAAATTCCGAAGTGCTGCCCCCTACTCACCCCATATATGTCTGTTGCTCCTTTGTAACAAATATCTGGGAATTTGTACCATCCAATGAAACATTTTAAAAATTGATTGGGCTCTAATGAACCCACAAGGGGGCATCATTTCCCCCAGCTTTAAATTTTACTGAAGCTGCAATTTTATTTCAATAGAATCACAACAGATTCTATTCTAGAAATGCAGACTCCTGGTTCTGGAATTTCAAATCTGCAATTTTCTTAGCTTGCTAGGAACTGAATCCAAATTCTAGTACTCTATAAATTTTTATAGCCAGCTTACAGTCTGAAGTACTGAAAATAACAACATATGAGAATTTATGGTTAAACAGAATTTGATCAATAGTGTCATCTTTTGTGAGGTTGTTGACTTGCTTGTTGAGCGGCCTTGTTTTCATTCAGGTGTTTCGTCACCATGCTACGTGACATCTCCGATGACGCGATGTCATTCTACTCTGCTTGGAATTTGTACTGTCTGGTCTGTTATGGTGAGTAGTGTCATTTCTGGTTTTATCTGTATGGGTTTGTATATGGGGTCCAATTCTATATGTATGTTGATTGCATTACGGGTGGAGAACAAACATATAGAATTGGACCCCATATACAAACCCATGCAGATTAAAACCAGAAATGACACTACTCACCATAACAGACCTGACAGTATAAATTCCAAGCGGAGTAGAATGACATTGCATCGTCGGAGACCTCACTGATGATGTCACCTAGCACGGTGACGAAACGCCTGAAGGAAAACAAGCCAATTCAGCGAGCAAGTCAACAACCACAATCCAAGCTACAAAGTGTTTACTAAAACTTTAAGTGTCGTCTTTTGTTTCTGGAAAGACAAAAGAAGTATACAACATGATATTGCAGTGTTGTAATGGTATAATGTGCCATCACAAGTTAGAAAATAGAAAAAGAAAATTTGCACATGTTTTCATAATGTCCAATCTGAGAAATATTGTCATTATATTTTCCAAAAGTTTCCTGTCTTCCTTTGTAGCTAGTTAAAGTTGAATGTTACATTTCTCGGAGGGGGTTTTCCCCGTTTGTTTGCTTAATATGGAGATTTTTGTCAGCTGATTCCTTCATTTCATTGGAAACAGAATTGAATGCAACCAATTAACTATTTGAAAAAGAAAACTGACACTGTGGTTGGTTTATTCGCCAAGCTCGTGAGCGAACTAACCACAGCATCCACAGATCTACTCAAGAACCTTAAAGAAGACTGATAGATGGAAGTGCGTATTGCTGTATAGATGCCGCTTCCGTTAGACTGCTTTGTTCATTAATCCACACATTGTACTTAATTAGCTGTGAAGACCTTCAGGCATCCTGAAGTTGTGAAAGGTGCTATGTAAAGGCAAGTTGTACTACTATTATTAATATTAATGCTGCTGCCGTCGTTACCACAAAGGCTATGTTAGTTTCTCCCAGACATCTAAATTGTTGCTTTTAAATTTAAGACAATCTATTCATGTCCTCAACATTAAGTTTTTAATATTTTTGACTAACATTTGGAATCTGAGGCTTTGTTGGCTTTAATGGCAAGTTCCAAATAATAATCATCCTGCACAAATGCCAAGAAATGGCTATCTTGAGCAAGTGAGAATATATAAACCTTTCCTTGGCATTCTGTGTTCCTTCCATCATCCCAAGTCCTGCAGCTAAAATATACTGGGTGTTAACTGTTGAAATGGACCACCAAACAATTCCCTTGGCTAGAGTTGGTCAATGGCTGGAATCCTGTAGCATATGCCTCATTTCCTGGCCCTCTGGCTGTCTACACAAGGGCTAAGACAAGAGTCTGATTTTTTTTCACTGTTTGCCTGAAAGGGTACGACTGCAATTATCCAGGTCACTGACGTTATCCTAGAGAAAGCATTCCACTTGATGGACATTTCATTGGTTTAAACACCCATTCCCATTACCATCAGTAAATCATAGCTGCAATATGCACTGCCTTCAGAGTGTACTTTAGAAACTAATTAAATCTTTATTTGCAGTGTTTCCCAAACACACTCTTTCCTTTATCACCCTTTGCCCACATCCTCCCCTTCCAACCAACACCTCTGTATGCTTTCAAAAAATGCAAAATCTGTCTCTTTTCTTCTCCCAATCATGTTGTATATTCCTCTTTTGCACCAAACCTATTCAAACTTAATCCTGTGAAATAGGTGCAGCCTTCCAATTCTAGCCTCCTTCATTGTCCCTGAATTTAATGTCCCCACCGTTGGGTGACTTTCTCTTCAATTGTCAAGGCCCTAAGTTCAGCAGTTACCTCCTTAAAACTATATGTCTCTAACAACTTCTTATAGGCGCACCTTTAAATCTACCTCTGTGACCAAGCTTCTGGTCATCTGTCCTAGTATGGCTCAATATCAATTTCCCTGGCACCTGTGGAGCACCTTGGGATTTTATAATCTTGTAGAGTTTATTGTGCAGGTTTATCCTGTGAAATATCTGCAGCCTTCCAATTCTAGCCTCTTTCAATGCCTCAGAATTTAATGTCTCCACCATTGGGTGACCTTTTCCTGCGTAGAGTTCCCTTTTTTTGCTTATTGTAAAGTGCTTTGAATGTGAGAAGCAGTATATAAGCATTTATTGGTGTTTCCTTCCCAATGTGATCCTGTCCTTCCATTCAGAAATATTATGTGTTCTTGCCTTAAACTTGCCAACGGCAGGCATCTTTTAAACAAAAAAAAATACATTGATGCAAGCACAGTTATTTTTTTCAATCTTTTAGATCATTTCTGACAACATAAAATGTTTAACATGGATGGCAGATAGATCACAGAACAAAAAAACTGATGGGAGGTGGACCTTGTTTTCCCCCTCGAACGTCAGTTCTTTAAGCAATTGGCGTGATTCCAAATCTAGTCTGTATTTAAAGAAATGATTTAGCTCCAGCAAATGACAGACAGAAAAATCTTGATGGTTGTGTGCATTGAGATATGCTTTAAACTCTGACTTTTATTTTAAGTGCAGTTGAGAATGTCCTGACTCCAAGCAATTTTAACAACATTGCTGATTTTTGTTCTCTGCTGACTTGTCACCAGCTCATTTAAAGGAGAGATTGGAACAATATTTGAAACAGTGGAATGGGTTAGTCAAGGTATTTCGAAATGAAAGAAGAGAAGGATTAATTCAAGCAAGAAGTATTGGTGCTCATAAAGCAACCCTCGGCCAGGTAGAGTAAAATTTGGAATCTTATTCATTCAAAATCAGTATGTTAATAGCAATTTGTCTGCTGGTGACAGGAGAATCACTGAATGGTGATGTTTGAGGAATTCTCAAAATCATTATATATGCCTTCACTTTAGTAAGGTGATCTTCCCTGTTTTTTTTTTGCAAAGGCATCTTTGGCCCTTTCACTGGAAAGGAGCATGTTTCAGCAAAACAGTAGTAATGCATATAACCCAAAAGCATTTCCAGAAATCGTTGAGCAAGAGCACTGTGAGGATTTATGCCTTTTTCATTGAAGAGTGAAGTCATTGCCTATAGCTGGGTAGACATCTGACACATCTGCTCACCTCCTGCGTACAGGCCAGGTAGAAACATGTCAAAATTCCCGGTCAAGGAACTCAAGTTGTTTTTTTTGCTAGATTTTCATGACCACAGCACTGCTGACTAATTTTTGGGCGGCACAGTAGCTCAGTGGTTAGCCCTGCTGGCTCACAGCACCAGGGACCCAGGTTCGATTCTATCCTCCGGCAACTGTCTGTGTGGAGTTCACACGTTCTCCCCGAGTTTGCATGGGTTTCCTCCGGATATTCTGGTTTCCACAGTCCAAAGATGTGCAAGGTAGGTGGATTAGCCATGCTAAATTGCCTGTAGTACCCAGAGATGTTTAGATTGGGTGGGTTAGACATGGGAAATACAGGGGTAGGGGAATGGGTGGGATGTCTTTGGACGGGCGGTATGGACTTCTTGGGCCGAATGGCCTGTTTCCATAATGTAGGGATTCTATGATTCTATGAAAATTCTGAAAACAACCTGAGTATTGGCAGTACAAAATCAGTAATTACTGGAAAAGCTCAACAGATCTGGCAGCATCTGTGGAGAGAAACCAGAGTTAATGTTTCAGGTCGAGTGACCTTTCCTCAGACCCTTCTTGTTGCTGTTGGTGGGCAGAAGGCCTTTGTCATAGAATCTTGGAGATTTACGATGCCGAAAAAGGCCCTACGGTGTATTGCATCCATGCCAATCAACAATAATCACCTAACATATTCTAATCCCATTTTCCAGTATTTGGCCCTTTAAGCCTGTGTGCCTTGGCATCACAAATGCACATCTAAATGCCACTAAAATGTTATGAGGGTTTCTGCTTCTAAACCCCTTGCAGGCAGTGAGAGCCAGATTACCACCACCCTTTGTGTGAAAAAGTTTTTCTTCACATCTCCTCCTCAAAGTTTTCTGCCCTTTACCTTAAGTCGATGTTCTCTGGTCATTGTTCCCTCAACTAAGAGGAAAGTTTCTTCCTGTCTACCCTATGCATGCCCCTCATAATTTTATACATTTCAATCATGTCCCCTCTGAATCTCCTAAGTGTTATAAGGAAACCAACCCTCGTCTGTCCCATCTCTCCTCATCGTTAAAACTTTCCAGCCTCGGCAACATCCTGGTAAATCTCCTCTGCACTGTTGAGTGAGGTTGGATCCTTCCTAGAATGTGGATTCCAGAACTGCACACCATACTCCGAATTACAACCTAATTAACATTTTATACAGTTCCAAGATAATCGTCCTGCTCTTAAAAGCTATACCTCGGCTGATAAAGGCAGGTATCCCATATTCTTTCTTAACCATTTTATCTACCTGTCCTGATACCTTAAAGGACTGGTATAATTGCACACACCAAAGTCTCTCTGATCCTCTGTATTTTGCAGGGTCTTGCCATTCTTCTTGTTTTCTCTTGCATTGTTTGTCCTGCCCTCACCTCATATTTATCTGGATTAAATTCCATTTGCAATTGATCAACCTGCACATCCTCCTGTAGTCCAGGGCAATCCTCATAAATTATCATCCACAAACTTGCTGATCAACCCTCCTACTTTCAAGTCTAAATTATCTGGGTAAATCACAAACAGCGAGGATTCAAACACCAACCCCTATGGGACTCCACTGGAAAAAGACTTCCAGTCAGAAAAACACGTCTCAACCTCTGCTACTTGCCACTCGGCCAGTTGTGGATATAATTTGCCAAAATTCCTTGTATTCCATAGATCTCACTTTTGCCATCAGTCTGCCCTGAGGAACCTAATCAAAAGCATTGCAGAAGTCCAAATAGACTATACCAAGAGCATTGCTCTCAACTAAACACTTGGTCACCTCTTTAAAAATTCAACCAAGTTGATCGGACATGATCTTCTCTTAACAAAACCCTGCTGACTGCTGAGTAACCCCTGCCAATCCAAATGCCTCTCCAGATTAATTCTGGGCTTCAGAATTGCTTCCAATAATTGCCTAAACGCCAAGGTTAAACTCTCATGCCTTACGGCTGCCACTTTGTCATTTAGTTTCTGGAGTTGCTATCAATTATCAATCAGCTACTTGGTGCTGGCGAAATCTGACCTTTTATACACCCACAATGCCAATTTGTGTGCAACAAAATTTCCTGCAATTTGAACAGACAACGGTAAAAATAATGTTTAGCAGTGCTGCTACGTTGCTTTTGAAAAGTATAGCAATCCTTTCCTCAACCTTACTTTTTAATGTTTTTTTTTCCCCATTTCAGTCCGCAATTAAAAATACAGAAAAATTAGAAGTTCACTGAACCGTGTCACGGAGAAGCAGGACATTCCGCACATTATTCCTGCACCAGTTTTATGACCCAGTATTGGTCTCCTGCCTCTCTTCCCATATCCCTGTACAACTTTTCTTCCAAATAATTATCCAATGCCCTCTTGAATGCCTCAAAAATGAACCTGGATCTACAACATGTACATTTCATAACCCACCTGCTTGCTGTGTGAGTTTTTATCTCGAATCATCTCTACCTCATTTACACATCAGTTCAAACATATTCCCACTCGTTCTGTTTTTTATTTATGAATGGGAAGAGACTCCCTCTTGCTTTGTCTCCAAGGAGAATAATCCCAACATCTTCAATCTGTCCTTTACAAATGAAATTTCTCGTTTCAGGAACCATTCTTGTAAATCACTTATGCATTGTTGCCAGGGCATTCATATCTTTCCTATCATGTGGTGCCCACAACTGTACACAATACTGCGGCTGAGATCTGACATCACCTCCTTGCTCTTGTATTCTGTGCTTCTGTTAATAAAGCTGAGGACACTGCTTTATTTACTGCCCTCTCCTATTCTGTGCACCTGTACATCAGGCCCTTCTGCTCCTGTAGCCCCTTTAGAATTATACCCCTTCTTTTATATTGCCTTTCAATATTTTTCCAACAAAACTGCATCAGTGCTTACTTCTGCGTTGAAACTCATCTGTCATGTATCTGCCTACTCAACCAACCTGCCTCTGTCCTTTTTAGAGTTCCACGTTTGCCTCCTCACGGTTTACAATTCTTCCAAGATTATCGACATAAGTAACCTCAGAAATTGTTCCCTGCACACCAAAATCTAGATCATTAATATCTATTATGAAAAGCAGGAGTCCCAATACCCTGGGGAACTCTACTGCAAACCTTCCTCCAGCCTAAAAAATATTAATTGTCCATTATTATTACCATTTTAAAAAATTCATTCACATGATGTGGGCATCATTGGCCAGGTCATTTATTGCCCAGAGTGCAGTTACGAATCAGTTGCATTGCTGTGTGTCTGGAATTACATTGTCAGCTAGACCAGGTAAGGCTAGCAGTTTATTTCCCAAAAGGGGACATTAGTGAACCAGACAGACTTTTCCAAAAGAATTGACAATGGATTCATGGCCACTATCAGATTTTTACTTCCAGGCATTTATTGAATTCAAAGTCCACCAGCGACTGTTGCGTGATTCACCGCAGGTTCCCAGATTATTTCCTGGGGTGCTGGATTAACAGTCTATTGATGATGCCATTAGGCCATTGCGTCATCCCATCTCTCAGCCAATTTTGTATCTTCGTTGCTACTGTCCATTTTATGCCATGACAGATAACATTTCTCACAAATTTATTGTATAGCTTTTTTGAAATCCATGTCTGCCACATCCAACAGTGTCACCCTTGTGGAGTTTTTTTTTGTTACCTCTTCAGAAAACTCCAGTAAGTTAGTTAAAAATCCATGTTGACTCTTCTTAATCAACTCAACCTATTCCATGTGACTACTAATTCTTTTCTGAATATTTTTTCTCAATTTCCCCACCACTGGTTAAATTAACTAGTACATAATTGCTGGGAAGATCCTCACAACCTTTCTTGAATCAGGCTATAGTGTTTTGCAAATGTCCAGTTTTCTGGCACTTCCACCGATTCGAAGGAAGACTGAAAAATTATCACCAGTGCCTCCCTAATTTCTGCCTCACTTCGTTCAAAATCCTTGGATACATCTTATGTGGTTTTGATGTCTTGTCAACTCTAAATGCTAAC
This sequence comes from Stegostoma tigrinum, assembly GCF_030684315.1. Taxonomy (NCBI): domain Eukaryota; kingdom Metazoa; phylum Chordata; class Chondrichthyes; order Orectolobiformes; family Stegostomatidae; genus Stegostoma; species Stegostoma tigrinum. The sequence continues at coordinate 124,287,714 of NC_081356.1, read as the reverse complement.
AATCTATCCAAGACGTTTTCTTTATTGATTTTTAACCCTTCTAGTGACGGTCACCATGGCCTATGGGGATGGTTGGGATGAAACAGCATCAGGAACATTAAAACTGGACACAAACATTAATGATGGGCATAAAACTCTGTTAAGCGAGAGAGACACTTTTTACTTTAGGGGATGAAGTCTGGTGTAGGCATCCCAGGAATGGTCCTGCACGAGTAAGAGGCATGGTCAATACAAGGTCCGGTCCAGTGACATATCAAGTCACAGTAGATACAACAGTTGTGAGCAAGCACGTGAACCATATGAAAGTGGCAAACTTTCAAACGATGCGGGAGCAAAACATGCCCAGCTCCTCGACTGCCTTTCCAACTGTTCTGGAGTCTGTGGGCTCTCCCTCTCCATCAGGCATTGAAGATACCTTGGAATCTGAGATGGACATGGCACAAGCTGCCACCTCGATGCTTTTGCCACCTGAAGAGGAAGATGAATTTTTTCTGAGATGCTGCAGGCTCAAGAGGCCTGTGTGTTACTTGCCACTGGTGTCAAAAGCAGAGTTGGACGAACCTGACTCTACTAAAATGCCCCAGGAGGAGCTACAGAAATATAACTGGCCTATGTCCTCAGACTCTGAGGGGGAGGGATGTAATGTTTGTAATGATGTCAGCCTGGTGGACCTCATAGAACATGAGTTCCCTGACTGGGGCTGTTATCGAATCAGGGACCCCTGGCTGTCAGATATAAGAATCTAAAGATGACTGTGACTCCATTGTCAAATGCCAGAAAAACCCATTTTGTTCCCTAATGTCCTTTTAGAGAAGGAAACCGCCATCCTTACCAGGTCTGGCCTACATGTGACTCCAGACCCACACAAATGTGGTTGACTCTTAACTGCCCTCTGGGCAATTAGGGATGGACAGTAAATGCTGCCCAGCCAGCGCCACCCTCATCCCATGAATGAATAAAGGAAAAAAAGAGTGTCAGAGATACTGGTCACTCAGAGCCAGCTCTCAGAGGAAGCTGGATCAGTATCAAGGACGCTCTCCATGTGAATAAATAGTGACTTGGTGACCAAATACCATCCACTGTGGAGTCATTTCAGCATCATCTTCCCATTTTTTTTGATTTAAAGCAGTGTCTCCTCCTAATTTTTAATCCATAGTAAATTTGAAAAAAAAATTGCCTTTATGTTATTTACAAGGAAGCCACAGTACACAGAGAAAGGAGTGAATGATTTGGAGGTGGCATTAAATTAAGAAGGTTGAATGAGTTAACGCAAGCATGGATCTGTTTGAGCAAATGGATTTTTTTTAAATTGAATAAATATTAACATTCTGAATTGGTTCAGAAAGTTGAATGAAGGAAAAGTAATTGAAGGACTACAGAAGGAGCATTGGAAAATTAAAAGTTTTTTTTAGAAGTAGGCAATAAACAGTGACAACTGGCAGGCCTAAATAGTGTGTCTTAATATTATAGTTTATGTGCATTTTCAACAGATCTGCAACTACTTCGTCTTCGCTTTTTCACTTCACAATTTGTTTGCACGTGTACCACTGTGCCCAACAGGAAATTGTGAATTCCTAGAAGTGTGTATGTCAGTCTTTTGTCATTGATGTTTTTATATTTTTTGGCTGCTTATGGAAACTTAGCTATGCATTTGTTCAAAAAATGACATAAAGACAATCCTGATGATTATCTTTTTAAAAAAACAAAGATGGACCTGAATAGCCTTTGGTCATTCTTCATTGATCTTCTGTTTTCTCACACATTTACCTGTGGACGTTTATGGCGAATCTTATTTCTACTTAGTATTAATTAACTAATACACAGTATGGTCTAATCAGTGCTTAGTTATGGTGTTGATTCAGTGAGATATTTGTTCTTTTTTTTAGGTACTGATATATCTTGATGCTCATTGCGAAGTTGGACCAAACTGGTATGCGCCGCTGATAGCTCCAATTGCTGCGAATAGGTAAGGCAAGCTGTTCTATTTCAACTCAGTTCAGGAAGGGGACTGTAAATGATGGTGGAACCACTTTTTTTTTTAAACATACCATAACTAATTTCAGGATTGTTATTTATGTATTCAAATGGGGTCGTAACAGGATCCTCTCCTCTCTTGCCTTGTCTCAACCCCAAATCATCACAACAGCATTAGACCGTGTATTTCACTTATTTCTGGCTCAGGTAAGTGAGTTCTACCTTAGCTGATCCCTGTGATCACTGAAATAGTGCTGAATGTTTAATTTCGTTAAACAGCCCAGAGTCACATTTGCAACATGTCATCTCTGGACAAGGTGGTCAGCAATGCAAGTCCCAGAGTCTGACTAGAGTTTTGTATTAATCTTGAGAATTAAGATGTGTCATTCGTGCCTTGCTACAATTAAATCAATGAAAACTGTGAGCTAATACACTTCATGTTAATGCCTCTTAAATCAGCACTGACACTAGGAGCACCGTGCAGTGAAAACATAAAGATTTTTTACGAAAGACAGCATTGGAGAAACTAAATTGTGTAACAGATGAAAGGGGAAATAACCAACAATATGAAACATGATAAGGCAGTAAACTGTTCAGGTGAGCATTCAAGATCCCAAGGCACTAGTGGAAGAAAAATAAGGAGTTCTCCCAGTGTGCTGGCCAGCATTCATCCCTTAACAAATGCTATGTTACTAAAAGAAGTGACTTGGGCCTTTACTACATTACGATAACTAAGAACCCGGATGTAACCGATGTGGCCACTGCATCTTATTTACGTAAGATAATGCTTCACATTATGCCATTGAAGATGAGGATTGAAGGGATAAGGAGTTGTTTTTAAGAAGGTGGTGGGTAATAGTGAAAACCAGTGAATAATTGGCTTCATAATCCAGAATGATCCTGGAGTTATAAACAGTATTAGCAAAGGAATGTAGGATCCAGCAGCAATAATGTGGTCCAGAAGATCTGACCTTGAAAACCTAAAGTATGCCAAGTGAGTTCAAAGCTGCAGCCATAGAGGACCTAATGGAGCAAAGGTGGAGGTCTTATCAGGGAGAATGAATAAGCTGGAAGACTAGTAGGTCATTACTAGTGGCAAGGATAAGAAATGCTGCTTTTGCCAGCAATGTGTTCAGCTGCCACAAGTGAACGGAAATGAACATAGAACATTACAGCACAGTACAGGCCCTTCGGCCCTCGATGTTGTGCCGACCTGTCATACCGATCTGAAGCCCATCTAACCTATACTATTCCATGTACGTCCATGTGCTTATCCAATGACGACTTAAATGTACCTAAAGTTGGCGATTCTACTACCGTTGCAGGCAAAGCGTTCCATTCCCTTACTACTCTCTGAGTAAAGAAACTACCTCTGACATCTGTCCTATATCTTTCACCTCTCCAATTTAAAGCTATGTCCCCTCGTGCTCGCTGTCACCATCCTAGGAAAAAGACTCTCCCTATCCACCCTATCTAACCCTCTGATTATTTTATATGTCTCAATTAATTCACCTCTCAACCTTCTTATCTCCAATGAAAACAGCCTCAAGTCCCTCAGCCTTTCCTCGTAAGACCTTCCCTCCATACCAGGCAACATCCTAGTAAATCTCCTCTGCACCCTTTCCAAAGCTTCCACATCCTTATAATGCGGTGACCAGAACTGTACACAATACTCCAAGTGCGGCTACACCAGAGTTTTGTACAGCTTCACCATAACCTCTTTGTTCCGGAACTCGATCCCTCTATTAATAAAAGCTAAAACACTGTATGCCTTCTTAACAGCCCTGTCAACCTGGGTGGCAACTTTCAAGGATGACTGCTGTGCTGATGAAGGCAGTTCACCACCATCTTCACAAGGGCACTTAATGTTGGCCAATAAATGCTGGCCTTGCTAGTATCGCAATAACAAGCATGTTTCAGAATGTACTCCCACTTACACAAAATATGTAAGTCATTACATGACGTGCCTGCTAATTAAAATGATAGACAATCTCCTGGATGGTTTGAATATTTATTCATTTATTACAGGTGTTATAGAGCATCACACATACATTGTGACTAAAATGATGGAAGTACCTTCAACATTCGTTTGTTTGTTATCCAACGCAGCAGCTGGTCTGTATGTAGAAAAGCTCTGTTTGTAGTGCATGTACATGTAGTGTAGGTGGGTTTTTTTGGCCTACAGAATAAAAATGCCTCCTATGGACTCCAGCCTGTTCCAGCTTTTGTAAAAATGTCCTTCAAATGTTCACACTTTTGAATTGTTTTGTCATATTTTCAGCAGCTCAAAGCCCTTCAGATGGTTAATATGGGGAAAAGCAGGAGATTGACGTAGAGTAGTGGCACTCAGTTAACGAGCTGGTGTAAGCATTATGGGACAAATGGCCGCCTTCTTTGCCGTAGCATTTCAGTGATTCTGTAAGTTAGAGTGCATGTAGCAAGCATGGCTGCCAACTATCAGCCAAATGCCAACAGGCAAAATGCCCAGTTGGACACTGATAGAAATCCTTGCCCTTTTTGAAAAATGCATTGAGACTTCTTAACATTAACCTGAATGGACAGATAGAATTGGGTTTAAAACCAGTAATGATAGCTATCAAAAGTAGTCCTGTGTCAAAAGATTAGTTCCACCCACAGGAATTGTAAACTTAGAACTGCAGATGCTGTAAATCAGAAACAAAAACAAAGTTGCTGGAAAAGCTCAGCATGTCTGGCAGTATCTGTGGAGGGGAAAACAGAGTTAATGTTTTGGGTCCGGTGACCCTTTCTCAGAACTGTTCTGAGGAAAGGTCACCGGACCTGAAACGTTAACTCTTTTTTTTTTCCTCCACAGAGGCTGCCAGACCTGCTGAGCTTTTCCAGCAACTTTGTTTTTGTAGACCACTCATTTTGTGGCCTCTCTCTTGATTAGATCATCGTAGTTGCCGGCATTGTTTGTTTTTTTTTGTTTAAACTTCTGGATCCATTGATGTACTTTAAAAGTAACTTGTTGGTCTGCTATTCACGAAGACTCACGTCAGAAGTGCATTCTCAACTTTCAAACCATTGTTCAAAAAGGTCTTGAAAAGGGAGAGTAGGGCATATGGTGCTAATCACCCGTAGAGGGGCCCAAGCCGATTAGCCCAGTAGCCTAACAATCTGGACGGTCAGTATCCTAAGCAGCCAATCTGATGCATAGACTGTTGTGAATGATGTGTTATTTGACCATGACTTCAGTTTCTCTGATCAACTACATTCAGTGACCAAGTAGGAGGCAGACAGATGCCCTAGGTGCTCCTTTCTTACTGATTCAAGCTCTGTTCATTTTAGGCCTTGTAGGGTCCTGCTTTCTTCACGTCTTCAGACATGGTTACAGCCCCTTGAGACCCTTTCCATTCCTGACCTGGTCCCTAACCAACGTGGTTTCACCTCTGAGAGTGAGAGCACGTGAGAGAGTAAATGGGACGCACACATGCAGAGTACAAAAGCCAAGTAGTTTTGCCTGTATCTAACAGTTCGACCCCACTATGTCAATGGTACTTAATTTTGGGCATCCAAAGACTATGAGGAGAATTTTTAAAGAAGAGGATACTGGAACAAGAGGACCGGGAAAAAGGAGAAACCCAGGGCCCTAGAGATACCTTCTTGACCCTGCAGTTCAATGTAACCCCTCAATGTTTAAAGGTAAATGAACACCTTTCCCAAATGCAAGTTTGTTATCTATACGTAGTAGTCATGCAAAAAACAGCACATTTGTTCCGCTTTCCTCCTCTGTAAGGGTTGGTGCTGCTTCAGAATTATAAAACAGAGCATTGTGTAGAGTATATTCACTTAATCCATGTCTGTTTTAAACAGAGGGGTCAAAAAATGGCTGAGTTTAAATTTCTGTCGTGATGCAAGTAACCTACCTATTTTTATAATGATCAAAATCCTGCAAAGGTCCAACATCCATTTACTGAAGGCTTCCTCTAAAATTCCAGTGCTAGAGTTTCTCTGTTTTTTGCATTACACTGACGTCCTCACTTAGTACTCTTGCTGACCAAATTCAGTTTTGTTTTTCCACTTTCTTCCCCCAAGGAAAAGCAGTAATAGATTTGACCTCCCTCCTTTTCCACCATTGTCATCCACACTGTATAGAATAAAGACTCTAAGCTTGCCATAGATTGAGGTAAAAGTAACTGTCCTTGTAAACTCAGTTGCTGTGAAATTATTATGGCATTTTCGCCATTGTGCTGAAAGTAAAATATTGGTTTCCAGTCACCAAAAGCCTAAATTTCCTATTCTGACTGCGCACCTTGGAAATGATTTTTAAAATGTCTTCTGCAATAGTTCTGAATTGCATGGATGATGCAGTGTTAATTTTAGTCAACTATATTTGTTGTTAAGATAACTTAAGAAATTTGTTTATATAATGCTGAACTTACTGCATTCCTTAGTTGTCATTTTCAATTACTACAAAATCCTGAGAAATGCAGTAATTTGCCCTACTTGCCCCTCAGCAAATTTGAAGTGTTTGAATGAATCTTTATTTTCCAAATGTCACTTTAACAACTCTTTCAAAATAGTACTTAAAGGTGGGTTTTGTTTTTATATATGTACACTCTTTACATATGAAATCTTTGCACCTTTTGGAATGAATATAAATAATAAATTACTCTCACGATACCTTTTTATGATTTATTTATAACCAGATCAAAGCGTGCCATATGCATAAAAACTATGGGTGTTTCAGGCCACTAATAGCTTAAGCAATAAATGCACCAGCAAACCTTGCAGATCTAAAGGTTCCAGATCCTTCAGGTGCTTACTGGATTGGCCAATCTCAACGAAAGTGCCAGAATCGTCCCTTTTGACACATCAGCAATGATGCCACACTTGAATATTATCACGTAACAGTAACCTAGGTGAATGATCTGAAGTGACTCTTGACAAAAAGCAACTTTAGATTACTATTTCAGGCAGCAGACCTGAAACATCATCAGGATAATTGAATAGTAAAATTGCATCTTCTAAAGTTGTACTTTTGGTATCGATTGTGTTCTTAAATGTTTGTTTCAGAACTTCATGCACAGTTCCCCTTATAGATTATATAGATGGTAATGACTTTACCATTGAACCACAGCAAGGTGGGGATGAGGATGGTTTTGCCAGAGGGGCCTGGGATTGGAGCTTGCTGTGGAAGCGTGTTCCATTAAACAGTCGTGAAAAGGCCAGAAGAATGCATAAAACTGAGCCTTATCGGTAATCACATTGAATTTATTTATTGTTTGTCAATGTATCTCTAAGTCCTGTAATTTTTCTGTTTCTCCCATGTATCCTGCTGCATCCTTGACCCTAATTCCTGTAAAATATTGACGCATGGATCCTTGCACCTACCCTTTCCGCCTCCAACGATATTGCTGCAGAACCACATGTACTGTCCCACTCATAGATGCCATAAATGGAAATACTTACGAGATATCACCACAAGGGGGTGGTGACGAAGATGGTTTTGCTAGAGGAGCATGGGATTGGAGCATGCTGTGGAAGCGTGTCCCTCTATCCAAGCGGGAGAAGGAAAGGAGAAAACATAGAACTGAACCATATTGGTAATCATTAGAACATTTAATAACTGCCACATATAAAAATTCTACGCACTAATTCTCTATCCAGCTAATGTCCATTTGTGTTTCTGTCCCTGTTTTTTCTGTAATATTTCGTTTCTCCTTTACCTGAAAAGTCATATTCACAATGACATGAAAAGATTGCACTCACATAAATTGTCAATTCCTTTCTAGCTTTAAATGCAAGAAACTTAATTTTTTTTAAACTTCATGATTTAAATAATTTAAGAGTTTAAGTGCTGAGTGCCAAGTAAGGATCGACCAATATTTCTTTTTCAGTTTCTGTGTGAAGATTGTGCTTGTAATACTCTAAACCAGAATGTCCAGTTTAGTGCACAATGCAATTGCCAAAATACAGCTCATACTTGTACACTGAGCTGGTGTTCATTGCAGAGGGAGTGTCCTAATCCCACACAGTTGGCTGCAATCATCTTAATTTCCCCCAGCAGCACAATTGGGAAGGAAATAATGTAGTATGGAATGTATCAGGTGAATTGTACATTTCTGTCCAAATGCACAAAAATGAACATCTTGTAAAAAGATGCATTTCATAAGGGGAAAGCTGAGAAGTTTGTATTTGCTATTGAACTATTTCCTCTTTGCAAATGAACTTTGCCATTATCATCACGTTGCCAGGGTTATTTTTTAACACACCAGATTTTGGCATCTGGTGAAGCTTTAAGCCACTCCTTTTATTGCATGCACATATGAGTACATTTAGGTAAGTAAACAAAAAGCTTCTATTATTTCTCCATTGCTAAAACGCGAGAAGAACTCAGGTGGAAAATTGGTTTGAATTACAGTAGTGTAAAATTTCATAAAGCACCTGAGCTGAGAATACAGCTTTAACCCCTTCCTGAATGGCAGAAGAAATCAATTCCCATACCCAAACCTGTTCCCTTGGATTAAAATCATGAAGCTAGAGCATATTCAAGGTTGATAATTCACCATGAAAGAACCATGATTTATTTCATGAATTTTGCAATATAATTTCACATTTGACGCCATTAAAATGCTGCTGTTGAGAGTAATTGGAATGGATTGGTAAATCAGTGGAGAAAACCAATTGAATCAAATTTTAACCCTGATGCACTGAAACTAATTTTGATATTTTGGACAATGGCAAACAGACTTTGGAAATTAAGGATATGACTGTGTTGCAGTGATTTAGACACTGTCTGGCTTTATATCAAAGCTTCACCTATTGCTTCACAATTATGAAGAGTGAGGTGGAAAAGCTGATGGATTTGGACCGTGAGCGAATAAAGTTGAATAATTCTGAGGTGCATTTTGAGCTTGAGGAGTTGTGCAGTTAGGACACAAGTCACTAGATGTGGTGTTGGATTAATGGAAAGATACAGGTTGTAACACTTCAGGGAAAAGACTCTGGAAGTCATAGGTGCTGAATCCCTCAAATTATCAAGACATAATCTCGTTACCATTATGAAGGATGCATGTATCTAAATGCATAGAGGTATGGATTGAAAGAGAATATTCTGCCACTGTACAGTCCAATTTTTCACTTTGGATCTTGAATATTGTAAAGTAACATAGAACAGGAGTAAACCGTTCATTCCGTCAAACTTACCCAGCCATTCAGCATGTCTAATCAAATACTTCAAAGCCTTTTACTCACCCCATCCTTATAATCCTGCCCACTGCTGGTGATCAGAAATCTTCTTAAAAGACTGAGCTTCCACATTCTCTGTGGTAGAGAATGTACCAAAAGTTCACAACTTACCGAGGAAAATAATGTCTCCTCATCTCTGACCGAAGTGACATCCCTCGTTATTTATTTTTAAGCTGTGCCCCCTGGTTTTAGATCTCCCCCCCCCCCCCCCCCCCAACCACATGCAAACTTCCCCACCACCAGGAAATACAGTTTGTCAACTGTATCTACCCTGTTTCTCCCCTTTAAGTATTTGAGAGAGTTCAACAAGGTCACCTCTTGTCCTTAAATTCTAGAGAGCAGCACAGTTTGCCCAATCTGAACAATTCTTCAATCTATTTAGCGTATGACTCTTGAGCCTACGCACCAGAATGGATGTAGTCAAACTAAAATGTGCAGAAAGCATCTAGAGACTGCAGAGTAGAATTTTTGAGGGTTCATTTGAATTCTTTTGGTTGTTGAGTCGAGGACTGTGGAGAGATGTGGTTGAGGCACAGAGATCTAAAGGATAAGTCAGAACTTTGAATTCAATAGTGTACAACAGAACAAAGAAATAAAAAGGATATTTATGCAGGTTACAAGGAAGCGTTCCTTTCAAGAGTTGACAGTTTTGGGATTAATTTTACAAGGGAGGTTGTGGCATGTGTGTCTTCTCAGGTGGCAATGTGGACTAATATCTCAGCAGAAACACTAAGACTCCAAAAGACCAGTTTAAGTCTGGCTTTGGGACTGTCCATGTTAGGTTACCTTAATGTTGGCTTGCATTTCCTGGCTATTTAACATAATCCAAGAATTTATGTCAGCCTTGTTTTTGGAAGCTTGCTGTTTCCAATTTCTTTTGATAGATTGTATGCATAGTATCAAATACAGTTTGATGCAGGGATAATTTGAGTGACAGTGTGAAAATGGCATTTTTGTCGATGTGTTCAGCATTAAATATTGGTCAATCTTTACACAACAAAAGTTGTGAGATACTCTCTGATTTACTCTGCTTACAAAGAATAAGATGCATCTCCATCTTGTGTTTCAAAATATAAAGATTTGATTAAAGTAATCGTGGTTATGTGTAACATAATGTCCTTTAATATCCATTTGTTGTTTAGACTGTTCTTATGTTGAGCGAAACAAGTCATTCATCTCTGCCTTTCCATTTATAGCAGCTACATTGTAAAGATATTTTCAAAAAATCAAATTTCAGCAGCTGAAATTTCACTCTACGCAATTTGAGATTGGTTGTAATATGTACTTGTTGACACCTTCACCAAATATGCTTATTTTGAGTGCACAGTACATATATTGTTGATATTGTATAACATTATGTTAGTCCACAAATGATTCTCCTTGCATCAAATGGAATGGTCCAGTATTTGATTGACAGTCCTGTGGCCTGACCAATATACGTAAGCATCTACAGCCGAAAGCTTGGTGGAGACTTTCAGTTTTCATTGGAAATTTCTAAGTACAAAAATCTACTAAAGGAGGTTTTTTAAAAAAAAGTACCATAATTATAGTGGTTTCACACGTTTTGTAATGCATCTTATTCTCTGCACAGTGTGGTAGACCAAAGAAAAGGATATAATTACGTGAGTGCAGTGAGCTTTAACCTGATTCTGCCTTTCTAATACCCCTGGATTTTCACTGCACTGTTTTCCATAATGGATTTGAGATTCTCTTCTATCCTCCCTCTCCTTTTTTAAAAAAAACCTAGTTTGAGTCTGTGGTTCTACTTTCCTTGTTCTGATTATCTTGGACCCACCTTACCTGAACATACTATGGTGGTCTGCCAATATGAGCAAATGAAAAGCTGTGACTATGCATGGGGTTCTGCTGCCATGTGTTTCCGTGTTTTGAGGTGCATTCCTAATGTGATTCTTATTTTAACATGAAAGCACTTCTGTAAGCTGTTTTTAATCTCTGACCTTATTCTTCATTTAAGTGTGCTTTGCATGTCATAGCCTGTAATATTTAGTACATTAATTAGAAGTTTATGCAATTATAGTTTGCAAATTATGTTACAGCATTATGTTTATAAATCAAAATTACCAGTACTAATTGATATTTTAATGGAGGAGCTACCTGCTTAAAGATTTGTCCTTACAAGTACTATAACTTGTGTTTTGCTTTCCTTGCTTTAGCTGAGCTAAAGACCAGAACACACAAGAGCAGAATTAGGCCATTCAGTCAATCAGGTCTGCTCCGTCATTCGATCATGGCTGATATGTTTCCCACCCCATGTTCCTGACTTCTCCATGGAAACCTTGACCCTTGCAAATCAAGAACCTATCTATCTCTGTCTTAAATGCAGCAACAAAAATAATCCACAGTGACTCTTGTCAGCTTCATTTGGGATGAATTTCTGCTGTGCCTCCCAAATTAACCCCGGAAGCTCATGCCATTGTTGCTGTGCCATCTTCCCTGCTAGATTAATCATCCAGTCTACTCTCACCAGCCCCTCCCTCGTGTCTTTGTGGTTAACTTTCCTCAACCGCAATACTGTTACAGCTGATTCTCGCTTCTCCCTCTCAAACTGCAGAATGAATTCTTTCATATTATGGCTACTGCTCCCTAGGTGTTGTTTCACCTTATGCTGTTTAATCAAGGCAGCCTCAGTTCACATCACCAAATCCAGAATTGCTTGTTCCCTACTGGACTTTACCACAAACTGATCCAAAAAATACTGAAGATATTCCACAAATTCACTTTCTTGGTTACCAAACTGACTTTCACAATCCACTTGCGTATTAAAGTCCCCCATGATTGTTGCAATAGTGTCTTTCTTACAAGCCTTTTCAATCTTCTGATTTTATTTACTGCCTCACATCCTGACTGCTGCTAGGCGACCTGTATGTAACTCCCATCTGGGTAGAGTTCCTCAGCTGTACTCAGATTGATTCAATACCTTCTGGCTCGAGATCACTTCTTGCTGTCAATTTCATTTCATTTCTTACTGACAAGGCGGCTCTGCCCATCTTTTCAACAGTACATGTATCTTTGGATATTTGGTTTCCAGCCCTGATTCCTTGCAGCCATGCCTATATGATACCCACAACATCATAACCACCAATTTCAATTTGTACTACAAGCTCATTTTTGCCTTTGTTTGTATACTCTGTTCATTTAAGTGCAATACCTTCAGCCCTGTGTAGACGTGTTCCTTTCTCTTAGTTGTCCCCTTACCTGTTGCACCTGAAGTTAGATTCCTGACCCTTTTCATGCTGTCTGCCGTATTACTTGTCAAGGAAACATTAATATCTCCACTAAGCCCTCCCTCGCCTGATCTCCCCCACCACCCCCCCCCCCCACCCTTTAACTGTTTCCATGATTTTCCATGCAGATGAACCCACCACAACCCCTACAAACCACTATTTTAACTTCAAAGCCCTGTCTACAGTCCGAGTTATCCAATTCACCAGGAATCTGGGAGCAGCATGTTGCGGGTGGAATCTATCCCATTGAAACAGCTTCCTCCATTCCCAGTACTCGCGCCGATGTCCCATGAATTTGAACCCATATCTTCCACACCAATCTCTGAATCATGCATTTGCCTCTTTAATCTTGTTGACTCTGTGCAAATTAGCTCGAGGCTCCGGTAGTAATCTAGAAATTATTACCTTTTGTAAAAGCAAAATATACTGCTAAATTTTGTAATTTAGTCCTAGCTACTCATATTCTCTCAGAAACTCTGTCCTCTTTCTACCTGTATCATTGGTACCTAAATGGACCGCAGCCACTAGATCTTTCCCCTCCCACTCCAAGTTCCTAAATAGTCCAGATGAGAGATTATCAACCCAGGTACCAGGAAGGCAGCACAGCCTTTGGGACTGTCAGCCCTGAGCACAGAACAGTGCCTGTTTCTTAACTTTACTATTCCTATTTACAACTACATTTCTGTTTTCTCCCCCCTTTTTGAATGCCTCCCTGTACAATGGTGCTGTAGTCAGTCAGTTTGTTCATCCTCTGTACAGCCCCTATTTGCCACAGGGAGCAAGAATCCCAAACCTGTTAGACTGAGAGTCCTGTAGCACTACTTGCTGGAATTCTCTACCTGCCTCACTCATAGTCACATCCTCCTGTTCCTGGCCACTGACTGAATACAAAGTAGCTGATCTAACGGGTGCAACTGCCTCTTGAAACACACTATCCAAGTAATTCTTCCCCTTCCCTGATATAAAAATTTCCCTCAAGGTCCCTTTCCCATTCGGCACCAGTGAATAACGCAGTGTTTGCGATAGAAAAATGCTGATTTTCCACTGGATCAATTTTCAGAGTTTATGGGGTGCACTGAGTAGAGTTTCTTTTTAGGTGTAATTTGCAGTGATAAATAAATCTGGTGCTTGCTCACTTTCAAAAATAAATTGAGGAAATGCAGAGCTACTGGAGACCATAAAATAGTTGCCCTTAGCTCAAGACAGTTACCTGGATCATCACCCCCTTTAGTAGTGGATAACAGTTAAAAGAAAATCATACTCATGCTGCTATCTTAATTCTTTGATTTGGATCAAATGAAAATGCTGATTTAATGTCATGCAGCAGAGATGAAATCCGGAGTAATTGAAAGCTCATGACAGACGTATATTCAGATTAGATCGTCCAACATTAAAAAAAACTTGATTATAACTGAAGAAATTTGAAGATGTCACAACAGCCAGAAGTTAAAGGGTGTTGGAGAAGAAAACAAGCAACTTTTGAAGTTTATATTCTGTGCTTTAGAAGAGAAAGTAAGGGTGATATAGGTTTGAATGATTAAAATTGGGAGTACGCATGTGGAAGATGACAGCTGTAGACCAAACAGGTCCAGATTTGCAGTCAAATCAAAGTAAGCAGGTGACCATACCAAAACAAAACTCAGGCTTGCCTGCTCTTGCACCTAATAAGACACACATTTTTGCATTGAGGGTGGGTTGGGTGGGGGTAATTTGAAGAGCCAAAGGGCAAGATAAAGGCAAAGATAATTCTTTCTGTTAACTGGATCACAGATTCTGCATTAGACTTGCACATTACTTTGCTTGTTTGCATTTAGACATTGGATTGTAATTTTATTTCTCAGTAAAAGAGCTTGGGTAATAAAAGCTAAATTAAAATTTCTCATACTGACTGAAAAAGTATGGGAAATGCTGGATATACTCCAAAGGTTACATTTGAAGCAATAAATTGCAGTTTTTCCCACAGATTCTGAGTTACCAGTATTTTCCAATTGATTTATTTTGTGTGCCATTAAGTTGCCTTACCCTTTTCTGTGTTTTTTGTTCAGGCATTAATTAAAATCTTCAAGTGTATTTATTTGGTCTTTTACAAATTTTATTCTCCTTGTGAAAAATGCATTTTCTTTTAATATAGTTGCATTTATTTACACTAAATGATGGTTCCTAACTTGCAAACCAATTAACATCTCTAGTACAACAGTCTACTATGCCATAATTTAGCAAATTGACCTGAAATTAACATTCTACTTTGGAAAAGGGCATTGCAACTTTAAATTGGTTTTACATTGATTTTGTTTTTAAAATGTGCACTTCAGAACACAATAGATGCCAAAGTAACCAACATTGCTGGAAATTCTAATTTGCTGTCTATTTATCCAACAATGACTTTGCTAGGTCCCCAGCTATGGCTGGGGGTTTGTTCGCTATTGAACGAGATTACTTCTTTGAACTTGGGCTATATGACCCTGGCCTTCAAATCTGGGGAGGTGAAAACTTCGAGATATCTTATAAGGTAATGGACAAGAAATATAATAGATTGTGAGATGTTATTCTTGAATTCATAAGTTCATTTCTCCTAAGAGCACACTGTTGTTGCTGCAATATCATTGTCAGAGGTCGTAAGACCGTAAAACTACAGATTTTGGAGAAGTAGTCCATTTAGTCCATTGAGACTGCTTCAGTGTATAATGAGATCATGGCAGATCTGATAAAGCTCAGCTCCACTTTTCTGTTGTTTCCCCATAACCCTAGATTACTTTACTGATTTTTAAAAATATGCCTGTCAGCCTGAAATATATTTAATGACTTGGCTCTACAGCCCTCTGTAGTTAAGAATTCCACAGATTCCTCAGATGAAATTTGCCCTTATCTCTGACCTATGTATGCAAATGCATACTCTGAAATTTAGCCCTCTTTTTAGTTTAGACTGCTCCTCCAGAGGGAAGACAGCCTGTCTCCATCTGTGCTGTTAAGCCTCAAAGAATCTTCTGAGTTTCTGTAATGTCACCATTCATTTTAATAGATTCCAGTGAGTATAAGCCCAACCTACTCAACTACTCCTCAAAAAATCCATACTTGGTGTCAACCCAGTGAACTTTCTGTGGACTCTCTCTCCATTGCACAGTGGAAAACACCAGCAACATAACAGAACTTCAAGAGAGGCAGGGCACAGAAGGGAGTGTAGTGACCACCACTAAAGAGACTGTACTGGGGAAGCTAAATGGTCTGAAGGGGAATAACTCAGCTGGACCAAATAGTTTACATCTGAGTTCTGAAGGAGACAGCTAAGAATAAAGTAGAGGCATTGGTGGTGACACTTCAGGAATCACTGGAGTCAGGGAAGGACATAGAGGACTAGAAAATAGCTAATGTAACACCCTTTTTTTTATGAAGAGGAGGGGACAGTAGACTGGAAACTATAGGCCAGTTATCCTGACCTCAGTTGTTAAGATTTTAGAGTATGTTATTAAGATGATATTTTTGAGTACTTGTAAGCACAAGGTAAAATGGGGTGGAGTCAGCACAACATTGTCACGGGTAGGTCATGCCTGACAACCCTGTTAGAATTCTTTGTAAGGAGGTAATGGGCAAGTTAGATAAAGGAGAGCTAGTGGACATAATCTATTTGGATTTCCAGAAGGTCTTGACAAGGTACCGCACAGCAGGCTGCTAAATAAGATGAGCTCATAGTGATATGGGCAAGGTTGCGAGCATTGGTTGACTGGCAGAAGGTAGACCGTAGGAATGAAAGGGTCTTTTTTCAGGATGACAGTGGAGTTCCACAGAGGCCTGTGTTGATGCGACATCTGTTCACATTATACATTAATGATCTGGGTGACAGAACTGAAGGCGCTGTTGCTAAGTTTGCAGATGATACAAAGATAGGTGGAGGGACAGGTAATATTGAGGAAATGGCAAGGCTGTAGAAGGACTGAGACAGGCTATGAGAAAGTATAAGGTTATGCACTTTGGTAGGAAGAATAGAGGTGTAAACTATTTTCTAAATGGAGAATGGCTTCAGGATTCTGAAGCACGAAAGGACTTGATTCTTGTATTGTTAACATGCAGGTTCAGTCAGCAGTTAGGAAGACAAATGCAATGCTAGAATTCATTTCAATAGGGTTAGAATACCAGTTGTACTGCTGAGGCTTTATAAGGTTGTGGTAAGACCACATTTGGAATATTGTGATCCAAGATCATTTCTTGCTAATGCATTTATTCAATGCCTTACTCAAAAAACTTCTAAAATCTGGAGAATTAAACAAGAGAGACTTCCAAAAAATGAAACCAGATGGATCCAACACACCACACTTCTACGGACTACCAAAAATTCACAAACCAGGAGCCCCCCTCAGACCCATAGTCTTGCTACCGGGAACATCAACGTACAGATTAGCCAAGGAACTATACCAAAGACTAAAACACCTAGTAGAAGACTCGCGCCAATCCATTCACTCAACCCAAGAATTCCTGAACACCATCAAAGACACCAAGATGAAATAATGGCCTCCTTTGACGTAACAGCCCCGTTCACATCCATCAACATCAACCTGGCCACAGAAACACTGACTACACTATTAGAAAAACCAAAGACACATACACCAGACACCACCAACCTCATCAGCAAGGATAACATCGTCAAGCTAGTGGACCTATGCCTTACCACCCACTTCACTTTCAATAACAAAACCTACAGACAAACCAACGGTACACCCATGGGATCTCCGATATCAGGGTTCTTAGCAGAGGCAGTAATGCAGAGACTCGAACAAACAGCTCTGCCAATCATCCAACCCAAACTTTGGGTCCGCTATGTGGATGACACCTTTGTCATCACTAAACAAAACAAATTAGAGGAAACCTTCAAGACCATCAATAATACCCTTTACTGGCATAACATTCACAAGAGGAGGAAAACAACAACAAACTGCCATTCCTAGATGCCACAGTCGAGCGAACAGCGTCTACAGGAAAACAACACATACGGACCAAATTCTAAACTACAGGAGCAACCATCCCAACACCCACAAACGAAGCTGCCTTAGAACATTTATTTCAATGAGCCACCACATACTGCAGCACAGAGGAACTACGAAGAGCAGAAGAAAATCACCGATACAGCATATTCAAAAAGAACAGGTACCCAATGAACACAGTCCGCCGATTTCTCAGCAACAAACCCAAACAAACAGAGAAAACGGGCCCAGAACCATAACCACTCTCCCCTATGTCAAAGACATTTTGGAAATGACTGCCAGACTACTCAGACCTCTTGGCATCACGGTCACCCACAAACCCAGCAACACACTAAAACAGCAGCTAATGAACTTAAAAGACCCTGTACAGACAACAAGCAAAACGAACGTCATTTACAAAATACCTTGCAAGAACTGTGACAAACACGACATTGGACAAACAGGCAGAAAGCTAGCCACCAGGATACATGAACATCAACTAGCCACAAAAAGACATGATCCACTATCACTAGCATCCTTACATACAGATGAGGAAGGACACCACTTTGATTGGGACAACACATCCATCCTAGGACAAGCCAAACGGAGACACGCACGAGAATTCCTAGAAGCATGGCATTCCAACCGGAACTCCATCAACAAACACATTGATTTGGAGCCAATCTACCGTCCTCTGAGAAAAAGAACAGGAAATGACATCACCAACCCAAGGAAACCTAAACAGATAAATAGAAAGCGGAACATAACACCAGCGCTTCACTGGAGGCTCACTGATGATTTTACCTAGAATGGTAATGAAACGTCTGAAAACGAACCTTCCAGTTCAGTGAGCAAACTCACATCCAGCATTTATTCCATCCTAAAAAGTGCTTTCAAAAAGTCACCACCCCCGACCATGTAGTTCCCAGCTTTTTGTCTGCAGTGGGTATATGATCATACCCTAGAATCTCTGTTTGGCCTTCAATTCATTTATTCTGTTGAAGGCATTGAAGTCGGGGTGCCATTAATTTATAAACCTCAAAAATAATGGAGGATAAAGAAATGGTAGGTGAATATACAAGATATTTTGTCAGTACGCACTGGTGAGGAGACGAATAACATCCAGGGAATAGCTGTAAATTTATTGGACAGGAAGGGAGGAACTCTTGAAAATTACAAATACTAGGAAAGTAAAACTGAGTTAAGTTGTTGGACCTGAGAGTTGACGTGACTCCAGGTGTTGATGGCTTTCATCCTAAGGCCTTATAAGAAGGAGCCAGTTGATGCATTGGTCTTAATTTTCCAAAACTCATTAGATTCAAGGAAGGTTTCTTGAGATTGGAAAATAGCTAATGTAACTCCTTTATTCAAAAAAAGTAAGAGGCAGAATGCAGGAAACTATAGACCATTTGGCTTAGCATCTGTTATGGGAGAAATGTTAAAAGCTACTATTGAGATGTTTTAACAGGACATTTGGATCAGGCATGAAATGAAATTAAATTTTGTCAAGAGGAAATCACGTTTTATTGACTTCTTCAAAGAACTCCGATAAGTTATGTGCTGTAGACACAAGCAAACCAGTGGATGCATTGTATATAGATTTCCAGAATATTCCATATTGAAAGTTAACGTGGAAAGTAAGAGTTAATAGGTAATATTGGCATGGATAGAAGATTGGCTTGCTAATGGAATGCAGAGATTAGGATGTTGTGAGTCTTTTTAGGCTGGCAGGATGTTATGAATGGTGTGCCACAGGGATCAATGCTGGGGCCTCAATTCTTTACAGTTTATATAAAATATTTGGATGAAGAGACCAAAGGTATGGTAGCTAAATTTGCTGATGACACAGGATAGGTAGAGAAGAGGAGGTAAGGAGCCTGCAGAGTGATATAGATAAGCAAAGACCTGGCGAATGGAATGCAATGTGGGAAACTGTGAAATTAGCCACTTTGGCAGAAAGAATAAAAAAGAAACATATTTTCTAGATGCCCAGAGATTTAGGTGTGCAGAAGATTGGTGGCCAGAAGTCAGATGACACCAGGTATAGTCCAACAGGTTTATTTGAAATCACAAGCTTTTGGAGTGTTGCCCCTTCATCAAGTGAAGTGATATGCAGGTACAGCAGTTAGCCAAGAAAGCTATTAGAATGTTATGGATTATTGTGAGGGGAATTGAATGCAAGAATAAGGGGATTATTCTTCATTTATACAAGACGTTGGCAAGATTGCACCTGGAGTACTGTAGACAGTAATAACAGAATTTCATGCCATCTTTTTCTGAAAGTTGAGAGCCTTTGGAATTTAAACATTTTTAAGGCAGAGGTAAATTCTTGATTACCAAGTGGATGAAAGATTCTTGGAATATGCATGGATGTAGAGTTGAAATTAAATTCTGATCATCCATGATTTTATTAGTGGTATTACAGGTCTTGTTCATTTGTTCATAATTGTGCATTTTTGGCATTTTATCCCTCTTTGGTGTTTGCTTTTTTCCTATGTTTGTACACTTGCCTCGCCCCTTACACTCTGTCATTATTTCAATAACACTGCCACATCCTTTAGCTTTGTAAGCCTGCAAAACCTCCTTCTCTCCTGCCACACAAACACAAGCCACAGTGACATCACTTGTGTCATAAAATGTCAGAACTTGACAATAAAAGTGTGTACCAATGTAGTTTTTTAACAGCCTTCAAGAATTTATGAAAGGTTTTACTTACGGGGATTGCAGTCCATTCTGAAACTATCATATGGGTGACTTTTTGACTGGAATAATTAATGGATTACTTTTCTCCACAATTATATGTAATTTAAGAATATTACACTACACACAAAATATCTTTTCCGTCTTTATTTTCCCTTTTGGTCTCTAGATATGGCAGTGTGGAGGCAAATTGCTGTTTGTACCTTGCTCGCGTGTTGGGCATATTTATCGTCTACATGGGTGGGCAGGAAATCCACCACCTGCTCATGTTGGGTCATCCCCAACATTAAAGGTATGTATTCAACCAATGTCTCAAAACAACTTTATAAGTACTATTAAATGGAAGATTGATTCTCTCTACTTTGCAGCATCAAGGATCTCAATATTTTTATTTACAATCCTCAAGCTTTTTGTGTCCTTCGCAAAATTTGAAATTGTCCTGTGCTTCCCACACTGCAGGTGACCTGTAACTTAGCTCACATGTCTATTTTATGGCACTGTATTGAATGCCTTTCCGAAGTCCACATACAACACATCAACAGCATTGCTGTTATAACCGGTTTCCCTTATTGCTTCAGAATTTTCCAGAAAGTTAGTTAAACATGGTTTTCCCTGAACAAGTCTGTGCTAACTCTTCCCAAACAATCCACATTTTTCTGTGACAAATAATTCAATCCTGAATTATGCATTATTTCCAGAAGGTTTTATCACCGAAGTTAAACTGACTGGCCTGTATTTATTAGGCTGATCTTAGGACCTTTTTTGAACAATGTTTGCAATTCTCTAATCCTCTGGCACCACCTCAAATCCATGGAAGTTTAAAAGATAATTTCAGCTTTACCATCCTTCATTATCTTTGAGTGCATCTCATCCAGTCTTGGCACCTGCGCAGCTTCAAGTGCCAAAAACTTATCCAACACCAAGACTTTATCAATTTTGAGTCCTTCTAGTGAAAGAGTTTTTTTTCTGTCACTTAAGCCTGAATGGCATCTGCTTAATGAGTAAAGACAGATGAAAAGTATTCATCTAACATCTCAGCCATGTCTCTTGCCTCGAATTTAAACCCATTTGATCCCTAATCAGCCCTATTCCTCCTTTTTTGCCACACTTTTACAGCTGATGTGTTCTTCGCTTTCCTATTTTATAATGGCTGACTTTTTTTTGCCATAACCCTACTTTGCTTCTCATATTTGTTTTCTCACCATCTCCAAAACCTGATGGATTCGGCTTGGTTGTATTTACTTCCATAAACGCATTTTTTCTCTTTTTTTTTGTTTAATTTTAATCACACATGCTTTGTATTTGTTTGTCCTACCTTCCTCTTTTCAGCGAATATACCTGGACAATACAAACATCTCCTCTTTGCAAGTAGCTCATAGCTCAGCTGCTGTTCTTCCTGCCAGCCTTTGGTTCCTACCTATCCAGTCTATTTCTGTTCTTGTCCCATTGATGTCTGCTGTCTGCCAGTTGATCATTTTTGACCAACATCACTTTCCACTGTTGTTGTCACGATTTGTGATAAACTGAGCACTGTCCTTCAAATAATCCGTCACTGTCACTTGATCTACTTGGCCCACCTCATTCCTAAGTACAAGGTCTAGCTGTCTCTCTTGGAGTGGAAATGCTGTGCTTGGAAAAACAAAATTCTCCGGAACACAGTTAAGTAACATCTGCATCACGTTATGCCTTACACTACCAGTGTCCCAGTCTACATCCAGGTACTTAGAGCCACCCATTATAACCATGATGTTTACATTTGTGTGTAATTTTCTTGTAAATTTGTTCCTCTTCCACCAAGCACTTGATATGGGTGATGAATCTCTGGTGCTTCTTTTTGGAATTATTACGTAAAAGTATTGAGTTGGAATAGCATTCTGCTTCTCGTATTACTGTTGGTTAAATGGGTCACGATTATATTACCAACTCATGAGATAGAACATAGAACAATACAGCACAGAACAGGCCCTTCAGCCCATGATGTTGTGCCGACCATTGGTCCTCATGTATGCACCCTCAAATTTCTGTGACCATATGCATGTCCAACAGTCTCTTAAATGTCCCCAATGACCTTGCATCCACAACTGCTGCTGGCAACGCATTCCATGCTCTCACAACTCTCTGTGTAAATAACCCGCCTCTGACATCCCCTCCATACTTTCCTCCAACCAGCTTAAAACTGTGACCCCTCGTGTTAGCCTTTTCTGCCCTGGGAAATAGTCTCTGGCTATCAACTCTATCTATGCCTCTCATTATCTTGTATACCTCAATTAGGTCCCCTCTCCTCCTCCTTTTCTCCAATGAAAAAAGTCTGAGCTCAGTCAACCTCTCCTCATAAGATAAGCCCTCCAGTCCAGGCAGCATCCTGGTAAACCTCCTCTGAACCCTCTCCAGAGCATCCACATCTTTCCTATAATAGGGCGACCAGAACTGGACGCAGTATTCCAAGTGTGGTCTAACCAAAGTTTTATGTTGAACTCCAACTGCTACCTCTCAGCCCATCTCTGCATCCTGTCAATGTCCCACTGCAGCCCACAACAGCCCTCTATACTGTCAACGACACCTCCGACCTTTGTGTCATCTGCAAACTTGCTTATCCAGGATTTTCTGTTTTTGCTACAATATCCTGGTTAGTTGACATTGTAGGACCATCCTTGGAAAAGAAAGAAGGTCATTAGTACATCCTTAATTTTCTAGATATGACAAGTTGATTCTCAGAGCTATTCCTTTAATGACAATTAGAGCTAGGCCAAAGGTGGAAAAGTTGAGAGACTTTTTTAAAGGTCAATTCTTTTTTTCTAAAATTCCTTAAGATCCAGGAATAGAATTTGCCCAAGTGAAATTCAGTGGTCCATTCAAAAATAGAGAGTTATTAAAGTGGCTTATCTGATAAACACCCCCGAGAAGAGGAAGAATTGTTTACAGAAACATAAACGTGTTGAAACAGCATCATAAGACTAAAGAGGATGAGGAAGAACAAATGTGTCAGGTGGTAAGAGTGATGGAAAATGATTGAGACAATAAGTAGAGGTAGACAACACTTGAAGTGAGCTTTCTTTGGTTTTGTCCAGCTAGAAAAGGACAATGGAAATATCTTGTAAGACTACTGAGGAAGTATAAGATCATCTGTAGAGACACATCTGAATGTATATTAGCAAAACATAACGTCGGGACCGATAAAACAACATCCTTATCAGTTGAGCCCAGAAAAACCAGCTCAACTAGAAACACGGGTTAAGTACATGCTAGAAAACCACTTCATTGAACCTAATTAAAGCACTTGGCGTTCACTGGTGGTGATCGTTCCTAAACTATATGGAATAAGTTGACTCTGTACAGATTACTGAAAGGTAATTGTGATCAAGTTGTATTAAAAAACCCAGAACTATTACAATTAAAAGCCTTGGTCATTACCTAGTGCAGAACTGGCATTTCTATACCACTTTTAAAACTGGAAAGCATTGAAAGATGTTTCACAGGAGCAAGCTATGACTATCGTCTTTAATTAAACATTTTTCCCTATACCATAGAGTGCAACAAATAGGCCTCAAACAGCTAATATTCTCTTCTGATGCTCACTGCAACACCAGGTAGCAATCTTGAAGATACTGTACAAAAACCACCAGGCCACATACAGACAAGTGAAATAAGATGAAGTACTGATTACATGTGGAAATCGGTGTTTTCATTCCACAGCCTGTGGATCAAATAGTAAATACTAGTTTCTCTACATCTTCTCTCACATAACTTGGAGGTCTAGCATTTCATTTTCCAAAGTTACCTCATGGTAGTTTGCATTTTCTGAATATTTTGAACCAAATTATTTTGTCCCATCTTGGTCAGTTTTGGAGGCATTTGAATAATTTTTCACCTTTTGATCTCATGCTAGTCCTAAAATTATTTTATTAACATTACTATTTTTATAGAATTATGTTCGAGTTGTTGAAGTTTGGTGGGATGAATACGCCGACTATTTTTATGCAAGTCGTCCAGAAACAAAAGCCATGGCTCACGGAGATATATCTGAGCTCAAGAAATTTCGTGAAGAACACAACTGCAAGAGTTTTAAATGGTTTATGGAAGAAATAGCTTATGACATTCCAGACCATTACCCATTACCGGCTAAAAATGTAGAATGGGGAGAGGTAATATTTCCATTGCATATTCAATCTAGATTAGATATTGGAGTTTTTTTCACATAGCAGCTATTGATAATAATTCCCCAGAAGCGTCATGAGAAAAGTCACTGCTGTCTACAACCTAATTGAAACATTGCAGATTTAATCAATAATTGGTTGCAACTCTGGCACTGTGTAAATTTTGCCATGATGCAGTATGTTAGCCTTATAAATGAAGAAGTCAGACTTAATCTGTGGGAATCATCTCAGCCAAGCCACTAGCTTTAATACTTTAATTGGCTATGCCCAAACCCCTCGCAAAGTGGAAGCCTGCTGAGATTGGGCCAGCAGTTGAGAATCGAACTTAATTGACAATAATGCGGCCAATGAAAATGCAACTTGCCTGCGTTCACACTTCTTAGACTCCTCTGTGACTGAATTTGAGATTGCAGAAGGCTGCTGGGGCTGTATTCCAGAGTGAATTTGTCATCTTCAGTGTCAAAAGAAGAATGGGGTTTGAGAGCATATTGTGAGGGCGTAGAAGAGAGGAACTGTGCTGTGAACCTTTCACTTTTGCAACCAGATCTCTATTAAGAACCTGATGAAAGTCTTTGTAAACTTGATTTGGAACCTTTGTAAGTGACCCCTGTTTGTGCCAGTTCTAAAGTATGGACCAATAATTAAATAATTTTACCTAAATCCTTAAGCATGGGTTAATATTTTACAACATCTTTTTATGAAAAAAATGGACACAGCAAGCAAATTCATTTCGGATAGAGTCTTCCTTTTGCTGATGGTTGAAGAAGCCAATTGCTAACAGGCATGTTCTGCCACTAAAGAAACTACCAAGTGTCGTTGTGATTTATTTTCGTTGCTGTATTTAAGACAGATATGTTTTTGGTTAGTGATGGGATCAAGGGTTCAGGGGAAAGGGCATGAGAATGGGTTTGAGAAACGTACCAACCATGATCAAATGGCAGAGCAGACTCAATACCCTGATGGCCTAATTCTGCTTTTTTTTAATCTGTAGCCACTGGTCGTCATGGTATTGAACATCAGACCATAGGTAGTGTCACCATGTTCCTCTTACCATCAGCTTGTGGCTCCCAGGTTTGAAAATCATTGACTCTGCTCTTCATATCATGTTTGCTTGCAAGCATACCTGAAGTGTAGCTTTGGACATCTTATTTGTTGTCTGACTGACTATCCTACATACAAGTTAATAATTTAAGAGAGTTCAATAATTGCATATATTTGCGTATTTTTCAAATGAGCCTTTCACCTTTTCATTTCAGATCAGAGGATATGAATCTGATTATTGCATAGACAGCATGGGCCATACCAATGGTGGGTTTGTTGAACTGGGACCTTGCCACAGAATGGGAGGAAATCAGGTAACTATGCCAATTTCAAAATGACAAGTAAAAGAGTATGAATTTCATCTAACAACTGGATTTATACATTAATCAGCAAAATGCTTATAAATTTAGTGAATGACAAGTCAGAGATGGTAATTTTGATATTTGTCTTTGCTTGACATTTCGGCAGCCAAAGTGTTGAATGAATGCATGAGGAAATGCTTGTTAACAAAAATGATGATTTCCTGCATTCTGGTTACTCAAGTGCAGGGGGAGCATGAGTTAGTAATCTATCAATCTCATTAGAACGGTAGGATAGTGTAACGGCCTATTCTAATGCAGGGTCACTGGACTTGAAATTTTAATTCTTTTACTTACTATGTATGCTGCCAAACCTGCTGAATTTCTCCTGCAAATTTTGGTTGAAGGGTGGTATATGTGTAACTGGATTGGTGATCCAGAACCTGTTCATTAATGATCTGGAGACACGAGCTCAAATTTCACAATGGATTCTTGAGATTTCATCAATGAATGTAGAATAACATAGAACATTACAGCACAGTACAGGCCCTTCAGCCCTCAATGTTGCACCAACCTATGAAACCAATCTGAAGCCCATCTAACCTACACAATTCCATTATCATCCAATGACCATTTAAGTGCCCTTAAAGTTGGCGAGTCTGCTACTGTTACAGGCAGGGCATTCCACGCCCTCACTACTCTCTGAGTAAAGAACCTACCTCTGACATCAGTCCCATATCCATCAACCGTCAATTTAAAGCTATGTCCCCTTGTGATGGCCATCACCATCTAAGGAAAACGGTCTTCACTGTCCACCCTATCTAATCCTCTGATCATCTTGTATGTCTATTAAGTCGCCTCTTAACCACCTTCACTCTAACGAAAACCGCCTCAAGTCTGTCAGCCTTTCCTCATAAGACCCTTCCCTCCATTCCAGGGAACATCCTGGTGAATCTCCTCTGCACCCTTTCCAGTGCTTCCACATCCTTCCGAGAATGCAGCGACCAGAACTGTGCGCAATGCTCCAAGTGTGGCCACACGAGAGTTTTGTACAGCTGCAACATGACCTCATGGCTCCGAAACTCAATCCCTCTACGAATAAAACCTAACACACTGTGTACGCCTTCTTAACCACCCTATCAACCTGGGTGGCAACTTTCAGGGATATTTGCACGTGGACACCGAGATCCCTCTGCTTATCCACACTACCAAGAATCTTACCATTAGCCCAGTACGCAATGTTCCTATTACACCTTCTAGAGTGAATCACCTTACACTTTTCTGCATTAAACTCTATTTGCCACCTCTCAGCCCATCTCTGCAGCTTATCTATGACCCTCTGTAACCTACAACATCCTTCCGCACTACCCACAAGTCCACTGACTTTAGTGTCATCCGCAGATTTACTCATCCATCCTTCTATACCCTCATCCAGGTTATTTATAAAAATGACAAACAACAGCGGCCCCAAAACAGATCCTTGCAGTGCACCACTGGTAACTGAACTCCAGGATAAACATTTCCCATCAACCACCACCCTCTGTCTTCTTACAGCTAGCCAATTTCTGATCCAAACCGCTAAATCACCCTCAATCCCTGCATCCATATCTTCTGCAATAGCCTACTATGGGGAAACTTATCAAATGATTTACTGAAATCCATATACACCACATCAACTGCTTTACCCTCATCCACCTGCTTGGTCACCTTCTCAAAGAACTCAATAAGGTTTATGAGGCGTGACCTACCCTTCACAAAACCGTGTTGACTATCCCTAATCAAATTATTCCTTTCTAGATGCTTATAAATCCTATCTCTTATAATCCTCTCCAACACTTGACCCACAACCGAAGTAAGGCTGACTGGGTCTGTAATTACCAGGGTTGTCTCTACTCCCCTTCTTGATCAAGGGGACAACATTTGCTATCCTCCAGTCTTCTGGCACTATTCCTGTAGTAAATGACGATGTAAAGATCAAAGCCAAAGGCTCTGCAATCTACTTCCTATTGTCCCATAGAATCCTAGGATAGACCCCATCTGACCCTGGGGACTTAGCAATTCTGGCAAGTGTGAAAGTAGATAACGCCTCCTCCTTATGAACATCGATCCTGTCTCAATATTCTCCTCGACAATTTGTCTTTTTCCTGTGTGAATACTGACAAAAAATATTCATTTAGTGCCTCTCCTATCTCTTCGAACTCTGTGCACAACTTCCCACTACTGTCATTGACTGGCCCTAATCACTCTAGTCATTCTTTTATTCCTGACATACTTAAAGAAAGCTTTAGGGTTTTCCTTGCTCCTATCTGCCAAAGACTTCAAATGTCTCCTCCTGGCTTTTCTTCGCTCTCTCTTTAGATCCTTCCTGGATAACTTGTAACTCTCAAGCACCCTAACTGAGCCTTCATGCCTCATCTTTACATAAGCCTCCTTCTTCCTCTTGACAAGAGATTCAACCTCTTTAGTAAACCACGGTTCCCTCGCTTGACCACTTCCACCCTGCCTGACAGGTACATACTTATCAAGGACACGCAGTAGCTATTCCATGAACAAGTTCCACATTTCAATTGTGCCCAGCCCTGCAGTTTCCTTCCCCATCTTGTGCATCCTAAATCTTTCCTAATTGCCTCATAATTGCCTTTTCCTCCAGCTATAACTCTTTACCCTGCGGTATACACCTATCCCTTTCCGTCACTAAAGTAAATGTAACCGAATTGTCACTATCACCTAAGTGCTCACCTACTTCCAAATCTAACACCTGGCCTGGTTCATTACCCAGTACCAGACCCAATGTGGCCTTGCCTCTTGTTGGGCTATCTACATACTGTGTCAGGAAATGCTCCACATGTTGGACAAAAACTGATACATCTAAAGTACTTGAACTATTGCATTCCCAGTCAATATTTGGAAAGTTAATATCCCCCATAACAACTACCTTGTTACTTTCGCTCCTATCCAGAATCATCTTTGCAATCCTTTCCTCAAAAGCAGTATGAGTAATATACCCACTAACTACTAGATTGTTATAAAAAATTCATCTGGTTCTCTATTATCCTTTTCAGCTGAGAAATTATGCTCCCTCTACCAAGTCTTGCTTTGAAATGAAATTTCAGAAGCACATTACTGACTCTTAACTGTCCTCTGAAATAGCTGAGCAAACCACTCAGTTAAGGGCAATAAATTAATTGGCAATAAATACAATGCCCACACAATAAAAAGACCCTATACAGACAACAAATAAAACGAACGTCATCTACAAAATACCTTGCAAGAACTGTGACAAACACTACATTGGACAAACTGGCAGGAAGCTAGCCACCAGGATACATGAACATCAACTAGCCACAAAACGACATGACCCACTATCACTCGTATCCTTACATACAGATAAGGAAGGACACCACTTTGATTGGGACAACACATCCATCCTAGGACAAGCCAAACAGAGACATGCACGAGAATTCCTAGAAGCATGGCATTCCAACCGGAATTCCATCAACAAACACACTGACTTGGAGCCAATCTACCATCCCCTGAGAAAAAGAACAGGAAATGACATCACCAACCCAAGGAAACCTAACCAGATAAATAGAAAGCAGGACATGACACTAGCGCTTCGTCGGAGGCTCACTGATGATGTTACCTAGAATGGTGACGAAACATCTGAAAACTAACCTTCCAGCTCAGCGAGCAAACTCACATCCAGAACAATGCCCACACTCTGAGTATCTAATAAGCTATTTCTATCACAGCTTTCTCTTCTTTTTGAAAGAAATGGAAATCACCAAACCCCCGAATCCTGAAACGTTCTCCCATTAACTGAAAATTTGAAGTGACATTTTTCTCCTTAAGTGTACTGACAGAAGTACCGTGTAAATATCAAGGAAACTACAAACAAAATTGGCATTTAAAATCACCTGTGCTATATTAATTCTAGCTTTATCCCAAATTGTGTACCATTTGGCAAATGATGCAATTCCCTCACTTTCAACCTGTTACCCCATGTACAGAGATACTGGACCCAGTTCAAGTCACCAGCCTTTTGTGGATGCACACTGTCCTCTTCCAATCATTTCAGTTCACATTCCCCCTTCTCGCCCACCCCACTCCATTTGCTGATACTCTTTTAAACCTACTAAACTAGTCAATGTTCCATTCACCCCTCCAACCTTACTAACAACTGTTCTGCTAAAAATATAGTGCTGTCAGTTTATCTCATTGCCAAATGATTGCTTCTTGCCTTTCTCATTTCCCAGTTATGCCTTCTTTTCACATCTGTACCATTTGTTACCACCATTACCATCCATTCACTTCTGGCCATACCATCCTAAGATAATACCCCTTCCTTTGTTGAACCTCCTATCTGAATACTATTTTGAAGTGAATCTCTGTGTTGTATGCTTTAAAAGGAAGTAATGTTTTGTGAGAATTCCGGTCTATGGCACTAAAGGAAAGGAATTTCGGGTCCATAATCTAAGATGGCACCCCTGTCTTAACGGTCCACCACCAAATCACTATCAACCTGCAATGCACCATTACCTGTTTATATCCGCAGTTGGGAGCTTCAGAAAGTACCTGGGTAACACACAGTCTGGAGTGTGCTAGAATGTATAGGCTCCAACTGGGCAGAGATGTCAAGAAAGTAGAAACCTGTATAATGTGGATTGTGGTTCTCTTGTTTATACCCTTCTTTGAATCCTATTCATTATGTCCTCTCAGAATTTTTTTGTATAGATTTGCATTCTCAGTGTTTCTGCTTATCTGACCATTTCTGAATCTCTTTTTGTAAATGGTATTAAAGGTTTTATAGATGGTTTGAAACTAAGGAACTTTCTTGTAGGTATAAAATTGTTTTGATCCTGGTATTAGTTGTTAGAAATGAACAAAAATTTGGAGTTTCACGAAGCGAACACTGTTTTCCAGCTGTTTCGAATCAATGAAGCCAACCAATTGATGCAGTATGACCAGTGCTTGACCCGAGGACCTGATGGCTCAAAGGTTATGATTACACACTGTAACATGGATGTGTATAAAGACTGGCAGTACTTTAAGGTAAAGATTTTTTTTGCCCTCTGCCAAACTGGCAAGACATTTCTTTCTACAATTGAGAAGATTGAGGTCACCTAATTAATGCCTTTAAAATTATGAAAGGATTTGACACTGTAGATGTAGGGAATATTTTTTCATTGTGTGAATACCAGAACTAAAAAAATCATAAATTTTAACAATCCAAAAGAGGATTCAGAGATGTCTCTTTACCTGGAGAATGAGCAGGATATAGAAATTATGATGAAACTTTCATTGTGCGACTGCAGCGTAGGTGTTTTCATTACATTTTGAAACGAAATGTTGTAACCCACTCACTGAATTTAATAAACGTACATAGCTGCCACAAGGAATAATTGTGGGGTGAATAGCATAGATGCATTCAAGGGGAAACTATAGAAACACATTAGGAAGAAAAGAATCGAAGGTCATGCTGATAGTGTTGGATGAAGAATGGATAGAAAGTGGTTCATGCGGAGCGTAAATGCTTACTCATACCACTTGGACTAAACAGCATTTCTTTTCGTGTGCTGTACGTTCAATGTAATTTGTACAGTGCAAGCTTAATAGAACAAAGAACAAAGAAAATTACAGCACAGGAACAGGCCTTTTGGCCCTCCAAGCCTGCGCCAGTCGAGATCCTCTGTCTAACCTATCAGCTATTTTCTAAGGGTCTGTGTCCATTTGCTTCCCGCCCATCCGTGTACCTGTCCAGATACATCTTAAAAGACGCTAACATGTCTGCGTCTACCACCTCCACTGGCAACACGTTCCAGGCACCCACTACCCTCTGCATAAAGAACTTTCCTCCTCTCACTTTGAACTCATGACCACTAGTAATTGAGTCCCCCACGGTGAGGAGTGGAACATGATTAATTCAACCTCGAATAAGCTTTATTTTTAAAAAAAGAGCTGGAGAAATTAATGGAACCAAAAGGTGATCAATCTCCAGTGCATCCCAGCGTACTAAAGGAGGTGACTGTGGACATAGTGAATCCACTGGCTATCATCTTCCAAAATTCTGTAGGCTGCCTTTAGTGGTCAAGCAGGGAGTTTGAGCTTGAAGGTTATACTGGAACTGTATAAAATATTGATTATTCCTGTTAATATACATTCTGAAGAAGAAGAATCACCAGACCCGAAACGTTGACTCTGATTTCTCTCTGCAGATGCTGCCAGACCTATGGAGATTTTACAGCAGTTTCTGTTTTTGTTTCTGATTTCCAGCATCTGCTGTACTTTTTGTTTAAATATTGATTGGGGACAACTACAGTATTTTGTGCAGTTCTGGAATCCACATTGTATGAGGGATGTGATCGCACTGGAGGGGCTGCAGAAGTGATTTACCAGGATGTTGCCTGGGCTGGACAGTTTTAATAAGAGATATTGGACAGACTGGGGTTGTTTTCCTTCAAGCAGAGGAAATTCAGAGGGGACATGATTGAGATGTACGAAGTTATGAGAGATATAGTTAGGAAAACTTGTCCCCTTGGAGGGATCAGTGACCAGAAGCATACAATTAAGGTAAGGGGCAGAAGATTTAGAGGAGATGTGAGGATAACCATTTTTTAACCCAAAGGGTGTTGGGAATCTGGAGCTCATTGCCTGTCAGGGTAGTTCAGGCAGAAACCTTCATAACATTTAAGAAATGTTTAGATGTGCACGTGTGATGCCACGGGACACAAGGCTGTGAGGCTAACGTTAGACTGTAAGATGTAAGATCAGAATTAGGCCATTAAGTCCATCGAGCCTGCTCTGCCGCTCGATCTTGGCTAATGCCTTTTGCACCTCCATTCTCCTGCCTTCTCCCTGTAACCCTTGATCCCCTTAACCAATAGAGGACCTATCTATCCCTGTCTTAAATACATTCAGTGACTCAGCCTCCATAGCCTTCTGTGGCAATAAGTTCTACATATTTACTACCCTCTCATTCCACCTAGTTTCTCCCACTAGTGGAAAAATATTCTCAGTAACCACTCTGTCCTGGTCTCAGAATTGTGTACATTTCCATGAGGTCATTCTCCTCTCCCCGCCCCCACCCACCCACCCACCCACCCAGTTGTTTTAAACTCCATTGAGTTCAGGCCAAAGTCCTCAACTACTCGTCATACAACTCTTCAACCCTGACATCATTCTTGTAAACCTCTTGTGGATCCCCTTCAATGTCAGAACATTCTTCCTCAGATACAGGATCCAAACTGCTTGCAATATTCCAAATGTGATCACACAGCCTCAGCAATCTCTGCTGTTGTGTTCTAACACTCTTGAAATGAATGCTAACATTGAATTTGCCTGACTGCTAACTGATCTGCGTGTTAACGTTAAGAGAATCTTGAACAAGCTCTCCTAAGACCCTTTGTGCTTCAGATTTCAGCAGCCTTTCCTCATTTTAGAAACTTCTGTTCTTCCTACCAGGTTACATAGCTTCACACTTTCCAACATTGTATTCCATTTACCATTTCTTTGCCAACTCTCCCAGCCTGTCCGTGTCCTTCTGCAACCTCCCTGCTTCCTCAACGCTACTTGTCCCTCCATGTACCTGCGAACCTAGTGACAATGCCCTCCCTTTCTTTGTTCAGATCGTTACAGTATAAAATAAAGTTGTGGCCCCGACACTGACTCCAGCAAAACTCTGCCAGTCACCATCTGCCATCCTGAAAAAGATCCCTTTATCCCCACTCTGTGCTTTCTGCCAGCCAGCCAATCCTCCATCTATGCCAGTACCTATCCCCCTATACCATGGGCTTTCATTTTATTTAGCAGGCTCCTGTGTTGCGCCTTGTAACTGGTCTTCTGGAAATCCAAGTAGATCATGTCCACTGGTTTTCCTTTGTCTAATTTGCTCATTACCTCCTCAAAGAATTTTAACAAATTTGTCAGACATGACCTCCCATGACAAGTTGTGCTGATTCTACCCTATTTTACCATGCACTTCCAAGTACTATGCAATCTCAGCCTTAATAATTGAGTCTATAATCATTCCAATGACTGAGGCCAGGCTAACCAATCCATAACTTCCTGTCTTCTGCCTCCCTCCCTTCTTAAACAGGGGTGTTACATTAGCCATTTCACAGTCCTCTGGGACTCTCCCTGGCTCCACTGATTCACCAAAGATCACCACCACTCCCTCCACAATGTACTCAGCTATCTCTTTCAGAACTCTGGATTGTGGTCCATCTGGTCCAGGTGATTTATTCACCTTCAGACCTTCTCTTTAGCATGACTTGCTGAATGTGGTTGAAAATGCTTTATTCTTGACTTTTACACCTGATTTACTGGGCTAGGGATAATCATGAAGTCTCCCTTGTATCATTTTTTCCCCATCCTCTCATCTCCCACCAGCATTTTTTTGCATTTTTCTCTTTTTTTTGTATAACCCCAATATTAGTTAGGCCTTTATGATTGTTCATTACAGCTGCGTTACCTTCATTTACATTTGTGCCTGTTAAAATAGAAACGCCAAACTGACTTGCTTAAATGTAAAGCAGAACTGTCTGACTGTTGCAGGAGTGAAGATGGCAACTATTCTGTGTCCACAACATCCCATGGATAACTCTGGAGTGAACAGACAACCAACCTCTTAACTTTTTTTAGGTGGAATTGTTTGAAAGCAGCTAGTTGGTTGATGTTTTTATTTATTCCATTTCCGGGCTGAAAGCCTAGTTTAATCACCTTGACTGTGTGATTGATAGTAGCTTGTCTATCTTTTTTATTTCAGACTTTGCACAGATTCACACACATTCCCACAGGCAAGTGTTTGGACCGCTCTGAAGTTGATCACAAGATTTTCATTTCTGACTGTGACTCTGCAAAGATGACACAAAAGTGGGAGATGAACAACCTTCTCGCAGTGTAGAACTATACTGGAAGCTGCTCATAATTTGTCAAATATATGTACAAGATGGAGAATTATCTGTATATTGCTGCAAAAAATATGTACAGCTCGGTTTGTAAATATTTTTGACACCCTTTTTCAATGAAGGTTCCAGATAAACTGTGACAATGTAATATGATAGTCAATATCATGTAATTACAAAATAATACTTTTTTTTGTTTCCTTAAATTAGTAGATGTTTATAACTTATTCTGCTGTCATCTTGAGACATGCTTCATCTTCATTGTAAGGTGCAGCCCTGTTTTCTTTGAGTTTACACTCAGGGCGATGAACAAAGGTGGCTTTTCCTCTTAAGTTTGTTTCAATGGATACATTGTGATCAAGATCATCTATTTTGCCCCAATAAGGCAAGTCCAAGAAATTGAGATCCAAATATTCCAGAATGTTTGGTTGAAATGTGATGCTCAAAGCCATAGACTCCTTTTTAATTCTGTTTATTACACCCCTATAAGAATTTAGACATTTAGAAGAGAATTTTAGCAAGGTTCCAGTAGCATGCTCATTTTCATAAGTGGGAGGGAATTTTGTAAATTTTGGCACAATCCTGGGGAATTCTGAACAATGTTAGATGCTAAAAGACAAAATAGTGCTAATATGGAAATCATTAATCAGTATGGAGTGCCAGAAACTTTTTTTAAGCTAATGCAGAAATATTGCAGACCAGCAGAGATCTTGGTGATCATGTGAATTTCTTTTGAGACACTCATCCTTTGCTTAGATTGTAAACTGTTATCAAAACACTTCAAGCTTTCTCGGTCAAGTAGATCCAAGTGTTTATGTGTGCTTCTAATTTTCAACATTGTCTGAAATCAATCTTAAAACTGCTTAAATTTCTGCTGTGATCTCGCCCAACCCAGATTTCCAGTTTTTCTTTGCTGTTTTTGGAAAGTCGAGCCAAAATGCCTAGCACTGCTTTTTAACCCCCATATTTATTGAATGAATTCATTTTTTTTTAAGGAGAGTTTTTGTTTTAATTCCTAAACTAGAGACAGCATTTTTAAGCATTTTGGGATTGCTGCTGAAGTTTCCTTCACGCTGATTCTGCAAAATGATTTTTGCATGTACAAATAATGACACCTTTGGGGAAATTAGCTAATCTTGATAAACTCTGTGCAGTATTGAAATATATTTTTTTATAATATACTTGAATGTGGGTGGAAATAAAGGTATTTAACTTAGTTCTTTAGTATAACACTGCAGCAACTCATCACAAGAAAGAAAACTTTTTTTCTAAGAACTACCACTGAAAGAAAAATGGAGTTGCCTGAAATTCTTCAAAGATGCTGTACTTCACTCCACCGGTGCTATTGGATAATAAGTACAGAATTAATCTGCCAAAACAACATCCTTTTGTATTTAATCCATATTTTGCATTGTTATGCAGGATGATTTTTCACCTTTGGGTATACAAATTGTTGACCTATTGTAAATAGCTCACAAATATTAATTTCTGTACAAACTGTATAATTGGGAAGAGCTGTTTAATTAACAAAAATTTGGGATTAAAATGTTACGGTGGTCAGAAAATCAAACCATAGTTCTTTCTGCTGTAAACTTGTTCTGGACTTATCACGAAGCCAAATAAAACAGACTGCAACACAATAGTCTGAATAATCTTTGTAGTTACAATTGGTCAGCAGTGGTCAACATCTCATACTTGAATTGTTTCTGAAATTAGGCACTCGGATAAAAATGAAAGGTAGTCCTAATAAGCCCAGTAAGGAATTCAGAAGAAACTTTCGCAGCACCTAGTTGGAATGTGAAACTCATAGTTGATAAAAGGAAATAAATGGTGTGGTTAGGTTTAAGTGAAAACTATAAAGGAGTAGAAGAATGGTTCTCAAGCTTGCTTGGTTGACACAACCTATTTTCAAATGAATGACAGATTTCCCAACTAAATTATAATCTTGCTGAAAATATGGACGTGCTGCATGAAAAATATTTTTATTTTAGTAATGTTGTTAGAAAACATTTACTTGCAGATACTATTGAAATGTATTTGACAGCTTCTCACTGCAGGAGCATGTGCATCTGTCTTTACCAAAGAGGGAGATGTTACCTGGGCCAGAGAGAGCAAAAGAGCCTAGAGGTCAAGTTTGAGATTGTGCTGGTATGAGTAAAGAGGGGTGGGAGAAGGCTCATGTGGTGTTTGGAACAATCGAATTAAATGGTCTATTGCTGTATTGTATCTCTAACTATTTAGATTCATTTTTGTGCATCCATCTTTCATAAAGAGGTGTTGATATGCCACTGTGATACTCCCTTGCTGCAACACAGCATCAACTTCTTAAGAAGTGATTACTCCACATTTTCCTTCTCCTTTGGCAAATAAACTGAGATGTGGCCTTTGTATTCATTGTCCAGCTGTAGAGTAGAGTAAAATGATTAGGTTTAGCTAGAAGAATTGGCTAAATATTCATAAGATGTAAAAAAAGGCCTTTCCATCTTCATATTATGTTAAAACCTGAAAGCCTTCTGATACTACCCTGTGACTTCTAAGGACAGACCAATTCAATCCAAGCGGCCAAGACACAATGGATCATATGCATGTTAATCTGCTGGATATGCCTACCAAGAGAGCTGTAACATATACTACATCAACAGTGTTCTGCCATCAGACCTTTCTGTAATGCTGTAATATTTGTGGTTCCCCAGTTTTCTGGTTCCTCCCAGTGCTTTGTCAACTTTAAACACCAATAGTCTATCCAACAATTTGTTTACAATTTTATAGAAAAAATGTGAAATATGGCCTGGGAAGCATCTCCCTCTTTCCTAAAGACAGATACAGAAGTATTCATTTAACAGCTCACAACATAGTCTAACTCAATTTAAATCTCCTGTTTTCTCTCTAATCATCTGTACGCATTTTACCACCCTGTTACTATTTATGTTTATAGCAGACTTTGGAACAACTCTGTATTTTGGCTGCCAATATTTTATCATACTCTCTCTTTGCTTCTGTTATTTCCTTATTTATCCCCTGTCTGATCCTTATGCGTTCCTTCTAGTTCTCAAATGTATTATCTGCCTGACACCTGTTGTAAGCACACTTTTATTTCGTTGGATGATAACGGAGGCAGAAAGTATACACAGAGCTCTGAATTTGTTTGCTGTATCTTTCCCATTTGAGGGAGTGGACCATGACTTTGTGAAACATCTATTGCAGATTTTCCTGCCAACCTCATTCTAGGCTATCCTCCCACTTCTGTTTTGCCTCATTGAAGTCAGCTCTGCACCAATTTGTTTTTTCAGCCATTGGACATGGTCAGCATTTATTGCCTATCCCTAGTTACCATTGGAAAGTGTTGGTGAGATGATGATGCTTGAACAAGTGAAATCTGTGCTGTAGGTTTGACCTAAAATGCCATTAAGGAGAGAATTCTAGGATTTTTTTTCATAAACAATATAGAAATATATTGCCTTTATTTTAAAGTCAGGATTGGGAGTGGCTTGAAGGGGAATTTGTAGGTGGTAGTGTTCCTGTGTATCTGCTACACTTATCCTTCTAAATGGTTACTGGTCACATTTGGAAGGTGCTGCCTAAAGATCTTTGGTGAACTTCTGCAGTTGATCTTGTATATGGTACACACTGCTGTTACGA
Organism: Stegostoma tigrinum; assembly: GCF_030684315.1. Lineage (NCBI taxonomy): Eukaryota > Metazoa > Chordata > Chondrichthyes > Orectolobiformes > Stegostomatidae > Stegostoma > Stegostoma tigrinum. Next base: position 124,249,595 of record NC_081356.1, on the reverse strand, counting down.
AACATTACTAGTGGAGGGGTGGATGTGGTGTCAATCAAATGAGCTGCTTTGTTCTCATTGAGTCTTAATGAAGCTGCATTCAGCCACGCAAATGGGGAGCATTCTATTGATACCTTTAGGTGATGATGATCACTCTTTCTTAGGTGTTCACCAACTGACACTTATTGCACTCTGCCCACCTGAATTCCAAGAACCAGGTCCAGTAATGCAGCCTTTCTGACTTAACTGGACACATATTGGTGCAGAAAATACTGCTGATTACAGTCAAGGATACTTTCTTGTCACTGCCCTGTACAGTACCAGTATCCCAGTAATTGAATAATTATAATGTTTGCAGCTCTCTGATTTATGTGCAGATTTCCCTCCACACTTTTCCCACTAGTTGGCAGCCCATGGATGACATCTAGTAATATAATTGCTTTTCTTTTATTCCCTCACTTCAGTTACATTGATTGTGTCCTTGAATTGTCTGGAACGTGATCTTTCTCCAGCATTGCAATGCTGTCCTTAACCAATACTGTAAACCCTCCCCTCCCTCCTTTTCTGAACATCTTGTATCTTGAAACACTTAACACCAGTCTTGTCCTTCCTTGAGCTAGGTCTGTGTTATGACAATATCATACTTCCATGTGGCAATTTGTCCCTTTAATTACCCAATATTATTTACTATCATCTGTGTATTCACATACACACAATAACCTTGACTATTTCTTCTGTACTCTTAAGTTACTGTTGACCTTAGCAGAGAATAGTTTAGTATCTATTTAGTATTTTATGAACTGTGAAGGTCTTCTCTACAATCCTTGTTTGGTTCCCACACCCCTTTCAAGCTATTTTAAAGCCCTTCCTACAGTACTATTAAAATGCCCCACAAGGAGTGGCTAAAACGTTTTATTGCATTACTCTTGGCAAGAGCTAGTACAAACTCAACAGGACTGAAGACCTTGTTCAGGACCATACTGTTCTATTATGTTTTAAGCCACTAACTCAAAAGGTGTAAATGATGTTAATGCTTCATATTAGAGTCATAGAGTAATATGTAGGGAAACAGGCTATTCAGCCCAAACTGGTCCATGCTGAACATGGTGTGCATTCAGCTAGTTCCAATTGCCTGCATTTTGTCCATATCCTTATAAACCCATATGGGTTTATGGTCTAAACCCTTCCCATCCATGTACCTATCCAAAAGGTTTTTTTAGTTGTTGCTATTGTAACTGCCTCAACCCCTTTCTCTGGCAGCCCATTCCATGTACGCACCAATCCTGGCATGAAGAAGTTGCCCCTCAGGTTATTCTTAAACTTTTCCCTTAAACCTATGCCCTCTAGTTTTTAATTCCCCATCCCTGGGAAAAAGACTATATGCGTTCATCCTACCTATGCCCCTCATGATTTTATACACCTCAGTAAGGTCACCCCTCATTCTCCTACATTCCGAGGAATAAAGTCCTATCCTGGCCAACCTCTCCCTATAACTCAGGTCCACTAGTACTGCCAACATACTCGTAAATCTTCTTTATACAGTTTCAGGTTTAACTATGTCATTCCTGTAAGGGTGACCAAAACTTGCACAATACTCCCAAGTGTGGCCTCACCAATGCCTGAAACAATGGTAACATAACATCCCACCAACTCCCATTTTCAATGCCTCAACCAATGAAGACCAGCAGGCTAAATGCCTCCTTCACCACCCTGTCTACCTGAGACACTGCTTTCAATGAATTATGTACTTGTACATCTAGGTTGCTCTGTTCCACAACACTTCTCAGGATCTTGCCATTTACTGTATAAGCCCTAACTTGGTTTGACTTACCAAAGTGCAACTCTTCTCTATTGAATTGCATTTACCAATCCTCAGCCCACTTCCCATCTGACCAGGATCCTCTTGTAACTTTTGAGAACCTTCTTTGTTATCAACGATACCTCCTAATTTTGTATCACCAGCAAAATGATTAATCATGCCCCGTGCATTCACATCTAGATAATTTATGTAAATAACAAAGGCCCCAGCACCGATCCCTGTGGCACACCACTAGTCACGAGTCTCCTGTCCAAGAAACAACCCTCAACCATCACCGTCTGCTCCCTACCATCAAGCCAATTTTGAATATAATTAGCTATCTGGCCCCCAAGTGATCTAACTTTCCCAAACTAGCCTGCCGTGTGGGACCTTATCAAAGGCCTTACTAAAGTTCATATAGATAACATCTACTGTCCTACCTCATCTACCCGCTTGGTTACCTCTTGTTCCTGAGTATTCTGTTGAATCTCCACCTAAACATATGAGGAGCATTCTGCTATTCAGTATTATTGGGAAAAAATATATTTTGTTAAAGTTTTTGGTTCACCTCTATCAGGGCAGTTTGTAAGGTACAACAAACATGTATGTTCACTACATTAAAAAAAACAGGAACTGCAGATGCTGGAAATCAGGAACAAAAACAGAAATCGCTGGAAAATCTCAGCAGGTCTGGCAACACATGTGGAGGCACATCAGAGTTAAACTTTTGGCTCCAGTGACTGATCCTGAGGATTTCATCAATACAAGTCAAACTGCCTGATTTAAACTTTCGAGCAAACTTGACAGTTAACAAGCAGTCATCATTAACTGATACATTCTTTGTGGCATTGCCCCTGCCAATCAGCACTCTTCATGCAGTTAAATATTGTTCACCCCTTACCTTGGTAAATGGACATCATGGTTCTGATCAATACAGGAGAAAATGTGCAAAATGTTATGACAAAATGTTTTTTTTTCGGCAATACCCCTATCAAGAGACCACTCTGTACTTGCTGGTCTACCTATATTGAGAAAGTAACAGTTCAGTTGGGTGTGTTCATACAGTTCTTCATGATTCAGAGTATTAGGCTTGCAATTGAAGAGGCTCTCCAGTACATGTGGGTGGCAGTGAGGATATGTTCTGATGGGTAGAAATCTTTTGAACTTTACGCAAATTTTGAAGCCAAGCACCAGCAACAAACAAATGGCGTGGGAGCAGTTTTCACAAAGGTTGCATCATGTAAATTACTAGATCTGGAGCACCAATGAGATTAAGGTTTAGTTTACCAAAGAGCTTTGCGCACTCATTGTAATCTTTAAATATAATGAGTGCATCTTTCCCGCAAAAGGACCAGCAATCACTCCTGAATTAAGATCAGTGGCAAATGAGGAGTTTTTGAGGTAGGGGACAGGGGATTGCGGAAGCTGAGGGAAATTTGTAACTAGAACATAGAACATTACAGCACAGTACAGGCCCTTCGGCCCTCGATCTTGTGCCGACCTGTCAAACCGATCTCAAGCCCATCTAACCTACACTATTCCAAGTACGTCCATATGTTTACCCAATGATGACTTAAATGTACCTAAAGTTGGCGATTCTACTACCGCTGCAGGCAAAGCATTCCATTCCCTTACTACTCTCTGAGTAAAGAAACTACCTCTGACATCGGTCCTATATCTTTCACCCCTCAATTTAAAGCTATGCCCCCTCGTGCTCGCTGTCACCATCTTAGGAAAAAGGCTCTCCCTATCCACCCTATCTAACTCTCTGATTATTTTATATGTTTCAATTAAGTCACCTCTCAACCTCCTTCTCTCTAATGAAAACAGCCTCAAGTCCCTCAGCCTTTCCTCGTAAAACCTTCCCTCCATACCAGGCAACATCCTAGTAAATCTCCTCTGCACCCTTTCCAAAGCTTCCACATCCTTCTTATAATGCAGTGACCAGAACTGTACACAATACTCCAAAGTGCAGCCGCACCAGAGTTTTGTACAGCTTCACCATAACCTCTTGGTTCCAGAACTCAATCACTCTATCAATAAAAGCTAAAACACTGTATGCCTTCTTAACAGCCCTGTCAACCTGGGTGGCAACTTTCAAGGATCTGTGTACATGGACACCAAGATCTCTCTGCTCATCTACACTGCTAAGAATTTTACCATTAGCCCTGTACTTTGCCTTCCGCTTACTCCTACCAAAGTGCATCACCTCACACTTGTCTGCATTAAACTCCATTTGCCACCTCAGCCCAGCTCTGCAGCTTATCTATGTCTCTCTGCAACCTACAGCATCCTTCGTCACTATCCACAACTCCACCGACCTTAGTGTTGTCTGCAAATTTACTAACCCATCCTTCTACGCCCTCATCCAGGTCATTTATAAAAATGACAAACAGCAGTGGACCCAACACCGACCCTTGCGGTACACCACTAGTAACTGGTCTCCAGGATGAACATTTCCCATCAACTACCACCCTCTGTCTTCTTTCTGCAAGCCAATTTCCAATCCAAACTGCTATATCCCCCACGATTCCATTCCTCCGCATTTTGTACAATAGCCTATTGTGGGGAACCTTATCGAACGCCTTGCTGAAATCCATATACACCACATCAACCGGTTTACTCTCATCTACTTGTTTGGTCACCTTCTCAAAGAACTTAATAAGGCTTGTGAGGCACGACCTTCCTTTCACAAAACCGTGCTGACTATCCCTAATCAATTTATTCTTTTCTAGATGATTATAAATCCTATCCCTTATAACCTTTTCCAACACTTTACCAACAACTGAGGTAAGGCTCACTGGTCTATAATTACCAGGGTTGTCTCTACTATCCTTCTGGAACAGGGGAACCACATTTGCTATCCTCCAGTCATCTGGCACTATTCCTGTCAAAAATGACGAGTTAAAGATCAATGCCAAAGGCTCGGCAATCTCCTCCCTGGCTTCCCAGAGGATCCGAGGATAAATCCCATCCAGCTCAGGGGACTTATCTATCTTCACCTTCTGAAGGATTTCTAATACCTCTTCCTTGTGAACCTCAATCCCACCTAGTCTAGTAGCCTGTATCTCAGTATTCTCCTCGACAACATTGTCATTTTCTAGAGTGAATACTGTTGAAAAATATTCATTTAGCGCTTCCCCTATCTCATCTGACTCCACACACAACTTACCACTACTATTCTTGATTGGGCCTAATCTTACTTTAGTCATTCTTTTATTCCTTAAATACCTATAGAAAGCCTTAGGGTTTACCCTGATCCTATCCGCCAACAACTTCTCATGTCTCCTCCTGGCTCTTCTGAGCTCTCTCTTTAGGTCTTTCCTGGCTACATCGTAGCCCTCAAGTGCCCTAACTGAGCCTTCACATCTCATCCTAACATAAGCCTTCTTCTTCCTCTTGACCAGAGATTCCACCTCCTTCATAAACCACAGCTCCCGCACTCTGCAGCTTCCTCCCTGCCTGACAGGTACATATTTATCTAGGACACACAGGAGCTTTTCCTTGAATAAGCTCCACATTTCTAATGTGCCCATCCCCTGCAGTTTCCTTCCCCATTCGATGCTCCCTAAATCTTGCCTAATCTCATCGTAATTGCCTTTCCCCCAGCTCTATCTCTTGCCCAGCTGTATACACCTATCCCTTTCCATTACTAAAGTAAACATAACAGAATTGTGATCGCTATCACCAAAGTGCTCACCTACTTCCAAATCTAACACCTGGCCGGGCACATTACCCAGTACCAAATCTAATGTGGCTTCGCCCCTTGTTGGCCTATCTACATACTGTGTCAGGAAGCCCTCCTGCACACTCTGGACAAAAACTGACCCATCTATAGTACTCAAACTATAGTGTTCCCAGTCAATATTTGGAAAGTTGAAGTCCCCCATGACAACTACCCTGTCTCTCTCACTCCTATCAAGAATCATCTTTGCTATCCTTTCCTCTACATCTCTGGAACTATTCAGACGCCGAGAGAAAACTCCCAACAGGGTGACCACTCCTTTCTTGTTTCTAACCTCAGCCCATACTACCTCAGTTGACGAGTCCCCAAACATCCTTTCTGCAACTGTAATACTGTCCTTGAACAACAATGCCACACCTCCGCCCCTTTTACCATCTTCTCTGTTCTTACTGAAACATCTAAATCCCGGAACCTGCAACAACCATTCCTGCCCCTGTTCTATCCATGTCTCCGAAATGGCCACAACATCGATGTCCCAGGGCAACAATTCTGCAAGTTCACCCACCTTATTCCGGACGCTCCTGGCATTGAAGTACACACACTTCAATCCAACTTCTTGCTTGCCGGTGCCATCTTGCTTCCCTGAAACTTTATTTCGGGCCACCCTACTCTCAACCTTTTCTATAGTCGAACTACAATTTTGGTGCCCATCCCCCTGCTGAATTAGTTTAAACCCATCCGAATAGCCTTAGCAAATTTCCCCCCAGAATATCAGTACCCCTCTGGTTCAGGTGAAGACCATCTTGCTTGTAGAGGTCCCACCTACCCCAGAAAGAGCCCCAATTATCCAAGAATCCAAAACCCTCCCTCCTGCACCATCCCTGTAGCCACGTGTTCAACTCCTCTCTCTCCATATTCCTCGCCTCACTGGCACGTGGCACGGGCAACAAACCAGAGACAACAACTCTGTTCGTCCTAGCTCTCAGCTTCCATCCTAGCTCCCTGAATTTCTTCATTAAATCCCCATCTCTCTTCCTACCTATGTCGTTGGTGCCAATGTGGACCACAACTTGGGGCTGCTCCCCCTCCCCCTTAAGGATCCCAAAAACACGATCAGAGACATCACGCACCCTTGCACCTGGGAGGCAACACATCAACCGTGAGTCTCTCTCGTCTCCACAGAATCTCCTATCTGTCCCCCTAACTATGGAGTCCCCAATGACTAATGCTCTGCTCCTCCAATATTGTTTATGTTTCCAGTGTTGTTGTTTTCTGAAATATGCTATGCAAGCACAATTCAATATTTTCAAACATATGCAGGTTTTGTGCCTAATTCAGTTTGTCAGCTTTGACTGTTGGGAGGTACATGTTCAAAAATCAGATATCCCATTATCACAGTTCTTAAATGGAATATCAAATGGACTAAAAACAAATTCCTGGAGAAGCTCAGTCGGTCTGGCAGCACCTGTGGAGAGAAAGCAGAGTCAACATTTCAATCCAGTGGTAGTATTGTTTTGGGTGAGAGAAAAGGCAGTTGGAAAAGCCTACAAGGCAAATCAGTTTTAAAATCTCAGAGCAGCAATTAGTTTCAAAGAAGTAATCATATTCTTGTAATGAAGGAGAAATACTACGGAGATTTAGTGGTAATCCAGCAAATAAAAGATTTGCTGTTACAGCACTGACATGAATTTCCACATGAATTAACCACTTATCTATCATCTTAATACAACCTCTTTGCCACTACCTGCTTTCCTCAATTACTGTCTCTTTTATAATTCAGGGCATCCTGAAGCATTTTACAGCAATGTATAAATTATTGAAATACAGTAGCCAGTTCACACAACAAGGTTCCACTACAGCATTAAAGAAATGACCAGATAATCGGCTTAAATAACAAATAAAAATTGATCAGTGCATTGAAGAGAACAGCTCATCCCTTCAAAATACTGCTGCAGGATGTTTTTTCTTTATCATTCACTTGTGAGACATGGGTGTTTTGTGTGTCTATTCAGTGGAAGCAGTGGCTGCCAAGGTATGGGAGGTGCTCAGAATATTTGAGAGTCTTAACTTCACCACATGTGGGAGGAGTGGGTCAATGCGTGACTTTGGTTTTGGACACTTTCGCGGACAAGCTGAGGTGGTCCTCTACAGAGTTGAAGAGATTGAGAATGGCATGCAAATCTGGGGCAGGATAACAATACTGTAGTCATCTGCAAAGTGTAGATGATTTAGTTTAGCATGGAGGTGACTGAGTTTCAAGAGTTCTCCATCTTGACTGGTACCGGCGGATAGTTGATCTTTGAGGTCAATAGCCATTGCCCGGTTGCTTAAGAAATACTATATGGCTATCACACATTTGGTTAACCCTGCATGAGTTTTGAAGGCATCTGTTACAGATCTCCCACTCAATACCATTGCAATTGTTACGGGTAGATTGCCAGTTTTCAAACAAATCTCTCCCTTTCCTCACCGTCCTTCCATAAGCACATTATAATTTAGTTTTCCTCCTTTTTAACCAGTGAAGGAAGTTGGGACATTGAACAGCATGGTGGCTCAGTGGTTAGTACTGTTGCCTTCCAGTGCCAAGGACCTGGGTTTGATTCCACCCTTGGATGACTGTCTGTGTGGAGTTTGCACGTTTTCCCTAGGGGTTCGGCAAGTTCTGGAGCACAAGTCTTTAGCACTATTATAAAAAGTTGTCAGGGTCCATAGTCTTTGCTGTATCCACTGCCTCCAACAGTTTCTTAATATTGCGTGGAGTGAATGAAATTGGCTGAAAACTGGCATCAGTGATACTAAAAAACCTATGGAGGTGTCCAAAGTGGATCATCCATTCGCACTCACTTCTGGCTGAAGATTGTTGCAAATGCCTCATCTTTTGCACTGATACGTTGGTGTCTTCCATCATTAACAATGGGGACATTTGTGGAGCCTGCTCCCCCAGTGACATCTTTAATTGCCAACCACTGTTCACAACTGCAGAGCTTATATCTGATTATAAAATGTGAGGCTGGATGAACACAGCAGGCCCAGCAGCATCTCAGGAGCACAAAAGCTGACGTTTCGGGCCTAGACCCTTCATCAGAGAGGGGGATGGGGTGAGGCTTCTGGAATAAATAGGGAGAGAGGGGAAGGCGGACCGAAGATGGATGTCCCCTCCCCCCACTGCACCACACAAATAGCCCAGCTCTTCCCCTCCACCCACTGCATCCCAAAACCAGTCCAGCCTGTCTCTGCCTCCCTAACCTGTTCTTCCTCTCACCCAAGATAATAAAATGTGAGAATGGATGAACACAGCAGGCCAAGCAGCATCTCAGGAGCACAAAAGTTGACTTTTCGGGCCTAGACCCTTCATCAGAGAGGGGGATGGGGAGAGGGAACTGGAATAAATAGGGAGAGAGGGGGAGGCGGACCGAAGATGGAGAGTAAAGAAGATAGGTGGAGAGAGTATAGGTAGGGAGGTAGAGAGGGGATAGGTCAGTCCAGGGAAGACGGACAGGTCAAGGAGGTGGGATGAGGTTAGTAGGAAGATGGGGGTGCGGCTTGGGGTGGGAGGAAGGGATGGGTGAGAGGAAGAACCGGTTAGGGAGGCAGAGACAGGTTGGACTGGTTTTGGGATGCAGTGGGTGGGGGGGAAGAGCTGGGCTGGTTGTGTGGTGCAGTGGGGGGAGGGGACGAACTGGGCTGGTTTAGGAATGCAGTTGGGGAAGGGGAGATTTTGAAACTGGTGAAGTCCACATTGATACCATTAGGCTGCAGGGTTCCCAGGCGGAATATGAGTTGCTGTTCCTGCAACCTTTGGGTGGCATCATTGTGGCACTGCAGGAGGCCCATTGTGGACATGTCATCTAAAGAATGGGAGGGGGAGTGGAAATGGTTTGCGACTGGGAGGTGCAGTTGTTTGTTGCGAACTGAGCGGAGGTGTTCTGCAAAGCATCTTCCCTGGACTGACCTATCCCCTCCCTACCTCCCCACCTATACTCTCTCCACCTATCTTCTTTACTCTCCATCATCGGTCCGCCTCCCCCTCTCTCCCTATTTATTCCAGAACCCTCACCCCATCCCCCTCTCTGATGAAGGGTCTAGGCCCAAAACGTCAGCTTTTGTGCTCCTGAGATGCTGCTTGGCCTGCTGTGTTCATCCAGCCTCACATTTTATTATCTTGGAATTCTCCAGCATCTGCAGCTCCCATTATCTCTTCCTCTCACCCATCCCCTTCTCCCACCCCAAGCCGCACCTCCATTTCCTACCTACTAACCTCACCCACCTCCTTGACCTGTCCGTCTTCCCTGGACTGACCTATCCCCTCCCTACCTCCCCACCTATACTCTCCTCTCCACCTATCTTCTTTACTCTCCATCTTCGGTCCGCCTCCCCCGCTCTCCCTATTTATTCCAGAACCCTCTCCCCGTCCCCCTCTCTGATGAAGGGTCTAGGCCCGAAACGTCAGCTTTTGTGCTCCTGAGATGCTGCTGGGCCTGCTGTGTTCATCCAGCCTCACATTTTATTATCTTGGATTCTCCAGCATCTGCAGTTCCCATTGTCACTTATATCTGATTAGTTGGTTGTGGGATTGCTTAGCTCTATCAATCACTTATTGCTTGTGCTGTTGGCACACAATTGGTCCTGTTTAATAGCTCTGGCAAGTTGATGCTTAATTTTTACGTATGCCTGGTGCTACTGCTGGTATTCTCTTCTGTACTCTTCATTGAGCTAGATTTGATTTCCTGGCTTGATAGTAATGATAGAGTAGGGTTATGACTCGTCATTTGGTTACAGATTGTGCTTGAATAAAATTGCACTGCTGCTTGGGGCCCAAAACACATCATGGATGCCAATTTTGAGTTCCTAGACCTGTTCAAAGTCTGTCCCATTCAGCACGGTGATAATGCCACACAAAATGATGGAAGGCATCCTCAACTTGACTGTGTCTTCACAAGAAACATTCACTCCTATGAGTACAACGTCAGAAGTACACATATATGACAGGTAGGTTGGTAACGGCAAGATAAATTAAATAGTTTCATTTTGTTGGTCTCCCCACCATTTGCCCCAGACCTCGTCTGGCAGCTGTTTCAATCAAGTCTGGCCACTTTGGTCAATAGTGGTACAACTGGACAAAAGCTGAGGCTCCTCTATTCCCAACTTCTCAATCCCCTTGCTACCTCACTCACAATCACATGCTCCTGCTCCAGCTAAACCAGAAAACCAAATCAGAAGACTCGATTCTGAAGGTGCAAGGCCACCTCCTGGAACTACATATCCAGGTAAGTTTCTGCCTCCTTTAAGTTGTCTTATATACATATATTAACATCACTATGTTAAATTTTAAACTGGTGATGTATGGCTTTTTATTTTGCAAGGAATGTAATAATTAAATAGGTTAGTCTTTTTCAGAACCATCATTTTATACCAGCATGTGTCTGATGACTGAAGTCCTCCTAGAAGACTAATGGAAGTTTGTTTACACTGCAGAACAGGAACAGAAAAAAAAAACACTAAGTCATTATCTTAGAAGAAGCAAGAACGCACAAGCTTTTAGTAATGTAGTTAATGTAGTCAGACATAAAGGTAGTGCCTCTGAGGAAAAAGTGTTTTTTTTAGAGTAATTCAGTGACTAAGTTACTTTGGTGTAAGAGTTATAATTTGTGAAAACTTCCAGACTAGAAGTGTTTGGTTAGAACTCTGCAGATTATCAAAGGATTTTAGGGAAGTCCAAGCTTCCAGTGTGTGAATAGTTGAGAGAAGTGGCTTTGCAGTTCTTAGGACCAGACTTGAGGAGAAACAGTTTAATCAAGAAAACAAATTTGACTGGGGAGGATTTTCTTCCCTAGAAAAAAAAGCAAAAATCTGTGGATGCTGTAAATGAGAAACAAAAATGTAGGATGTTGTCTGGTATGGAGGGAAGGTCTTACGAGGAAAGGCTGAGGGACTTGAGGCTGTTTTCATTAGAGAGCAGAAGGTTGAGAGGTGACTTAATTGAGACATATAAGATAATCAGAGGGTTAGATAGGACGGATAGGGAGACCCTTTTTCCTAGGATGGTGACGGCGAGCATGAGGGGGCATAGCTTTAAATTGAGGGGTGAAAGATATAGGACAGATGTCAGAGGTAGTTTCCTTACTCAGAGAGTAGTAAGGGTGTGGAACGCTTTGCTTGCAATGGTAGTAGATTCACCAACTTTAAGTACATTTAAGTCGTCATTGGATAAGCATATGGACGTACATGGAATAGTGTAGGTTAGATGGGCTTCAGATTGGTACGACAGATCGGCACAACATCGATGGCAGAAGGGCCTGTACTGTGCTGTACTGTTCTATGTTCTATGTAAATTGCTAGAAAAACCCAACAGGCCTGGCAGCACCTGTGGAGAGATATCAGAGTTAATATTTCAGGTTATGTGACCCTCCCTCAGTTCCAATGAAGGGTCACTCAACCTGAAACATTAACTCTGATTTCTCTCCACAGATGCTGTCAGACCTCACTGAGCCTTTCCAACAATTTTGCCTTTTTTTTCCAAACTTTTTTTCTGGAGTTTAATTGACTGTAAACTGGTGGTATTGGAGAGTAGACAGGATTTCATTTTGTTGGGTGCTTGAAAGTTTTTATACAGGATTATATGTAAATAGTTTGGTTTGTTTTGATTTGTTTTTCTTCCTTTAAAAACACTTCTGCTTTGTTACTTAAACCAAACCTATGGCTTGGCATGCTTATATTTCTGTGAAAAACTGTCATGCTACATTTTACAAAAATAACAAAAATATGATCTTTCAAGCCAGATTTCATCCTGGGATATGACTTGCCCAGTAGTAACATCACCTGGAATCCTAACAAGATACTTTGTTTAATCAGAGGCAACACAGTATGGAGCTGCAGGAACACAGCAGGCCAGGCAAAGTGAGGAGCAGGAGTGTTGACGTTTCGGGTTGGGACCTTTCTTCAGAAAAATGAATGAAGGATCTGCCATGTTCCACAGTCACAGCACATCTCCTGCCATCCATCTCTATTATATGATAATTAATTTGTTACTTTAAACTGGATGGTGCATGTATGGAACAAGTTGCCAGGAGAAGTGGTGGAGACAGGTACCATTACAACATTTAAAAAGCATCTGGATTGATATGTAAAGAGGAAGGATTTAGAGTGATATGGCCAAATGCTGGCAGTTGGGACTAGGTCAGATTGGGATGGCTGGTTAGCATGGACAGATTGGGTCTGTTTCCATGTTGTATGACTCCATGACTCTATAGGTAATTTAGAATTAATATCCCTCTTACAGTCGGTAAATTTTGTGGATGATAGAAACTTTACCAAATTTACAATTATTAAAATGTTATAATTGTGAACAATTTATCTGTATTTTGAAGATAAATTCAGAGGATAATTACCCACCAAGCAGCATTTACCTGTTTTCCTGTTGCATTACATTTGTAATTTGTTTCTCTAAAAGTGATTAGTCACAGACTAATTCCAGACCTGCAACCAGACTGGCTCTGGCTATTTTTTTTAATTGCTACATCGGTGATTAATCACATGTTCACAAGAGGCTTCACAGTATTAAACTCTGCTAGATGTTCTGTGACGTCAGAACATAAGTTTATTACACAAAGTAGATAAACAAAGCTGTTTCTGTCTGTCTGTCTATGGAAGACAATTAGAAATATCTCATTACAAACAGCAAAACAAAGGTACAGCCTGTTCAGCAGCATTATCCATCATAGGTACTCAGTTCCAGAGCAATTTCATTCCTAACTCAACACCTAATGTTTTTATTTAACTAACTTCTTATTTTTCCTGAACTACAGACATGTTTTTCATTTCTTTACAAGTCCATTGGCCTGAAACTGTCACAATTCTGTTGGCCTTTTTTTCTCCTTTCTAGCACTTGAAGATTTCTATCTAAGCTCTCTTGTCTTGGAAGCTTCAAGGCGAGAAACTATTCTGCTGAAGTGACTAAACAAAATGTTTGATTTTATTGAACTGAACTCTGTGTTCTACTGAACTGCATATTTGAACCTTCTCTTGTAAAGTCAAAGCTAAACTCTTTGCCTTAATGTACTTAATCTGTCAAAAACTCAACAATATTAGGATTTTATCCTTTAACATTATAGAGGTTCTCCCAGGCATTTAATTGCAGCTATATCCCTTTCTGAAATGGTGTATTTAAGTCATTGTTCAAATGACTTTCTGAATTTTGTTTTAGAAACAAATTACCTTCACTAAATTGACCAAAATCTATTGTCTCTATTTTAGATCCGAATCCCAAAATGGTAATAATACATTATGCACATGCCACTTCTCCTAACCTATAGCAAGGGAACCCCAAGAAAATTCACTTCTTAGATCTCCAAATGAAAAGGAATTTCAAGCCAAGCATGAGAGGCCAGAAATGAAGAGAGTCTTAGAAAGGGTTCAATACTGCCTGCAAATTAACTAGCTACCTTTTCCTCCCATCAGTCTATGTCCTGTAACCTGTGGAAATGTATCTAACTGGGCTTTAGCATAATACATGCACCATGATATGGCAGCCTGTTACACATTAATACAGGGGATAATTAAGGTAACATGTAATGAATCAAACACACCTTATGATCCTGTTAGGATCTAATGCTAAATGCAAGTCAGCTTACTTGACGGGTTAAATTAGAATTATTTATAACCTTAAAGTGCAAGCAATAATATATTTACTAATAGGAATTGTAAGTTTCAAATAGATAGAATTGTAATTGTGACTTGTTATTCGTTGCATTAAGATATTTTGTGCATTTCAACATATGCCCTACAGCTAGAAATTGGCTAATAGTAAACTCTGCTAACTCTTTATGATCAGAAAAGTAACATATTTCCCAAAAATGGTCATAGGCTGTGAGACCCAACACCTGAGCACACCTAATGTTGGGAAAATGGGTCCTATTTTGATGCCAAAATGGTGCCAACATTTCTGGCCAGGCAGCGATGGATGTGATTTTTGGTAAGGATGCCAATGTGGGTGAAAAGTGGGCAAAGAATGCAAATCAGGATATCAGTCAGCTGATTTCAGGCCAACAATGCCATTTTGAATGTTGTTAGCCATTTAACTCCCTCTCTTGATCGCACAGCTAAATAGACCTTAAGTACCGGGAAGGATATCCTGACCACCTCCCCCCATCGCCACCCATTCTACCTCCCCACCAAAATACTCAGTCCACTCCGGCAATGCTATTAGAAATATTATCTGTCTAAGGTTGTAGATGGGTTGTGGAACTTCTGATGCTGTTTAAAGTTGGTGACATTGACAGGGAGTGGAGTTTATTGTGCAATGAAAACAAACAACAACTTGTGTTTATTTAGCATGTTTAATGTAATAAATTGCCCCAAGGTATACTCCAAGGTCAAATTTTAGGATTGAACTTATGGAGCAACATTTGACATTGCAGCACATGCGGGTCTATTCGGGCAAATGATAAAAAGCTCCGTGAAAGAACAAATGCTTGAGGACTGTTATAAAAGAGGTAAGCGAGGAAGGGAATCACAAAGGGAAGGAAGTCCAAAGCGTAGGGCCCAATTGGCAACTGAAGAAACATCCTTAAAGATCAGAATGAATATGATCAGGAATACTGAATATGGCAGGCTTTACAGAAGACTGTACCTGAGGTGTGGAGTGAGGGCAGGACATGAGGATGCTGTGGGGCCAAAGAGAATAAAATAATATTCAGTATCAAGACCATGAAGCAATTTCAAAACAAAGGTAAGAATTTCTGCTTTCGCTACATCGTGAGTCTATATACAATAGCAAGGTCGTATGTGATGGAAGAACAGCATTTCGGGCAGATCAGGATGCAGACTGCGGAGTTTTGAAGGGCCTCGGGTTAATGGAGGTACAAAGGTGGGAGAACATCCAGGAGTGCATTGAATAATTAAGTACAGGGAAAACAAAGGCATATCTTCTCGGTAGACTGAGTGAGCTACTGCTTATGATGAAGATTGCTGACACCATCCTCTTTAAGTAAGAAATTACAGAGCCTGATAATGGAAAACCATTTCTTATTTAACTAGAAGAGTCTCAGTTCAGAGTCCGCAGTTCAGAGAAGGTTCACTAGTTTGAATCCAGAGATGAGGGTATCTGTCTTATGAAAACAGATTGAGCATTTTAAGCCTATAGTTTCTGGAGTTTAGAAGAGTGGCAGGAGATTTAATTGTGGTATGTAAGTTATTAACCTTAATTCACGATCAAATAATGTAGTGTCACACTTGTCCTGATGTCTATCTTGAAGTATGTGAGTTGACCATTAACATAAATACCAGTTTGCTAAAATTTAAAGCCTGGATCGTCCTTTTTCCCATTGGAAAACTTTAGGTTTTTGTTTTGTTTTGAACTGTAATATCGCACTAATTACTTTGTGTAGCAACTTGATTTCTTTTTGTGCTTAAACTGTGTCCAACTTTTGCATGTTTTCTGAAAGTACGTATTGCAGCAAAGACAAAGCATTTACTTTTAAATACTGGGCTGTCCGAGCCAGTGAAGTTTATTTGCTCCACAGCACTGGCAAGAACTTTGTGTTTTGTACCTACCCAATTTATCTGATGCTGTAGTTTGGTATGGTAAGAAATAAATGGATCTGCTGATCTGCTGTGCCAAAGTTGATCTCCTCTTCTTAGGAATGATTGATGTTGCTCTGGATGTGAATTTGCTCGCTGAGCTGTAAGGTTCGTTTTCAGACGTTTCGTCACCTGTTTTTTATTTGAAAAAATATACTTTATTCGTAAGTTGCACAAAAAATAAAACATATTTACACACCTACCCAGTCATGCAAGCCGCTCCAGGTTACCCAGGGGGTACATACACCAACTAAAGGTAAAAAACAAAGAAGGGAAAAAAAAACAAAGCAAAGAAAATACCCCGGCAGTCGTCACCCCGCACAGTCCCAGTTGGCCCCCTGACCAGTTGGGGAAGGCGCCAGCTGGGCCCAGTTACCAGATAGGGTTCTTTTTTTCCTATTCTGGACAAGGGGTTTCATACTGTTGTCTTTCCCCACCGCGCCTTGGCGGCGGCTGCCCCAAGCTTTAGCACGTCCCTCAGCACGTAGTCCTGGACCTTGGAGTGCGCCAGTCTGCAACACTCGGTCGGGGTCAGTTCTTTCAGCTGGCAGACCAGCAAGTTGCGGGCAGACCAAAGAGCGTCTTTCACCGCATTGATGGTCCTCCAGGCGCAGTTGATGTTGGTCTCGGTGTGCGTCCCCGGAAACAGCCCGTAGACCACAGAGTCCCGCGTCACGGAGCTGCTCGGGACGAACCTCGACAAATACCACTGCATCCCCCTCCAGACCTCCTGCGCATAGGCACACTCCAGAAGGAGGTGATCGACAGTCTCGTCCCCCCTGCAGCCACCTCGAGGGCAGCGTGCGGTGGCGCAGAGATTCCAGGCATGCATAAAGGATCTCACTGGCAGAGCCCCTCTCATCGCCAGCCAAGCAATGTCCTTGTGCTTGTTTGAAAGTTCTGGCGATGAGGCATTCTGCCAAACGACTTTGGCAGTCTGCGTGGGGAACCACACGACGGGATCCACCCTCTCCTTTTCCCGAAGGGTCCCGAGGATACTACGTGCTGACCACTGCCTGACGGCCTTGTGGTCAAAGGTGTTTCCTTTCAAAAATTTCTCTACGAAGGACAGGTGGTACGGGACGGTCCAACTACTTGGAGCGTTCCGCGGCAACGAGGCCAGGTCCATCCTTCGCAATACCGTGGACAGGTAGAACCTCAGTAAGTAGTGACACTTGGTGTTTGCATACTGAGGATCTACGCACAGCTTGATGCAGCCGCACACAGAGGTAGCCGTCAGGGCGAGGGTGGCGTTCGGTACGCCCTTTCCCCCATTTTCCAGGTCTTTGTACATGGTGTCCCTGTGGACCCGGTCCATCCTCGACCCCCAAATGAAGTGGAAGATGGCCCGGGTGACTGCAGCGGCACAGGTCCAGGGAATAGGCCAGGCCTATACAACGTACAACACACGCCACATACAACAGTACCGAAAGCCCCTCGCACCTGACAACCAGTTTCTTACCCGCGATGGAGAGGGACCGGAGCGTCCATCTGCCCAGCTTCTGCTTCAATTTGGTGATACGCTCCTCCCAAGTCTTAGTGCACGCCCCAGCTCCACCAAACCAAAACACCCAGCACCTTCAGGTAGTCTGTCCTGACGGTGAAGGGGATGAAGGTGCGGTCGTCCCAGTTCCCGAAGAACATGACCTCGCTCTTACCCCTATTGACCTTGGCACCCGAGGCCAGTTCAAACTGGCCGCAGATGTCCAATAGTCTACTCACCGACTGACGATCGGTGCAGAAGACGGCGACATCGTCCATGTACAGGGAGGTCTTGGCCTGAAGGCCTCCGCTGCCTGGGATAGTCACGCCCTTCAGGCTCACGTCCTTCCTGATGGAGGCGGCAAAGGGCTCCACACAGCACATGAACAAGGCAGGAGAGAGCCGGCAGCCCTGCCTGACTCCAGATCTATCAGGAAAACTGTCTGATTCCCACTCGTTGATCGAGACTGCGCTAACGATGTTGGTGTAGAGCAGCCGGATCCAATTGCGGATGCCCTCCCCGAACCCCAATTTGGAGAGGACGTCCCTCACGTAAGCATGAGAGACCCTGTCGAAGGCCTTCTCCGGGTGCAGGCTGACGAGGCAGGTGTCCACCCGCCTGTCCTGTACGTAGGCGATCGTATCACTGCTGAGCGCGAGGGTCTCAGCGATCTTCCTGCCCGGCACAGCACAGGTTTGGTCAGGGTGAATCACCGACTCCAGGACAGACCTGACCCGGTTGGCTATGACCTTGGCCAGGATTTTGTAGTCCACGTTCAAAAGTGAAATGTGATGCCAATTCTTAATTTCTTCCCTCTCCCCCTTCCTCTTATAAATGGGGGTGATGATGCCCTTCCTCATGGACTTGCACATTTCCCCTGCCCGAAGCGCACTATCGTACACCTCCAGCAGGTCCTGGCCGACCAGGCCCCACAGAGCGGAATACAGCTCGACCGGTAAGCTGTCGCTTCCGGGAGTCCTATTCCTCTCCAAGGTTTTGAGGGCTCTGGTCAGCTCGTCCAGGGATATCGGCCGGTCCAGCCACTCCCTCGTGCCGTGATCTAAGACCTCCATGATAGACGACAGGAATGACTCGGAGGCTGTGCTGTCTGCGGGCTTCATGTCGTATAGTCCGGCATAGAAGGATCTGCTGATCCTCAAAATGTCGGGCCGAGACGACGTCACCGAGCCGTCGTCCTCCTTCAGCCGGCTAAGCACAGACCTCTCTTTGTGCACCTTCTGAAAGAAGAAACGCGAGCACGTCTCGTCCTGCTCCACGGAGCGGACCCTGGACCGGAAGATTATCCGGGAGGCCTCCGCGGCGAAGAGCGAGGCTGGCTGCTCCTCACCTCGCGGAGGTCCTCCGTGACATCGACCCCCATCAACTGCAGAAGGAGCAGGTTCTGCACCCTTTTCTGGAGTCGCGACAGCTTTCCCCGCCTCTCTCTTGCCTTCTGAACACCCTTGAGGACAAAGAACCTCTTGATGTTCTCCTTCACCGTCTCCCACCAGTCGCCTGGAGACTCAAAGAGGGGTTTCACGGTTCTCCAACCGGCGTACTCCCTCTTAAGCTCCTCGACGTTCTCTGGGGTCAACAGAGTCGTGTTGAGCTTCCACGTCCCCTTGCCAGCCGGCTGGTCGTCCTGTAAGTGACAGTCGGCCGGCAGGAGGCAGTGGTCAGAGAGGAACACCAGCTCGACGCTGGTGGACCTGACCGAGAACGTCCGTGACACAAACAGGAAGTCTATCTTTGAGCGGATAGACCCGTCTGGCCGCGACCAGGTGTACCTCTGCTGCGCTCCGTCTGCAGGGGTGCTGAAGATGTCGAGCAGCTTGGCATCCTTCACCGTGCCCATCAGGAATCTGGACATGACGTCCAGGTGACTCCCCCCACCCCTGTCCCCACGCCGGATCTTCCATCTGCATCAATGATGCAGTTGAAGTCTCCGCCTAGGATGACCGGCCTGGACGTAGCCAGCAGGGGTGGAAGACGCTGCAGGACGGCCAACCGCTCACTCTGTATCGCTGGGGCGTACACGTTGATCAGCCTCAGGGGAGCGTTCCTATAGGTGATGTCAGCCACTAGGAGGCGCCCCCCCACCACCTCCTGAACTTGAGAGATGGTGAAGTTGCGCCCCCGCAGCAGAATAGCCAGGCCCGAGGAGCGACAGTCGTTACCCCCCGACCAGATCAAAGGCCCACAGGTCCAGGCGCCGGACCATTTCCCGTAACTGCCGAGGTGCGGTATCCCGCACTCCTGCAGAAACAGGAGGTCCGCCTTGATGGTGGTCAGGTAGGCCAAGGTGGACACACATCTTGCGGTTGACTTGACGCTGCGCACATTAATGCTCGCAACTCGTACCCCCATTGTGGGCAGTGACCACAGTACCCTCCCCAAGTCCAAGGTCCAGCCCCTCCATCTGTCCCTGCATGCCCATTGCCCGGGCTAACTGCTGGATGCTCTCCGGGCTCAGGAAACCGTCCGTGCTGCCTTCCGGGTGGCATCCCCCCGTCAGGGGTGTGGAGGCAGGAGGGTCCGGCTCCGGGTCAGGCTGGGGACGCGCTGTTTCCTCCTTCCCGCCTGGAAGTTCCGGGGGGCCCTCCAGTGCTCCAGCGGCACTTGACTGGGTGTCGGAGGGAGCCTCAGGACGCCTCCTGTCACCTGGAAGCGGGGTGCTGCTTTCCTTCCCCCTCGAGATCTTTAACTTCTGCTTCGGGTGGGTCCTCTCCGAATCCCCCTCGTCAGAGGAGCTCTTATAGCCCCCCTGTAGCTGCCTCTTCCCGCCTGATGGTTGCAGTTCCTGGGACCATCGACGCACCTTCCTCCTCGCTTTCCGGACTGTTGTCCACTCCCCTGGGTCGCCTGTCGCCGCCTCCATCAACTCCAGGTTGTCGGCGGGGATCAGAGCCTGCAGAGGTGCTTTGCTGGCCTCGGGCCCATCCTGCGGGGCTGGGCCCTCCTGCACGGCCTGGCCCTCCTGCACATTAGTGGGGTCCTTGCTGGGCCCTGGTGCCTTCCTCTCCTCTGGGGGGGCTGGCCCCGCATTGCCCCTGCCGGCGACCTGGGCGTAGGTGGTCCCCCGCTGCGGGCATGCCCTGTAGGGGTGGCCCGCTTCCCCGCAAAGGTTGCAGCTTTTCTCTTGTGGGCAATCCTTTGCAAGGTGTCCCTCCTCCCTGCAGTTCCTGCAGATGGTGGCTTTGCAGTCGGCCGCCACGTGACCCGACCTACCACAGGCATGGCAGACTTTAGGTTGCCCTGCATAGGTCAGGTAGCCCCTGCTCCCGCCGATCGCGAAGCTGGACGGTGGGTGTACGACATTCCCATCCGCGCCCATCCTCAGCGTCACCTTGACCTGTCTCTTACTCGTCCAGATGCCAAAGGGGTCCATGATGTCAGTTAGGTCCCCTTCCACCCTCACATACCTTCCGAGGAAGGTCAGGACATCAACTGCTGGCACATGTGGGTTGTACATATGTACAGTCACCATACGGGTCCTCTGCGCTGGCATCACAAACAGCGGGACAGCGGTCAAAACAGAGAGGGCGCCCTCACCTCCTTTCTCCTTGAAGACCTCCAGGAAGCGCTCGCAAAGCTTGGCACTCCTGAAGGTCACGTCGTAAAAACCTCCTCCGGGGAAATCCTGCAGGCAGTAAATGTCCGCAGCAGCGAACCCACAACAGTCCAACAGGACCCTCTTCACGAAGAAGGTGCAGTCCACAGGTGCACCTTCATCCACCTTCTTTACAGAAACACGGATGGTGTTCCGGACCCCCTGACCTGGGGCACGAGCACTTTCCGCAGCCATCGTTGCAGGTTGGCTGCTCCCCTGAACCAGCGTTAGGCCGAAGCCAGCATTAAGATCCACCGGTCGCAAGGGTGCACAGCCAACCCGACGTCCTCCTTTCACCTCCAAGACAGCACTCTCCTCCTCTCGGTCCACAAGAGAGTGGGTCTTTATTTTGTTCCAGATGTAAGCTGGTTCACTGAGCTTGCCGGTTTGTTCCCAGATGTTTTGTCACCATTCCAGGTAACATCAACAGGGAGCCTCCAACGAAGTGCTGGTGTTATGTCCTGCTTTCTATTTATCTGGTTAGGTTTCCTTGGGTTGGTGATGTCATTTCCTGCGTTGGTGATGTCATTTCCTGTTCTTTGTCTCAGGGGATGGTAGATTGGCTCCAAATCAATGTGTTTGTTGATAGAGTTCCGGTTGGAATGCCATGCTTCTAGGAATTCTCGTGCATGTCAAATCTCGTGCCAAACAGAGACACGCACGAGAATTCCCAGAAGCATGGCATCCCACCCAGAACTCCATCAACAAACACATTGATTTGGAGCCAATCTACCATCCCCGAGACAAAGAACAGGAAATGACATCACCAATGCAGAAAGTGACATCACCAACCCAAGGAAACCTAACCAGGTAAATAGAAAGCGGGGCATAACACCAGCTCTTCGTCGGAGGCTCACTGATGATGTTACCTAGAATGGTGACGAAACGTCTGAAAACGAACCTTCCAGCTCAGCGAGCAAATTCACATCCAGAACCTCAACCTGAGCTACAAATCTTCTCAAAATTGATGTTGCTTCCTGACTTCTATTTCACACACAACCCAATGGTTTTATCTAGAGTCAAGTCTCCTTTAGACAGTAATAGATCTGACAAATCTCACCAGCAATTTCTATAACAATTCTGTCACATTTCTCTTCTAACTGTAGAGATTATTCATGAAATTATCTTTGGACTCCTCGAGATGCTGAACTCTTCATTCAATTTTGCTCTTTGAAGAATTTTATTAGCTCTGAACTTGAAGTAATCGTCAAAGGCTTTCAGTATCTCTCAAATGTATGTTACTTCTTTTATTCCCAGATGAGCAATAGTGTCATCAATTAAACCACCAAAGAAATGCACTTACATGTATAAAGCGTATTTATTCGGTCAGATTTAGTATCTAACTTGGAAGCTGTTCTGTATATTAGAAATTGTTTTCTCTAAGATGTTGAAATTTATGTTCTATTTGGCCCATCCTGATGTGATTATACGCTTTATTTGCTTAAAAGTAATGGCAGTTCTGATGTTCTTTGTTATTTTACTGGAGGTATTTCCATAGTGTACAGTTGAAATGGTGGATTCCTACCTTCTCACAGCTAAAGTGCAGAATTACCACCTGGTCAGGGCTAAAGTGGAAGATTCCCATTCTTCATGGGTTAAATCAAATCTGAAGCTTTGCTACAATGTTGTACAGGCATACCAACGCATTGTGGTGTGTGAGCTGCTGCTTATTATAAATGTTGATGCTACTATGCTACAGAAAATTACGAGGCCTGTTTGGACTAGTATGATAGTGGGAAAATGCATCCCAGCCTGACTGGAAGAGTTTCTTACAGTTCACAAAATATAGGATATGGCTAAAAGAGGGAATTAGTCCTAAGGAAGAAGGACCCAAACTGGCCAAATAACTGCAGACCTGAGCTATTTAAATTTCCACAAAGGAGAACAAAAGGGTTAATTAAGAGGGGGACATCAGAGTGCCAGAGAAAGCATATGGAGAACCTACAAACTGATTGCAAAAGCTTTCTTTGGGCACAGGAAGCTAAAAGATTAGTGAAGGCAAACATAGTCCCTTACCGTTCAGAAACTGCGGAATTGAAAATTGGCAACTAAGAGATTGCAGATCAACTAAACAGTGGGCGGAATGGTGGTTCAGTGGTTAGCACTGCAGCCTCACAGTGCCAGGGACCTGGGTTCGATTCCAGCCTCGGGCAACTGTCGGTGTGGAGTTTGCACGTTCTCCCCGTGTCTGCGTGGGTTTCCTCCAGGTGCTCCAGTTTCCTCCCATAGTCTAAAGATGTGCAAGCTAGGTGGATTGGCCATGCTAAATTGCCTGTAGTGTTCGGGGTGTATGGATTATAGGGGGATGGGTCTGGGAGGGAGGCTCCAAGGGGCGGTGTGGACTTGTTGGGCCGAAGGGCCTGTTCCCACACTGTAGGGAATCTAATCTCATCTAATCTAAACTTTGGTTCTGTCTTCACAAAGGAGGTTGCAAATAATGTCCCAAAAATACTCCTATGGTTTAATGAGAAGAAGGAACTAAATGCAATGGTGTTGGAGAAATTGATGGGATTAAAGGCAAACAAATCCCCAGGGCCTGAAAATCTACTTGCCAGAGTACTGAAGGAAGTGGCCATAGAAATAGTGGATGAGATGGTGGTCATCTTTCAAGATTCGAAAGAATCCAGAATAGTTCCTGTGGATTGGAGGATAGTTAATGTGGCCTCACTTTTTTAAAAAAAATGGAGATATATCGGGGAATCATAGACCAGCTAGCCTGACAATGGTAATAGGGACAATGCTCGGTCCAATATAAAAGCAGAACATTTGGAAAAAAGTGACAAGATTGGTCAGGGCCAGCATAGATTTAGAAAAGAGAAATCATGGTCGACAAATCTACTGGAATTATTTGAGGATATAATGAGTAGAGTTGCTAAAGGGAATCCAATGGATGTGTTTTACTTGGACTTCAGAAGGTTTTTGATAAGGTCCCACATAAAAAATTACCATGCAAATTTAAAGCACTTGGGTTTAAGGTAGTGTACTGGCATATTCAGAGAACTGAAACAGAAATTTCTGGAAAATTCAGCAGGTCTGGCAGCATCTGTGGACAGGGGCAGAGTTAACACTTTAGGCCCAGTGGCCCTTCTTCAGAACAAATTGGAGCCATTATCGCAATAAATGGTGAAGCAGGCTGGAAGGGCTGAATGGTCTACTCCTGCTCCTGTTTTTTACATTTTATGAAGGGAAAGGAACCGCACATAGGTGCGGGCAAATACAGTAGGGGTATTTAAGGGGCTTTTATATAGGCACATGATGAAGCAAATGCAGGGATATGGACCCTGGGCAGGCAGAAGGAATTGGTTTAATTTGGCAACATGTTTGGCACAACATCGTGCGTTGAAGGGCCTGTTCCTGTGCTGCATTGTACTATGTTCTATGAAAATGAACACAAGTGATAGAAGCAGAAGTAGGCCAGTTGGCCTATTGAGCTTTCCCCAACAGACAAAAAAAGAGATTGTGACTGACCTTGGGCTACAATTCCACTCTTCGGCCTGCATCCTCACAATCCAAATGGGCCACCCACAATCCTCTGGGGCAGAAAATACCAAAGATTTACACATTGTGTGAATTCTTCTCTCCTCATCTCAATCCTCAATTATCAGCACCTCTTTCTGAAATTGCGCCCTCAAGTTTGAGATTCCATAATTAGCGGATACAAACTTTTCATGTCAATCCTTTAACCTCTACTTAGAATCAAGTTTGAACAACAGGTGGAAGAGAACAAGCTTTTTGCCACGGGAAGGAGAACGTAAATATATGAGTCTGTGAATTACGAAAAGCTGTGAGCCCTTTGGACCCTAAAGACTGCATCGACATTCAATGTGACCAGGAGTTGCTTTCCTGCCTGCCCGCTTCACCATTTGAGTCTTTGGTCAATCAAGATTCCATGCAACTCACTCTTAAACATGTTTACCAGCCCTGCCTCAAATCACAGGCACAGACAATGGAGAGGAGCCCACAGCAAGAACACTTAACCTTCCAAGATCTTCAGGAAGCATTTTTCTTGCTCATCCAAAGCTAAGATAAGGTGATAAAAAGTGGTTTTCACTGAGACTTGCCCCAATTTTTTTAGACAGAACTGCCAACTCAGGGCAGAGCAAAGGAAGTTCTACCAGTAACCGTGGTGGGACCCATGCAAGCTGCAGCAGGTAAAAACTTATCACATCACAGATGCTTCTCTATGCCAGTAGTAAAAGAAAAAACTGACATTTATACGATATCTTTCACAACCACTGATCACCTCAAATCTCTCTGTTAATGATAAAGTGCTTTTGGAAGTGAAATGTTGTGAAATGGGGAAAAGCAGCCACAGAAATCTCCTACAAACAGCAATATGATGTCAATCAGATATTCAGCTTTTTGTGATGTTGTTTGAGGATATGTTCTGCCCAGAACACTGGGGGGTGCTCTTCTGTCAAATCCTGCTTTAGGATCTATTGCAGCAACCTGAAACAACAAGCGGGTTCATGGTTTTGCATCTGATGTGCAAAATGGCCCCATTAACTCTTGTCTCTCTCCTGCCTTCTGTTCCTCATCCTTTCCTCACCTGCTTGCTGTATTGCTCAAGAGGGGTGCTCAAGCAATGGTTCTACAGACTGGACAAATCCAGAAAAGTCCCACAGACCTCTCCAGAGTATGTGCTATAATTCATTCTTATCTGACGGATTCATAGAATCCCTTCAACGTAGAAGGAGGCTACTCAGCCCATCAAGTCCACATCAGCTCTCCAAAGAGCATCACACCTTGACCTGGTCCCCTAACAAATTCCCACATTTACCATGGGCAGCCCACATTGTCTGCATATCTTTGGTCTTGATGTGGAGGTGTCAGTGTTGAACAAGGTCAGAAATCACACAACACCAGGTTTATTTGAAATCACAAGCTTTTGGAGCATTCCAAATCTATAACCTGATATCATGTGACATCTGACCTTATTTTCAGACTGAGAGAAGAAACCTAGCGGAAACTCACACTGACACAGGGAGAACGTGCAAACTCCACAGTCACCCAAGGCTAGAATCGAATCCAGATCCCAAGCGCTGGGAGACAGCCATACTAACCACTGAGCCACCATGCCACACTTCACTACAACCTGGCCAACATGATAGCTGCCATCAGCATATGCTGAGTTGCTGAACTGAAGAAATGCGAAATTGTGATGAGGAGGAAAGCCAGGAGAGAGAGGGGGAGGAGATAAAGGTGAATTATGCTCTCTCCAATAACAGCAAGCATCAGTTCTGCCACCAGTGAGGTCAGACAGCTGTGTCTGCCCGTTCATTCAGTGTAGCAGTCTTTGGTGGTATGTTACCTTGTCCTGTAGTAGAGGTGGAAGGTACAACAGGCAGTGGTGTAATCCATTTGGGTGATGTGCCAGCTGTAAATAACTGACAACATGTTCAAACAAAGAGACACAGATGTGGCTTACAGCACTGTTAAGTGAGAATGAGATAAGGTTCCAAATGACAGGTGAAACTCACACTTGATGTTAGTGGTTGAATGAAGGCAGGGTATTGAATGTGGCTGTGGCCACCTGCTGGTTCACTTGTAAGGAGATGATGTTTGAGGTTACTTTGACAAATCATGAGGTTATTAAATACCTTCCTTCGTTGTAGCCAGGTCCACAGTTATGCACCAATTAGCAACAATGGTTAACTGCTTTCCCAGTGTTTTTTTTTTCAAAATCTTTTCCAGTCACTTCTGCAGACTTAACAATGCACCCCACCGAACCCCTTGTAAGAAGTGAGGTTAGAAACCCCTGAAAGTGTGCAGTCACAAAAGAGGCACAGTCAACACTTGGTTGCACATTATTTAAAGGAGCAGGCGGTCCCAACTAAGGTGCTACTTGGCTTGCTGTGTTCATCCAGTTTCACACTTTGTAGTCCCAACTTCTATGCTGCCTGCATTACCACAGATTAATATTAACCATGATCTCCAGGCCTATTGTCACGTGCACCAAAGTACGGTGAAAAGCTTTGTTTACGAGCAGGACAGGCAAATCACGCACGTAAGGATGTACAGATCAGAGGTTGTAAAAAGACTTAGAAACATACAGGTTACATTGCGCAGGATGTGCGCTAGGCAAGATCAACATTAGCAGATCAGTGTTATTTAAGGCTGGAGAGTCCAGTCATCAGTCTAATAGCAGCTGGGAAGAAGCTGTTCCTCCTGAACCTGTTAGTACGTGTGTTTAGGCTTCTGTATCTTCAGCCTGATGGAAGAGATTGCAGATCATTACCAGGTAGTGATGGGTCCTTGATGATGTTGGCAGCCTTTCCACAGCAACAAGCCATGTAAATGGAGTCCATGGATGGAAGATTAGCTTCCATGATGATCTGGGCTGTGCACACCACCTTCTGTAGTTTCTTACAGTCCTGAGCAGAGCAGTTGCCATACCAGACCGTTATACACCTGGAAAATATGTTTTTAATGGTGCATATGTCAAAGTCGGTGAGGGACCTTATGGCCATGCCGAATTTCCTGAGTTGTCTAAGGAAGAAGAGGTGTTGTGTGCCTTCTTGACTGTTGCATCTATGTGGGGAGTCCAGGACAAGTTGTTGGTTATCGTCCCTCTGAGGAACTAGATGCTGTCCATCCTCTCAACCTCAGTTCCGTTGATATTCATGCGGACATGTCCTCCTCCTTTCTTTCTGATGTTAAAATTCAGTTCTTAGTTTTGCTGACACTAAGAGGGGTTATTCTTATTGCACATCACCAAGCTCTGTATTTTGACTCATTGTTGTGAGATATCCATCTGACAACGGTATCATCAGTGGACTGGTAGCTGGCATTTGTTCAGAATTTAGCAACAGTCATAGGTGTACAGGAAGTACAGTAGGGGGCTGAGGATGCATCCTTGGATGAAGGAGAGTCTAATGCGAGGAGATGCAGCTATCTATCTGCACTGATTGCAGTCTGTGGATCAGGAACCTGGGGATCCAGTTGTAGAGGGTGGAGCTGAGTCCAAGGTCAGTTTTGAGATCAGGCTGGAGGATATAATGGTGCTCAAGGTCAAGCTGTAGTCAATGAGCAGGAGTCTGATGTAGGTGTCCTTGCTGTTCAGATGTTCCAGGGATGTGTAGACGACTAAGGATATGGCAGCCCATTACATCAGTAAGAAAATCTTATGGGATCAAGGCAGGCCAGGAGGCTGTAGTTGATGAAAGCCATGATCAGCCTCTCAAAGCACACCATAATTATTGAGACCAGAACCACTGGGCAGTAGTCATTAAGGCAAATTGCAGGTGCTTTCTTATGTACAGGGATGTATCTGTCTCAAGTACACTCAATGACTTGGCCTCCACAAACTCACTACCCTCTGATGAGGAAATTTCTCATCTTAACTTTAAAGGGAAGCCCCTGTAATCCAGTCTGAGAATCTCCCACAAGTGGAAACATTTTTACATACACTATATCCAGACCTCTCAGTTTCAATGAAATCCCCCTAGTCCTTCTAAATACTTAAAAGTACAGATCCAGACTCAACTGCCCCTGTGATGACAACCTCTTCCTCTCCAGGAAGATTCTTGTCAACTTTCTCCAGATACATGGCCCAAAAATCACTTACATGATCCAAAGACAAATCACCCAGCCTTATATAGTCTCAGCGCTCCAACTCTGTACTTGTATTCTGGCCCACTTGAAATTAATGCTAACACTGCATCTGCCTTTCTTACCACCAAATGGACCTGCATGTTAACCTTGAGAATCCTGAACTATAACAAGTCCCTTTGTGCTTCTGATTTCCTGAAGCCTTTGCCAATTTAGAAAATGGTCTACATCTCTATTCTTCCAAAGTGCATAGTCTCACTTTTCTGCATTCTATTCCATCTGCTACTTCTTCACCCACTCACCAAACCTGTCCAAATCCTTCTGCAAGCCTCCCAATTTCAACACAAGCTATGCCCCTACCTATCTTTGTGTCATCCCTGAAGTTAACATACCCTCAGTTCCTTCATCCAGATCATGAATTAATTAAAAGCATTAAAGACCCTTTTGTCTTTACTGACATCTGCCAGGCAACCAATTTTCTATCGCTGCCAGTTTTTAGGATGCACTCATTTTTCTCCCCAGAGGCCCTCAAGTTGTCCCAGTTTTGGGAATCAAGGTACTAAATACACATGGGCAATTCAAGCATATGCTCATTCCTCCTTCAGAATAAAATTTAAATTGTCTTCCCTCACTTTAGAGCCTCTGCCTTCTTTCAAAGATGATTTGCACAGTTGGATGTTTGCCCAAAATAGTCAAACATAAAAGGTAGTTGCAGCTTCATTACACTGGCAACTGGGTCACAAAGTGTTTGAGAAACTGAATCATACTGAACTTGAAATCGTAACTATTTTTCTGTCTCTGAATACTGCCAGATTGGCTGAGTTCTTTCATAATTTTCTATTTGTTTCACATTTAGCAATATTCTGCTTTTGTTAGTGGAATCACTTACTCCATTGTACTGCTGCTAGTATAGAGCAACAAGATCCCAGTGATCTTAAATCCTCATGATCAGTCAGTCAAAAGTGCAAAAGACGTTTTCATACAAAAAAAAACATACTCTACAACTTTATTTTCATGGGTACTTTCTTTTCGCTTTCAATGCCTATGCAAGCAGCCAATCAAGCATGCAAACTCATTTTGAAAAAAAAGTTATCGATTATATACTCAAGCACATTTGGTACACCAGGTTCCAAGTGAGTTTAGATAGATGTACACTTCAAGGTATCTCAAGCCCATTGACCAGGAAAATCTGTATTGCAAGATTACACCATTCTATCCAGATCACTTCAGATTTGCTGCGTCAATTTCAATCCAAACCTGCTTTACAATGACTGCAAAAATAATTGCCAACTGCAAGATAATGTTTCAGTTTTATTAAAAAAAGTATTGATTCTTATCATGATCTAACATGAAAAGTTAGCAATCACATGTAGTGACAAAAGATCTACAAAACCATCCGCAAAGAATTGGTATCAACTGCATGACAAAAAAAGAAAAAATCCTCACTACCTTTGCCACTGAAATTTCCACACAAAACATTAAATAGGCAATAACATTCCATGACTCTGGAGTCCCTCTCTTTTTGAAAGGCTGTGCCTTTTAAAAAAAAATAATCAGCTACTTACAATTAAAACAGTACAGGGCCTGGCTACGCAGTGTAAAAATACAACACTAACTATACACAGTTTTGTACAGTTTCTTTACACCTAAGCCATTGATCCAAATTACAAATGAGTTCACATTTCCTGTCTTTGCAAAAAAAAATAGATCAAGCTTAGACAAAGATCTTTTTTTTACATCTGGATTTATTTAATCGTCATCTTCCTCATCATCCTCTTCTTCCTCATCATCTTCCTCCTCTTCATCTTCATCCTCATCTTCTTCCTCCTCTTCCTTCTTCTTCTTTGCAGCCTGAGCTGGCTTGGCAGCAGGTTTCTTACCAGCATCGCCCTTGCATTTGGCACGATAAGCTGCAACTTCCTAGGAAGAAAAGTTCAAACAATTATCACAGTATATTCAAGACTACTTTGCTTCCCACCCCCCAATACATTTACCGGGTTGTCTTTAACTTGAGTAATGAAAAAGCACCTTACAGACCGATATACTCAACTACACAGTAAACCTGCAGGGTAGTCTATTTAAAAGTTGACACATAGGAATTAAGGGACCAATTTTTTCTGTCGTTACCCACACCTTGGAGTTAAACGCAGAGCAGCAACTTTCTGCACCGAAAGTCAATGATTCTGCATGCCAAGTAGCATACAGATCCAAGCGACATGCCTCAGGTGCAACACCGTTTGGCCCTGCTGAATTTACAATCTTCTCCCAAAACAAGATCCAAACAATCAGCTTCCTGTAATTCTCATGAATTGCTCATACTCAATTCTTGTGAAAATATTTATTCCTATACCTTCACTTCTCTTCTAATACACTTGTGTGCACCATGCACACACTCACCTCAATTACAATTCACACTATATATACCCTTCCTAAAGTATACAGCAAGGTTACATCAACATGCAACAATTCAGCATCAAGGAGCATTAATCAATGGAGATTTTACACAAAAAAACCTCAGGAAAGTGATGCAAAACATGGAATTGAAATTTGTGGTCCTTGGAAAGGATAAATCATCCTAACAGTGAGAATGTGGCAAAATTCATACTGCTTACATTCTGATGCAGGTGGGGTCTGCAGCCAAACAAAATTCAAACATGGACATGGAAACAAGTTAGTCCCTGAATCTGTTGCTATGTAAGCCTTAGACAATTCACAACTGATAGGAGGTTCTGCACAAGGTTCAAACAGCATCTTAGCTCCTGATCTAAAAAAATTGACCAACTTTATTGGCAATTGAGTGCTAAACTGTGTCCGAGATAGATGTGCAAGTTCCTGGAATATTCAGGCCAGGTCTATTTACAAAATCTTTGCTTGTCAGTAAAGGCAGTTAAGAAATTATATTTCAGAAGAAAGGACAGCCCACCACTTTCAATTTTAGAATGAAGGCTGTAAAGCATGCTGGAAAACAAAAGCAAACTTGGTCTTAAGAACAATATTATACTGCACTAAAGACACACCTCCAGTGATGGAACAGTCTGTCTCCACTTCCTTATTTGACTTAAGGCATTCTTTACAAGTAAGAAATTGGAAATATGGTTACAAAGCAGAGTGAATAAATCTAACATGGATAAGCTGCCCAAGCTGAAGATAGATACAACCTCACAAATCATGCCATGGTAAGCAAAGGTACTTCTGTAAAATAAGCATAAAAACAAACCGAAGTTAAGACGTTTCTTTCCCCAACAAGGAGGGAAGGAAGGAATAGACGAATCAAACAATGGACTTTTCCACTGTACAGCAATCAAATATTTAAAAATGCAAGTCTTAAAATGAGCCGTTTACCTTTTCATACTTCTCCTTTAACTTGGAAGCCTTCTGCTCATATGGTACTTTATCCTTGGGTTGCACTGTGGACCACATCTCTCCGAGCTTCTTTGCAACATCTCCAATGGACATTCCAGGAGATTCGCTCTTGATCTTTGGACGCTTCTCAGAGCAGAAAATGAAAAATGCTGATCTGCAATAATGAATAAGTTATTAAGATCAAGATTTCAGTTGAAACAAAAATAATGCAAGTACTTCAACTGCAGTACATACGGTGGTCTCTTGGGGGCATTTGGATCCTTCTTCTTCTTTTTCTCCCCCTTTTGAGGGACATAGTTCTTCATCTCCCTATCATAACGGACCTTGTCATTCTTAGCCAGGTCTTCAAACTTGGACTTCTCTTTGCTTGACATGGTCTAAGCAAGAAGAAAACTATTTAAATTTCTTTTGTGCATCTCACAGCTTGCAAGTTTCAAAAAAAAAACCTTAAAAATTCAAATCAGTCTCACCTTCCACCTTTCTGAACATTTCTTCGAGAACTCTGCAAAGTTGACAGTGGCTTCAGGGTGTTTCTTTTTGTGCTCCTCCCGACAAGTCTGCACAAAGTATGCGTATGAGGACATTTTGCCCCGGGGTTTATTGGGATCTTTTCTAACCATGGTTACTTCGTATCTGCAACGAAAATGCAGTGCTCAGGTTTTAAAAAAATTTAATGAAATGCCTGCATACACTAGACATTGAGTTCTGCTAAATATCTCTAGAAAAGTCACTCTCTGTAACATCACCAAGCTGATTTGTTATTGCTTAGTTTCCACAAAGTTACTTTAAGCATTCAGTTTAAATACATACAGGGATGTTTCTCTTCAGGACATCAGTGAATAAATTACAGGTAAAGTATGCACAACAGTCAGTAATGCAATGTGTGACCAGATGTGTTTTGGAGTTAAATAAGGAACAAATTTGAATCCTTGTAGTAAAATAATCAAGAAAGAAATTGTAGTTGAAAACTTCAAGATCTATGTATAATATAATTTTGCAGTTAGGGGTTTGATTCAACTTTTGCTTTTGCAAACAGGCTAGCTAGAATAGTCCAATTTAATAGAATAATGGGAAGAAGTCAAGTCTTGACAATCTTTGCTCTGAAAGAAATCAGAACGCTTTAGCATAGTTAGCAAAACAAGTATCTGGCTATGAAAAACCAGATTCATTTTGGATTTGTAGTCAGAGTAATTCAATAAGCCATATATTTTTGTTTTAGGTGCTCAGAAAAAGAAATCCAAGTTCCTGATACCTATCACCATAGCTTCCAAAACAAAACATGTCAGAACAGCATATAGTTAATATCGTCACTGAACTGGTCTTAAATTCTCAAATGTTAAGAATGCAGGTGCATATATCAAACAATGGATATTCAATCAAATATGTTCATTGCCAGCACACTATCCACAACTTTTAGGTATTAGCTAAAAATATTCTTATCTGTTGCTCAAGAATAAAAACTTTACATTTACAAACTAATGAAAAACCCATCTGCAACAGAAATTGAATCGAGAAGCTTGATTTTTTTGCATATAATAAGCCCTGTATTAAAATGTCAACTTAAAACAAAAAAAAATGAATGAATGTTGTGGCCCACATGTCAAACTTTCATGTGGAACTTTGCGAAAATACAAACAAAATAGTTCCTCCCAGAAAAATCTATTCTCAATATAAACCCCGCCCTCAAATAAAATATATACATACACAAACTTAAAATGTGTTTAATTTGCACTTCATAAAAACTTCTACCATTTGATTTTTTTTTGGTGGGGAAAGAAAAATATTTTTCGCAGCTATTTATAATGGAATTATACAGCACTGCCGTACATGCAACGGACACAGTTTACGAGGGGTAAAAGAAAAGGAAAGGAGAAATAAAAAAAATTAAGTGAAAAAGGAGTGAAAGAAAAAAGGGGGGAAAAAAGGGCGGGCTTGAACTGATGTGCAACTGCCTCGGCGTCCATTTACCTCCATTTTACACACATACACACACGCGCGCGCACACACACACACACACACAATACCAAGCAGATGGAGCAGGAAAAGAAACAGAGCAGGGGGCAGCACTTGCACAAGTAACTACACTGCAACAAGCACAGAGGGAGAGAAAAACAAGACAAAAGTAACAACAGCCATTTACATTGCTGATGACGCTTAGAAAAAAGGGCAAGATTAACACGCGAGCTCTTCAAGTAATAAATTCGCCGAGAAAATGCACGTCAGCAATCGAGATCGGCTTTTACTCTCGCTTTTGCAATCACTGCGCACTTCCATTAAGCAAACACACAGAGCATTGCAATCTAGAGGCGGCCATTTCCAAAAAAAAAACACAACCCCCCTTTCTTAAGACCAAGAAACAACAAAGAAATATAACAAATCACCTTTCGTCTATCCGCGAGAGAGGTGTATTTCCCCCTCAATAAAAGTTAACCGGTAATAATAAAATTAAACCTTTTTTCCTGCTTTACAAAAAAAATCTTAAAACTGGTTCGGGTTCCTTTCACGTGCAGGCACTTTTAGAATCATTCACGGAGTGTAAAACGCTTCTATTAAAGTTATCGTACTCTTTTAAACAAAAATGCAAAACATATTTCCACATTTAAATGTTTTGTTATAAAAAGTCAATTAAAGTGTATTTTTAAAAACACGCGAAATGTTCGTTTTTTTAAAAAAAAGTATTCCCGTGCGCACATCTTTATATATAGATACCATATTATTATATACATAGGGATACCTACCAGGCTCACACTACACAAGGCGTCAATGGACTACAAAGCTACACAGGGCGCTGGTTCTCGCTATACTACTCCTCACCCCAACATGATTACACGTTTCCTTCCCAGGCCGCGCCCTGTCAATCACGCCCTCCGTCAGCGCTCATTGGTAAGCCAGGGCAGGCCGAAACGCGTAAGCCGGCAGCCTATTGGCCGGCCCCTACGTCAATCAAAAGCCGCAGGGCGTAGACACACCTCAGTTTAACAACAAGTTCGGATGCGCCGTCGCTGCCACCAGCGCCTGCTGCTACTGATACAGCCTCCACTCGAGACAAACACCCGCCCTGACGTACACAAAAAAAATCCCCTCCCCCCGCAACTATTCGCTACGGGATGTACCAGTTTGAATCGCAGGCGGTCGCTAGCCGATTGGTCGGCGGCTACCTGTTGTCGTCATCGCCCCGGCCAGACAAAATTCGAAATTGGCGGCGACTCGGGTGCCGATTGGCCACTTTCCCAACGGCCGTTGGGAAGTCATGTGTGTGACAGTTTGAAAGAAAAACGGTCGGCGACACTCGCGAGCCCTACAAAGACAAAAGGACAGGTGTTATTGGGGGTGTGTGTTAATGTGAGCAGCCGGGACTGAGGTCAACATATGGGACAGGTTAGGCAGGGAAGCAAAAAGATTTTACTGCAACCACATTGGGGTGGGGAGAAAACATGCAGTGCGACCGGGTCCTGTACTTTCTGTGGGGTCATAATTATAATCAAAAGTGATAAAGTCACTTTTCTCTTTACTTTTGGGCTCTCGACCATCATTATGCAACCAGATGTGCTATTGGGTATTATTCATCGTTCAGCGCTTGATAATTTAGCAACTTTGATTATGTTTCCTCGGTCATGCAGTGTTAAGAACAGCAGTTAGACCCTTGAGTCTGCTTCATTATGGGAGATCACCGCTGAAACAGACCAACAAAGAAAAACGGAAATTGCTGAACAAACTCAGTAGGTCTGGTAGCCTCTGGAGAGAGAGAGAGAGAGACTAAGTTAACTTGCAGAGTCCAGCGACGCTTAAGATATCACTCCCGATTTTTGACCTCACCTTGTACAATTTTCTTTGTCCTATACCTTGAAATGTATCTTGGATTTTGCGATTAAAATAGATAACAGCTGAAGGGGTCACATTTTGAAGTGTGTTCATGAGAATTTTCCACCTCATTTTTCTTTGTCCAAGTGAGGAATTTTAATTCTGTAGAATGAAATGGGTCAGATCTCAGTAGGTGAGCATTGATGGGAAAGTGGAAAACTTTTTAAATAGGGTTAGCTAAAAATCCATCGCAAATCACTTGACAGCCTCTATGTTGGGACCTGCTTAGGACAATGAAATTCAACACTGCCAAAAGTGTACCTTTGATGTCTGATGAAAAGGGTGATGACAAAGACTTAAGATCCAGCACCAAACCCAAGCTGTACATGGCTATGTTGTAGACCTGGATAATGTACATTAGGTTTCCAAAGAAATATCAGCAGTGATGTCTCTGCAAATCCTCAAGCAGGATTGGTGGTCCAATATCAGTGTTTGCTCTCAGGCCAACATTACCGGCATTGAAGAAGCTGAGTTGGACAGACCACATTGTTTGCATGCATGATACTAGACTACCAAAGAGAAGTTGTTACTAGGACAACAGAGAAAGCACTTCAAGGATGTACTGAAACACCCTCTGCTTCTTCTGGAATAAGGTCCAAAATTACCCAAACTGGAGGATAAGAATCCACGGAAGTCCTAATCATTTTCAGCATCTTTGACAGGTCCAGGTGAACACCGTATGTAGTCGGTGAAAGGACTATATGAAAACTTGGCATATCCAACCCACCAGTCTCTTCAAACTCAACCTACCCCACCTATGGCAGATTACAAACTAACATTTTGCTACTCAGTCATCTCAGGACCCATCCTGAAGTACTGTCTAAGGAGAAGCAGTGTTTGAAAAAGACAAGGAACAATCCAGAGTAGAGATACTTGATTGAGGCAATTTAGTTGGGAAAACATGGATTTGACAAAGGTAAATTGGATCAATGGATCCAATCTAATGGATCACCTAATGAAGGAGCAGCAGTCCAAAAGCTTGTAATTTTAAATAAATCTGTTGGACTGTGACAGTGTATCGTATGGCGCTGAATTTGTCCACCGCTATCCATTGGCATCTGCATATCATACCTTTATGCAGGTAATGATTTGGGTACAGTTAAAGTATGTTTTTGAGAGGAAAAGGAGGTCAAAAATATCCCATTGCCCTGAATGAAGAAAGACACAGTCAGCATGACTTCATAAAACTATGGCTCCCAGGAGTGTTGAAGACTGAAGGGTGACTTTATAGAGGTTTATAAAATCATGAGGGGCATGGCTAGGGTAAATTGACAAGATCTTTTCCCTGGGGTGGGGGAGTCCAAGACTAGATGGCATAGGTTTAAGGTAAGACAGAAAAGAAGACCCAATGGGCAACTTTTTCCACGCAGGGAGTGGTGTGTAAGGAATGAGCTGCCAGAAGAAGTGTTGGAGGTTGGTACAATTACAGCATTTAAAAGGCATCTGGATGAGTATATGAATAGGAATGGTTTAAAGGGATATGGTCCGAATGCTGGCAAATGGGATGAGATTTATTTAGGCTATCTCATCTGGCGTGGACAAGTTGGACCAAAGCATCTGTTTTTGTCATGTATATCACAATAACTCTATAAAGGGGAAATCGTACCTGACAAATTTATTAGGATTCTTTGAGGAGATCAAAAGAGTAACTAGGGAAAGAATAGGGCCCCCTAAAGATCAGCAAGGCAGCCTACGTGTAGAACCACAGGAGATGGGGGAGGTACTGAATGAGTATTTTGCATCAGTGTTTACTGTGGGGAAATAAATAGCGACATCTTGAAAGATGTCCGTATTACAGAGGAGGAGGTGCTGGCTGTCTTAAAACGCATAAAGGTGGATAAATCCCCAGGACCCTAGAAAGCTGCGTAAGTGATTGCTGGGCCCCTTCCTGAGATGTTTGTTTCATTGATAGCCACAGGTGAGATGCTGCAAGACTGGAGGTTGGCTAACGCTATGCCACTAATTAAAGAAGGTGATAAGGAGAAGCCAGGAAATTGTAGAATGATGAGCCTGACATTGGTGATGGGTAATTTCAGAAGGCCTTTGAAAAGGTGCCACACAGGAGGCTGCTGAGTAAGATATGGGGTCATGGTGTTAGAGGCAAGGTGCTAGCATGGATAGAAGATTGCCTGTGACAGAAAGCAGAGAGTGGGGATAAAGGGGTCTTTCTCCGGATAGCAGCCGGTGACAAGTGGTGTTCTGCAAGGGTTAGTGATGGGACCACACTTTGTACATTAATGATCTACATGAAGGAACTGTCGGCATTCTGGCTAAGATTGCAGACGATACAAAGATGGTTGGAGGGACAAATAGTATTGAGTAATCTGGAGGCTGCAGAAGGATTTGGACAGGATAGGAGAGAGGGCAAGGAAGTAGCAAATGGAGTACAACGTGGGAAAGTGTGAGGTCATGCACTTTGGTAAGTAGAATAAAAGCATGGACTATTTTCTAAAGGGAGAAAATTCAGAAGTCTGAAATGCAAAGAGACTTGGGAGTTCTAGGCCAGGATTATCTCAAGGTAAACTTGGAGGTTGAGTCAGTAGTCAGGAAGACAAATGCAATGTTGGCATTTGTTGAGAGAACTTGAATATAAAAGCAGGGATGTGCGACTGGAGCTTTATAAGGCTCTGGTCAGGCCACATTGGAGTATCGTGTGCAGTTTTGGGCCCCATATCTCAGGAAGGATGGACTGGCCCTGGAGTGGGTTCAGAAGAGGTTCACGACAAATGTTCCAGGAATGGAAAGCTTAACATATGAGGAATGTTGGAGGACTCTGGGACTATACTCACTGGAGTTTAGAAGGATGAGGGGGGATCTAATTGAAACTTACAGAATACTGTGTGTGGATGTTGTGAGATGCTTCCGTTGGTGGGAGAGTCTAGGACCCGAGGGCACATACTTAGAGTAAAAAGAAGACCTTTTAGAACAGGGATAAAGAGAAACTTCTTCAGCTAAAGAGTGGTGAATCAATGGAATTCACTGCCATAGAAGGCTATGGAGGACTGGTCATTGACTGCATTTAAGACTGAGATAGATAGGTTCTTGATTATCAAGGGTTACAGGGAGAAAATAGGAGAACGGGGTTGCGGAACTTATTAGCCATGATTGAATGGTAGAGCAGACCCGATGGGCCAAATGGCCTAATTTCTGCTCCTGTGTCTTATTGTCTTTAATAGATGAACTGAATATTATTTAAATGGAAAAAAAGGCATCTGGGGAGTTCTCATGCATAAATCACAAAAAGCCAGCAGGCAAATTCAAGTTCTAGGGAAAACAAATAGAGTGTTGACCTTTATTTCAAAGGGAATGGAGCATTAAAATAGAGATGTTCTGCTAAAAATATACAAATCACAAATTTGACCACAGCTGAAATAACATGAACAATTTTGATCGCCAGAGAAATTCACTAGTTTGATCCTGGGTATAGAGGGTTTTTCTTATTAGGAGAGATGGAGTATATTGAGCTTGTTGAAGTTTAGAAGAATGGGTGAACAGATTGAAACATGCAGGATTCTTAGGGAACTTGATAGGGAAGATGTGGAGAAATTATTTAACCTAAAGAAGAGTCTAAAACCATGGGGAATATTCCCAGAGTAAAGTTGCTGATTTAACACAGAAATGAGGAATTTCATCTCTCAGAGGGTAGTAAATCTGGAATTCTTTACTGCAGAGGGCTGTAATAGATTGGTCATTAAATATATTCAAAGCTGAGGTAGACAGATTTTATTCAATAAAGGAATCAAAGTTATTGGAGAAGGTAGGAATGTGCAGCCAAGGACAGTCTGACTTGCCATGATACTACTGAATGGCTGAGCATACTCAATGGGCCAAATGGCCTACTTTTTGTCTGTTTTATGGCCTTGTAGATAGTAAGATGGAGCAGGAGAGAATGTGTATACTAGATTTCAGGTTGGTAATATGTACACATATGTATATCAGGCTAAATATACATATAGTTGATACAGGAAAGGTTAATGAGAGTCCTTCCAGGCATTAGAAACTTCAGTCACACAGGTAAATGAAAGATTCAGTTCGTAGAGAAGAGAAGTTTGGGAAGAGATTTGTTAGAGATATACAAAATTATGAGTGGTCCGGGCAGAGTAAATTAGAACATTTGAATAAGGAGTAGCGGTAGGCTGTCCAGCCTCTATCAGCCTATTCAATGATGTTGTGGCTGATCTGATTGTAACATAAATTTGCACTTTTAGCTACCCTGAATAACCTGTCACAGCCTTGCTTAACAAGAATCTATTTATCTCTGCCCTGGGAATATTGAAGGACTCTGCTTGCCCCACCTCTTTAATAAGAGTCCTGAAGAGTCAGAACCCTCTGAGAGGGAAAAAGAACACTCCATTTATTTTTTAAATGGGGAATTCCTGATTTTTAAATAGTGACACCTAGTACTAGATTCTCAATAACAAAGTGTGGAGCTGGATGAACACAGCAGGCCAAGCAGCGTCTCAGGAGCACAAAAGCTGACGTTTCGGGCCTAGACCCTTCATCAGAGAGGGGAGTGGGGAGAGGGAACTGGAATAAATAGGGAGAGGGGGAGGCGGACCGAAGATGGAGAGAAAACAAGATAGGTAGAGAGGACGGTCCGCCTCTCCCGCTCTCCCTATTTATTCCAGTTACCTCTCCCCATCCCCCTCTCTGATGAAGGGTCTAGGCCCGAAACGCCAGCTTTTGTGCTCCTGAGACGCTGCTTGGCCTGCTGTGTTCATCCAGCTCCACACTTTGTTATCTTGGATTCTCCAGCATCTGCAGTTCCCATTATCACTACATTCTCAATGCCTTGTTTGTCAGTGTTATGGTTAGTGTCTTTGCTTATCATGTGTGAAAGCAGGGTTCATTTCCTTGGTGGGGAGATTATTATCTTGCAGCATAGCTAGTGGTTATCAATGCTGCCTCACTGCACCAGGGACCCACGTTCGATTCCAGCCTCAGGTGACTGTGGAGTTTGAGCGTTCTCCCTGTGTCTGTGTGAGTTTCCTCTGGGTGTTCTGGTTTCTTTCCACAGTTCAAAGATGTGTTATTTAGGTGGATTGGCCATGCTAAATTGCCATATTATCTAGGGATATACAGGCTAAGTGGTTTAGCCATGGCAAATGCAGGGTTTCAGGGATAGGGGAGGGAGTGGGTCTAAGTAGAATCATCTTCAGAGAATTGGTATGGACTTGGTGGGCAGAATGCCTGGTTTCCACTGTTGCGACCCTCTTCACATTAACCCTGACAAGACCCCTCAGGATTTGATCTTTAGATTTTATTGTCACATGTACTCAAGTGCAGGAGTACAGTGAAAAATGTATAATGTTGCCAGGTAACTTAGGTAACAAGGTACCTAGGTACAAAAAATACATAGGCACAAAGTAGTAAGAGAAATGAGAGTTAAAAAGTTAAGCATTACTTCATAGAATAGTAGGAAAGTAAAGAAATAGGTCATAGTTCACTTTAAAGTCTTTTTTAGTTTAAACAAGGAAAATAAAAGCATAAGTTAAAAATTCAGCAGTCCTGGATGAGTCCTCTGCTTATCTTACTCTCCAGGGTGACCTCAGCTGTTTGCTCTCAAAGTCACTGCTGCAGATACCAGCACTGCTGCTGAAACTGCCCACTCGCCGATCTCCCTTGCCTTGGAATATGCCCAGGCAAGATCCACTCGCATGCCAAGCTGAGACATTGCCATGATCCACCGAGGGACTAGGCCGGGACCTGCCATGAACTACCAAGAGACCAGGATGAGACTCACTGAGAGACCAGGCTGAGATCTGCTGTGGGGGAGGTGAACACCAAGAGGGGGAAAACAACAAAAAGGGGGAACAAAAGAGAAATAAAAGGGAAAAAAAAGAAGGAAATGAGAAATAACAGAAGGAGCGGAGGAGCTCCTGTTGGAGCGCCCTACTCCCCTTCCATCTTGACTGGAAGTTTCGGTCAAGTCACCTGTTACTCTTATAACTTCCAGCAGTTAAACGCCTAGCCTATTTAATCTTTCTTCATAAGACAACCTGACCATTTCAGTTATTAATTTATAAAACTTCTGAACTGCGTCCAACACATTTATAAGCTTCTTTAAATAAAGTGACTAATACTATGCTCACTACTCAACATGTGGTCTCACCAATGCACTGTACAGCTGAAGCATTTTTCTATTCATATTTTTCTATTCAATTCCCCTTGTTAAAATGATAACATTCTACTAGTTTCCTGACTGCTTTCTGCTCATGCATATAAACCTTCTGCAATCCATGCACTAGGACATTGAGATATGTTTGCATCTCACAGCCTACAACCTCTCATTATTTAGATAATATACTTCTTGCCAAAATGAACTATTTCACATTTTCTTAAGCTGTATTTGCTAAATATTTGTCCACTCACATAGCCTGTCTATATATCTCTGCAGCGCCTTAAGTTCTTTTCACAATTTACTTCCCTAACTATCTGTACTTTTGTGACAGGGAGAAAGTGTTCATGTTAGCTGAAGTTTGGAGAACCAGAGGACACCAATTGACAAAAGAACCAGAAGTGATAGAAGGAAAATGCTTTTATATATCTTTTGTTAAGATCTGTAATACACAAGCTGAAAGCGTTGTGGAAGCTTTCAATATGAAATTGTGTGTACACTCATTTGAAGACGCTTCTTCTGGGCTGTAGGGAAAAGGGTGAGAGGAGTGGGTGAGCTGAGTAACTGACATAAAGGGTCAAAGGTCTTCTGCAACATTATACACTTTTCACTGTACTCCTGCACCTGAGTACACATGGAGAAACTCAGCAGGTCTGGTAGCATCTATAGAGAGAAAAACAGAGTTAATGTTTCCAGTCCAGTGAACCTTCGTCAGAAATGAAAATAGCTAGGAAAGGGTAATATTCATGCTGAAATGAGGAGGAGTGGGTGAATTGAATACATTCAGAGAGTGCCCAGAGAGAGAGTAAAAATGGGACTGGCAAACAAACAGGCTTACAGCAGTCCTCCAGTGAGGCTCAATGCAAACTGAAGGAATAACACCTCATCTTCTGCGTAGGTACCTTACACCTTTCAGGATGCAAAATTGAGAGGTGCTTGGAAGAAGAAATATTGTGGCATGAAAACATTTAATTCAATGTTGAGTCTAAAAGACTCCAAAGTGCCTAATCAAAACAAGCAGTCCTGTTCCTCAACCTTGAGGTGGCCATGGACGGGGATGTCACTGTGAGAACAAGATGGGAAACAAATGACAAGACCCCAGAAGCTCAATGTCATGCTAATGAACTGAATGAAGCAAGTCTGCAATTTGTATTTGGCCTCCCTGATGTAGAGGAGACTGCATTTGTGAGTAGCACGTACTGTTTAATAAATTGAAAGAAATTCGTATGAATTTCTGCTTTATTTGGAAAGAATGTTTAGGACCTTGGCTGATGAGAAAAGAGGTTATAAAAGGACAGGTAATATGT
Source organism: Stegostoma tigrinum (assembly GCF_030684315.1). Lineage (NCBI taxonomy): Eukaryota > Metazoa > Chordata > Chondrichthyes > Orectolobiformes > Stegostomatidae > Stegostoma > Stegostoma tigrinum. The sequence goes on along the minus strand of NC_081356.1, from coordinate 124,206,262 downwards.
CTCCTGTACTTAGATTTATACAGAATAAGATTCTCAGTACTCCATGGCATTTTTAAGCACAGTCACTGTTGTAATAAAGGGAAATAGCAGTCAATAGATATGTATTTAAGGTCCCATTAACAGCAATGTGTTAAGTGGGCATACAATCTGCTTTCTGCTATAATAGCACTGATTTCCTTGTGCTTGCTGACATTATTTCTCAGTACCTCAGTTTACTGAATTCAAAATAATGACAAATCATCCAAAAACACACTTCAGATTCAATGCTTGTACTAATAACCACCAGCTGTACATTCCTCTATCCCTGCAACTCATTTCTGCTGTCAGACCGCTCATTTTAATATCATATCCTTCAGAAAACAAAATTTACCTTGTTTAAATGCTGAAGGATTATAATTATTATTTTTGCTCCAGAAAACAAACTTGACTCCCCAGCTATTGATTCTGTACAGTTGCCTAACTGTTTTCCTGACGAAACAGACTTTCAGTATCTCTGATTCTGTTCTGAGAGCTAATGTCCATTGCAATTTATGCCATAAAATTGCTGAATGTATTTAGTAATCTAATGTTGACAATAATCAAAAAATTTGATTTTAAAAGCATTTGTAAATTTTTTTAAATGTTTACACGTAGAATCTTAGGATAGTTACAGCACACAAGGAGGCCATTTGGTCCAACATGTTTATCCCATTTCTCTGCAAGGGCAACTCAATGAGACCCATTCACCTGTATTTTTTCCCTTAGCTTTGCAACTATAGTGTCATTGTGGATGATAGCATAGAAGGAGACCCATCATTTCTGTGTCACTCATCAAGTATCTACCTACTCTAATCCCATTTTCCAGCAGTTGACCCACAGCCTTGTATGATATTTTCACATAGATAATTATGAAATTTCTTCTGAGAGCAATGATTGAATCTTCCTCCATCAGTGCATTCTAGATCCTCACCATTTGGTATTCAAATTTTTTTTTCTCTCATGCTAACTTTCGTTGATCAATTAAACATACTCACTCTGTCCTCAACCTTTCTGCCAATAGTTTATTGCTGTCTACTCTATCCAGACCACCTCCCAATTTAAAATGCCCCTATAAAATCTCTACTCTTTATTTTTCTCATTGCCATTTGATGCATAATTTATCATTTGACTCAGCATTAAATGTCTCTGAACATTTCCTCACTGGTGGCATTTAGTCCACAAGACTGTATTTGCTCGGTTTATCCCTACTTTTCAGAACTAGGTGTAATACCTGCATGCAGCTAATCCTCTGATACCACTACTATAGCTAAGGAGCATTGGAAAGTTTTGGCCAGTCTGAATAGCCTAGGCAATTTCCATCCTTACTTCGTAGAATCCCTACAGTGTGGAAGCAGACCATTCAGTCCATTGAATCCACACTGACCCTGACCCTCCAAAGAACTTCCCACCCAGATCTACCCCATCCTTGTAGACCTGCATTTCCCATGACTTACCACCTAACCTGCACACTGGGCAATTTTCCGTGGCCAATCCACCTGACCTGCACTTCTTTGGACTGTGGGAGGATACCAGAGCTCCCAGAGGAAAGCCATACTGACATGGGGAGAGTGTGCAAACTCCACACAGATAGTTGCCCGAAGATGGAATCCAATCTGGTGCTTTGAGGCAGCAGTACTGACCACTGAGCTATCGTGCTGCCTAACTTGCTTCAACACGCGGTTAAATGCCATCTAGACTTTTCTATTTTGAGTGCTGCTAACCTTTTATTACCTCCAGTTTACCTATTTTTATCTCATCTAATTTCTCAAGTGTCTCCTTTATTGTGCCATAGACAGTATCTCTTTTTCACTGAAGACAGACAAAATACTAATTTTGTACTGCAGTGTTGCCATTTTTCCTCAGTAAGAATATCTCTATTTTGGGTTCTTATCAGCCCCATCATTTCTTTTACATCTGTACTTTAAGTTTCCTATTATGTCACTCACTGATCTATTTTTGTATTCTCTCTTTGCCTCTCCTACTTCCTTTTTCAATTCTCCCCGTACTTTTAGTTTGCAACTTGGTTTACTACTGAATTACAAACATGATAAATAGTCTTAAATGTCATCATCTATTAAATTTTAATCTCTAACATAGAAACTGAGAGCAGGAGTAGGCTATTTCGCCCTTTGAACCTCCTCCATCATTTAATATGATCATGGAGATCCCCTATTTCAATACCATATTCGCCTTTTCTCTCTATATCCCTTTATGCCTTTTAATATCTAAATATTCATCAGCCTCTTTTTTGATTATACTTTTTGATCTGGTCTCTACAGCCTTCTGTGGTAGTGAATTCTACAGGTTTATCATTCTCTTGAGTGAAGAAATGTTACTGCATTTCTTTCCTAAATGGCCTACCCCATTTCCTAAAACTGTGACCCCTTGCTGTAGGCTCCCCAGCCAGAGGAAACATCCACCCTGCATCTAGTCTATCTAGTCCTGTTAGAATTTTCTCTGTTTCAATCAAATCCCCCTTCATTCTTCTAACCACCGGTGAATGCAGGCCCAGATGAACCAATCTCTCCTCGTCTCTCCATTTGCCTTCCTAATTGTTGCTGCAATCTGCCTTTTACTTAAACGGATTGCATAAATCTCATCAGACATTCACATTTCCCAAAATATAACTGTTTAATAATGCTCTGCCTCACTGATTTTTCACACTGAAGTTTGTAATTTCATATTTATTCATGCATCTGCTATGTGTTTGCCCACACACTGAACATGTCTAGATCACCATGAAGCTTCCTAGCATCCTTCTCTCAGCTCACAATCCCACCAAGTTTTATGTTGTCAGCAAACTTCGAAGTCTTGCGTATGGTTTCCTTATCTAAATCTTTATATCTATTGTAAATAACTGGGACATGTGTAAGGCAGACCTGGTAAGGATGGCATATTTTCTTTCTTAAACAGCATTATAGAACTCAATGTTATTTTTTTCAACAATCAGTGATAGTTTCATTACCAATGACCAGGTTTTCAATGCCAGATTTATTGATTGAATTCAAATTCCGCAAGCTGC